>NC_058080.1:620291599-620965681 GCF_014858855.1 Bufo gargarizans
CCCATTTCAATTATTTATTTTTACCAGTGAAACCAATATAACATCTCAACATTCACAAATATACATTTCTGACATTCAAAAACAAAACAAAAACAAATCAGTGACCAATATAGCCACCTTTCTTTGCAAGGACACTCAAAAGCCTGCCATCCATGGATTCTGTCAGTGTTTTGATCTGTTCACCATCAACATTGCGTGCAGCAGCAACCACAGCCTCCCAGACACTGTTCAGAGAGGTGTACTGTTTTCCCTCCTTGTAAATCTCACATTTGATGATGGACCACAGGTTCTCAATGGGGTTCAGATCAGGTGAACAAGGAGGCCATGTCATTAGATTTTCTTCTTTTATACCCTTTCTTGCCAGCCACGCTGTGGAGTACTTGGACGCGTGTGCTGGAGCATTGTCCTGCATGAAAATCATGTTTTTCTTGAAGGATGCAGACTTCTTCCTGTACCACTGCTTGAAGAAGGTGTCTTCCAGAAACTGGCAGTAGGACTGGGAGTTGAGCTTGACTCCATCCTCAACCCGAAAAGGCCCCACAAGCTCATCTTTGATGATACCAGCCCAAACCAGTACTCCACCTCCACCTTGCTGGCGTCTGAGTCGGACTGGAGCTCTCTGCCCTTTACCAATCCAGCCACGGGCCCATCCATCTGGCCCATCAAGACTCACTCTCATTTCATCAGTCCATAAAACCTTAGAAAAATCAGTCTTGAGATATTTCTTGGCCCAGTCTTGACGTTTCAGCTTGTGTGTCTTGTTCAGTGGTGGTCGTCTTTCAGCCTTTCTTACCTTGGCCATGTCTCTGAGTATTGCACACCTTGTGCTTTTGGGCACTCCAGTGATGTTGCAGCTCTGAAATATGGCCAAACTGGTGGCAAGTGGCATCTTGGCAGCTGCACGCTTGACTTTTCTCAGTTCATGGGCAGTTATTTTGCGCCTTGGTTTTTCCACACGCTTCTTGCGACCCTGTTGACTATTTTGAATGAAACGCTTGATTGTTCGATGATCACGCTTCAGAAGCTTTGCAATTTTAAGAGTGCTGCATCCCTCTGCAAGATATCTCACTATTTTTGACTTTTCTGAGCCTGTCAAGTCCTTCTTTTGACCCATTTTGCCAAAGGAAAGGAAGTTGCCTAATAATTATGCACACCTGATATAGGGTGTTGATGTCATTAGACCACACCTCCTCTCATTACAGAGATGCACATCACCTAATATGCTTAATTGGTAGTAGGCTTTCGAGCCTATACAGCTTGGAGTAAGACAACATGCATAAAGAGGATGATGTGGTCAAAATACTCATTTGCCTAATAATTCTGCACTCCCTGTATTTATCTCTTTCCAGGATATTCAGAGATTTGGCCTGTAGCAAAGGCTATAGCTAAGAGATACTGACTGAGGTAAGAGTACCTACCCCTGGGGCCTAAGATAGGCCTAAGTCCTTATGAATAGGGATGAGCGAACCCGAACTGTATAGTTCGGGTTCGTACCGAATTTTGGGGTGTCCGTGACACGGACCCGAACATTTTCGTAAAAGTCCGGGTTCGGTGTTAGTCGCTTTCTTGGCGCTTTTGTGACGCTTTCTTGGCGCTTTTTGAAAGGCTGCAAAGCAGCCAATCAACAAGCGTCATACTACTTGCCCCAAGAGGCCGTCACAGCCATGCCTACTATTGGCATGGCTGTGATTGGCCAGAGCACCATGTGACCCAGCCTCTATTTAAGCTGGAGTCACATAGCGCCGCCCGTCACTCTGCTCTGATTAGCGTAGGGAGAGGTTGCAGCTGCGACAGTAGGGCGAGATTAGGCTGATTAACCACTTCAGCCCCGCTAGCTGAAACCCCCTTCATGACCAGAGCACTTTACACTTTGGCACTACACTCCTTTCACCGTTTATCGCTCGGTCATGCAACTTACCACCCAAATGAATTTTACCTCCTTTTCTTCTCACTAATAGAGCTTTCATTTGGTGGTATTTTATTGCTGCTGACATTTTTACTTTTTTTTTTATTAATCAAAATGTAACGATTTTTTTCACTTTCAGCTGTAAAATTTTGCAAAAAAAACGACATCCATATATAAATTTTTCACCAAATTTATTGTTCTACATGTCTTTGACAAAAAAAAAATGTTTGGGCAAAAAAAAAATGGTTTGGGTAAAAGTTATAGCGTTTACAAACTATGGTACAAAAATGTGAATTTCCGCTTTTTGAAGCAGCTCTGATTTTCTGAGCACCTGTCATGTTTCCTGAGGTTCTACAATGCCCAAACAGTAGAAAAACCCCACAAATGACCCCATTTCGGAAAGTAGACACCCTAAGGTATTCGCTGATGGGCATAGTGAGTTCATAGAACTTTTTATTTTTTGTCACAAGTTAGCGGAAAATGATGATGATTTTTTATTTTTTATTTTTAATTTTCCTTACAAAGTCTCATATTCCACTAACTTGCGACAAAAAATAAAAAAATCTAGGAACTCACCATGCCCCTCACAGAATACCTTGGGGTGTCTTCTTTCCAAAATGGGGTCACTTGTGGCGTAGTTATACTGCCCTGGCAATTTAGGGGCCCAAATGTGTGAGAAGTACTTTGCAATCAAAATGTGTAAAAAATGACCGGTGAAATCCGAAAGGTGCACTTTGGAATATGTGCCCCTTTGCCCACCTTGGCATCAAAAAAGTGTCACACATCTGGTATCGCCGTACTCAGGAGAAGTTGGGGAATGTGTTTTGGGGTGTCATTTTACATATACCCATGCTGGGTGAGAGAAATATCTTGGCAAAAGACAACTTTTCCCATTTTTTTATACAAAGTTGGCATTTGACCAAGATATTTTTCTCACCCAGCATGGGTATATGTAAAATGACACCCCATTACAAATGTAAACTTTAACTTTTTGAACTAAACATTAACGTGTTTGCTTACTGGTGTTTGTTCAAAAAAAAATAACAAACCTCTCCTTCCCCATGGGTCAATGTGCAAAGTGCAAATCGCCCAAAGATGTGGCGAAGTGCGTTATGCACTTTGTCCCAGGTGAAAGGAGACGTTTGCAGCAGCAGTGAGTGAATGGGCCCTAATAGCCCTGTGTGCCTGTCCTGGTGAGATGATCCCTATGCTAGGTGTACCTGTGTGTGGTACTTCCGGAAACACTCCCCTAAGCATAGGGCAGGGTGGTCAGGACAGTCAGGACAGAAATAGCGGGTGTCACGCCTTATTCCACTCCTGCTACAGACACGACATCTTTTTCGGGGTGACGGGTGGGTTGAGGTACCAGCAACGACATTGGGGAAATGTCGCTCGTGTAGACGGCTAACTACACTGGTGGATGGGGCCACGGAACCTCCTGGTGTCATGGAACCATGAACCAGACGTACAACAAGTGATGAGTGGAAATAAGAAGGCTTTATTGAAAATAAAGCTGTAAGGCAAAAGTCCAAACGGATGGCTAAACCGAAGCAGGGTCTTGCGAAACCAGAGATCAGGAACCAGAAGGGTAGTCAGATGAAGCCAGGATCAGGAATCAGCAGGGTAGTCAGACGAAGCCAGGATCAGGAATCAGCAGGGTAGTCAGACGAAGCCAGGATCAGGAACCAGAAGCAGCAGCAGTCTTAGAAGCATGTGAGCACAGGAGGACCAAGCAAGGAACTGAAGCCACAGACCTCCTATATATATGAGCTAGGCATCCAGCTCCTCCCAGTGGGAAGGAGGAGCCGCAGGGTGGGAGGCTACAAGAAAACCCAGAAACCAAGATGGCCGCCAGCACATGTCAAACGAAGGAGAACAGCAAGGAGGTAAGACCATGACAGTACCTCCCCCTCAAGGGCCCCTCCTCCGCGGAGTAAGGAACGGTTTCTGAGGGAAGCGTGCGTGGAAGGCTCGGAGCAAGGCAGGAGCATGGACATCTGCGGAGGGAACCCAGGAACGCTCCTCTGGACCATAACCACGCCAATGGACCAAAAACTGCACCCGGCCGCGGACCAGGCGTGAGTCCAGGATATTGCTCACCTCATACTCCTCACGATTGCCCACTTGGACCGGACGAGGCCGAGGAATCGAGGAAGTGAAACGATTACACACCAGTGGCTTCAACAGGGAGACATGAAACACGTTGGAGATCCGCATGCCAGGAGGAAGCGCAAGGGCATAGGCTACCGGGTTTACCCTGCGAAGCACTCGGAAGGGACCAACAAAGCGAGGCGCCAGCTTGGGAGTGGGCACTCGAAGGTTGAGGTTGCGGGTGGACAACCATACGCGGTCTCCGACCTGGTAGGAAGGAGCGGGCGCTCGTCTGCGATCAGCCTGGAGTCTCTGGCGCTGCGCAGAGACCTCAAGGGACCTCTGGATCTGTACCCAAGAAGCACGTAGGACGGAAAGGTGATCCTCCACAGCCGGAATATCCTGGGGAGAGAACACCTCCGGTAACACGGCAGGTTGGAACCCATAATTGGCCATGAAGGGAGACGTCCCAGAGGAAGAGTTCACCGCCGTGTTCCTGGCAAACTCAGCCCAAGGCAGGAGGTCAACCCAATTGTCTTGGTGATCGGAGACATAGCAACGAAGGAATTACTCCAAGGCCTGATTGGATCGTTCTGCGGCCCCATTGGACTGAGGGTGGTAGGCCGAGGAGAAAGAGAGATGAATCCCCAACTGGGAGCAAAAGGCGCGCCAGAACCTGGACACAAACTGACTCCCCCGATCCGACACAATCTCCTTGGGCAAACCGTGCAACCGGAAGACCTCCCTGGCAAAAATCGAGGCCAACTCTTGTGCAGAGGGTAACTTCTTGAGAGGAACACAGTGGCACATTTTGGAAAACCGATCCACTATCATGAGAATGACCGTATGGCCTCGGGATGCAGGGAGGTCCACAATGAAATCCATCCCCAGGTGTGACCATGGACGCTCCCCGGTGGCTATGGGTTGCAAAAGGCCCAACGGAAGGTGCCGAGGGGACTTACTCTGGGCACAAACGGAGCATGCCGCTACATATGCGGCGATGTCGGAACGTAGAGAAGGCCACCAGAACAGACGTGAAACAGCCCAGGACAGCTGATTCTTTCCAGGATGCCCCGCGGCCTTGGAGTTATGGTAGGTTCGCAACAACCGAGTGCGCAACTCCTCAGGCACAAAACACCTGCCGTTGGGTCTCCCAGAGGGAGCACCAGATTGAGCCGCCAAAATCTGCTCACCCAGGGGAGAGGTCAGGCTGGTGCGAATGGCGGCCAGGATCTGATTCGGAGGTATGACCGAAGTCGGAATCGACTCCTCCCCGGACAGCTCGGAGTACTGCCGTGATAAGGCATCCGCTCTGATGTTCTTGGAACCGGGTAGGTAGGAGACCACGTAATTAAAACGTGACAAGAACAGAGCCCATCTGGCCTGACGTGGTGTCAATCTCTTGGCCTCAGAGAGGTAGGTCAGATTCTTGTGGTCCGTCAGGATGAGAACCGGAACCACCGAGCCCTCGAGCAAGTGCCTCCATTCTTTAAGGGCCTGCACGATGGCCAATAACTCCCTGTCACCAATCTGATAGTTGCACTCCGCGGAAGACAGTTTCTGGGAGTAAAACCCACAAGGAAGCAGAGGACCCTCTGGTGTTCTACGCTGAGACAGGAGGGCGCCTACTCCCGTCTCAGACGCGTCCACCTCGAGGACAAACGGCAACCCAGGGTTGGGATGCGACAGAATCGGAGCCGACACAAAGGCGGACTTTAGAGCCTCAAAAGCTCGGATGGCCTCGGGCGGCCAGACCTGGGGATTACTGCCCTTCCTGGTCAGATCCGTGAGAGGCTTGGCTAGCATGGAAAAGTCCCTGATGAACTTCCGATAATTGGCGAAGCCCAAAAAGCGCTGCAGGGCACGAAGACCACTGGGCTGGGGCCACTGTAAGACAGCCGAAACCTTCTCAGGATCCATGGAGAACCCCTCAGCGGAAATGATGTAACCTAAGAAGGTTACCTGGGATCGGTGAAATTCGCATTTCTCAAGCTTACCGAACAGCTTGTTCTCTCGTAACCGTTGCAACACTCGTCTGACATCCAGAATGTGGGCCTCCATGGATTCAGAATATACCAAGATGTCATCCAAATAGACCACCACACACTGCTGCAACAGGTCACGGAAAACATCGTTGATGAATTCCTGGAAGACTGCGGGCGCATTGCACAACCCAAAGGGCATAACCAAGGATTCATAATGACCGATCCTGGTGTTAAACGCGGTCTTCCACTCATCGCCCGCCTTGATCCTAACCAGGTTATATGCCGCCCTCAGGTCGAGTTTGGTAAAGACCGTGGCCCCTTTGAGGCGATCGAACAGCTCGGAAATCAAGGGTATCGGGTAAGCGTTCTTGATCGTGATGCGATTGAGACCCCTGTAATCGATGCAAGGCCTCAATTCACCGCCCTTCTTTTTCACAAAGAAAAATCCAGCCCCTGCCGGGGACGAGGATTTGCGAATGTGTCCGCGTGAAAGCGCCTCCCTCACGTACTCCTCCATGGCCTCATTCTCCGCTACCGACAGTGGATAGACTTTGCCACGAGGAGGAACGGCACCAGATTGTAACTCTATGGCACAATCGTATGGGCGGTGCGGAGGTAGGGCAACCGCACGCACCTTATCGAATACATCCCGGTACTCCTCGTATTCAGGAGGCAACAGAGAGTCCGAGGAAGTACTCAGCAACTTGACAGGCCCATGGATGCAACTAGCCCCACACTGCGGTGACCACGAGAGGATCTCGGCCGATTTCCAATCGAAAGTCGGATTATGCTTCTGGAGCCAGGGGTACCCCAAGACCACCGAGTAGTGTGGAGACGAAATAACTTGGAGACAGACCGACTCTCTGTGAACGGCACCAATGGCCATCCCCACTGGAAGGGTCTCATGAGTCACGTGTGGCGGCAGAAGGGGTCTGCCGTCTATCGCCTCAAGAGCCAGTGGGGAACCTCGAGGCTGCAGAGGAATGGAATTGGCGGCAGCGAACACACTATCAATGAACAAACCACCAGCACCAGAGTCCACCAACGCCTGGGTCGTCACCGAGCCCCCGACCCAGGAGAGGACAACAGTAATCAGTGGTTTGTCAACACGGAAAACCGGGGACGAGGAGACTCCACCCAAGATCTGCCCCCGACAGGATCTCAGGTGCGAGCGTTTCCCGGACGGTTCGGGCATGCCAACCGAAAATGCCCACTGAGACCACAGTACATGCATCGGCCCTCGCGTCTCCGGAGTACCCTCTCCCCCTCGGACAGGCGAGCAAACCCCAGCTGCATGGGTTCACCCCCAGACAAGTCATCCCCAGGAGGCGTGGGAGGAGAGGGAGGCACGGGTGGGACAGCAAACGTAGGCGCCAATCTGTTAGAAGACCTCCGCAGGCTCTCCTTAAAGGAAGGTCTCTCCCTGAGTCTGGTGTCAATCAAAATCAGGAAAGAAATAAGAGACTCGAGCTCCACTGGTAGGTCCTTAGCTGCAACCTCATCCTTCAAGGCATCCGAGAGACCATGAGAGAAAGCAGCGACCAGAGCCTCATTATTCCAGCCCACCTCTGCTGCCAGGGTACGAAACTCAATGGCGTATTCAGCTACGGATCGTGAACCCTGTCTGATGGACATAAGGAGCTTCGCAGCAGAGGCAGCACGAGCCGGCACATCGAATACCTTCCGAAGAGAAGCAACAAAAACGGATTGTTGTTCTCCCATAAAGGGCTGGCCCAGGCCAAGGCCTTGTCCGAGAGCAGCGAGATCAAGAAGCCCACCTTTGATCTCTCAGTAGGAAAGGCATGTGGCAGCAACTCGAAGTAAATGCCCACCTGGTTAAGGAAACCTCGGCACTGAGTTGGCTCTCCCCCAAAGCGCTGTGGAAGGGGGGCAGAACCGGTCATACCCCGAAACACTGCAGGCGCAGCAACAGGTGTCGGGGTAGACTCTGGCGCAACAACCGGAGCGGCAGTAGGAGCGGGCCCAGGAGCGACAACCGACCCATCGGCAACGGAAGCTAAATGAGCCGTGCGTTCAAGCAGGGTTTGCAACGCCACAGCGAACCGACCCAACAGGTGATCCTGCTGATCAAGTCTGGCAACCAGCGTAGGTAGCGAGGATGGCCCTGTACCGTCAGAATTCATGGCTTGGTCCTAATGTCATGGAACCATGAACCAGACGTACAACAAGTGATGAGTGGAAATAAGAAGGCTTTATTGAAAATAAAGCTGTAAGGCAAAAGTCCAAACGGATGGCTAAACCGAAGCAGGGTCTTGCGAAACCAGAGATCAGGAACCAGAAGGGTAGTCAGATGAAGCCAGGATCAGGAATCAGCAGGGTAGTCAGACGAAGCCAGGATCAGGAATCAGCAGGGTAGTCAGACGAAGCCAGGATCAGGAACCAGAAGCAGCAGCAGTCTTAGAAGCATGTGAGCACAGGAGGACCAAGCAAGGAACTGAAGCCACAGACCTCCTATATATATATATATGAGCTAGGCATCCAGCTCCTCCCAGTGGGAAGGAGGAGCCGCAGGGTGGGAGGCTACAAGAAAACCCAGAAACCAAGATGGCCGCCAGCACATGTCAAACGAAGGAGAACAGCAAGGAGGTAAGACCATGACACCTGGGTACAGGAGGTTCTCGATGATCTCTTCCTGAAATTTGAGGAAGGATCCAGTTCTCCCAGCCTTACTGTAGAGAACAAAACTATTATACAGAGCCAATTGAATTAAATATACAGACACCTTCTTATACCAGCGTCTGGTTCTGCGGGAAACTAAATACGGAGACAACATCTGGTCATTGAAGTCCACCCCTCCCATGTGAAGGTTATAGTCGTGGACTGAGAGGGGCTTTTCAATGGCACGGGTTGCTCGCTCAATTTGGATTGTCGTGTCTGCGTGAATGGAGGAGAGCATGTAAACGTCACGCTTGTCTCCATTTCACCGCGAGCAGTTCTTCGTTACACAGTGCGGCCCTCTGCCCCCTTGCAAGACGGGTGCTAACGAGCCGTTGGGGGAAGTCCGCGCGACTAGTTCGCGCGGTACCACAGGTGCCAATCCGTTCTAGAAACAAATGCCTAAAGAGGGCCACACTTGTGTAAAAATTGTCCACATAAAGATGGTACCCCTTGCCGAATAAGGGTGACACCAAGTCCCAAACTGTCTTCCCACTGCTCCCCAGGTAGTCAGGGCAACCGACCGGCTCCAGGGTCTGATCTTTTCCCTCATAGACACGAAATTTGTGTGTATAGCCTGTGGCCCTTTCACAGAGCTTATACAATTTGACCCCATACCGGGCGCGCTTGCTTGGGATGTATTGTTTGAAGCCAAGGCGCCCGGTAAAATGTATAAGGGACTCGTCTACGCAGATGTTTTGCTCTGGGGTATACATATCTGCAAATTTCAGGTTGAAATGGTCTATGAGGGGTCAAATTTTGTGGAGCCGGTCAAAAGCAGGGTGGCCTCTGGGACGGGAGGTGCTGTTATCACTAAAGTGCAGGAAACGCAGGATGGTCTCAAATCGTGTCCTGGACATAGCAGCAGAGAACATGGGCATGTGATGAATTGGGTTCGTGGACCAATATGACCGCAATTCATGCTTTTTAGTTAGACCCATGTTGAGGAGGAGGCCCAAAAAAGTTTTAATTTTGGAAACTTGGACTGGTTTCCACCGGAAAGGCTGGGCATAAAAGCTTCCCGGGTTAGCGGTTATAAATTGTGTGGCATACCGGTTTGTCTCTGCCACAACTAAGTCTAAGAGCTCCGCAGTCAAGAACAGCTCAAAAAATCCCAGGGCCGAACCGATCTGAGCTGTCTCAACCCGAACTCCAGACTGGGCGGTGAAAGGGGGAACTACAGGTGCGGCTGAAGTTGGGGACTGCCAATCAGGGTTTGCCAGCACCTCTGGGATTCTAGGGGCTCTACGGGCACGTCTTTGCAGTGGCTGCGACGGGGTCACTACTGCACGTGCCACCGTACCAGCTTCAACTGCCCTTCTGGTGCTCGCTACTTCACCATGTTCTACGGCAGTGCTGGTACTAGGTCCAGGAAGGGCTGGGCTGCTGGTGTATGCCTCACCACGTAATCCGACAGCACCAGCCCCACTCTGCTGCTCTTGAAGCGGATCCTGCGCAACCTGCGGTCTAGCGACACGGGGCCGGGTACGCCTGGTGCTATCAGGGACCTCAGCCTCCTCGTCCGAACTTTGGGTCAGAGAGCCACTGCTTTCTACAGGTTCGTATTCTGACCCGCTAGATTCATCAGATGAGGGTTCCCACTCCTCATCCGACTGGGTCAGAAGCCTGTAGGCCTCTTCAGAAGAATACCCCCTGTTTGACATGTGGGCAACTAAATTTAGGGGTATTCCCTGAGACTACCCAAGAAAAAAAAAGCAAGCCTGTCTTACAAATGGGAGGCTAGCGAAGTACCGGAGGCTGCTGCGGTTGATAAAAAAATATCAAAACTGATTTTTTTTATCGCCGCAGTGCGTGTAAAGTGAATGTGCAGCGATCAAAAAAAACATTTTTTTTTGTCACTGCGGTGGAGCGGGCGTGGGCGAACGCACGTGTGGGCGACCGATCAGGCCTGATCGGGCAAACACTGCGTTTTGGGTGGAGGGAGAACTAAAGTGACACTAATACAATTATAGATATGACCGTGATCAGTTTTGATCACTTCCAGATACTATAAAAGTACAAATGCTGATTAGCGATATGCTAATCAGCGAATAACGGACTGCGGTGCGGTGGGCTGGGCGCTAACTGATCCCTAAACTACCTAACCAAGAGGCCTAAACTATACCTAAAACCTAACGGTCAATACCAGTGAAAAAAATAAAAAGTGACAGTTTGCACTGATCACTTTTTTCCTTTCACTAGTGATTGACAGGGGCAAGAAGGGGTGATCAAAGGGTTAATAGGGGTGATCTGGGGGCTAAGTGTGGTGTAGTGGGTACTCACAGTGATGTGTGCTCCTCTGCTCCTCTGCTGGAACCAACCGACCAAAAGAAGGAGCAGAGGAGCACAGCAGCCATATAACCCCATCATATTTACTAATATGATGGGTTAAATGGCTGCTGATTGGTTTTTTTTAAAAATCAGCAACCTGCCAGCCAATGATCGTGGCCGGCAGGTTGCTGACGAAATACTTTGCTACGAAATGCCGGCCCGCGATGCACATGCGCGGGCCGGCTGTGACGAAATCTCGCGTCTCGCGAGATGACGCGCCGATGCGTCCAGGAGGAACAAATCAACCACCTCCCGGACGCATCGGCGCGTTAGGCGGTCGGGAGGTGGTTAACTCCTCCAAAAGACTCCATCCAGTGATCGATCTGCAGCTGTGGATCATTGAGCTGCTGATACTCAATTGCTCACTGTTTTTAGGCTGCCCAGACCGTTTGTCAGTCACTTTTTTCTGGGGTGATCGGCGGCTATTTTGTGTCTTGTGGTGCGCTAGCACAAGCTGCGACCAAGTGCATTTAACCCTCAATGGTGTGGTTGTTTTTTGGCTAAAGCCTACATCAGGGTGAAGCTGTCACACCAAGTGCATTTAACCATCAATAGTGTGGTTATTTTTTGGCCATATCCCAGTCTAATTCGGTCAGTAAACGTATACCTGTCACCCAGCGCCTAAATACTAGGCCTCAAGTTTATATCCAGCTAAATCTGTCGTTACTGCTGTACTGTTGTGGCTGGGCAAGTTATTTAGTGTCCGTCAAAGCACAGTTTTTGTTCTGGGTTGAAATACAATTCCCAATTTAGCAATTTCCTAATTTAGTGGTTTCTGTTGTATCAGGCCTACTTTAAATACATCCCTAAAAGGGTATATCAGAATCAAGGTGCTGATAGGGTCATTCAGAATAACTTCACACACACACTACTGTGCATTTCCAAGTCTAATTCTGTCAGTAAATCTATACCTGTCACCCAGCGCCTAAATACTAGGCCTCAAATTTATATTCAGCTGAATTTGAATACAATACATTGGGCCAAATAATATTTTTGTTGTTGTGGTGAACGATAACAATGAGGAAAACATCTAGTAAGGGACGCGGACATGGTCGTGGTGGTATTAGTGGACCCTCTGGTGCTGGGAGAGGACGTGGTCGTTCTGCCACATCCACACGTCCTAGTGTACCAACTACCTCAGGTCCTAGTAGCCGCCACAAATTACAGCGATATATGGTGGGGCCCAATGCCGTTCTAAGGATGGTAAGGCCTGAGCAGGTACAGGCATTAGTCAATTGGGTGGCCGACAGTGGATCCAGCACGTTCACATTATCTCCCACCCAGTCTTCTGCAGAAAGCGCACAGATGGCGCCTGAAAAACCAACCCCATCAGTCTGTCACATCACCCCCATGCATATCAGGGAAACTGTCTGAGCCTCAAGTTATGCAGCAGTCTCTTATGCTGTTTGAAGACTCTGCTGGCAGGGTTTCCCAAGGGCATCCACCTAGCCCTTCCCCAGCGGTGGAAGACATAGACTGCACCGACGCACAACCACTTATGTTTCCTGATGATGAGGACATGGGAATACCACCTCAGCAAGTCTCTGATGATGACGAAACACAGGTGCCAAGTGCTGCGTCTTTCTGCAGTGTGCAGACTGAACAGGAGGTCAGGGATCAAGACTGGGTGGAAGACGATGCAGGGGACGATGAGGTCCTAGACCCTACATGGAATGAAGGTCGTGCCACTGACTTTCACAGTTCGGAGGAAGAGGCAGTGGTGAGACCGAGCCAACAGCGTAGCAAAAGAGGGAGCATTGGGCAAAAGCAGAACACCCGCCGCCAAGAGACTTCGCCTGCTACTGACCGCCGCCATCTTGGACCGAGCACCCCAAAGGCAGCTTCAAGGAGTTCCCTGGCATGGCACTTCTTCAAACAATGTGCTGACGACAAGACCCGAGTGGTTTGCACGCTGTGCCATCAGAGCCTGAAGCGAGGCATTAACGTTCTGAACCTTAGCACAACCTGCATGACCAGGCACCTGCATGCAAAGCATGAACTGCAGTGGAGTAAACACCTTAAAAACAAGGAAGTCGCTCAGGCTCCCCCTGCTACCTCTTCTGCTGCTGCCGCCGCCTCGGCCTCTTCTGCTGCTGCCGCCTCGGCCTCTTCCTCCGCCTCTGGAGGAACGTTGGCACCTGCCGCCCAGCAAACAGGGGATGTACCACCAACACCACCACCACCTCCGTCACCAAGCGTCTCAACCATGTCACACGGCAGCGTTCAGCTCTCCATCTCACAAACATTTGAGAGAAAGCGTAAATTCACACCTAGCCACCCTCGATCCCTGGCCCTGAATGCCAGCATTTCTAAACTACTGGCCTATGAAATGCTGTCATTTAGGCTGGTGGACACAGACAGCTTCAAACAGCTCATGTCGCTTGCTGTCCCACAGTATGTTGTTCCCAGTCGGCACTACTTCTCCAAGAGAGCTGTGCCTTCCCTGCACAACCAAGTATCCGATAAAATCAAGTGTGCATTGCGCAACGCCATCTGTAGCAAGGTCCACCTAACCACAGATACGTGGACCAGTAAGCACGGCCAGGGACGCTATATCTCCCTAACTGCACACTGGGTAAATGTAGTGGCAGCTGGGCCCCAGGCGGAGAGCTGTTTGGCGCACGTCCTTCCGCCGCCAAGGATCGCAGGGCAACATTCTTCACCTCCTGTTGCCACCTCCTCCTTCTCGGCTTCCTCCTCCTCTTCTTCCACCTGCTCATCCAGTCAGCCACACACCTTCACCACCAACTTCAGCACAGCCCGGGGTAAACGTCAGCAGGCCATTCTGAAACTCATGTTTGGGGGACAGGCCCCACACTGCACAGGAGTTGTGGCGGGGTATAGAACAACAGACCGACGAGTGGTTGCTGCCGGTGAGCCTCAAGCCCGGCCTGGTGGTGTGCGATAATGGGCGAAATCTCGTTGCAGCTCTGGGACTAGCCGGTTTGACGCACATCCCTTGCCTGGCGCATGTGCTGAATTTGGTGGTGCAGAAGTTCATTCACAACTACCCCGACATGTCAGAGCTGCTGCATAAAGTGCGGGCCGTCTGTTCGCGCTTCCGGCGTTCACATCCTGCCGCTGCTCGCCTGTCTGCGCTACAGCGTAACTTCGGCCTTCCCGCTCACCACCTCATATGCGACGTGCCCACCAGGTGGAACTCCACCTTGCACATGCTGGACAGACTGTGCGAGCAGCAGCAGGCCATAGTGGAGTTTCAGCTGCAGCACGCACGGGTCAGTCGCACTGCGGAACAGCACCACTTCACCACCAATGACTGGGCCTCCATGTGAGACCTGTGTGCCCTGTTGCGCTGTTTCGAGTACTCCACCAACATGGCCAGTGGCGATGACGCCGTTATCAGCGTTACAATACCACTTCTATGTCTCCTTGAGAAAACACTTAGGGCGATGATGGAAGAGGAGGTGGCCCAGGAGGAGGAGGAGGAAGAGGGGTCATTTTTAGCACTTTCAGGCCAGTCTCTTCGAAGTGACTCAGAGGGAGGTTTTTTGCAACAGCAGAGGCCAGGTACAAATGTGGCCAGCCAGGGCCCATTACTGGAGGACGAGGAGGACGAGGATGAGGAGGAGGTGGAGGAGGATGAGGATGAAGCATGGTCACAGCGGGGTGGCACCCAACGCAGTTCGGGCCCATCACTGGTGCGTGGCTGGGGGGAAAGGCAGGACGATGACGATACGCCTCCCACAGAGGACAGCTTGTCCTTACCCCTGGGCAGCCTGGCACACATGAGCGACTACATGCTGCAGTGCCTGCGCAACGACAGCAGAGTTGCCCACATTTTAACCTGTGCGGACTACTGGGTTGCCACCCTGCTGGATCCTTGCTACAAAGACAATGTGCCCACCTTACTTCCTGCACTGGAGCGTGATAGGAAGATGCACGAGTACAAGCGCACGTTGGTAGACGCGCTACTTAGAGCATTCCCAAATGTCACAGGGGAACAAGTGGAAGCCCAAGGCCAAGGCAGAGGAGGAGCAAGAGGTCGCCAAGGCAGCTGTGTCACGGCCAGGTCCTCTGAGGGCAGGGTTAGCATGGCAGAGATGTGGAAAAGTTTTGTCAACACGCCACAGCTAACTGCACCACCACCTGATACGCAACGTGTTAGCAGGAGGCAACATTTCACTAACATGGTGGAACAGTACGTGTGCACACCCCTCCACGTACTGACTGATGGTTCGGCCCCATTCAACTTCTGGGTCTCTAAATTGTCCACGTGGCCAGAGCTAGCCTTTTATGCCTTGGAGGTGCTGGCCTGCCCGGCGGCCAGCGTTTTGTCTGAACGTGTATTCAGCACGGCAGGGGGCATCATTACAGACAAACGCAGCCGCCTGTCTACAGCCAATGTGGACAAGCTGACGTTCATAAAAATGAACCAGGCATGGATCCCACAGGACCTTGTCCAGATTAGACATTAACTACCTCCCCTTAATCATAAATTATTGTACTCCAGGGCACTTCCTCATTCAATACTATTTTTATTTTCATTTTACCATTATATTGCGAGGCTACCCAAAGTTGAATGAACCTCTCCTCTGTCTGGGTGCCGGGGCCTAAATATATGCCAATGGACTATTCCAATGTTGGGTGACGTGAAGCCTGATTCTCTGCTATGACATGCAGACTAATTCTCTGCTGACATGAAGCCAGATTTTCTGTTACGGGACCTCTCTCCTCTGCCTGGGTGCTGGGCCTAAATATCTGACTATGGACTGTTGCATTGGTGGCTGACGTGAAGCCTGATTTTCTGCTATGATATGAAGACTGATTCTCTGCTGACATGAAGCCAGATTGTCTGTTACGGGACCTCTCTCCTCTGCCTGGGTGCTGGGCCTAAATTTATGAAAATGGACTGTGTGGGGATGTGCTCGTGGTAGGCTACGGTAGCGGCGGCAGTATTGAGGCACCCACAGACAGTCTTTGTGATACACCGTGACTTTATTCACACCAAAGGCATAACAGGCAATGTGCAGACCACACAGGTGCATATTCACATAGTGCATAAAACAAAAGTCCTTCCATAGGAAATAAACAGCAGGTTTGAGTCACCTTGTTTTGGACAGACCACAGCGGTCGTGCAGGCTTGTAAGCTACCTGCCTTTGTCTCCCTCAGGCCAGAGCCCCTTCGGCTCGTAGCACCACAGGTCCCAGGGCTATCCTTCAATGTGTGCTGCGCCCAGACTCTCCTTCACCAGCACTCACTCTGTCTGTTGAAATCTCCAACACAGCAAGACACACCCCACCCCCATCATCAGCAGGCTGGGTTCTTAAAGGCCCAGCTCCACCAAAAACCTGGGCTGGCCGTGGGGAACAGGCACCCCCCCACTCTTTACCTGTTCCCAGTAAGAACCGGCCCGGACACGCTGCGCCAGCATTCGCCGCTGTAACCGCAATGATCCAGTTCTTACTCCACCGAGGCCAGGACCTCTGGTGGCACGTATCGTCCGTCCATTATTATTCCGGGGACTCTCCTACAACTGTTACAGTGGTGGGTGACGTGAAGCCTGATTCTCTGCTATGACATGAAGATTGATTCTCTGCTGACATGAAGCCAGATTGTCTGTTATGGGAGCTCTCTCCTCTGCCTGGGTGCTGGGCCTAAATTTATGAAAATGGACTGTTGCATTGGTGGCTGACGTGAAGCCTGATTCTCTGCTATGATATGAAGACTGATTCTCTGCTGACATGAAGCCAGATTGTCTGTTACGGGACCTCTCTCCTCTGCCTAGGTGCTGGGCCTAAATATTTGACAATGGACTGTTGCAGTGGTGGGTGACGTGAAGCCTGATTCTCTGCTATGATATGAAGACTGATTCTCTGCTGACATGAAGCCAGATTGTCTGTTACGGGACCTCTCTCCTCTGCTTGGGTGCCGGGGCCTAAATATCTGAGAATGGACTGTTCCAGTGGTGGGTGACGTGAAGCCTGATTCTCTGCTATGGGACCTCTCTCCAATTGATTTTGGTTAATTTTTATTTATTTAATTTTTATTTTTATTCATTTCCCTATTTACATTTGTTTGCAGGGGATTTACCTACATGTTGCTGCCTTTTGCAGCCCTCTAGCCCTTTCCTGGGCTGTTTTACAGCCTTTTTAGTGCCAAAAAGTTCGGGTCCCCATTGACTTCAATGGGGTTCGGGATGAAGTTCGGATCGGGTTCGGATCCCGAACCCGAACATTTTCGGGAAGTTCGGCCGAACTTCTCGAACCCGAACATCCAGGTGTCCGCTCAACTCTACTTATGAAGTACTCTTTGGGAATGCCCCTAGATTACGGATGTAGTAGCGTTAACACACATTCTTTATGAGATGTGTTATCTAAACTAAATGTGTTAAGCAAACACCTTCAATTGCTTTTCAATGGCTTTTGTTTCAAGATAACACAATGAGTTAAGAAATTTGAGTTGAGTTTGTGTGTTAACCCTGCTACATCTGTAGGTCTCTATTTCCCCAACAGCTCCAGATGCAGCATAGTAGTTTTCCAAATTATGTTGTCTGTTGCACAAATTGGTTGTCTAATGTGTATTTCCAAGTTTTAGTTGTTTTCTAGAATCCAGACTGTAGAAGTGATGCATTCTTTACAATCAGGAGATTGGGTAGTGGTGAAACGAGAGAAGTGCAAGAGCTATGGTTTGAAGATCTACATCAAGTCCTGATAACCACTGCCACTGCTGTCAAATTGGAAGGAGAGACTGATTAGATCTAAGTGTCATATTTAGAGTTGAGGTAACACCTGGATGTTCGGGTTCGAGAAGTTCGGCCGAACTTCCCGAAAATGTTCGGGTTCGGGATCCGAACCCGATCCGAACTTCGTCCCGAACCCCATTGAAGTCAATGGGGACCCAAACTTTTCGGCACTAAAACGGCTGTAAAACAGCCCAGGAAAGGGCTAGAGGGCTGCAAAAGGCAGCAACATGTAGGTAAATCCCCTGCAAACAAATTTGGATAGGGAAATTAATTAAAATTAAATAAATAAAAATTAACCAAAATCAATTGGAGAGAGGTCCCATAGCAGAGAATCTGGCTTCCAGTCACCCACCACTGGAACAGTCCATTCTCAGATATTTAGGCCCCGGCACCCAGGCAGAGGAGAGAGGTCCCGTAACAGAGAATCTGTCTTCATGTCAGCAGAGAATCAGTCTGCATCTCATAGCAGAGAATCAGGCTTCACGTCACCCACCACTGTAAGAGTCCATTTTCATAAATTTAGGCCCAGCACCCAGGCAGAGGAGAGAGGTCCCGTAACAGAGGATCTGGCTTCATGTCAGCAGAGAATTAGTCTGCATGTCATAGCAGAGAATCAGGCTTCACGTCACCCAACATTGGAACAGTCCATTGGCATATATTTAGGCCCTGGCACCCAGACAGAGGAGAGGTTCATTCAACTTTGGGTAGCCTCGCAATATAATGGTAAAATGAAAATAAAAATAGGATTGAATGAGGAAGTGCCCTGGAGTCCAATAATATATGGTTAAGGGGAGGTAGTTAATGTCTAATCTGGACAAGGGACGGACAGGTCCTGTGGGATCCATGCCTGGTTCATTTTTATGAACGTCAGCTTGTCCACATTGGCTGTAGACAGGCGGCTGCGTTTGTCTGTAATGACGCCCCCTGCCGTGCTGAATACACGTTCAGACAAAACGCTGGCCGCCAGGCAGGCCAGCACCTCCAAGGCATAAAAGGCTAGCTCTGGCCACGTGGACAATTTAGAGACCCAGAAGTTGAATGGGGCCGAACCATCAGTCAGTACGTAGAGGGGTGTGCACATGTACTGTTCCACCATGTTAGTGAAATGTTGCCTCCTGCTAACACGTTGCGTATCAGGTGGTGGTGCAGTTAGCTGTGGCGTGTTGACAAAACTTTTCCACATCTCTGCCATGCTAACCCTGCCCTCAGAGGAGCTGGCCGTGACACAGCTGCCTTGGCGACCTCTTGCTCCTCCTCTGCCTTGGCCTTGGGCTTCCACTTGTTCCCTGTGACATTTGGGAATGCTCTAAGTAGCGCGTCTACCAACGTGCGCTTGTACTCGCGCATCTTCCTATCACGCTCCAGTGCAGGAAGTAAGGTGGGAACATTGTCTTTGTAGCATGGATCCAGCAGGGTGGCAACCCAGTAGTCCGCACAGGTTAAAATGTGGGCAACTCTGCTGTCGTTGCGCAGGCACTGCAGCATGTAGTCGCTCATGTGTGCCAGGCTGCCCAGGGGTAAGGACAAGCTGTCCTCTGTGGGAGGCGTATCGTCATCGTCCTGCTTTTCCCCCCAGCCACGCACCAGTGATGGACCCGAGCTGCGTTGGGTGCCACCCCGCTGTGACCATGCTTCATCCTCATCCACCTCCTCCTCATCCTCGTCCTCCTCGTCCTCCAGTAGTGGGCCCTGGCTGGCCACATTTGTACCTGGCCTCTGCTGTTGCCAAAAACCTCCCTCTGAGTCACTTCGAAGAGACTGGCCTGAAAGTGCTAAAAATGACCCCTCTTCCTCCTCCTCCTCCTCCTCCTCCTGGGCCACCTCCTCTTCCATCATCGCCCTAAGTGTTTTCTCAAGGAGACATAGAAGTGGTATTGTACCGCTGATAACGGCGTCATCGCCACTGGCCATGTTGGTGGAGTACTCGAAACAGCGCAACAGGGCACACAGGTCTCGCATGGAGGCCCAGTCATTGGTGGTGAAGTGGTGCTGTTCTGTAGTGCGACTGACCCGTGCGTGCTGCAGCTGAAACTCCACTATGGCCTGCTGCTGCTCGCACAGTCTGTCCAGCATGTGCAAGGTGGAGTTCCACCTGGTGGGCACGTCGCATATGAGGCGGTGAGCGGGAAGGCCGAAGTTACGCTGTAGCGCAGACAGGCGAGCAGCAGCAGGATGTGAACGCCGGAAGCGCGAACAGACGGCCCGCACTTTATGCAGCAGCTCTGACATGTCGGGGTAGTTGTGAATGAACTTCTGCACCACCAAATTCAGCACATGCGCCAAGCAAGGGATGTGCGTCAAATTGGCTAGTCCCAGAGCTGCAACGAGATTTCGCCCATTATCACACACCACCAGGCCGGGCTTGAGGCTCACCGGCAGCAACCACTCGTCGGTCTGTTCTATACCCCGCCACAACTCCTGTGCAGTGTGGGGCCTGTCCCCCAAACATATGAGTTTCAGAATGGCCTGCTGACGTTTACCCCGGGCTGTGCTGAAGTTGGTGGTGAAGGTGTGTGGCTGACTGGATGAGCAGGTAGAAGAGGAGGAGGAAGCCGAGAAGGAGGAGGTGGCAACAGGAGGCAAAGAATGTTGCCCTGCGATCTTTGGCGGCGGAAGGACGTGCGCCAAACAGCTCTCCGCCTGGGGCCCAGCTGCCACTACATTTACCCAGTGTGCAGTTAGGGAGATATAGCGTCCCTGGCCATGCTTACTGGTCCACGTATCTGTGGTTAGGTGGACCTTGCTACAGATGGCATTGCGCAGTGCACACTTGATTTTATCGGATACTTGGTTGTGCAGGGAAGGCACGGCTCTCTTGGAGAAGTAGTGCCGGCTGGGAACAACATACTGTGGGACAGCAAGCGACATGAGCTGTTTGAAGCTGTCTGTGTCCACCAGCCTAAATGACAGCATTTCATAGGCCAGTAGTTTAGAAATGCTGGCATTCAGGGCCAGGGATCGAGGGTGGCTAGGTGGGAATTTACGCTTTCTCTCAAATGTCTGTGAGATGGAGAGCTGAACGCTGCCGTGTGACATGGTTGAGACGCTTGGTGACGGAGGTGGTGGTGGTGTTGGTGGTACATCCCCTGTTTGCTGGGCGGCAGGTGCCAACGTTCCTCCAGAGGCAGAGGAAGAGGCCGAGGCGGCAGCAGCAGAAGAGGTAGCAGGGGGAGCCTGAGTGACTTCCTTGGTTTTAAGGTGTTTACTCCACTGCAGTTCATGCTTTGCATGCAGGTGCCTGGTCATGCAGGTTGTGCTCAGGTTCAGAACGTTAATGCCTCGCTTCAGGCTCTGATGGCACAGCGTGCAAACCACTCGGGTCTTGTCGTCAGCACATTGTTTGAAGAAGTGCCATGCCAGGGAACTCCTTGAAGCTGCCTTTGGGGTGCTCGGTCCAAGATGGCGGCGGTCAGTAGCAGGCGGAGTCTCTTGGCGGCGGGTGTTCTGCTTTTGCCCACTGCTCCCTCTTTTGCTACGCTGTTGGCTCGGTCTCACCACTGCCTCTTCCTCCGAACTGTGAAAGTCAGTGGCACGACCTTCATTCCATGTGGGGTCTAGGACCTCATCGTCCCCTGCATCGTCTTCCACCCAGTCTTGATCCCTGACCTCCTGTTCAGTCTGCACACTGCAGAAAGACGCAGCAGTTGGCACCTGTGTTTCGTCATCAGAGACATGCTGAGGTGGTATTCCCATGTCCTCATCATCAGGAAACATAAGTGGTTGTGCGTCAGTGCAGTCTATGTCTTCCACCGCTGGGGAAGGGCTAGGTGGATGCCCTTGGGAAACCCTGCCAGCAGAGTCTTCAAACAGCATAAGAGACTGCTGCATAACTTGAGGCTCAGACAGTTTCCCTGATATGCATGGGGGTGATGTGACAGACTGATGGGGTTGGTTTTCAGGCGCCATCTGTGCGCTTTCTGCAGAAGACTGGGTGGGAGATAATGTGAACGTGCTGGATCCACTGTCGGCCACCCAATTGACTAATGCCTGTACCTGCTCAGGCCTTACCATCCTTAGAACGGCATTGGGCCCCACCATATATTGCTGTAAATTCTGGCGGCTACTGGGACCTGAGGTAGTTGGTACACTAGGACGTGTGGATGTGGCAGAATGGCCACGTCCTCTCCCAGCACCAGAGGGTCCACTAACACCACCATGACCATGTCCACGTCCGCGTCCCTTACTAGATGTTTTCCTCATTGTTATGGTTCACCACAACAACAAAAATATTATTTGGCCCAATGTATTGTATTCAAATTCAGCGGGATATAAATTTGAGGCCTAGTATTTAGGCGCTGGGTGACCGGTATGGATTTAGTGACAGAATTAGACTTGGAAATGCACAGTAGCGTGTGTGTGAAGTTATTCTGAATAACCCTATGTGCACCTTGAATATTATATACCCTTTTAGGGATAGATTTCAAATAGCTCTGATATAGCAGAAACCACTAAATTATGAAATTGCTAAATTGGGAATTGTATTTCAACCCAGAACAAAAAATGTGCTTTGACGGACACTAAATAACTTGCCCAGCCACAACAGTACAGCGGTAACGACAGATTTAGCGGGATATAAATTTGAGGCCTAGTATTCAGGCGCTGGGTGACCGGTATGGATTTAGTGACAGAATTAGACTGGGATATGGCCAAAAAATAACCACACTATTGCTGGTTAAATGCACTTGGTGTGACAGCTTGACCAACCACACTACTGAGGGTTAAATGCACTTGGTGATGGGCGCAGCTTGCCCCTGATGTAGTATATGGCCAAAAAATAAACAGACTATTGCTGGTTAAATGCACTTGGTGTGACAGCTTCACCCTGATGTAGGCTTTAGCCAAAAAACAACCACACCATTGAGGGTTAAATGCACTTGGTCGCAGCTTGGATGCACTTGGTCGCAGCACCGCACAAGACACAAAATGGCCGCCGATCACCCCAGAAAAAAGTGACTGACAAACGGTCTGGGCAGCCTAAAAACAGTGAGCAATTGAATTTCAGCAGCTCAATGATGCACAGCTGCAGATCGATCGATCAATCAAGTCCTTTGGAGGAGTTAATCTGCCTAATCTCGCCCTACTGTCGCAGCCGCAACCTCTCCCTACGCTAATCAGAGCAGAGTGACGGGCGGCGCTATGTGACTCCAGCTTAAATAGAGGCTGGGTCACATGGTGCTCTGGCCAATCACAGCCATGCCAATAGTAGGCATGGCTGTGACGGCCTCTTGGGGCAAGTAGTATGACGCTTGTTGATTGGCTGCTTTGCAGCCTTTCAAAAAGCGCCAAGAAAGTGTCACAAAAGCGCCAAGAAAGCGACGAACACCGAACCCGAACTTTTACGAAAATGTCCGGGTTCGGGTCCGTGTCACGGACACTTCAAAATTCGGTACGAACCCGAACTATACAGTTCGAGTTCGCTCATCCCTAGTCATATTGCAATCAAATGCCAGGACTATAAGAGCCATAATGATTTTGCATGTCGTATTGTTTATTTCATTTTGTACAAGGGGGAAATCACAGTCAAATCATATTCCAACGGTGTTATATTATCAAGATTAGTCAGGAACAAGTAAGTTGACTTTTGCAGTATAGTGGACTGTAAGACAGATGATAGATAGGACACTTGGTTTTGGTCTGATAAGTACATCTGTGTGGTGTGACTGGAACTGACCCAGTCTATGGTAATTGTGTTTAGATATAACCATACCAACTGTGGATATTGGAGAGTAACAGAATGGAGTACTAGTCTGAAGTGTTGGGAATATAAACCAGCGGAAACTACCTCTAGAATCAATAAAGGTGAAGGTTTGTCGCAAAGGATGACTGTGTGTAACAGTCCTACAGGCTCACCTGAGTCAGAGGACAGCTGGCTGGAGGTAGGAGTGGAGCCCAGTGGCAAGGACCGCAGGCAGGTAGTAAGCGTGGTCAGACAATCCGGATGGCAACGGTGGTAGCAGTTCAGTAGGTAGGGGCAAAGCAGAAGAGTAGTCGGTAGGCAGGCGGTAGGTCAGGGCAGGCGGCAGTAAGCGTGGTCAGACAATCCGGATGGCAACGGTGGTAGCAGTTCAGCAGGTAGGGGCAAAGCAGAAGAGTAGTCGGTAGGCAATTCCTGGTCAGCAGCGGTAGTAGCAAGTAGCAAGAGCAGCAGATGAGGAGAAGCTTGATCAAGGCTCAGGAGCTCAATAATCAGCAAGCTAGAGTGCAAGGGGCTGGACTTATATAGGGAAGTACCAGGTGTGGGGAATCAAGGGTGATGAGCAAGGCTTGGCAAGACTGAGGTTAACTAATAGGTTTCAGGGAGGAATGTCCAGAGAGGATGGTAGCCTAGTAAGCAGGGCTACTGCCTGGGATGTGGCTGGTCACGGGTTCGAATCCCGACAGTACTCCCCCCCTTCCAAGGTGACCTCCGGGCACCGCAGGGGCAGGCTTACCGGGGTGCCGTTGGTGGAACTCTTTTACCAGTCTGGGGGCGTGGACATTCTCTTCTGGCTCCCAGGAGTTATCCTCGGGAGGGTAACCCTCCCACCCAATTAGGTATTGTAGTCTTCCCCGGTGGATCCTGGAGTCGAGGATCTTTGCAACAACGTATTCTTCTTCACCCTGTACCCTCACGGGTGGTGGTGGGGGCGAGTGGCGGCCTGTGAAGGTGTTCTCCACGTAAGGCTTGAGGAGAGAGCAATGGAAGACAGGGTGCACCCTAATGGAGTCCGGAAGGTCGAGCCGGAACGTGACCTCGTTGATTTGTGCGGTGATCCGGAACGGACCCATGTATCTTTGGGCAAATTTTTTGGAGGGGACCTTCAATCTGAGGTTCCTGGTGGACAGCCATACCTTGTCTCCCACATGGAAGCCCGGGGTGGGTTTGCGACGTCTGTCTGCTCCCTGTTTAAAGCGCCTCTGGGCAAGCTGGAGGTTGTCTATAATGTTCTCTTGTGCCTCCTGTAGGGTTGTTAGGCGTTCGGCCACTGCTGGGAGGGTGGAGGCAACGGGTAGGTGGGGAATGAACACCGGGTGCGAGCCTGTGTTAGCAAAGAAGGGGCTGTGCTTGGTTGAGCTGTGCTCAGCATTGTTGTAGGCGAACTCGGCCGTGGGGAGATGATCAAGCCAGTCATCCTGCAGGTGGGAGCTGAAACAGCGTAGGTATTGCTCTAGGGTCTGATTAGTTCTCTCCGTCTGCCCGTTTGACTGAGGGTGGAAAGCAGAGGACAGGTTCACTTTAACCCCGAGCGCCAGGCAGAAGTTCTTCCAGAACTTTGAGGCAAATTGTACACCTCGGTCGGAGACCACGTCGTCCGGGATCCCATGCAGCCTGAAGACCTCTCTGAGAATAAGATCGGCCGTCTGTTTGGCTGTGGGTAGGCCTTTGTAGGGGATGAAATGGGCCATCTTGGTGAGACGGTCGACCACGACCAGGATGGTGTTCATCCCTTTTGAAGGAGGAAGGTCTACCACAAAGTCCATGGAGATCGAGCCCCAGGGGTGGGAGGGAATCGGGAGAGGTTGTAACAGACCCACGGGAGAGGAACGAGGAGTCTTATTGCGGGCACAGACCGTGCACGAGGAGATGTACCTCTTGATGTCCTCCTTGTATGTTGGCCACCAGAAGGAGCGGGAGAGAAGCTCCTGGGTCTTTCTTGTGCCAAAATGGCCGGCCACCTTGGAGTCATGGTTGAGTTTGAGCACTTCGAGCCGTGCGATTTCTGGTACATATAGTTGTAGGTCCTGATGAAACCAATGACCGTTCTTAAACGTAAGGCTGACATTGCCTGTGGGGTGGGAGAGGAAGGGGTCATTTTCATATCCTTCTTTGATTGTGCCCAGGAGTTCTTTAGAGTAGGTGGCCCCTACGACCCTTCTCTCGGGCAAGATGTTATTTTGGCCCTTGTTACTCTGTGAGGGCTCGGAAAACATTCTGGAAAGGGCGTCAGCCTTGCCGTTTTTTGATCCAGGGCGATAGGTGATGAGATAGTTGAAGCGGGAAAAGAATAGGCTCCATCTGGCCTGTCTGGCTGAGAGTCTCTTAGCGCTGCGGATGAACTCGAGGTTCTTGTGGTCAGTTAGTACGATTATGGGGTTGGTGGCTCCCTCCAGCAGGTGTCTCCACTCGGAGAAGGCATCCTTGATCGCCAGTAGTTCTTTGTTCCCGATGTCATAGTTCTTCTCAGAGGGGGACATCTGGCGGGAGAAATATGCGCACGGGTGTAATAGCATCCTCTCCCCTGTCCGTTGTGACAAAACTGCCCCCACCGCAGAGTCTGATGCATCCACTTCGACTGTAAATGGGAGCTCGGGGTTCGGGTGGATTAGGATTGGGGCAGAAGTGAAGAGGAGTTTCAACTTGGTGAAGGCCTCCTGGGCCTCGGGTGTCCAGGAGAAGGGGACTGCCTTCTTGGTGAGTTGGGTGATTGGTGCTATGACCTTGGAAAAGTTCCGGACAAACTTCCGATAGAAGTTGGCGAAGCCAATGAATCTTTGTATCTCCTTCTCGTTTTTCGGAACGGGCCAGTTCATCACAGCTTGGACCTTCCCCGGGTCCATACTTAGGCCCTCTGGGGAGATGATGTATCCGAGGAACTGAGTGGTGGTTCGCTCAAACTCGCATTTCTCTAGCTTGATATAGAGAGAGTTCTGTCTGAGCCTCTGCAGTACCCTGCGGACGTGTTCGCGGTGCTGCTCGAGGTCTTCAGAGAAGATCAAGATGTCGTCCAGGTAAACGACTACAAACAGATCCAGCATGTCCCTGAGGACGTCGTTAATGAAGTGCTGGAAGGTGGCGGGAGCATTGCAGAGTCCGAAAGGCATGACCAGGTACTCGAAATGACCATAACGTGTCCGGAAGGCGGTCTTCCATTCGTCCCCAGGGCGGATTCGGACGAGGTTGTAGGCCCCTCGAAGGTCGAGTTTGGTGAAGATCTTCGCTTCCCAGAGTCTCTCAAGGAGTTCGGAAATCAGTGGGAGCGGGTACCGGTTTTTTACGGTTATGTCATTAAGCTTTCTGTAGTCTATGCAGGGACGCAGGGAGGAGTCTTTTTTCTCTACGAAGAAAAAGGGGGCTCCCGCGGGAGAGGTGGAGGGCCGGATGAACCCCTTCCTCGGGTCCTCGTCCAGGTACTCTTTCAGAGCCTTGAGTTCAGGCTCTGAGAGGGAGTAGATACTGCCAAAGGGTATTTCGGCCCCGGGCAACAGTTCTATAGGGCAGTCGTAGGGTCGGTGTGGTGGCAGCTTGTCTGCGTTTTTCTTGTCGCAGACATCCTGGTACTCGCTGTATTGAGGGGGTAGCAGATCCTTGACAGATAGTTTTGA
This sequence comes from Bufo gargarizans, assembly GCF_014858855.1. Taxonomy (NCBI): domain Eukaryota; kingdom Metazoa; phylum Chordata; class Amphibia; order Anura; family Bufonidae; genus Bufo; species Bufo gargarizans. The sequence goes on from NC_058080.1 coordinate 620,318,596, forward strand.
GATGGTGGTGTCTTCGGGTGGAAGGACGGGTTTGTGGGAGCAATTTAGCGTGCAGAACTCGGACGGGAATCGTATGCAGCGGGTTTCCCAGTCCACCGAGGGGTTGTGGATGGCCAACCATGGGATGCCCAAGATCACTGGGAACTTCGGGGAGGCGATCAGAGAGAAGTGGATCTTTTCACGGTGATCTGGTTCTATGAGGAGTTGTAGTTCGGTGGTCTCGTGAGTGGCCGGCCCTGAGGAGAGTGGGGATCCGTCGACGGTTTCCAGGTCAACGGGGGCTGCCTTGATTGTCAGTGGAATATTCTTTTCGCGGGCGAAGGTTAGGTCCATGAAGTTGCCTCCCGCCCCGGAGTCTAACATCGCTGAACAGGGGAGTTGTCGCCCCTCAATCTCGATGAGGATGGGGACGATGAAGTGGGATCCATGAGCCGCCGTGTTGTTATTTTCAGGGGCTGCTGGTGGGGTTGGAGTCTGTGGTTGCTCCTTTAGTTCCGTGATGGCAATAGTCTTTCGGATCTTATGAGGACATTTGATGGCAAAATGACCCGGCTCCCCACAGTAGAGGCAGAGGTTTTCGGCCAGCCGTCTCTCCTTCTCAGCTGTGGATAGAGACCTACGTAGAGCGTCGACCTGCATAGGTTCAGTTGCTGACCGGGGGTCGCGCTGGGCGGTGGAAGAGAAGGAATAAGTGGGTCTGTGGTCCAAGGACCAGAGTCTTTCTTTCTTCCTCTCGGAGAGTCTTTGATCTATCCGGATGCATAACTGAATGAAGTCGTCCAGATCGTCCGGGGCCTCAACTCTGGCGAGTTCGTCCTTTATTAATTCGGACAGGCCTCGCCGGAATTGGCTCCTCTGTGCCGCTGGGTTCCAGGTGGTGTCCGTGACCCAACGGCGAAACTCAGCGGTGTATTCGGCGACGGAGCGTCTCCCTTGCCGCAGACTATGTAGTCGCGCCTCGGCTGTCGCACAGCGGTTGGGGTCGTCGAAGACTTGGCTCATTGCGGTGATGAAGTTGTTTAGGTTGTTCAGGAGCTGACTGTTAGTCTCCACGTATGGTGATGCCCATGCTAATGCTTCATCCGTCAGGAGATTGACCATGAATAGCACCTTCTTTTTCTCGTTGGTGAAGGGGGCCGGGTACATCTGAAAATAGATGCGGCATTGGTTTAGAAACCCCCGATACTGGCGTCTGTCACCGCCGAATCTTGATGGGAGTGGCATGCGGGTGTCTGCAGCCGTGCCGCGGACGTCCAGGAGTTGCCTCTGTAGTTCAATAATCTCGCTCTGTTGGCTTTGGACTACGACTTGGAGCTGGGCAAATTTCTCCTGATATGTAGTACCAAATTCTTGAAGTTCAGAGACCTGCTTACGCAGAGTGGCCATTGCGGACTCCATAGTGTGGCTGATTATTCTGTAACAGTCCTACAGGCTCACCTGAGTCAGAGGACAGCTGGCTGGAGGTAGGAGTGGAGCCCAGTGGCAAGGACCGCAGGCAGGTAGTAAGCGTGGTCAGACAATCCGGATGGCAACGGTGGTAGCAGTTCAGTAGGTAGGGGCAAAGCAGAAGAGAAGTCGGTAGGCAGGCGGTAGGTCAGGGCAGGCGGCAGTAAGCGTGGTCAGACAATCCAGATGGCAATGGTGGTAGCAGTTCAGCAGGTAGGGGCAAAGCAGAAGAGTAGTCGGTAGGCAATTCCTGGTCAGCAGTGGTAGTAGCGGTAGTAGCAAGAGCAGCAGATGAGGAGAAGCTTGATCAAGGCTCAGGAGCTCAATAATCAGCAAGCTAGAGTGCAAGGGGCTGGACTTATATAGGGAAGTACCAGGTGTGGGGAATCAAGGGTGATGAGCAAGGCTTGGCAAGACTGAGGTTAACTAATAGGTTTCAGGGAGGAATGTCCAGAGAGGATGGTAGCCTAGTAAGCAGGGCTACTGCCTGGGATGTGGCTGGTCACGGGTTCGAATCCCGACACTGTGTCACGGAAGGTGTACAGGAAACTAGAAGACACAAAATGAATATACGACTCACTGGATCCAAAACTAAGGAACAAGAGGGAGACCTGGCATCTCTCCCTGACTGCTCAGCCTATGCAAAAATCCCAATGGTGGATGATCGCATATCCTCGTACCTCGACTGTATAACACCTGAACACCCTATAATAGTGAGAGGACACGGCCACCGGCTCCCTACACTTGATACGGAGGGAGTCAGAGTCACCTGGGATCCAGCAAACAGAAAAACACAAATGAATGAACAAAACTTATCAGCATGCACACACTCCAGGAAGGAATATAAACCGCAAAGTGAAGCAGTCTGGGAAGGGATTTAAAGGGATGGAATCAGTGCAACTGCATGACAGCTGAGAGAGGCTAACGAGATGAGAAATGAAAGCAAAACAAAGGGAAGCTCAAGGAGGAGGTTCTGAAAGACATCTGTCAGAGCTTCTCAGATGTCTGGTGGTGACAGTACCCCTCCTTCTACGAGTGGACTCCGGACACTCAGAGCCCACCTTCTCAGGATGGGACCTATTGAAAGCCCTGATGAGACGAGTGGCCATAATGTCCGTCACTGGGACCCACATCCTCTCCTCAGGACCATAACCCTCCCAATGAACGAGGTACTGGTGAGAACCGCGGACAACACGAGAATCCACAATCCTAGAGACCTGAAATTCAAGATTACCATCAACCACAATCGGAGGAGGAGGCAAAGACGAGGGTACAATGGGTTGGACATAAGGTTTTAATAAGGACTTATGAAAAACATTATGGATCTTCCAAGTCTGAGGTAGGCAACAGATTTTGTAAGGCCCAATAAACTTAGGACCCAACTTCCAGGAGGGAACCTTCAATTTGATATTCTTAGTAGACAACCACACCAGATCACCAACATTCAGGTCCGGACCAGGCACACGTCTCTTATCTGCCACACGCTCTTTAGATTATCCAAATAGATAACAATGACGAGGAGAATCATGCTCTTTAGATTATCCAAATAGATAACAATGACGAGGAGAATCTGTCCTCATCAGGTAAACCAGAAGACCCCTCTCCAGAGAATGTCCCAAACTGCGGATGAAACCCATATGCACCAAAAAATGGTGACTTATCTGACGACGGTTATTTAAAGCAAACTCAGCAAGGGACAAAAAAGAACACCAATCCTCCTGATTCTCCGTCACAAAACAGCACAGATATGTCTCCAGATTCTGATTGACGCGCTCTGTCTGGCCATTCGACTGCGGGTGGAAAGCAGAAAAGAATGACAACCGAACCCCCAAGCGAGAACAGAAAGCCTTCCAGAATCTGGAAACAAACTGCGTGCCCCTATCAGAGACTATGTCTGAAGGAATACCATGCAATTTGACAATGTAATCAATAAATGCCTGCGCCAGCGTCTTAGCATTGGGCAAGACAGGAAAAGGGATGAAATGCACCATTTTGCTAAAATGGTCCACCACCACCAGAATCATAGTCTTCCCCGAGGAACGAGGCAGGTCTGTAATGAAGTCCATGGACAGATGTGTCCAAGGACTGAAAGGAATGGGTAAGGGAAGGAGAGGACCTGATGGCCGTGAATGAGGGACTTTGGCACGAGCGCAGGTCTCGCAGGCTGCCACAAAACCCTCAACCGACTTACGAAGCGCCGGCCACCAGAATCTCCGAGCTATAAGATCCACTGTGGCTCTTGCCCCCGGATGCCCAGCAAGGACAGTATCGTGGTGTTCCTTAAAAATCTTGTGTCTTAAAGTGAGATGCACAAACAACCTCCCAGGAGGACAAAGATCAGGAGCCTCTGACTGGGCTACCTGAACCTCTGCCTCCAATTCAGGATAAAGAGCAGAGACCACCACACCTTCAGCCAAAATGGGACCCGGGTCTTCAAAATTCCCACCTCCCGGAAAACAACGTGACAGGGCATCCGCCTTCACATTCTTAACCCCAGGGCGGAACGTGACAACAAAATTTAACCTGGAAAAGAAAAAAGACCATCGGGCCTGTCTCGGGTTCAGACGCTTGGCTGACTCCAAGTAGGCCAGATTCTTATGGTCAGTAAACACGGTAATAGGGTGTCTGGCTCCCTCTAGCCAATGGCGCCATTCTTCAAAAGCCAACTTGATGGCCAACAACTCCCTATCTCCCACATCGTAATTTCTCTCTGCGGAGGAGAGTTTCTTCGAGAAAACCATTTGGCAGGAGAGGGACCCTGAGACAAGACCGCACCCACACCCACCTCAGAAGCATCAACCTCAACTATGAAGGGTAGAGAAATATCAGGTTGTACCAAGATGGGAGTGGAAGCAAAACTCTCCTTGATATTAGAAAAGGCCTTACGCGCCTCTACTGACCAGGAGGAAAAATCTACCCCCTTTCTAGTCATATCAGTAAGTGGTTTAACAACAGAGGAATAATTCAAAATAAACTTCCTGTAATAATTGGCAAAGCCCAAAAAACGCATCAGCGCCTTCTGATTCTCAGGAAGCTCCCACTCAAGCACAGCGCGGACCTTCTCGGGGTCCATGCGAAAACCAGAAGCAGAGAGAAGAAACCCCAGAAATTGAATTTCTGGAACCGCAAACACACATTTTTCCAGTTTAGCGTACAATTTATTCTCCCGCAGGATGAGCAAGACCTGACGTAAGTGTTCCTTATGAGTTTTGAAATCAGGAGAAAAAATAAAAATGTCATCTAGATACACTAATACAAATTTCCCCATTAAATGATAAAAAATGCTGTTCACAAAATGCTGAAAGACGGCTGGAGCATTTATCAAACCAAAAGGCATAACCAAATTCTCAAAATGGCCCTCAGGGGTATTGAAGGCCGTCTTCCATTCGTCTCCTTCTCTGACCCTGACCAGGTTGTATGCACCTCTCAGATCCAACTTGGAAAAAACTTTAGCCCCAACAATCTGGTTAAACAGGTCCGGGATCAGAGGAAGCGGATAAGGGTCACGAATTGTGATACTGTTCAGCTCCCTGAAATCCAGACATGGTCTTAAAGAACCATCTTTTTTCTTAACAAAGAAAAAAACTGCGGCAACAGGTGACTTCGAGGATCGTATGTGGCCCTTTCTCAGACTCTCAGAGATATAAGCACACATAGCGACCCTTTCAGGTTGGGAGAGATTGTATAAACGAGATTTAGGCAGCTTGGCGTCTGGGGTGAGATTAATAGGGCAATCGTACTCCCTGTGCAGGGGCAAGTCCTGAACACCACTCTCAGAGAAGACATCTGAAAATTCAGAGAGAAAAGATGGTACAGTCTTAGTAGAAACCTCAGAAACAGATGTCGTGAGGCAATTCTCTCTGCAAAAGTCACTCCAACCATTTATTTGCCTCGCTTGCCAATCAATGGTGGGGTTATGTTTAGTGAGCCTGGGTAGCCCCAACACAAGAGGAGTAGGCAACCCGCTAAGGACGAAACATGACACATCCTCAACATGAGCATCACTCACAATCAAATGGATATTGTGAACTATGCCCTTTAACGATTTCTGAGAAAGTGGAGCGGAATCAATAGCAAAAACAAGTATATCCTTTCCCAAAGTGCATACCTGGAAACCATGTGTTATAGCAAATTGATTATCAATAAGATTGACAGTTGCTCCACTATCTACAAAAATCTCACAAAAAATGTTCTTGCTCTCTAGCGCCACCCTGGCAGGTAGGACAAAACGGGAATTACAAGCAAACGGAAAACCTTCAATTTCCGCATCAACCTTGCCAATGGTAACAGATGGAACATTTTTAAAGGATTTTTTTCTTTTAGTTTCTTTATTACTCTCAAAAGACTGTCTGAATCTCCTAGAGGGACAAACATTTGCCAAATGATTTATACCCCCACAACAGAAACAAACCTTCCTATGAGGACTGAATCTTCCACTGTCAGAGGCAATCAAACCGAGCTGCATGGGCTTCTGCTCAGAAGGGATTGAGAGTGACTGAGACCCCTGTGCACTGAATGAGACCGCCGCACTGTCCTGGGACTGAGTATGACAGGAAGGAGTGATCTCTCCTCTCTCTCTAAGACGCCTGTCAATACGAACGGCCCGAGACATGGCAGAGTCCAAGGAGGTAGGTCTCTCATAAAAGGCAAATGCATCTTTCAATCCTTCTGAAAGACCATGGCAAAATTGACTTCAGAGTGCAGCATCATTCCAAACAGTATCAGCTGCCCATCTCCGAAATTCTGAGCAGTATATCTCTGCGGATTGTTTACCCTGACATAAAAGACGTAGTCTAGACTCAGCCAGAGCAATACGATCTGGATCATCATATATCTGACCCAGGGCTAAAAAGAATTCATCCACTGAACGGAGGGGCCGTGCCCCCACCGGCAGCGAAATGGCCCAGGACTGAGTGTTATCCCTGAGCAGCGAGATGATGATCCCCACCCTTCGTTCCTCATCACTAGAGGACTGGGGAAGTAGGCGAAAATGGAGTTTGCAAGCCTGGCATCTCTCCCTGACTGCTCAGCCTATGCGAAAATCCCAATGGTAAATGATTGCATATCCTCGTACCTCGACTGTATAACACCTGAACACCCTATAATAGTGAGGGGACACGGCCACCGGCTCCCTACACTTGATACGGAGGGAGTCAGGGTCACCTGGGATCCCGCAAACAGAAAAACACAAATGAATGAACAAAACTTAACTGTAGAAGACTCAGAAGTAGGATCAGCATGCACACACTCCAGGAAGGAATATAAACCGCAAAGTGAAGCAGTCTGGGAAGGGATTTAAAGGTATGCAATTAGTGAAACTACATGAGAGCTGAGAGAAGCTAACGAGATGAGAAAATGAAAGCAAAACAAAGGGAAGCTCAAGGAGGAGGTTCTGAAAGACATCTGTCAGAGCTTCTCAGATGTCTGGTGGTGACAGACTGTCCTGAAGGGAACACCACCAAACAGTTGTAAACATAATGAGTGTAAGCCTCTGTTCATGTCCATTAGAAATCCTATCCAACAGGATTTGTGGATATATGTTTTAGGAGCATGTGTAAGTGACAAAGATCCCCTAGGCAAATTTAGAATGTTGGTATGGGAAAAACCTTAAAGTTCAGTTGCATATGTGGCTTCTACATCCTTAACTATAATTGACATGAAATATTTGGCCAATTTAAAAATATGAAGACAAATTGGCCTTAGGATCCATTCACATGTCCGTAGTGTATTGCGGATTCGCAAATTGCGAATCTGCAATACACCCAGCCGGCACGTCCATAGAACTGCCTATTCCTGTCCGCAATTGCGGACAATAATAGGACATGTTCTATTTTTCTCCGGAGCCGCGGACCGGAAGATTGGGGCCACTCTCCGGAAATGCGGACATCACACTGTGTGCTGTCTGCATCTCTTCCAGCCCCAGAGAGAATTAATGGGTCCGGACCCAGACCCATTCTACGGACATGTGAATGGACCCTTAGAGACAGGATTTTATACAGGAAAGCACTTTGGTGTTTTCCGTCCAGGATATTGTTCTTACATAATTCAGCTAAATAAGACAAGTTGTGACTCTGATAGTTTCTGACAGTTGGTTTATCAACCAAAATTATCAAAACGCAGATACCTAGTGATTGTGTGGAGATTTGAAACTCCGACCCAGGATGCAGGTAGAATGAGGTGGCCAATGTACCCTGATCAAGTACTGATGCCATTTGTTCCATTCTCACCTCCTGAGTGGGATCAAATCAGTAAGCAAAACAATGTCCGGTCACGACTAAGGAGGTCACTCCCTACATCCTTTGACTCACATGTATACATAGTTTCTGACGAATTTAAAGCTAAAAGTCAGATAGCTGCAGGATTTGAGTCATTAATTCCCACGATTAGTAGTAATAAAAAAAAATATAAAGTAGATTGGATTAACATCTCCATTGTCATCAACAGAGATTTGTGAATTACACCTGTGATACTGCGAAGGGAATGGCGGAACAACTGAGCTCTTTTCCAGTGATGACTCTACAGAACCAACTGGTCCTTGACAGCAGAAAAAGGAGGGGTCTACAAGATTGTTGGAAATTCCTGCTACATCTACATTCCGGACAACATTGCCCCTGATGGAAGGATCACCAAGGATCTGAAGAAACTGATGGACTTTATCAAATGAACTGACAGGAAAAATTCTGAAATGAATCACTTTATAGCCAGAACAATGTTTTGGGAACTGGTTCAGTGACTACAGTGTTTTTAGAATTTGGCTTTAACAGGGTGTTATATACAGTAGTTCTCCATTTTAGGAAAATTGTTGAATACATTCATGCCCACACTATGTAGATGTGCTGTGCCCCTGTTGTCACGAACTATGGATCCGATCGCTCCGGATCCCACAGCTGTGACGTAGTGGTCTGTGACGGAGTCTGCGCACACACAGAGACCTCACGTGACCGGGGTATTACAATTCGGCTAACACCCCTCACTACACTTCGGTAACTGCCACCACGTGGGTTCCCGGTCCACGAGCCGACTATCCGGGTCATTCACTATCCCACAGATTAGTGGATGATCCGGATATCACTTACTGACCAACCGCAGTCAATCACCCCCAGCTACAATTCCTAAATGCAATTTAACTAACTACCTGGTAACGTCTCTTCAAAGGCAAGGTACGTTGTTCAGCAGCTTAGAATATGGAAGACTTGGCTATTTAGATTTTATAATCTTTAATAAGCGGTAAAAAGCAGTGCATACAAGTCTAATGAAAATGACTACAAATCTACAGAATAATAACAATATAAATAATCACGACAGTTCAAATGAAAGGGAAAAAGATGAAAGAATACTTAGTTTCTCTGGAGGGTTTCAGATGGTCGTTTATATGTCCTTTTTGAATCCTTGCAAACCCCTTTTCAGTATGTATCAGGGGAGACCCTCAAAGTTCTTCTGATACAGGGATATGCCGTCAATGTCCAATTAAGTGTCTGGTGATGTTCCATGGGTCTCCCTCCTCTGTCCTTGTGCATGGATTTTTATGAACTCTCCCATGGGCAGGAGACTTACTCCTGTCAGCCAATGGTAGCAGAGTGACTGTCAATCCTAGGGAGTGGCCCCCAAGTGTTTTATGACCCCATCAAAGTTCAGTTCCTACAATGAGGATTATACTTAAGCCCGTATCTCCTTGATACATCGGCATATTTTTAAACACAATACATATTTGCGATCCTTATTTATTTACCTACAGAATGAGACCACACACGGTAATGCTGGGACCTGTAGTTCTTCTACCACCCATAGGTCAGCTAAGGAATCACATCCACTAGTCATATTTGATACCCAATTAACCACAATACTCTGTAGAGCCTGGATCTGGTGTCAGAAAGGGCATAAGTTGATTCATAAATGAAATATGAAAGTGGACTGGTTTTATGCCCAGAGCTAATTAAGGGCTATTAGCTCTCCTCAAACCAGACCTGGAAATTAATGACGTCACGCTCCAGCCAGGCTTGACAGCGAGCTGATCTTATCTTACCGGACAGGATGAGCTGGGCCTGGTATAGCTTTTATGACCTTTTATAGCTGGTCTCAAAGAGTAGTGGTAATAAAAGTGTCCATCTATATCATAGGCGACCCAGGCTTCAGGAAGATGAGAGTTCACAGTTTTTTTTTACATATGCCAGAAGCATATAAGATGGCTACCCAGAGGAATTATGTATGTATGCAGGCACACCTGTCAAAGGAAAAGATTATTCCATCCTGAAGTAAATATAACCTTGTTGATGTTTGCGGGGTAAATAGGACAAGGTGAAGGCAAACGTGAAAAGGAGTTGAGGGGACCTGGTGAAGCAATAAGGAAAGACCAGCTTTTCGCTGTTAAGGGCATTGGGAGAGTACCTCACTTTGCCTGTTCACCTTTTGGTCTATTTCCAGCAAAAAGGAAAGATTTGTGTGAGATAGGTTTTATTTCTCTCTCTATATATAATGTGAACATTCTGTAGTACACATTTTTGTCCACTAGACCGGACAAACTGGAGGTATGAGCCATGTGTGCATTCCTTTGTCTTAAGGTCACCAGGGGAGGAAGAAGGGAGGATTAGGTTGAAGTTTTCAAATCTACCTATGAACTTAGAGTTGAAGTTGCTGAAACCACTCCTATCAGGTTAAGGAGCCACCAGGTTAAGTTTATTTTCTTCTGGCTCAGGGGGATGAGAAGATGCTTTCATAAATCCAACTTTGTGTATCTGGTCTCATTATGAAAGTAGTATGGCGCGCACATACTTATACTTCTAACTGGTTTGGCACCACACAAAGAAGATGAGAATCGCATGAATTGCGATACCAGTAGCTTCATAGCGTTCCCCCGGGTCCACCATCTCAAGGGCATTGCCAGGAGACACCTGACCGATCCAGTGCTGCAGAGGGTATGGCAAAGCCCTGCAGAACATATCGGCTAACAGACGATCCAGCAAAGCAGTAGGACTCAGCACGTCAGGCTGTAGCCATTTTTGCAAGAGGTGAAGTAAGTTATAATACTGCCTCATAAAGAGGACGCATGGCTCGCCCTCATGTCATGACCCCTTCAAACAGCTGGGACTCCCAACAGTCTGATATTCATGGCCTATCCTGAGGATAGGCCATCAACATGCTAAAACTGGAAAATCCCTTTAAGGTTTCACATTTCCATATATAAAAGTTCCAAGTATACAAAGCTCCAGAAACGTATACTTTTTACGAAACATATTTATGACATAACCTTATTGTTTTATGGTCCTGCCAGCTGAAGGGACTTTGCTGTATACCCTATGGCGGGGTAGGCAACCTCCGGCATTCCAGCTGTTGTGAAACTACAACTCCCAGCATGCATACTTCCTCTGCTCTTCTCCGAACTCTCACAGAAATGAATGGAGCATGCTGGGAATTGCATACCTACCTCCCAACTTTTTGGACAGTCATAGAGGGACACTTATGGTTTATTGTGTGAAAGATCCAATTTTCCTGCATATTTATATACGTCAATAGTTTTTCTTTTGCACAATAGCGCAAAAAATTATCTGAATATTAAAATTTCTTAAATCCAAATTTCATGAAAAAATAATATGCAAGATGGGCTTTATATATATATATATATATATATATATATATATATATTAGGGGTGCAGATAAGGCGATCTGTCACAGACCGGGATCATCGAACGGTGTGTTGTCTTCCTGACGCTCAAGTTCGACACATCGCGGATCGGGTTGACAGATTACTGGGAGGGGCTGGAGAAGATCCAGCAGTCATGGTCCATATTAGAATCAATGACAAAGTTAGAGGTAGGTGGAGCGTCATTAAAAATTATTTTAGGGATTAAGGTCACAAGCTTAGGGCAAGGACCTCCAAAGTATTACCTGTACCACGAGCCACACAAGAAAGGCAGCAAGAGATTAGGGAGGTTAACAAGTGGCTCAAGAACTGGTGTAGGAAGGAGGGTTTTGAGTTCCTGGAGAACTGGGTCAACTTCTCTGTTGGCTACAGGCTCTATCGTAGGAATAAGCTGCACCTCAATGGGGAAGGGGCAGCCTGTAGAGAATATGGCTACAAGGTTGGACAAGTGTTTAAAGGGCTTCTGTCAGCCCACTAAACCCTTTTTTTTTTTTTCGTTAATATTAATCCCTACACTGCAAGCTCCCTGTACATATGCTAAATATTAATTTTCGTTCAGTAGATATTGTTAAAAATCAAGTTTTATCATATGTAAATTACCTTGCTACCAGCAAGTAGGGCGGCTACTTGCTGGTAGCAGCCGCATCCTCCTCTCATCATGACGCCCCCTCCGCCGTTTGATTGACAGGGCCAGGGAACGGGTTCGTTCTCTGCTGGCCCTGTTCGAATTCAAAATATCGCGCCTGCGCCGTACCTTTCTTTAATCGGTGCAGGCGCACTGAGAGGCGGCCTCTCTCCCGGCCGCTCCATCCTCAATGCGCCTGCGCCGGGTGTGGATGTGACGTCATCGGCGCAGGCGCACTGAGAGGCGGCCTCTCTCCCGGCCGCTCCATCCTCAATGCGCCTGCGCCGATGACGTCACATCTACACCCGGCGCAGGCGCATTGAGGATGGAGCGGCCGGGAGAGAGGCCGCCTCTCAGTGCGCCTGCACCGATTAAAGAAAGGTACGGCGCAGGCGCGATATTTTGAATTCGAACAGGGCCAGCAGAGAACGAACCCGTTCCCTGGCCCTGTCAATCAAACGGCGGAGGGGGCGTCATGATGAGAGGAGGATGCGGCTGCTACCAGCAAGTAGCCGCCCTACTTGCTGGTAGCAAGGTAATTTACATATGATAAAACTTGATTTTTAACAATAGCTACTGAACGAAAATTAATATTTAGCATATGTACAGGGAGCTTGCAGTGTAGGGATTAATATTAACGGAAAAAAAAAAAGGGTTTAGTGGGCTGACAGAAGCCCTTTAAACTAGGAACTGGGGGAGGGTAATTACGTTATACGATGGGACGGGGGCAAGGTAATAGGACTGGGGAGGAATGGAAGGAGGGACTAGAACAGTTCAGAAAGAAAGATGTAGGCTAAAAAACATACATAAACCTCTTAATTGTATGTATACTAATGCCAGAAGCCTGACTAATAAAACTGGGGAACAAGAATTAGTGATGTGTGAGGAGGACTATGACATAGTGGGAATAACTGAGACATGGCTGGATGACAGCTATGACTGGGCAGTTAATGTTCAGGGTTACAGTCTGTTTAGAAAGGATCGCAAAAAACGGAGAGGGGGAGGGGTCTGCCTTTATGTAAAGTCCTGTCTAAAGCCCACAGTCCGAGAACATATAAGTGAGGGACATGAACATGAGGAGTCACTGTGGGTAGAAATACATGGAGGCAAAAACAATAATAAAATACTAATAGGAGTTTATTATAAGCCACCTAATATATAGTCCACAGAAAATATACTACTAAACGAGATAAACGAGGCGGCAGATCATAATGAGGTCATTATTATGGGGGACTTCAACTATCCAGATATATACTGGGAAACTGAAACCTGTATATCTCATAAAGGAAACAGGTTCTTGGCAATAACCAAAGACAATTACCTTTCCCAACTGGTTCAGGACCTGACTAGAAGGACAGCCATGCTAGACTTAGTATTAACCAATAGACCTGACAGAACAACAGATGTGCAGGTTGGGGGACACCTGGGAAATAGTGACCATAAAGTAATAAGCTTCCAATTGTCATTCAGGGAAGAACAAAATACCAAACTTCAAAAAGCTTAATTTAGCCAACTAAGAGAGGCCATAGGCCTAACTAGCTGAGACTAAGTCCTCAAAAATAAAAATACAGCCACAAAATTGGATATTTTGGCCGCAAAATACGGCACGGTCGTGTGCATGAGCCCTAATTGTGAGCGGTACATACCTTATGAGAATAAAAGGTTAAGGAACAAGAAAAAAACAATGTGGATAAATAAAACTGTAAAGAACGCAATAAATGACAAAAAGAAAGCATTTAAATCACTAAAACAGGAGGGTGGCGAGGAAGCACTGAAAAACTATTAGGAATAAATTGAATATGTAAAAAAAAAAAAGCAGCCAAACTAGAGACCGAGAGATTAATTGCCAAAGAGTGCAAAACTAACCCTAAAATGTTCTTAAATTATCTAAATAGTAAAAAGTATAAATCTGAAGGTGTCGGCCCTCCACAGAGTAATGAGGGGGAAGTTGCAGAGAGCAATGAGGAGAAAGCAAAGTTATTAAATATTTTTTTCTCCACTGTATTCACTGAGGAAAATAAACGGTCAGATAAAATGCAGAATATAAAAGTTAATTCCCCATTAAAAGTGCCCTGTCTGACCCAGGAAGAAGTACAGTGGTGTCTTAAAAAGATTAAAATAGACAAATCGCCAGGACCAGATGGCATGCACCCCCATATCCTAAGAGAATTAAGTAATGTCATAGCCAGACCCTTATTTCTGATATTTAAGGACTATATACTGACAGGGAGTGTTCCACAGGATTGGCGCATAGCAAATGTGGTTCCAATATTCAAAAAGGGTCCAAAAACAGAGCCCGTAAACTATAAGCCGGTAAGTTTAACATCTGTAGCGGGTAAACTGTTTGAAGGTTTTCTAAGAGATGCTATCTTGCAGTACCTCAATGAAAATAAGCAAATAACGCCATATCAGCATGGCTTCATGAGGGATCGGTCATGTCAAACTAATTTAATCAGTTTCTATGAGGAGGTAAGTTCTAGACTGGACAGCAGGGAATCAATGTATGTTGTATATCTGGACTTCTCCAAAGCATTTGACACTGTACCACATAAAAGGTTAGTATATAAAAAGAGAATGCTTGGACTGGGAGAAAATGTCTGTATGTAAGTAACTTGCTGAGTGATAGAAAACAGAGGGTGATTATTAATGGTACACACTCAGATTGGGTCACTGTCACTAGTGGGGTACCTCGGGGTTCAGTATTGGGCCCTATGCTCTTCAATATATTTATTAATGATCTTGTAGAAGGCAGTAAAATAGAAAAAAATTGCAGATGACACTAAACTGTGTAAAGTAATTATCACGGAAGAGGACAGTATACTGCTACAAATGGATCTGGATAGATTGGAGGCTTGGACAGATATGTGGCAAATGAGGTTTAACACTGACAAATGTAAGGTTATGCACAGGGACATAGCTATAGGGGAAGCAGGGGAAGCGGCTGCTTTGGGGCCCTGACCCAAAAGGGGCCCATCCAGGGGGAGGAGGACTAAAAGATTTTGTCAGGGCCCCCTCAACAATATTACACAAAGAAATAATATACAGTGACAGTATAGACAGTGTAGAAAATGGATGGAACAGCTGCCGGACCTGGTCTGAGAGAGCGATCTTTATTAGCCACAGGAATGAGGGCAGCATGAAAGGAAGGGGTTGCGAAAAAATTACTGGGGAAGGGGGGCCCCCTATTCAAAAATATGCTGTGGGGCCCAGTCATTTCTAGCCACGCCACTGGTTATGCACATGGGGAGGAATAATGCAAGTCACCCGTACATACTAAATGGTAGAACATGGGGTAACACTGACATGGAAAAAGACCTAGGAATTTTTGTGAACCGCAAACTAAGCTGTAGGAACCAGTGTCAGGCAGCTGCTGCCAAGGCCAATAAGATAATGGGTTGCATCAAAAGGAGCATAGATGCCTGTGATAAGATTAGTGCTACCACTTTACAAATCGCTAGTCAGACCACACATGGAGTATTGTGTACAGTTTTGGGCTCCTGTGAACAAGGCAGACATAGCAGAGCTGGAGAGGGTTCAGAGGAGGGCAACTAAAGTAATAACTGGAATGGGGGGGACTACAGTACCCTGAAATATTATCAAAATTAGGGTTATTCACTTTAGATGATGACTGAGGGGAGATCTAATAACTATGTATAAATATATCAGGGGTCAGTACAGAGATCTCTCCCATTATCTATTTATCCCCAGGACTGTGACTGTGACAAGGGGACATCCTCTGCGTCTGGAGGAAAGAAAGTTTGTACGTAAACATAGAAGAGGATTCTTTACGGTAAGAGCAGTGAGACTATGGAACTCTCTGCCTGAGGAGGTGGTGATGGTGAGTACAATAAAGGAATTCAAGAGCGGCCTGGATGTATTTCTGGAGCGTAATAATATTACAGGCTATAGCTACTAGAGAGGGGTCGTTGATCCAGGGAGTTAGTCTGATTGCCTGATTGGAGTCAGAAAGAATTTTTTTTCCCCTTAAGTGGTGAAAATTGGCTTCTACCTCATGGGCTTTTTTTTTTTTTGCCTTCCTCTGGATCAACTTGCAGGATAACAGGCCAAACTGGGTGGATAGGTGTCTTTTTTCAGCCTTATAAACTAGGTTACTATGTTACTATGTTTACTATGTTTTACTACTACAGACGGAGCGCACCAGTCAGAATCTGGAGACCTACTTGAGATGTTTTGTTTCGGAGAACCAGGAGGAGTGGTCTTCATTCTTGTCATTAGCTGAGTTTGCCATTAATAACCGTAGACAGGAGTCCACTGATAAGTCACAGTTTTTTGGGGCATATGGATTCCATCCGCAGTTTGTCACATTTTCTGGTTCTCAAACTTCCAGTATTCCTGAGGAGGAAAGATTTTCCTCTTCTTTGTCTTCGATTTGGCAAAAAATTCTAAATAACTTGAAAAAGATGGGCAACAGGTATAAGCGTGTGGCTGACAGAAGACGTATGAATGGTCCGGACCTGAGTCATTGTTGAAGAAATGTGTCGAACCTGTTGAGCTGTCCTCCTTGCCTCCCGCTCCTGTCATGGTGTACAGTAATTTAGAATTTTAAATCAGCAGGATTGTGGACTCCCGAGTTCTCCATAGATCCCTCGAGTATCTTGTCCACTGGAAGGGTTACGGACCAGAGGAGAGGATGTGGGTTCCAGCAGCCGATGTTAATGCGAATCGTCTGGTGAAGGCCTTTCACAGAGCCCTTCTTGATAAGGTCGGTCCTGGGTGCCTGGAGTTCACCCGTAGAAGAGGGGGTACTGTCACGGCGGTCCCTCAGGACTGATGTCAAGAAATCAAGGAGATTGGCTGAGTGTGGAGGAATCTAACAGCCTCTTTGATTTCTCTTGATTCAGTGTTGATAGGGCTAATGACCACTTCCCTTTTCTCAGCTGTTGCTCAGTGGTCATCACTTATACCCTTTATAGTCTGACCCCACCCTTCTGACTGTGCGGTAGATAGCTTCATTTGGGTTTGGCTGAGCTGGTGTGAGTTTGTCTCTGGTGTTCCTGCTCGTCCGTCACTACAGAAGTTAAGTGTCGTGTTTGTTATATTCCCTGTTGCTTGTATCTGGGCCTGAGACAGAGACTTCCATTCGTCCATCTGGGGAGGAATGACTTGTCTCTGGTCCTAACCTTTTCCAGGGCATTATAGGGATATAAAGGCTTAGGTATCCTACATATGAATATTCCCACCTTCATGGTCTATTCATATTGATAGATAGTTAGGGTCCAGATTAGTGTTGTCTAGGAGGATACCTGTTTCTTCCCTAGTTTCCAGGCCCAGTTACTGTTCCCCTTCCCTCCTGTTTTTAGTGTGGAGTTTCCCCCCACACTGATCGTGACAGGTAAATGGTTCCGTATATGGTCCGCAAAAAAAAACGGAACGGATACGGAAAGAAAATACATTCATGTGCATGAGGCCTAACCCTGTAGATGACATAACCCTAGACAGATGGTGTAGACCTGCAACAGATTTACCACAGGGGCTCAGGCTGGAGGATTATGTGGTGCAGGGATGGACACTTTTCTTTGACTCTATATCAACTATAGGTTGGCTTACTTAAACACAGAATTTTATGCCAAAATTGTGGTGCTAAATGCTTTCTGCTAAGCAGCGCCTCTTGCCGAGCAAGTTGGAAAAAAGTATAGAAACCTTAGTTGTGCTAAATTACATTAAAATTGTTGCAATTTGTGATGCTTTTTAGCAGTGGCGTAACTACAACTGACTGAGCCCCACAGAATTTTTTTGAAAGCCCCCCCTCAGCAACTTCTACGCAATCCCCAACTTATGTGCAACCCCTACTCCTGTGGTTAGTCAAGACTGAGCTCTCAGACAAGGCTCAGCAGCCGCTCCGTCCGTTTCCTACTGTGTCACTGTATATAAGGTCATTGTATAATACTGCTGAGGGCGCCCTGAAAATAAAATCTTTTAGTCTTCCTCCTGAGGGGGCCCCTGTGGATCTGGGCCCCAAAGCAGCCGATTCCCCTATAGCTACACCCCAGCTTTTTAGACAGATTCCGGGCACAAAGACATCCGGGCCTAGCTTTTGTGTGGCATTCTACATGAAGTTTTTGTTTTGCTCTTCTCCATTGGTCAGATGTTTCTTTGGAGTCGACAGTGTGATATAAAACACACTACACACAATGCCTGTTGGTTTGCGACATTTCTTTGATCAGTGGCATTTTTTTACTTTAGCTTTGCTTCTGAATAGCACTTGAAAAATTCCAGGAACACGCTTGTACAAAATTACACTGAACAAAATAATGGCCAAAAAATGGATGTGCGCAGACTGCTTGTTGTGCCAAAATAATGTAGCCAAACTAAGCTCAATGTATACACCGCCACACAGTGCTTACCTGATTATACTGTTTGTTTAGTAACTGGATTGTGGACTTGGATTTCCTAACCTTGATATGTACAGTAGGTGTATGCACATGTTTTATTTATGTGTAAGAAAAGGCTTTTTAATGCTACAGAGCCCTGGGGGGCCAGTCACCTCTCCTGACGTGTCTGTTTTAGTAACTACCTTCCTTCCCCAAGTAATAACAATTCTGATGCATCTATTCTTATTGCTCTATCTTGTGCCATTCCTTTATTATTCCTGCTAGAGGTTATGAATGAATTGCTTGCAGTTTGCAGTGAAGGTCCAGATAGGTGTTACCAGTTGGGGATGTGTCCCTGCAGTCTGATACTATCCAATCAGTGCTGCCAGTGTCAGATTGTGCAGGAAAACACCTCCAAATGGTAACATCCATCTGGACTTTCATTGCAAACTGCAAGCAATTCATTCATAACTTCCAGCAGGAATAATAGGGTTGTTATTACATGCGTAAATCTGCTGCCACTGCATCTGAATATGTTTTTTTTTAATCCCCTAAACTTTAACGAAGTAGGGAAATCTGCATTAGAAATCAAATTTTCAGCTGATTTAATTGGTAATGAAAGGTAAGTTCCGTGGTGAAATATGCAATCTGTCCTACATGGAAATCCACTATAGACGAAGTGAAGAGTGCACTAACATGGCAATGTTGTATCTCACTCACAGCAGTCAGAATAGACAGCGGGCCAGATTTATCATTAGCTGAAGTCAGAATAATGGAGTGAAAAAGTCGCAAATTTTTGCGCAATCGCTTAAACTGCGCAAATATTTGAGACTTTTATTGGCTCTGCACTATGCTAGAAAGTTTTCTGAAAGTGGCCGTGTTTTCTTATGTAAATAAATCTCTAGACAGATTTACTATTGCGACAATTTAAAAAGTCGCAAAAAATTCGCAAAATCACTCCAGTGAGGACCATGCTTATCTTATGCAACTTTTTAAAAGAACATGTGACTTTTTCATAAAGACGTGCGACTTTTGTAAAGCCGCTTACTGGCGGATAAACTGCGACCGTCAAACCACATTTATTACAAGGGCCGATCATAAATCTGACTTGGCTAAAACTGACTTTAGCCATATGTGAAAGTGGAGTGAGCTGTCAGAGCCATGATAAATCTGGCCCAGAGAGTATGGCTTTCTCCATTTATGTTCACAGCGCCACTTGCAACAGAATGTCGTGTGTACCGAAATTCACTTTGATGGGTCTATGGTGCAGTTTCCAAAACATTACTTGGCGGGAGCGCTGCAGCCCATTCCTCCAGTGTATGAGTAGAGGACAGTGATCAGGCCCCCCACTGACAGGACGCTCAGGACACATAATTAAGATACCGTCATGTTTATGTTGAGAACATCAATGACAGGACATTATCCAAAGTAATATTTTTTCCCTACGGGAAAATGTGGACGGCAGTGTTATTCCTGTGAGTACTATGCAGGCAACGCATCATCTGCTTGTCTACTGTATAGAAGAATGGACTTCATGGGTCTGCAGCTGACATCATCTGTTCTGTAATATATACTAATATGTACTTTACATGATGGGAGTGCTGCTGCCATCATCTGCTGTGCCCTGTATAGTGTTGAGCGCGAATACTCGAATCGCGAATATCGCCACTTCGAGAATTCTCAAATATTTAGAATAGTGCTATGTATTCGCGAATAGTGTTGATTGCAAATATTCTAATTACGAATTAATTGCAAATGTATTGCGAATTTTTGGCACTTAGCAACATCTCTAGCAACCAATAGGAAAGTTGCCTACCTCTTAGTGTTGATCGCGAATATTCCAATCGCAAATTTTTATCGTGAATATATTATATTGACGATTTTCGCAATCAAGAAAATAATGACTGGAGATTACGAATTCTCGAATTTGCAAATTTATGGCGAATATTAGGCAAAAAAATCGCGAAATATCGCTGATTCAAACTCATCACTATATACTTCACTGCCCTCATCTGCTGTGTACTGCATACTACACTGTACATGGTGGGTGTGTAGCTTCCCATTATCTGCTCTGTACTGTATACTACACTGTACATGATGGGTGTGCAGCTGCCTTCATCTGCTGTGTACTGTATACTACACTGTACATGATGGGTGTGCAGCTGCCTTCATCTGCTCTGTACTGTATACTACACTGTACATGATGGGTGTGCAGCTGCCTTCATCTGCTCTGTACTGTATACTACACTGTACATGATGGGTGTGCAGCTGCCCATTATCTGCTCTGTACTGTATACTACACTGTACATGATGGGTGTGCAATTGCCCATCATCTGCTCTGTACTGTATACTACACTGTACATGGTGGGTCTGCAGCTGCGCTCATCTGCTCTGTACTATATACTACACTGTACATGATGGGTGTGCAGCTGCCTTCATCTGCTCTGTACTGTATACTACACTGTACATGGTGGGTGTGCAGCTGCGCTCATCTGCTCTGTACTATATACTACACTGTACATGGTGGGTGCGCAGCTGCGCATCATCTGCTGTTTACTGTATACTACACTGTACATGGTGGGTGTGCAGCTGCGCTCATCTGCTCTGTACTATATACTACACTGTACATGATGGGTGTGCAGCTGCGCATCATCTGCTCTGTACTGTATACTACACTGTACATGGTGGGTGCGCAGCTGCCCATTATCTGCTCTGTACTGTATACTACACTGTACATGATGGGTGTGCAATTGCCCATCATCTGCTCTGTACTGTATACTACACTGTACATGGTGGGTCTGCAGCTGCGCTCATCTGCTCTGTACTATATACTACACTGTACATGATGGGTGTGCAGCTGCCTTCATCTGCTCTGTACTGTATACTACACTGTACATGGTGGGTGTGCAGCTGCGCTCATCTGCTCTGTACTATATACTACACTGTACATGGTGGGTGCGCAGCTGCGCATCATCTGCTGTTTACTGTATACTACACTGTACATGGTGGGTGTGCAGCTGCGCTCATCTGCTCTGTACTATATACTACACTGTACATGATGGGTGCGCAGCTGCGCATCATCTGCTCTGTACTGTATACTACACTGTACATGGTGGGTGCGCAGCTGTCCTCATCTGCTCTGTACTGTATACTACACTGTACATGGTGGGTGTGCAGCTGCCTTCATCTGCTCTGTTCTGTTCTACACTGTACATGATGGGTGTGCAGCTGCCTTCATCTGCTCTGTACTATATACTACACTGTACATGATGGGTGTGCAGCTGCCTTCATCTGCTGTGTACTGTATACACTGTACATGATGGGTGTGCAGCTGCCTTCATCTGCTCTGTACTGTATACTACACTGTACATGGTGGGTGCGCAGCTGCCTTCATCTGCTCTGTACTGTATACTACACTGTACATGGTGGTTGTGCAGCTGCCTTCATCTGCTCTGTTCTGTTCTACACTGTACATGATGGGTGTGCAGCTGCCTTCATCTGCTGTGTACTGTATACACTGTACATGATGGGTGCGCAGCTGCCTTCATCTGCTCTGTACTGTATACTACACTGTACATGGTGGGTGTGCAGCTGCCCTCATCTGCTGTGTATTGTATACTACACTGTACATGATGGGTGTGCAGCTGTCCTAATCTTCTGTGTACTGTATACTACACTGTACATGGTGGGTGTGCAGATGTGCATCATCTGCTCTGTACTGTATACTACACTGTACATGGTGGGTGTGCAGCTGCCTTCATTTGCTCTGTACTATATACTACACTGTACATGATGGGTGTGCAGCTGCCTTCATTTGCTCTGTACTATATACTACACTGTACATGATGGGTGTGCAGCTGCCTTCATCTGCTCTGTACTGTATACTACACTGTACATGGTGGGTGTACAGCTGCCCTCATCTGCTGTGTACTGTATACTACACTGTACATGATGGGTGTGCAGCTGCCTTCATCTGCTTTGTACTGTATACTACACTGTACATGGTGGGTGTGCAGCTGCCCTCATCTGCTGTGTACTGTATACTACACTGTACATGGTGGGTGTGCAGCTGCCCTCATCTGCTGTGTACTGTATACTACACTGTACATGGTGGGTGTGCAGCTGCCTTCATCTGCTTTGTACTGTATACTACACTGTACATGGTGGGTGTGCAGCTGCCTTCATCTGCTGTGTACTGTATACACTGTACATGATGGGTGTGCAGCTGCCTTCATCTGCTGTGTACGGTATACACTGTACATGATGGGTGTGCAGCTGCCCTCATCTGCTGTGTACGGTATACTACACTGTACATGATGGGTGTGCAACTGCCCATCATCTGCTCTGTACTGCATACTACACTGTACATGATGGGTGTGCAGCTGCCTTCATCTGCTGTGTACTGTATACACTGTACATGATGGGTGTGCAGCTGCCTTCATCTGCTGTGTACTGTATACTGCACTGTACATGGTGGGTGTGCAGCTGCCCTCATCTGCTGTGTACTGTATACTACACTGTACATGATGGGTGTGCAGCTGCCTTCATCTGCTCTGTACTGTATACTACACTGTACATGATGGGTGTGCAGCTGCCTTCATCTGCTTTGTACTGTATACTACACTGTACATGGTGGGTGTGCAGCTGCCCTCATCTGCTGTGTACTGTATACTACACTGTACATGGTGGGTGTGCAGCTGCCCTCATCTGCTGTGTACTGCATACTACACTGTACATGGTGGGTGTGCAGCTGCCTTCATCTGCTTTGTACTGTATACTACACTGTACATGGTGGGTGTGCAGCTGCCCTCATCTGCTGTGTACTGCATACTACACTGTACATGGTGGGTGTGCAGCTGCCTTCATCTGCTTTGTACTGTATACTACACTGTACATGGTGGGTGTGCAGCTGCCTTCATCTGCTGTGTACTGTATACACTGTACATGATGGGTGTGCAGCTGCCCTCATCTGCTGTGTACGGTATACTACACTGTACATGATGGGTGTGCAACTGCCCATCATCTGCTCTGTACTGCATACTACACTGTACATGATGGGTGTGCAGCTGCCTTCATCTGCTGTGTACTGTATACACTGTACATGATGGGTGTGCAGCTGCCCTCATCTGCTGTGTACGTATACTACACTGTACATGATGGGTGTGCAACTGCCCATCATCTGCTCTGTACTGCATACTACACTGTACATGATGGGTGTGCAGCTGCCCTCATCTGCTCTGTACTGTATACTACACTGTACATGATGGGTGTGCAGCTGCCTTCATCTGCTCTGTACTGTATACTACACTGTACATGATGGGTGTGCAGCTGCCTTCATCTGCTCTGTACTGTATACTACACTGTACATGGTGGGTGCGCAGCTGCCCTCATCTGCTTTGCACTGTATATTACACTGTACATGGTGGGTGTGCAGCTACCCTCATCTGCTTTGTACTGTATACTACACCGTACATGGTGGGTGTGCAGCTGCCCAACATTTGCTCTGTACTGTATACTACACTGTACATGATGGGTGTGCAGCTGCCCTCATTTGCTCTGTACTGTATACTACACCGTACATGGTGGGTGTGCAGCTGCCCCCTCATCTGCTTTGTACTGTATACTACACTGTACATGGTTGGTGTGCAGCTGTGCATCATCTGCTCTGTACTGTAAACTACACTGTACATGATGGGTGCGCAGCTGCCTTCATCTGCTCTGTACTGTATACTACACTGTACGTGGTGGGTGTGCAGCTGCGCTCATCTGCTTTGTACTGTATACTACACTGTACATGGTTGGTGTGCAGCTGCGCATCATCTGCTCTGTACTGTAAACTACACTGTACATGATGGGTGCGCAGCTGCCTTCATCTGCTCTGTACTGTATACTACACTGTACATGGTTGGTGTGCAGCTGCGCATCATCTGCTCTGTACTGTATACTGCACTGTACATGATGGGTGTGCAGCTGCCCTCATCTGCTCTGTACTGTATACTGCACTGTACATGGTAGGTGTGCAGCTGCCTTCATCTTCTGTGTACTGTATACTGCACCGTACATGGTGGGTGTTCAGTTGCCCATCATTTGCTGTGTACTGTATACTACACTGTACATGATGGGTGTGCAGCTGTCCTCATCTTCTGTGTACTGTATACTACACTGTACATGGTGGGTGTGCAGCTGCCTTCATTTGCTCTGTACTATATACTACACTGTACATGATGGGTGTGCAGCTGCCTTCATCTGCTCTGTACTGTATACTACACTGTACATGGTGGGTGTGCAGCTGCCCTCATCTGCTTTGTACTGTATACTACACCGTACATGGTGGGTGTGCTGTGTGCAGCTGCCCATCATTTGCTCTGTACTGTATACTACACTGTACATGGTGGGTGTGCAGCTGCCCCCTCATCTGCTTTGTACTGTATACTACACTGTACATGGTTGGTGTGCAGCTGCGCATCATCTGCTCTGTACTGTAAACTACACTGTACATGATGGGTGCGCAGCTGCCTT
This sequence comes from Bufo gargarizans, assembly GCF_014858855.1. NCBI lineage: Eukaryota > Metazoa > Chordata > Amphibia > Anura > Bufonidae > Bufo > Bufo gargarizans. Next base: position 620,343,155 of record NC_058080.1, read on the forward strand.
CATCTGCTCTGTACTGTATACTACACTGTACGTGGTGGGTGTGCAGCTGCGCTCATCTGCTTTGTACTGTATACTACACTGTACATGGTTGGTGTGCAGCTGCGCATCATCTGCTCTGTACTGTATACTGCACTGTACATGATGGGTGTGCAGCTGCCATGTACAGTGCAGTATACAGTACAGAGCAGATGAGGGCAGCTGCACACCCATCATGTACAGTGCAGTATACAGTACAGAGCAGATGATGCGCAGCTGCACACCAACCATGTACAGTGTAGTATACAGTACAGAGCAGATGAAGGCAGCTGCGCACCCATCATGTACAGTGTAGTTTACAGTACAGAGCAGATGATGCGCAGCTGCCTTCATCTGCTCTGTACTGTATACTACACTGTACATGGTTGGTGTGCAGCTGCGCATCATCTGCTCTGTACTGTATACTGCACTGTACATGGTGGGTGTGCAGCTGCCCTCATCTGCTCTGTACTGTATACTGCACTGTACATGGTAGGTGTGCAGCTGCCTTCATTTGCTCTGTACTGTATACTGCACCGTACATGGTGGGTGTTCAGTTGCCCATCATTTGCTGTGTACTGTATACTACACTGTACATGATGGGTGTGCAGCTGTCCTCATCTGCTGTGTACTGTATACACTGTACATGATGGGTGTGCAGCTGCGCATCATCTGCTCTGTACTGTATACACTGTACATGGTGGGTGTGCAGCTGCATTCATCTGCTGTGTACTGTATACTACACCGTACATGGTGGGTGTGCAGCTGCACTCATCTGCTGTGTACTGTATACTGCACTGTACATGATGGGTGTGTAGCTTCCCATTATCTGCTCTGTACTGTATACTACACTGTACATTGTGGGTGTGCAGCTTCCCTCATCTGCTGTGTACTGTATACTACACTGTACATGTTGGGTGTGCAGCTGCCTTCATCTGCTGTGTACTGTATACACTGTACATGATGGGTGTGCAGCTGCCCTCATCTGCTGTGTATTGTATACTGCACCGTACATGTTGGGTGTGCAGCTGCCCTCATCTGCTGTGTATTGTATACTGCACCGTACATGTTGGGTGTGCAGCTGTCGTCTACGCCACTGGATCACAGGACGATGCTTCAATGACACAGCTCCGCCCACTCTCGTTACTTCAATGACTTCATGGGCGGGGCCATGATGCAGGTCTCCTCTGATAGGTTGCAGCACTCAGTCGCGTTACGCCCTATGAATGGCAGTGCGCTGTGATTGGCTAGTAGTGAAACTGCTGATGCCGCGCACACTGTGCCTCTGGCATCCGGAGGGTGAGGAGGCGCAGCGGGTGAGTGTCTGGGGACCGCGCGGATCTTGTGTTTGTTATATTGATTAGTTATTCACAATTCACAGGGAGTATTTCCCGCGGAGGAACACACAGGAGTCTGTATAACTGCCACATCACATGCATTGCTGGCGCTTGTGGTTCTACCAGAGGTTGTAAACGATGTTTCTTCATGGTGTGTAATAGGCTGATGCAGGCATAATGCGGACGTGGATCGTCAGTAGTAGTGTGCGGACAGAACCGGTGCTGGACCCAGATCTGTGTGCAGGACCATGGCACTATGGTGACCGTGTGATAGGAAGCCTGGGGGGCGATACAGGAGCTGTGTGCACACCTGATTACTGTCACTCATCAGATCAAACAGGACAGTGAGGCACATCCCTGCTGGGTCCAGTGCTGCTTGGCACATCCCTGCTGGGTCCAGTGCTGCTTGGCACATCCCTGCTGGGTCCAGTGCTGCTTGGCACATCCCTGCTGGGTCCAGTGCTGCTTGGCACATCACTGCTGGGTCCAGTGCTGCTTGGCACATCCCTGCTGGGTCCAGTGCTGCTTGGCACATCCCTGCTGGGTCCAGTGCTGCTTGGCACATCCCTGCTGGGTCCAGTGCTGCTTGGCACATCCCTGCTGGGTCCAGTGCTGCTTGGCACATCCCTGCTGGGTCCAGTGCTGCTTGGCACATCACTGCTGGGTCCAGTGCTGCTTGGCACATCACTGCTGGGTCCAGTGCTGCTTGGCACATCACTGCTGGGTCCAGTGCTGCTTGGCACATCACTGCTGGGTCCAGTGCTGCTTGGCACATCACTGCTGGGTCTAGTGCTGCTTGGCACATCACTGCTGGGTCCAGTGCTGCTTGGCACATCACTGCTGGGTTCAGTGCTGCTTGGCACATCACTGCTGGATCCAGTGCTGCTTGGCACATCACTGCTGGGTCCAGTGCTGCTTGGCACATCACTGCTGGGTTCAGTGCTGCTTGGCACATCACTGCTGGGTCCAGTGCTGCTTGGCACATCACTGCTGGGTCCAGTGCTGCTTGGCACATCACTGCTGGGTTCAGTGCTGCTTGGCACATCACTGCTGGATCCAGTGCTGCTTGGCACATCACTGCTGGGTCCAGTGCTGCTTTGGGATAAGTCACCACTTTGTCCATGCTGAACGTTTACATGCGGGGACTGATGCGCAGTGAAGACAAGGTGCAGGTAAGTATGCTTCTCCCAAAAGGTCTCTCTGAGTGGTAGAGGGTATTTAAAAATATATACTATGTTGGATAACCCCTTTAAAGGGAGTCGGTCACCTCCATATGGCCATATCCAGTGCTTACATGGCTCTGTAGCACACCTATACAGGATTGTAACTGTACCTTTGTCTTTAGACTTGCACAAGCAGGAAAAAAACAGTTTAATTCATATGCAAATGAGCACTCACAAGTGCCCAGGGGCGGCGTTCAGTGTGTAAGTGCCCAGGCTGCTCTGCCTTCACTTTACTCCTCCCCAGCCTCTTCCTTTGCCCGCCCTCCAAGTCTGGACCTATCGATGAGGCAAGAGACTTGGAGGACCGGGAGGAGTAAAGTGAAAAGAAGGCAGAGCAGCCTGGGCACCTACACAGTGAACGCCGCCCCTGGGCACTTGCGGGTGCTCATTTGCATATGAATTAAACTTCGTTTTTCCTGCTTGTGCAAGTCTAAAGACAAAGACAAAGGTACTGCTATAATCCTGTATAGGTGTGCTACAGAGCCATGTAAGCACTGTATATGGCCATATGGAGGTGACAGACTCCCTTTAAAGGGGTTGTGCACCTTTGGGGCTGGGGTGGTTCAAACCCCACTTCATGGATGACCTGCGAAGGGAAGCCTACTTACTTGCTTCCTGGTGCTGTCTCCACGCTCCTCTCCTGCGCTCCCAGGATGTCAATTACCGTTTTGATGCCACTGCAGCCAATCACCGGCCGCAGCAGTCATATCAGATGTTCATGCATTTGGCTGCAGTGGCGTCAGTCTGGTAGCGTACTTCTTGGGACCGCAGCGGAGCTGCCAAGACTAGGGAGAAGAGGAGTGGGGAAGCAGGTAAGTATGCTTCCCTTCGCATGTCTGCCCAGGAGCAGGGTATGCCAACCTGCCCCTACCAAAGTGCACAACCTCTTTAAGCTTAGATATGAATTGCAGAATATTATGGCCAGACGCGTTCAGGCTTCTTAAGGCCTCTTTCACACGAGCGTGATGGATTGGCTCCGGATGCGTTCAGGGTGCCTTCAGTGAAACCATTTTGCAAGCAAGTTCAGTCAGTTTTGTCTGCGATTGCGTTCATTTTTTTCCACGCAGGTGTAATGCGTTTTGATGCGTTTTTCACACGCGTGATAAAAAAACGAAAGGTTTACAAACAACATTTCTTAGCTACCATCAGTGAAAAAGGCATCGCACCCGCACTTGCTTCCGAATGAAATGCGGTTTTCACTGAAGCCCCATTCACTTCTATGGGGCCTGGGCTGCGTGAAAAAACGCAGAATATAGAACATGCTGTGATTTTTTACGCAACGCAGAAGTGATAAGTGAAAAAAAAAACGCTCCCATTGAAATCAATGGTTCAGGATTCAGTGCGGGTGCAATGCGTTCACGTCACGCATTGTACCCGCACGGAAAACTCACTTGTGTGAAAGGGGCCTTATGGACATAGAGGGTGCAGATTCGTGCACCTCTCATTGAAGGATGGGGCTGATGCAGTCAGTGGATCTGGAGCACAGGATGTGCAGGATTCATATTCTCACCATCAGTATAGTTCCACACATTGTAGAAGTATGTAGATGCTGGGTCTCAGATGACAGCTCTCATCTACTTGTCCAGGATTGCCTCACTCCATACTTTTATACAATGGGATTATTCACAAGGGCACGGGCTGGATGATCAATCTGGTGGTAACCCTGAGGATGGTGTAAATGTAGTCTGTCCTGCATCAGATTTGTCACAGGGGCTCAGGCTGAATGATGAATGTGGTGCAGGGAGAGACACTTTTCTCTGACTCTACTTTTTTCTTACTTTACTACTACATGCCTGCCTAATAATTTGGTTTGTTTTTGCCCAGAAACATGGAGGAGATCGATGTACCGTCTGTGTCAACTAAACTGCAGAACACATTGATCCAGTACCACAGCATTCCAGATGACACATGGAGTGTGGCTAAGAAATCAGTAAGTGTCTTCCAAGTATTTGTCTTTATTCTGTGCTATTTTTTCTCAAAGAAGCACTCATTACATGATGTAAACTGTAGTGCAGGTAATCTTCTCACCTATGACTGTATTTTGTGAGTTATAACCTCCCTTCTGATTCTCAGCTGTGTCATGTGACCAATTCTCTGCTCTCCAACTGACACAGGACAGGAAGTCAGTTACTTCTTTATTCATTCCTATGAGACTGACATAGGAATACATAGAGAACTGGCTTCCTGTTCACACATAAGATTCTGTGTTATTTGGAAAGTCAGATGACCCAGCTGAGGATCAGAAGGGAGGTATAACTCACAAATACAGTCACTGGTAAGAGATTATCTTCACTACAGATGACATCATGTACCTTTCTAACAGGTCAGAGAATAATATTTTTTGTGGGAGTGCTTCTTTAATACTGAGTAGATACACTCATTACTGAGCCATACAAGTCAATAAAAAAATAGTGTGCCTTTCTCCTTGAAGGTTGTGGGTTGTTACCACCTCTACCTGCAGAGAAGTGGTAGTCCATACCTCTAGGGCAGTGATGGCTAACCTCCGGCACTCCAGTTGTGGTCAAACTACGACTCCTAGCATGCTCAATTCATTTCTATGGAGTTCTGAGAACAGCCAAGCAAGTGTGCATCTTGGGAGTTGTAGTTTTACCACAGCTAGAGTGCCGGAGGTTAGCCATCACTGCTCTAGACTATATCCATACTCTGGCTTAGGCTTCATGCACACGGTCGTTGCCCGGCCGTTCCGTGCATTGGGGACCGCAAACAGACCCAGACCTATTCAACTTGAATGGGTCCATGATCCGTCAGCACCGCAAAAAAATAGAACATGTTCTATTGTTGCGGTACGGAGAGGAACTCCATGGAAGCACTCTGTAGGGCTTCCGTGGGGGTCCGTGCCTCCATTCCGCACCTTCCGGATTCTGCATCCGCAATACGGACACAGCTGGTGCATGAGGCCTTAGTATATGTGACGCAGTTCTTTGAAAACTTTCTTTTTCTCAGCGCCGATTCAGTTCCTTGCAATTTGTAATCGTTCCAGATTTGTCGTAATAGACGTCTACACCGACTTGTGAACTTAGGGTAAGGGGCCTAAGTGTGGGATGAGACAGTCGGTCAGCCTCCTCATAGGCAGGTACTCGGATGCTGTCACATAACTCCCTGCTAATGCAAAAAGGTTTCATTTCAGAGAGGACCTCTCCCCTCTCCTGACATGTCTGTTATTCCTCATGACATAACAATTCTGGGGCATCATTTCTTAGAACTCTGCGTTGTGGGGCTCCTCTGTTATTCCTCTGATTGAATGGTATCAGCTTTTCTAGGGACACACCACTAACGGGTAATAGTGGTCAGTTTATTCATAAATTTCTAGGAGGAATAACAGAAATAGAAGACATAAAGTTTTGAAAAACAGTTATATTCCACATGGAATACAAGCGTCTACTAAACCATACTTGTCTGGAGTGGTAAGAGGTCATCTGGACCTCCACTTACTATATGCATGTCTGAGGATAAAGTCCATAATACATGGATTTATTCCCTGGCTACCTGTGTAGGAGGGGGGCAGTATGTTCAATATGAGAACCTGCCCTAGGGGTCCCACCTGTACTGGCCCCCACATACCAGAAAGATTTAATGACAGCGCCATCTTCTGCTCTCCATTATTTTCTGTGATCAATGCAGGACATGAGCAGAGAGCTGGAAGCTCCACAGCCAGGAGCTACGTTCTGGACACTAAGTATGAGCAGTTCATCCCTTCACCACCCTAGGCCACCAGGGGATGTTTCTGTTAAACCCTTCACTGCCCCAGAATACTAAATATTTATCTGTTATATCGTTCACTACCTCTGATCGCCATAGAGATTCTATGTCTTTTACTCATTTATATGGCGCTTACATATTCTGCAGTGCTGTACAGAGATTGTCCTATCATTCACTGTCCACTTTGGGGCTCACAATCTGAATACCAGATGAATCTCTCAGTATGTTTTGGGAGTAAAGAAAAAAACCAGAGTACCTGAAGGAAACCCACAAAACCATGCAACTCCTTGAGGATGCTAAAAAGAAGGTCCAGCTTCCACATCCTAAAATCAAATGTAGATCTTACTGTAACATAAAGGACAGGGTTGTTTTGCTAATGCGTTTGACAACATCAGTCTTAATCATGGCATTCACCCTTCTTTCTACTACATTGTGTTCCCAAAACATCCGTGCACCCAGTGGAAAGGTGAGCTGGTAATACATTTGTCCTTCAGGATGTCATCCATGGTAGGATTCGAATCCAGGACTCCTGCACTGCAAAGCAACAGTGCCGCCATGCTGACCAATAAAAGAAACCCATTCACTAGACTACCATTGAATGGGTTAACTCACAATCAGTCACCCACTGGATAGGTGATACATTTTGGATTGCTGCTATGACCTCTGGCCCACCACCCCTTTCACTTCTGTGGGACTGATGCAGACAGCACCACAAAAGGCCCATAGAGATGAGACCACTTGCCTAGGAATTGCTGGAATCCAAGTGGTCGGACCCCCAGTGATCTCATATCTATCACCTGTCCTGTGAATAGCTGATAAATGCATTTTTTGGGATAACCCCTTTAAGACTTCCTCAACTGCAAGTAGTCATCAGCTCCTAAGCTAAGTTGTCAGTATATCCTAGTGATGTGGGGAGCCTGAAGAATGTTCTTCTCTTCTATCTATAATCTTTGCCAAGTCAGGTTTTTTAATCCCCCCCACCCCCCTACTGAAAATTAGGGCCATCAATGTAATTTCATCTTGTTGAGGTTCTTAGAACTTCTAGGACCCGTTTCCTCTGAAAAAAAAGGAAGGTTTACATGTGGACTCATTTTTCCATGCTGTGGTTTGTTCCATCCTTAGATCCATTCTCCATTGCATTTCTTCCTGACAGTTCTGAAGGAAATAGTTCACTTATTCAGTTATCCTCATCATCGTATGTCCCAGGTAATCTTTGCTCCCATGTTCTTGCTAATCAGAGAGAAGAGATTTACAATCTCAAACATGACCAAGACCTATATCCTAGTAGTCATAAATACAGTCATATATAATGCTGTGAGTGTGCTAGCTCAGGAGTCATGTTCTTTATGAGCATGCTCCTGCCATGCAAGCTCGGGCATCTGAAGGTTTAATTGGTCCAGACTTGGATTAGTTTGACTGAGTCATTAGGTTTGATAACCTTATGGAGTCAGTGTTGTATTTTAGGTGCTAACATTTACATGACACCATCTCTGATTATATATAAGGCTTTTGGTTTTCCTGGTTTGGAGATTTACATTAACCCCTAAGTGACCAGCATGTTTTGGGCATTTTTGACCAAGCGTTTTTTTTTCCTTTTTTCATTGTTGCATTCCAAGAGCTGTAACTTTTTTATTTTTCTGTCTATATAGCTTTATGAGGGGTTGATTTTTGCGGCACAAGTTGTAGATTTTAATGGTGCCATTTTGGGGTATACATAACTTTCTGATAAACTTTTATTAACTCTTTCTGGGAGTTTACTTTATACATTTTACAGCGCTAATTTTTTAGTATAAATAACATAATATCTTTATTCTCTGGTTCAGTACAATTACAGTGATACCAGATACATGTTTTTTTTATATGTTTTACTACTTTTTTTGCAATAAAACACCTTTTTTAAAGAAAGAAAAATGTTTTTGCATTGCTGCTTCCTAGACCCATAACTTTTTTTTTTTTTTCTATGGAGTTGTGTGAGGGCTTGATTTTTGCGGAAGACTTGTATTTCTCATCCGTATCATTGGGGGACACAGTCTTCACCATGGATATAGCTGCTGCCACTAAGACACTAAGCACAAAAGTGTGAGCTTTGTCTCTCCTGAGGATCAGTCTTCAAAACTGTCCTCTATGGTGGACAATCTCATTACAGTGGTTATAGAAACCTTACAGGTTGAGGACCCTGCTCATTGGCCGGCTTGAGTTTTTCATGGCAATACATGGCATATTTCCGCCTTCCTTCCAACCCATTTAAACCACAGTATTAAATCATAACATTAATAAACACACCGACTAAAGAGTGGAGGTAAAAAATTGGCCAAGGCCTGATTTATTAAAATAACCATTAACAATCTTACTGAATCATTTAAAGGGGTTGTCCGGGTTCAGAGCTGAACCCGGACATACCCTTATTTTCACCCCGGCAGCCCTCCTGAGCCTGGCATCGGAGCATCTCATGCTCCGATGCGCTCCCGTGCCCTGCGCTAGATCGCGCAGGGCACAGGCTCTTGTGTTTACAATAACACACTGCCGGGCGGTAACTTCCGCCCAGCAGTGTGTTCGGTGACGTCACCGGCTCTGAGGGGCGGGCTTTAGCTCTGCCCTAGCTGTTTTACTGGCTAGGGCAGAGCCAAATCCCGCCCATCAGTGCCGGTGACGTCACCGGGGTTCCTGTCAGCCCCATAGAGAGCCCCGGTACGTCACCGGAACTCAGAAAATGCCTTTGCCCTGCGCGATTTAGCGCAGGGCAAAGGAGAGCATCGGAGCATGAACTGCTCCGATGCTCATGTCAGGGGGGCTGCCAGGGGGAAAATGGAGGGCTGTCCAGGTTCAGCTCTGAACCTGGACAACCCCTTTAAGAGTCTAGTCATAAACTCAGACTCTATTAACCATAAAACATATCTATCACAGTCCATCCCATCACGGGATGACTATCCTTCCATCACCCTTCCCCAGGCCGTGGCCAAACATAACCATGAAAAAGGGGTGGGCGGGAGGGGCACGAAGGATCCTGCTCCACGGGCAGGTGCAGATCAAAGGCAAGACCAGCCTGCATAGCTCGGATACTTATAGTCCGTTCTCCCCCTCATCCACCAATCAAACCTTGTTACCAGGGCTCAGGTAAACTCACCCAAGACCCTGGGACATCATAGGCTACTTATAATACAAAGAACCAGCACTCCGTAATTTCTTTGCTGCAAAGGAACTTCTTTATTCGTCACCCATTTGTGACGCGCGTTTCGGCACTAATGTGTGCCTTTATCAAATAACAGGTGATGGCGAAACGCGCGTCACAAATGGGTGACGAATAAAAAAGTTCCTTTGCAGCAAGAAATTACGGAGTGCTGGTTCTTTGTATTATAATTACATGGGGATCCGACCTGCTGACCGCGCACCCGGACTCTAAAGGAAGCGCAGTGCCGTCCATTTGTTCTTAATCATAGGCTAGTTGTCTGGACCATGTAAGCACAAATCACCAGGCAAAGTTACATTTCTGCCCAGTGATCCCACAAAGAGTGGGAAACCTTTTCCCTCCAAATTACCAGCATCTAAAAATACCCATCCTGTCACTGGGCATAAAACCATCCCAGCCCAGGGACAAAAGCAGGCATCAGGCAATGCCATTATGGCCATGCGTACCCCTCCATAATGTCCGGGGTACTTTCATTCAGGCGATCCCATCGTTTGCTCAAATGTTTCCCCAACCACCAGGATTTTGATTTCTCTCTTTCCAAGGAGTGGAATTTTCCTGACAGACGTTTTGCTTTGCCAAAACGCTTAGACGTGCTTTATCCTTTTCCGGAGGATTTGACTAAGAAGTGGTCGTCCTCACCTATTGTGGACCCTCCAGTAACCCTCTTGGATAAACATACCTCTTTGCCTATGGCAGATGGGGCCTCCTTCTCTGATCACAAGGATAAAACATTGGAAGCTTTCGGAAAATCATCCTTTGAAGCAGTGGGCACAGCACTGCGCCCGGTTTTTACATGGGTGAGCAAAGCTATGGGTGAGTGGGCAAACAAATTACGCCAGGGTCTCTCCTCAGGGGATCCCTCTGAGGAACTTTCCGATATTGCCCTGCAGCTCTCCCATGCCAGTTCGTATATTTGTGAAGCCTCTTGGATGCGGCCAGACTAATGGCCCTCTCGTCAGCCCTTTTAGTGGCTATTCGCCGTACCCTATGGCTCTCCTGCTGGGCGGCAGATAATGCTTCAAACCGGGCCTTGACGGCCCTCCCCTTTACCAGCAGCAGACTTTTTGGCAAACGCCTAAAATGAGATCATTTTTGATGCTACAGGTGGTAAGAGCATTCATTTACCACAAAGCAGGGTGCGTTTCAACAAGTCAAAACAGCGTAGGTCTCTTTTTCTCCCCTTTTTGAGTTTTTCTAGCCCCAAGTCTACCCCGGATCAGAAGCGCAAGCCTTCCTTCAAACTTCCCAGCAAACATGGCTCCAAATCCTATACCCCCAAGACCTCCTCTGCATGACGTGCGGCTTTCAGCACCCTCTGATCGGGTGGGCGGCCGTCTTCATCTGTTTCGTCATGTCTGGCTGGCTCACGTCTCGGATGCCTGGGTGAGAGAGGTCATGTCAGAGGGTTACAAACTGGAATTCAGGTTCCCCCTCCTCCCTGTTTTTTTTCGCTTGTCTTCCCCGACCTCTCCCTCTGCCGCAAATTTCTTTTTTCAGGCTATCCACACTCTTCTGCAGCAGGGAGTGATCAGCCTGGTTCCTGCACAAGACCGTTTTTGCGGGTTCTACTACAATCTCTTTGTGGTCCCCAAGAAGGAGGGTACGTTCTGTCCCATTCTGGACCTCAAAGCCCTCAACCACTTCCTTCGGCTCCGCCGCTTCTGGATGGAGTACCTGAGATCGGTCAATGCGTCCATGGAACCGGGGGAGTACCTGTCCTCAATAGACATCAAGGACACTTATCTCCATGTCTCCATTTGCGTCAGTCACCAAAAATTTCTCCAGCTCGCAGTGGGTCCTTTTCATTACCAGTTTGTGGCCCTCCCGTTCGGCCTGGCCACAGCTTCCAGAGTCTTTACGAAGATTCTGGCGGCGGTCATGACCCTGCTCCATGCCAGAGGTATAGTGGCGATTCCATACTTGGACGATATTCTGATAAAGGGTCTGTCATTCCGGGCAACGGCGGACAGCCTGGGCATCGTTCTGGACACCCTGGAATGCTTCGGATGGATACTGAACTGGCCAAAGTCATGCCTTTATCCATCTCAGCGACTAACCTTTCTGGGCATGTTACTCGACACCTTTCAGGCCAAGGTACTCTTGCCCCGGAGAAGCTATCCACTCTCCGTCTTCAGATTCTCCCCTTGTTGTGGTCTCGTCCTCTTCCCATTCGTCACTGCATGTGGGTTCTGGGTCACATGGTCTCTGCCTTTCGAAGCAGTACCCTATGCTTAGTTCCATACTAGGACTCTTCAGCGAGCCATTCTAACCAATTGGGACCGATCCCCAGCCTCCCTGGATCAGCTCATACGTCTCCCTGCCCCCTCCCGCCGAGCCCTCAGGTGGTGGTTGGTGTCCCCGATGCTGACGTCGGGCCACTCTTTCCTCCCCCTCCGCTGGACGGTGTTGACAACGGATGCAAGCCTCCGGGGCTGGGGGGGGGGGGAGTTCTGAAAAATCTATCCGGTCAAGGCGTGTGGTCACGCGAGGAGTGCTCACTCCCTATCAACATTCTGGAATTAGGGAGATTTGTCTCTCTTTGCTTCATTGGACTGACCACCTCTGGGGATGTCCGGTTTGGGTTCAGTCTGGCAACTCCACGGCCGTGGTGTACCTCAATAATCAGGGCAGCACCGCCATGGCGGAGACAGCACTGATTCTCAGCTGGGCGGAGAGCCATGTTTTAGCACTGTTGGCAGTGCACATCCCCGGCGTTGACAACTGGATCGCCGACTTCGACTCAGTCGGGAGCGTCTCGATCCCGGCGAATAGGCTCTTCATCCGCAGGTCTTTCTAGCCATCTGCGAGCGTTGGGTTCGGCCAGACGTGGATCTCATGGCCTTTCAACCACAAGGTCGAGAACTTCGCTGTGCGGTCCAAGGATCCCTTGGCTCTGGCATACGGTGCTCTCGTGATTCCGTGGAGTTTTGGCTCTTTCCATCCTATTTCAGCTGAACTTTGCTTCGCTTTCGGCGGTTTGGACCTCTCTGTAGGGGGTTGTGCACCCCGCACCACTTTACCGCCCTCCGTTGGATCCTTGGGACCTTAGTCTGGTGCTCAACGCTCTTCAGTCTTCCCCATTTGAGCCTTTGCAGCAGGTGTTCTGTCCGTGCTTCCTGTCCTACAAGGTGGCGTTTTTGGTGGCAATCACTTCCATCCGTAGGGTGTCGGAGCTCGTGGCTCTTTCCTGTCGGTCGCCCTTCCTGATCCTCCTTCTAGACAAAGTTGTCCTTCGCCCTGTTCAGTCCTTCCTTCCGAAGGTCGTGTTGGCATTCCATCTCAATGAAGAGCTCATTCTGCCTTATTTTTGTCCGGCTCTTCTCATCCTTGTGAGCAGTCGCTCCACACTTTGGATTTGGTACGAGCCGTTCGCATCTATCTATCTCAAACGTCATCTTTCCAACAAACGGATTCGCTGTTCGTCATTTCAAAAGGGCTGAGACGAGGATTTACTTCGTCCAAAACTTCCATTTCCCGATGGAATCGTTTGGCCATTGTGTAAGCATACCACATCAGTGAACGGGCTCCACCCTTCTGGGTTACTGCTCATTTTACTCGAGCAGTTGGGGCCTCTTGGGCAGTGCATCATGGGGCTTTGGCCCTTCAGGTATGCAAGGCTGTTACCTGGTCATCTTTGCACGCCTTTTCAAATTTTTACAGAGTGCACACCTTTGTGTTTCTGACACTTCTCTGGGGCTTAGAGTTTTGCAGACGGCGGTTCTCTGATTGGCCGGAAGGTTTTCTTAATTTGTGACCCACATTTGGAAGCCTGTGTCCCCAATGATACGGATGAGAAAACTAGATTTTTGTATTTACCATAAAATCTGTTTCTCTTCCGTTCATTGGGGGATACAGCTCTCACCCATTTTCTCTATTTACCTTCCCTTTTTGTGGCCTGCATGGTTCTGGGTTTGTACAATGTTTGGTTTTCCATTTTTTTTTTTTCTTGCTTCTCCTACTGCTTTTGCACAAACTGTTTTAGCTTGGTCCCTGTAGGAAGGGTATAGCTGAAGGGAGGAGCTCACACTTTTGTGCTTAGTGTCTGCCTTCTAGTGGCAGCAGCTATACCTATGGTGAAGCCTGTGTCCCCCAATGAACGGAAGAGAAACAGATTTTACGGTAAGTACAAAAATCTAGTTTTTTCATTGGTATCATTTTGGAGTAAATGATGCTTTTTGATCGCTTGTTATTACGTTTTTTCAGTGGCAACTAAGAATAAATTAGCAATTCTGTCTATTTTCAATGGAAAAAAGCTTAATTTTTTTTACCCACAAGAGGACTATAACAGACAGCTTTTTGATTGTTTCTAAAATGCAATGCACTATCCCTATAGTGCATTGCATTTTAATGTCAGTGCTATTCTGACACTGACCAGCAGGCTGCGCCAGAGAGGCACATCCTGCTGGAAACTAATCAAGGCAGGCTTAGGGCCTTCATAGACCCGAACTAGCCTTCACACATTTCAGCACCCCACGATTGCATTTGCGGGGTGCCGATGGGAGACAGAGGGAGTCCGCTCCCTCTGTCAGCACTTTACATGCCGGGGGCACCATTGCCCACGGCTTGTAAAGTGTGAAACAGCCTGGATCTCTCAAAATGTCTACTCACTGCTGACTGTGGCTTAAAAGAAACCTGTCGTCAGAAAATGACCTGTTTCTTTAAATCAAGTTTTTATGGTTAATACTAGGCTTGAGTGAATTGATCTTCGGATCATAGATCCAAAGTCGTTCCATTCAAATACTTTGAATTTAATGCTGTATCCATACAGCATTAAAATATATTGGCTCTGTGGGGCCAAAGTTCTTCTCGGCTGAAGTCGCGCAAGACTTTGTTTAATTCCTACTGTATTTATATCTGCTTATTGAAAAACAATTTAAAATAGAAATCTTAACTGGGCTTTGGTATCGAGGTACGTAGGCCATAGATAGCAGATATGAATACAGTCTCGCGCGACTTTGGGCGAAGCGAACTTTGGCTCCATGGAGCCAATTCATTTTAATCCCGAAGGATACAGCATTGAAATCGAAGTATTTGAACGAAGCGACTTTAAATCTATGATCCAAAGGTTGATTCGCTCAAGCCTAGTTATAACACCTTGTTTTGGAATGTTTAATGATTTTATTTTATTTTTTTATTCCTTGTCACTCTCTTAATAAAAATCCTAAAAATCTTGCAAAGACCACTGTGCCTCATGATAGGCTCATACTTGCTCTCCTGTAGAGAGTACTTTTAAACAGTCATCTCATTATCATTGCAGGCAGTTTTACAATTAAAAAAGGAATACTTATGTGTTGATAATACAAAATCCAATATTCATAAAAGGTGATAACCGCAGCTTATCTACTCCCCCTCACTGCACAATGACATATGCACAAGTCATTTGCCTAGAAAAGCTGTAGAAGCCATGGAAGCTGCTGTCCAGCATTTCTCTAAATGTTGTCAGCAGCGCAGGCAAGATGTTTGCCACCATTATGTACAGAAATGGAATAACAAAAATCTAAAGAAAAAAAAGCCACATTAGAAATAATATGTATCGGTATCTGGGTTTAATTAGTAAGTATGAGTTTAGGTGATGCATCCACTTTAATGATCTCTATGTGATAAGGTAGTAGCAGAAGTTCATGGAATAAATACTGGTTAAAGGTCTACTATTATGTCCTATTATCATACAATTTCCCTCCGAGTAATCGGACTTAGAACAGAGTTCACCAGTGGAGATGTGAATTACCTCAATTACCATACAATTCTCATCACTTTCTTATCATCATTTATGAAAATGAAATGAATATGATTTCGGGTGTAACGTTCTGCATGGAAAGCAGAGCTAGACAGATCCCATGGCTCAGGTAGTCAGTGCACCTAGACCTGTACTACTGGTGTCTGAAATTTGGGTTCTTATGTCAGCGCCTGCACATGTTTGCAAATGTATTCATGTTGAAGAAAAGAGAAACCGGTGCAGAAAGTTTACATTACTGTGCTTATCTATTACTGTGTAGTCTTTGTGTACTTTAGATGATAACGGCGTGATCCATTAGATTGTATTCTGCTATCTGGTAACTATCAGCATTGACCTTGACTTCTCTGCTTTCCAGAGTGACGTAACAGTCTGGCGAAAACCTTCTGAAGAATTTGGCGGATGCCTGTAAGTGTCTGTCTATATCTTGTACCAGAAAAGTATGTGTAAAGACAGCACCAATGTCCCACTTTATAGACGTGATGCACGAAAGGTCTATTTCTTATACTCCTCTATTTCATGAGTGGTGAGGTCTTCCTGCAGCAGGAATTTATGGCCTATCGACTCAATATGATAAGAGTCTCATTAAAGGGGGTTTCCGCGATTCTGATATTGATGAGCTGTCCTGAGGATAGGGCATCGATATCAGATCGGCAGGAATCCGACCTCTGGACCCTGCTGACCAGCTGTTTGAGGAGGCCACGACGTCGCAGCTTACCAAGAACATCGCCGTCCATTGGTTAGCAGCCATGCTTGGTATTGCTTGAATGGGACTAAGCTGCGCCTGGGCAATGTGACCCATGAACGTGGCGTCACATGGCATAGAAAGAGGCCACAGCTCTGCGCTGATCTGCAGGGGTTCCTGGAGCTGGACCCCCACCGATGTGATATCTGGGGGTAGGTTATCAATCTCAGAAAACCCCTGGAAGTGCACTGTGATCCCCACTGCTCGGGTGCCTGGTCCCTTTGAGAGGGACCAGGCACCATTGGCTGGCATATCAGTTTACATAAAATATAGAAAAGCATCATTTTATTCTGATCATATCACATAATGAGTAACGGCAACAGTTCAATGGATATATGGATATCCTCCCCCAGCATAATAAGACAGCACGTATCCCAATCAATTCAAGTGATATTTCGGTCCAGATGTGATGCAGCAGTCCACCGGTGGACTCATTGGACTGGTGGGATGCAGCAGTCCACTGATAGGAGATATGGTGGGACTGGTCACCACTGTACTGAAGGGAAACTCTCAGTATATATCCCATAGTAAATGGAGAGTGAGTGAACATGCATGGCCACTAGTCCAACAGAAATGGGGACCAGACATCCCTCATTTTATAAATTATTTCCTATCAATGTACCATAGAAGTCTGGGGAACACTGCACTGCTCATGAAATGCCCTAGGGCCTTATTCACACGAACATAATTTATGTACTTGTGATGTCTTGTGTACACCGACCCATAGAAGTAAGTGCTGCTACTCACACTTCAGTTTTCTGCATGGACCGAAGGTATACATGGAGAAATTTAGGGCATGGTCTACTCAGATCCATGTCTCAAGGAAAACGGACCTTGAGACAATTGTATCTGGCGGTCATCGTTTGTGCTTGGCTCTGTTTTCGGCCTCATGCACACAGGCATTGTTTTGGTCCGCATCCGAGCTGCAGTTTTTTGCAGCTCGGATGCGGACCCATTCACTTCAATAGGGCCGCAAAAGATGCGGACAGCACTCTGTGTGCTGTCTGAATCCGTTGCTCCGTTCCGTGGCCCCTGCAAAAAAAAATATAACCTGTCCTATTCTTGTCCGTTTTGCGGACAAGAACAGGCAGTTATATTAATGGCTGTCCGGACCGTTTGCTGCGATATTATCTCTGTCCTGAATAGTCAAAAAGACTGAACTGAAGACATCCTGATGCATCCTGAACGGATTACTCTCCATTCAGAATGCATGGGGATAAAACGAATCAGTTCTTTTCCGGTATTGAGCCCCTAGGACCGAACTCAATGCCGGAAAATAATAACGCTAGTGTGAGAGTACCCTTAAATATGAAACTAAGTTTGTCATGCTAGAATATTGGGGGGCGGCTACTGTGGAAGTCAGTGATGAGCAGCAGGACACAGCTTTAATGGCGCTCTCCAGGACTTTTTCTCACTCCTGGCATCCCCACCGATCAGCTGTTCTGCAGTAGCTCAGATGATTGGTTGGAGGGGGAGCCTGGAGTCAAAATCCCAATTGATCTGATGTTGATGACCTACCCTGTGGATAGGTCGTCAGTATAAAAATCCTGCAGAACCCCTTTCATTTTGCCAAGCTGTTTACCTGCTCAGCTCAGTGTCAGCCTGGCTGTAGTAGGACAGTCTGGCACTTCACATGGGCCATTTGTTGGCCCGGAGTCTGAATCCGTCATTGCTAGTTACTCATTATCAGTTTTATGTACCTGGTCAAATTTCAATAGATTTTTTTTATTACAGGTACAAAGTGGAGGGAGTTGTGGCAGATGTGACAAACAGAGTTGTTGACTATATCCGGCCGGGACCTTACAGGCTTCAGTGGGACAGCTTGATGACCACAATGGATATCATTAAGGATTTCCAACAGGTACACGGCCTGTGATAGTGCTTCACTGGAGTCAGTAGTAGCTGCTATTCCTGGCCCATCGACTCCATTCCTTGTAGACAGCTGTAAGGCCCAATGTTACCTCTGCAGCGTTTCCTTACAATATGCAATGTATTTCAGGGCTTTAAAGGGGTGTTCTCATCTCCCCTCTTCATTCCCAATGGCATTTTCTAATAAAACGTAAATATGTTTCACCCCTACATAGTATTTTCTCTCACCCATGGGTCTGTAAATTCTCCTAGGTCCCCGACTTCTCTTTTCTGTGCAGTGTGATTACCGATCCAGCAGGTGGCACTATGACATTACCGCTCCACTTGCTTCTGCATGTATTGGAATACAAATCGTGAAATTGTGGCAAATGTGCAGCCAAACCTGCGTCCAACATGGATGTAGCCAAACAGTGTAAATACATTTGCCTCAGGGATTTCATTGAGAACCCAAACCCATAGAAGATCATATCATGTCTCCTTGTTAATAAAACCTGCTAATGAATGTTTCTCTTGATCTGTTTGCACAATAGGGTTGCTGTGTGATGTCCTACACAACCGCTGGACAACTTTTGAACATCATTTCCCCAAGAGAATTTATAGATTTCTCCTACACCACAAAATATGAAGACGGTCTTTTAACTTGCGGTATAATTTCAGTTTTTCATATTCTTGATTCTCATTTTTGCTTGTTATCACTATTTCTATATTTATTTTTCACATTTTTATATATATTTATTTTGGATGTCCTTTTCATCTATATATTAATACATTATTACTATACTAGACTTTAAGCCTGTTACAATAACGGGGAGCTAGAACAGTAGTGCATAAACATTAGTAGGGACAGTCTATATTAAATGACAAGGGAACTTGACCACATTGTGTTTCTTTGCTGGCACTGACTGGTGGCTGAGACTGTTGGCACTGACTGGTGGCTGAGACTGCTGGCACTGACTGGTGGCTGAGACTGCTGGCACTAACTGATGGCTGTGGCTGAGACTGCTGACTGTGGCTTGTAGCTGAGACTGCTGACACGGAGTGCTGGCTGAGACTGTTGGCACTGACTGATGGCTGTGGCTGAGACTGCTGACTGTGGCTTGTAGCTGAGACTGCTGACACGGAGTGCTGGCTGAGACTGCTGGCACTAACTGATGGCTGTGGCTGAGACTGCTGACTGTGGCTTGTAGCTGAGACTGCTGACACAGAGTGCTGGCTGAAGCTGAGAATGCTGACACTGATTGGTGGCTGAGACTGCTGGTACTGTGACTGATGCTGTGGCTAGTGGCACTGACTGGTGGCTTAGACTGGTGGCTGTGGCTGGTAGCCAAGACTGGTGGCTATGGCTGAGATGGCTAGCACTGACTGGTGGTGCTGAGACTGGTGGCTAATACTGCTGGCAGCAGCTGCTGTGTGTGTCTGACAGTACATGGACTGTGCGCCTCTGTGATGCACGTAATGGTGGCGCTCCGACGTGGAGAGCACACCATAGGAGGCGGTGATTGGCCGGCGCGCAGCTGTGGGCGGTGCGGGCGGCATGTGGAGCGGCTGGATGCGCACTTCACTTATCGGCACACACACCGACACGCAACCCTGAGCACGCACACAGGTCTTTTATTAGTATAGATGATCAGTGCAGGTTCCCCTATATGAGCAGCAGACATGTCAGTGGTCACAGCTCCTATGGATTGTATAGAATAGATTATTCTATATGATCAGTGTAGATTATTATATATAGATTATTATGAAGTGTAGATTATAATATGTGATCAGTGCAGATTCCTCTATGTGATGTCAGCAGTCACAGCGCCTATAGATTATTGTATATATTATTATATAGTGTCGATTATTATGAGGTGTAGACTATTCTATATGATCAGTGCAGGTTCTTCAGTGGTCACAGCTCCTATAGATTATTATATAGAGCGGAGCCACAGCTGGCGGCAGGGCAGTGACAGGGCTGAGGGCAGTGGAGTCGTGTAGGGACACTGGGGGAGTGGGCTCCATGAGGAGGGAGGACAGAGAGGAGGGGTCTCCGGGCTCCACACCCCGGTGTGGGCGAACTGAAATGGCGGCTCTCCGACCTGCTTGCATGTGCGCGGCTGTGGGCGGTGCAGGCGCCGTATCCTGATTGGTGGGGGATCTGGTGCTGGCGAACTGAAATGGCGGCTCTCCGACCTGCTTGCATGTGCGCGGCTGTGGGCGGTGCAGGCGCCGTATCCGTTTGGTGGGGGATCTGGTGCTGGCGAACTGAAATGGCCCTCCGTCCTACTTGCCGTTGCGATGCTGTGGGCGGTGCGTCTGCATTCTGTAACACTGGGCACACACACACGGACACGATGCCCTCATTTTCTCTACCACACATGGACGGGGTTTTGTAACATTGCTGTCTGAATGTGGTCTTAGAATTTGTATGTTTTCTCCATTACTGAATTTCCAGTACAAATGAAATCCGGCTATAATATGGGCACATTTTAGCATCTGTTGCGCGGTCACTCGACCCATACCCCCATAAATAGTTTGAAACAAACTTGACCATGGAACCGTATGTTGATCTGAGTTACTTTCAGTAAAACCAGTGGGGACACAAAGTATGAAAACTTAGGGTAGGTTCACAAGTCTGTTAGGTAAATCTGGTGGTCTGTTTCACCAAGGGAACAGACTACCGGAGTTACCATATCCAGAATAGCCATTCACTATAATGGAATCTGACCGGTTTCCAGCATAAATGGCGGTTTCAGCTGCTCAGATACCACTGCATGCAGCGTTATTAGTCCAGTCGAAAGCCAACATTTATGCCCGAAACCTACTGGATCCCTGTTAGAATCTGGTATAGTGAATGGGGAATCTGGTGGTGTGTTGAGGCGTCTGGCTATGTTGGACAAGGTAACTCCGGTAGTCTATTCCTCTGCCAGGACAGACTACCAGATTTACCTAAAGGAGTTGTGAACCTATTCTGACTTTTTGTGCTGTATGCCTTCTGTAAAGTAGCATGGTCTACTATACTAATCAAATAAAATAGCGACATATACCAGTTGTAGCTTGAGTAACATACTGTATAACACGTAGTACTGTATATGCTTTTTTTTACAGTAGGAGCTTCTATGCAATCTGTGCCTCTATCATTATACAGTGGGATACGTCACAACCTCATTTTGGAGGTTTACCTTGGGAGATCCCTCCGGCATTGGCTCCTAATGTGATATGAACAGAGCCTCACATGAGCATTGAAATGACAACAATGCTATGCATAGAATAAAGACCCGCATGGATTCTGTGCAATAACCCCGCCGAGTTCCTGATGCAGGCGTTTGCTGTGCAGTAACATGTCTCTTTTCTTCCACCACAGGTGTTAGCATCGAATATGAAGCCGTGAGGCCACACTGCGTCCGTGGCTTTAATCACCCCTGCGGCTGGTTCTGCGTACCCCTCCAGAACAATCCTGAGCACAGCTTCCTGACTGGCTACATTCAGACCGACCTGAGAGGAATGCTTCCTCAGAGCACTGTGGACTTTGCCATGGCTGGCTCCCTGGTGAACTTCTACAGCGACCTGCGGAAGGCCTTGAAGAAGTCATAGACTTAAAGCAGAATCCTATGTGCTGCATTATTAAAGGGTAACCTACAGTGAGTTCCTTAGACTAGATGCTTGAAAATGATTGTACTGTAATCGCATATTAATCCTCCAGAAGGGCAGAATATTTTTAAATGAAGACGGCAATGACATATATTTTATGAAATTTATTCTATTTGACTGAAGCTGTATTTTGTATAATTTTGCTGTCACATTGGCCCATACTGCTGTACATATACCCAGCTAAATGTCATGATGTATTGGTGCTGTTTTTCAAAGTTTCAATTAGAAAATAAGAGATCAAATGGTAGATACATGGTACAGTATTATATATTTTTACAGAAAATATCTGCAGGTTTATACAACATTGGGGGCAATCGCTGTTTGTCTACTCTCTGGGGAAAAAGAGAGGATGCAACAATTAAGAAACTCACAGAAGTAAGGCTGGGTTCACATCTGTGCCGCAGACTCCATTGCAGATTCTGTCTGTTTCTGTGGGGTGTCATTGGTTTCCATCATATAACAGATTTGGCACGGAAGTTTTTGTTCTCCGTTTTTCTGTTCTAAGAAAGGAACAGAAAAGGGGAAACCACGAAGCAGAAGTAAATGTAGTCCTTCTCTGCTCTTTAACCTGCAGGCACATTTCCCAAAATGTTATTTCCTTTTAAGTATGCTACACCTCCTAATGTTGGTCCTTACATTTCTATAACAAGCATTTCACATTCATTTCTAGTGATATTTAAAGAGGGTTTCCAGAACACAGCGGGTCCTTCAAATCCACCTTAATTACACATAAATCGCTTGTAGGAGAAAGTTAATAATATAGTTACCATTCAAACGTTTTGGGAACCCAGTCAAGTGAAGCTCCTCTTCGGAAAATCCAGCTTCTGTGGACATCACCTCCTTCACCAGGTTTCCAGCCTGGGCTATGGACGTCACTTCCACAATGGACAAGGCCAGAACTATTTCTGTCCCCGGCACATGTGTAGAGGAGGTAGATTCAGGAGTTTGCACATGCACCAGGTTCAGGAATAGCTCTGGCCTCCTCCACAGCAGAAAGTACTTTCTGTCCATAGCTCAGACTGAAAACGTGACTTCATACATGAAAACTGGAATTTAAGAAGAGGCATGTGACTTAACCAGGTTCCCAGGGGGCCGAGTGATTCAACTTTAGAATGGTAAGTATAATACAAACTTTCTTCTACAGGCGAGTTCTGTGTAATAAGGGTGGGTTTGCTGGACCAGATGGGTCCTGGAAAACCTCTTTAATTGGGCTTGATACTTTCTTGTTTTTAAGTTATTTTTTATTATTTATAATACTTAAAGGGGTTATCCAGGAATTTGATATTGATAGCCTGTCCTTAGGATAGGTCATAAATATCTGATCAGCAGGGGTCCGACACCCATCACCCCTGCTGATCAGCTGTTTGAAGAGAAGGCTGCGCTGCCTTCCCTTCATTGTTTACCTGCTGACCATTGACCCCCTTTATCAGCTGCACTCACCGGAGCTCTGGTGAGCACTGTGGACTCCTCACAGCTTACCTTACATTGGATAGCAGCTGTGCTTGGTAGTTCAGCTCAGCCCCATTCAAGTGTACCTAGGCCATGTGACCAATGTATGGTGACATCACTGGTCTAGGAAGAGGCTTAAGCTCTCACGGAGAACTGCAGCCTCTTTGAACAGATGATGCATGGGAGTTCTGGGAGGTGGACCCCCACTGATCTGACATTTAAGACCTATCCTGAGAATAGGCTATCAGTATCAAATTCCTGGATAACCCATTCAGTTATTTATAATCTATAAACAGAGATCTCAGAGAAATCTTAAGATATTTTATTGGTAATATTTTATAACTTATTTTAAATGTTCTGTAGATAAAGGCTCCAGGTTTGATTAGTCATAATTCTGTCTGTACAGTTTTCGGTTCTTACTCTTGAGTAGTCTATGAATACTTTCCTCCTGTAACCTGGAAAAAATAAAAAGCAGGATTGTTGCTGCTTACTGATTTTTATAGCTTTATTTTTTTCTGGTAATGATGATGGAATTATTTTTGTAGAGGAGAATACGGATATGACATCCAATGCATGCCACAATTTTGTTTTCTGTCAGATTCCATACAAAGCCTTTATATGCCTCAGTATGAAACTGGAGGGATAAAGCGGTCCAGTACAAAATGCGGCTATAATTGTCACAATGGGAAGTGGGGGAAAAAAAACACTGTACAATGTCAAATATAATGAGGAAACAGCTAGGCCAGGATGCCGGAATCAGGGAGCAGGTCATCTCCTAAAGCATCCCTAATCCTCACCGTATGAGCGAACCTGGATGATAAGACGGCTCATACCAGATTACCTTTGGCCCTGAGTCGCCCTGATAATCCCTTACATGGGAGCAGGGGAGAGACGACCTGTTCTTCCCAGACACGGATGAACAGGAGTCTCAAATTGCTTAGCAGCAGGAAAGGGGAAAGACCATATGCAGCAAGAGGATCGGCAGGTAAGAACAACAAGACAACTCACTTACCTGCCGAAGCCTCCACAACTAGAACCCGTGCCTCAGTACAGGAGCCCGAACACACAGCAGGTCACAGTACAAACAACCAACACAGGAATCCAGCATACCAACTCTGCCAGAGCCCCCCACGCTCACACAGTGCATGGCAGCCCCAAGCAGCGCTGCATACAGGCTTATGGTTCACCCCTCCGGGAAACCAGCCCCCTTTCGGAGGTACAACACACACAGGGAAAACGTCTTGCACACATGCAGGGACAAACACCAACAACAGCCCAGACATGTAACAACAAACAAGACATACAACAAACCCTAAACATAAACCCACACCAAACATACAACAAGTGAGGTAGGGTGCATAGAGGATAAGGGAGACAACGATGTCCTACAAGGTGGCCCTCAAGGACTTGGCAGATAGAACACCCTGGACTGGAGCAGAGCTCCAGCACCAACAACAGCTGAAGTACAACTGACTCCAGCCAGGAAGCCACAGGAGATAAAACCCAAGTGACCACACCCAGTCAGGGAGTTAACCCTTACAGCACCAGATAGGGGGAGGCTACAACTTAAAGGGGAAGTGCGCACACACAAGCCAACACTCAACACGTTGCCACCAACAACAGCATGCATGGCAACCATGTCACGGCGCACACAGCCAAAGCTGAGACACTGCCACAACAGCAACACATTGCCACTGGCAACCGCAAGCATGGCACCAGTGTCACAGCGCACACAGCAAAGGCCGTAACAATAATGCAGTCATATGCAAAAGGCCTAAATGGGAGATGGTTAATTAAAGGGGTTATCTCATGAATAGTATTTATCACAAATTGACATGTTTGATCGCAGGGAGTCTGACCAATTGGACCTTCAGCGCTCCTGAGAATGGAGGGTTGCCTCCGAATGCAGCAGTAGTGCTGATGTTGGTCCATTGCTCCATTCACTTTATTGGGGACAGCACCAGCATCCCAATAACATACTGTAGGCCTGGTGGGAGATGCATGAGATTATCATTATGGCTAACACAGAGCAGAACTACACATATTTATCCATTGTGCAGTGGGCGGAGTTTGTATTCATTTTAACTGGAGCAGTGCTGCGGTTACCAGCCCCGTCCACTGCACAGTGGATGGAGATGTGTAGAGCTACAATGAAACAACTGATTGGAAGGAATCATACCTACCTGATCCCCCAGTCATTGGCTGCAGCGGCCATATGACCTGCATCAAACTGGATGTTGATAAGGGAAGACTGGAGAGCTGCAGTGGTGGCATGGAAGCGAAGGAGCTGGAACCCAGTGGCGGGGATCAGGTAAATTCTATTCCCTCAATGGGCTGGCCACATTGGGAAGGGGAGTCTGCCTGAAAGGTCCCCAGTGGTGAACAACCCCTTTATTAAACCTATATACTTGTCTCACTACTAGGGTTGAGCAAACCCAGACTTTTTCACTGAAATTCGGGTTCAGTGTTTGGGTTATTTTATTATTTTCCATTATAACATGGTTATAACGGAAAATAATAGCATTCTTAAGACAGAAGGATCTTCTATCTTCATTCAGCAGGACCTGCGATGACGTCACTGCGCTCACTACGTTGTGAGTACGGTGACGTCATCACAGGTCCTTTTGCAGGTCCTGAAAAAAGAAAAGGATACCGGCTGCGCGATCAAGTGGATGAGGTGAGTTTTTAAATTGTTTTAACCCCTCAATGGCCATTTTATTTAGCATTCTATATTAACCACCTCCCGTCCGCCCATAGACTATAAACGTCCGGGAGGTGGTTCTATATTTCTGAATGGACGTTCCAGAACGTCCGTTCAGAAACTGCAGCTGCACGCTAATCGTGCAGCTGCTGATCGGGTTGCCTGCTGTCACTGACAGCAGGGCAACCCAGAGAGAAGGCAGGGACAGTGCCCAGGTGTCCCTGCCTTCTGGATCGCTGCATACACAGCGCTCACCGAGCTATGCGCTTCCTGTTCCAGCCCGGCGGTCATGTGACCGCCGGGACCGGAGAGTGCAGGAGCTGTGCACAGACCTCGATCAGCCCTGCACTGAGGCTGTACAGCGCTGTACAGTGTCTCTGGGGGGTGCATTTCTGCTGTAACTGGGGCAGCCCCAGTTACAGGAGAAATCAACAGTGAAAAAAAAAAAATAATGAAGTAAATGTCCCCCAGAGGTCTTGTATGACCTTATGTGGGATGAAAAGTGTAAAATAAAGCAATAAAAAAATAAAGTGTTTTAAAAAAAAAAAAATCCCCAAGTAAGGAATAAAAAAAAATTGACAAAATAAAATAATAGACATATTTGGTATTGCCGCGTCCGTGACGGTCGGCTCTATAAATATATCACATAATCGACCCAGTCCAATAAACACCATAAAAAAATAACTGTCAAAATAAGCAATTTTTGTCACCTTACATCACAAAAAGTGCAACACCAAGTGATCAAAAAGGCGTATGTCCCACAAAATGGTACCAATAAAACCGTCACCTCATCCCGCAAAAAATGAGCTCCTACATAAGAAAATCTCTAAAAAAAAAACAAACTATAGCTCTCAGAACATGGACACATTAAAACATAATTTTTTGGTTTCAAAAATGCTATTATTGTGTAAAACTTTAATAAATAGGAAAAGTATACATATTAGGTATCGCCACGTCCGTGACAATCTGCTCTATAAAAATGTCACTTGACTGAACCTCAGGTGAGCGCTGTAAAAATAAATAAATAAAAACTGTGCTAAAACAACCAATTTTTTGGTCACCTTGCCCCATAAAGTGTTATAATGAATGATCAAAAAAATCATATGTACCGAAAAATAGTACCAATAAAACTGGCACCTTATCCCCTAGTTTCCAAAATGGGATCACTTCTTGGGAGTTTCTACTGTAAGGGTGCATCAGGGGGGCTTCAAATGGGACATGGCATCTAAAAACCATGTGGAGTTCCTTTTCTTCTGCGCCCTGGCGTGTGCCCATACAGCAGTTTATGACCACATGTGGGGTGTTTCTGTAAACCGCAGAATCTGGGTAATAAATATTGAGTTTTGTTTGGCTGTTAACCATCAATGTGTTAAAGAAAAAATTGGATTAAAATGGAAAATCTGCCCAAAAAGTGAAATTTAAAAATTTGATCTCCATTTTCCTTTAATTCTTGTGGAACACCTAAAGGGTTAACAAAGTTTGTAAAATCGGTTTTAAGTAACTTGAGGGGTGTAGTTTCCACAATGGGGTCATTTATGGGGGTATCCACTATGTAGGCCCCACAAAGTGACTTCAGACCTGAACTGGTCCTTAAAAAGGGGGTTTTGGCAATTTTCTTAAAAATTTAAAGAATTGCTTCTAAACTTCTAAGCCTTCTAACGTCCTAAAAAAATTAAATTACATTTCCAAAATGATGCCAACATAAAGTAGACATATAGGGAATGTTAAGTAATAAATATTTTATCACTTTCTGTTTTAAAAGCATAGAAATAGAAATTTTGAAAATTGCAAATTCTTCTAAATTTTTGGTAAATTTAGGATTTTTTCATAAATAAAGGTGAAATATGTTGACTCAAACTTATGACTATCATGAAGTACAATGTGTCACGAGAAAACAATCTCTGAATGACTTATATAAGTAAAGGCGTTCCAAAGTTATTACCACATAAAGTGAGATATGTCAGTTTTGCAAAATTAGGCCTGGTCAGGAAGGGGGCAAATGGCCCAGATGGGAAGTTGTTAAGAATGCTATTATTTTCCGTTATAACCATGTTATAACGTAAAATAATAAAGTAAAGTTCGGGTCCCCATTGACTTTAATAGGGTTCGGTGTTCGGGTCAAGTTCGCTGTGGCACCCGTTGTATTCTCTCACCTGGTATGTTAATTAATAGCATCGGAGCAATAGGAAGGAGACACAGTCTTTTTCCGTGGGCGTCTCCTTCTCCCTGGCTGTAGCGCTGTTCAATTGCAGCGGAGAGCGTCACAGCCAAGGACATAAAAAACTCACCTTCTCCCTGGCTATGACACTCTCCGCTGGACCATTGCTCCGATGCTATTAATTAGCATATATGGAGGGAGAATACAACGGGTGCCACCGCGGGCGAACGGAGCGGCGCCCAGAAAAAATTGTAAGTGCAGTTAGATCCCTGCACTATACCCTACGTAGCTTAGATACCGTTCATAATGTCTGGACCCATGAAAGGTCCTCTTTAAGGAACAAGAAAAAACAATGTGGATAAATAGAACTGTAAAGAAAGCAATAAATGACAAAAACAAAGCATTTAAATCACTAAAACAGGAGGGTAGCGAGGAAGGACTGAAAAACTATAAGGCCCCTTTCACACGGGCGAGTATTCCGCGCGGATGCGATGTGTGAGTTGAACGCATTTCACCCGCACTGAATACCGACCCATTCATTTCTATGGGGCTGTTCACATAAGTGGTGATTTTCACACATCACTTATGCTTTGCGTGAAAATCGCAGCATGCTCCTCATTGTCCGTTGAGGTGCGATAATCCACGCAACGCAGGCCCCATAGAAGTGAATGGGGTTGCGTGAAAACTGCAAGCATCCGCAAGCAAGTGCGGATGCGGTGCGATTTTCACGCACGGTTGCTAGGAGACGATCGGGATGGAGACCCGATCATTATTATTTTCCCTTATAACATGGTTATAAGGGGCAAATAATAGCATTCTGAATACAGAATGCATAGTAAAATTGCGCTGGAAGGGTTAAATAAAATGTAAAAATAATTTAACTCACCTTAATCCACTTGCTCGCGTAGCCCGGCATCTCTTCTGTCTTCATCTGAGCTTTGTGCAGTAACAAGGACCTTTGGTGACGTCACAGTCATCACATGATCCATCACATGATCTTTTACCATGGTGATGGATCATGTGATGACTGTGACGTCACCAAAGGTCCTTGTTACTGCACAAAGCTCAGATGAAGACAGAAGGAGATGCCGGGCTACGCGAGCAAGTGGATTAAGGTGAGTTACATAAAAATAAAAAATAAATTAACCCTTCCAGCGCAATTTTACTATGCATTCTGCATTCAGAATGCTATTATTTTCCCTTATAACCATGTTATAAGGGAAAATAATACAATCTACAGAACATCGATCCCAAGCCTGAACTTCTGTGAAGAAGTTCGGGTTTGGGTACCAAACACGCGCGATTTTTCTCACGCGAGTGCAAAACGCATTACAACGTTTTGCACTCGTGCGGAAAAATCGCGGGTGTTCCCGCAACGCATCCGCACATTTTCCCGCAACGCCCGTGTTAAAGGGGCCTAAGGAAAAAAAATAGAATATGTAAAAATCAAATAAAAGCAGCCAGATTAATTGCTAAAGAGAGAAAAACTAACCCTAAAATGTTCTTCAATTATATAAATGCTAAAAAGTATAAATCTGAAGGTGTCGGCCCTCTACAGAGTAATGAGGGGGGAGTTGCAGAGAGCAATGAAGAGAAAGCAAAGCTATTACATTTTTTTTCTCTCCACTGTATTCACTGAAGAAAATAAACTGCAGAATGTAAAAGTAAATTCCCAATTAAAAGTGCCCTGTCTGACCCAGGAAGAAGTACAGCGGCGTCTTAAAAAGATTAAAATAGACAAATCGCCAGAGAATTCTCTGTACTGACAGGGAGTGTTCCACAGGATTGGCGCATAGCAAATGTGGTGCCAATATTGAAAAACGGTCCAAATAATAGAGCCCGGAAACTATAGGCCGGTAAGTTTAACATCTGTCGTGGGTAAACAGTTTTAAGGTTTTCTTACAGATGCTATCTTGGAGTACCTCAATAAAAATAATCAAATAACACTATATCAGCAAGGCTTCCTGAGGGATCTGTCATGTCAAACTAATATAATCAGTTTCTATGAGGAGGTAAGTTCTAGACTTGACAGTGGCGAATCAATGGATGTTGTGTATCTGGACTTCTCCAAAGCATTTGACACTGTACCGCATAAAAGGTTAGTATATAAAATGAGAATGCTCGGACTGGGAGAAAATGTCTGTATGTGGGTAAGTAACTGGCTCAATTATAGAAAACAGAGGGTGGTTATTAATGGAACACACTCAGATTGGGTCACTGTCACTAGCGGAGTACCTCAGGGGTCAGTATTATTAATCTTGCAGAAGGCTTGCACAGTAAAATATAAATTTTTGCAGATGACATTAAGGCCCCTTTCACACGGGCGATTTTTCCGCGCGAATGCAATGCGTGAGGTGAACGCATTGCACCCGCACTGAATCCGGACCTATTCACTTCAAAAGGGCTGTTCAGATGAGCGGTGATTTTCACTCATCACTTGTGCGTTGTGTGAAAATCGCAGCATGTTCTATATTCTGCATTTTTCACGCAACGCAGGCCCCATAGAAATAAATGGGTCTGCGTGAAAATCGCAAGCATCCGCAAGCAAGTGCGGATGCGGTGTGATTTTCATGCATGGTTGCTAGGCGTTGATAGGGATGAGCAACCTCATCTAATCACTGTATTATTTTCCCTTATAACATGGTTATATGGGAAAAAAATAGCATTCTTAATACAGAATGCTTACTAAAATGTGGCTTGAGGGGTTAAACAATAAAAATAAAAAATTAACTCACCTCATCCCCTTGTTCGCGAAGCCGGCATGTCTTTCTTCTTCTTTCAGGACCTGCAAAAGGACCTTTGATGACGTACGGTAATCACGCTCACCGCGTGGTGAGCGCAGCAACGTCAGCGCAGGTCCTGCTGAATGAAGATAAAAGGATCTTCTATCTTCATTTAGCAGGACCTGCGCTGACGTCACCACGCTCACCACGTGGTGAGCGCGATTACGTCATCAAAGGTCCTTTTGCAGGTCCTGAAAGAAGGCATGCCAGCTGCGCGAACAAGAGGATGAGGTGAGTAAATATTTTTTTTATTGTTTAACCCCTCAAGCCACATTTTAGTAAGCATTCTGTATTAAGAATGCTATTATTTTCCTTTATAACCATGTTATAAGGGAAAATAATAAAATTTATAGAACACCTAACCCAAACCCGAACTTCAGTGAAGAAGTCCAGGTTCAGGTCTGGGTACCACATCCAGTTTTTTCTCACGTGCGTGCAAAACGCATTGCCCTCGCGCGGAAAAAAATTGAACATCGGAACACAATCGCAGTCTAAACTGACTGCAATTGCGTGCCTGCTCGCTCGCACCCCTCCCCTCCTAGCACTACTGCATCATCACTATTTACACTACACCACAACTACTTCCACACTGCTGTACTACCATTACTTCAATTTCTCCACTACATGCTCACTGGTTAACCCTACTCCAAAACACTACTATACCTGTAACGGGGCGTTTAAGGCGCACTCGGTCTCCCATCAGCGGTAGACCTGCTGCTTAGCTTCGGGAGCATGGATCTGTGTTTGGCCTCGTTCCCAGGGCGGCCTTGCTAGCTGGGAGGCTCTTAGGTCTGCCTTGAGCGCTGAGCTGATCACTTGGTGCTCGACTTGCTTGTCTGTCGGTCCTGTGACGCTGGCCACATCACATGACCCTCACTTCCCACTATAAATACAGGCGGCCTGCTGGCTACAGGTTGCCTGTGATTTTCATCCTATAGGCTGTGTACTTTATTGTTATTAAGCTACCTCTGGAATTGAACCTCGATCCGCCTCTTGACACCTCTTCTGCCTGCTCCCTGTACCTTTACGCTACCTCTCGGATTTTGACCTCGGCTTGTTTATGGATTTGTCTTTGCCTCTTCCCTTGTTCTGACGTGACCTCCTGGACCGACCTCGGCTAGTTGACCCACCTCGCCTTCCATTTTTATTCTACCTCTTTTCCGCTTATTGTAACTTCTCAGTGGCTGTCCTCTTCCCTGCTGTCTCTTTCTCTCTGCTTGCACTTAGTAGGTTAGGGACTGTCGCCCAGTTGCACTCCGTCACCTAGGGCGGGTGGTGCAAGTAGGCAGGGACAGGGGACTGGGTGGCAGCTCAGGGGGTGCACCTCCGCTCTATCTTGATTCCCGTGACTCTACCCGTGACAATACCATTACTACTCCATTTGTCCACTACACCACAAGTGGTTACCCCTCCTAGTACTATGGTAAAATAACTACCTACATTTCTTACATCCTATTCTCTTCAATATATTTATTAATGATCTTGTAGAAGGCTTGAACAGTAAAATATCATTTTTTGCAGATGACACTAAACTGTGTAAAGTAATTAACACTGAAGAGGACAGTATACAGCTACAGTTGGATCTGGATAGATTAGAGGCTTGGGCAGATAAGTGGCAGATGAGGTTTAACATTGACAAATGTAAAGTTATGCACATGGGAAGGAATAATGGAAGTCACCCGTACATACTAAATGGTAAAACACTGGGTAACACTGACATGAAAAAGGACCTAGGAATTTTAGTGAACAGCAAACTAAGCTGTAAAAACCAGTGTCAGGCAGCTGCTGCCAAGGCCAATAAGATAATGGGTTGCATCAAAAGGGGCATAGATGCCCGTGATGAGAACATAGTCCTGCCACTTTACAAATCACTAGTCAGACCACACATGGAGTACTGTGTACAGTTCTGGGCTCCTGTGAGCAAGGCAGACATAGCAGAGCTGGAGAGGGTTCAGAGGAGGGCAACTAAAGTAATAACTGGAATGTGTAGACCACAGTACCCTGAAAAATTATCAAAATGAGGGTTATTCACTTTATAAAAAAGACGACTGAGGGGAGATCTAATAACTATGTATAAATATATCAGGGGTCAGTACAGAGATCTCTCCCATCATCTATTTATCCTCAGGACTGTGACTGTGACGAGGGGACATCCTCTGCGTCTGGAGGAAAGAAGGTTTGTACACAAACATAGAAGAGGATTCTTTACGGTAAGAGCAGTGAGACTATGGAACTCTCTGCCTGAGGAGGTGGTGATGGTGAGTACAATAAAGGAATTCAAGAGGGGCCTGGATGTATTTCTGGAGTGTAATAATATTACAGGCTATAGCTACTAGAAAGTGGTCGTTGATCCAGGGAGTTATTCTGATTGCCTGATTAAAGTCGGGAAGGATTTTTTTCCCCCTATTGGCTTCTACCTCACAGTTGTTGCTTTTTTGCCTCTTGATCAACTTGCAGGATAACAAGCCGAACTGGATGGACAGATGTCTTTTTTCGGCCTTATATACTATGTTACTATGTTATTGAGTCACGACGGATCAGTCTTGCTCCGCATCCCTGGACACACTCAAAAACGCTGCTTGCAGTGCTTTTGTGTGCGTCATGGGAACGCAATGAGATGGAACGAAATGCATTCCGTTCCCTTCAGTTCAGTTTTGTCTCTATTGACAATGAATGGGGACAAAACTGAAGCGTTTTACCCCGCTATTGAGATCCTATGACGGCATGTTTTTTTCAGATTCCAAGCTGATCCAGTAAAAAATAAATTGTGTTGTGTTTTATTGGAATTTGTAGTTATTGATGTATTCGCCATACATAGAGATCCTTGGGCTTTGTACTACACAGCTGAAGACCTTCATGCACTGCCGCACAGGTTCCTACCTGTGTGTATGAACCGTGTATTATCCAGGACAGACTTTACTATTAATTACTATATTTTTTTTAATGCTAAATAAATTAGATTATATACAGTACAGACCAAAAGTTTGGACACACCTTCTCATTCAAAGAGTTTTCTTTATTTTCATGACTATGAAAATTGTAGATTCACACTGAAGGCACCAAAACTATGAATTAACACATGTGGAATTATATACATAACAAAAAAGTGTGAAACAACAGAAAATATGTCATATTCTAGGTTCTTCAAAGTAGCCACCTTTTGCTTTGATTACTGCTTTGCACACTCTTGGCATTCTCTTGATGAGCTTCAAGAGGTAGTCATCTGAAATGGTCTTCCAACAGTCTTGAAGGAGTTCCCAGAGATGCTTAGCACTTGTTGGCCCTTTTACACTCTGCGGTCCAGCTCACCCCAAACCATCTCGATTGTGTTCAGGTCCGGTGACTGTGGAGGCCAGGTCATCTAGCGCAGCACCCCATCACTCTCCTTCATGGTCAAATAGCCCTTACACAGCCTGGAGGTGTGTTTGGGGTCATTGTCCTGTTGAAAAATAAATGATGGTCCAACTAAACGCAAACCGGATGGAATAGCATGCCGCTGCAAGATGCTGTGGTAGCCATGCTGGTTCAGTATGCCTTCAATTTTGAATAAATCCCCAACAGTGTCACCAGCAAAGCACTCCCACACCATCACACCTCCTCCTCCATGCTTCACGGTGGGAACCAGGCATGTAGAGTCCATCCGTTCACCTTTTCTGCGTCGCACAAAGACACGGTGGTTGGAACCAAAGATCTCAAATTTGGACTGGTCAGACCAAAGCACAGATTTCCACTGGTCTAATGTCCATTCCTTGTATTCTTTAGCCCAAATAAGTCTCTTCTGCTTGTTGCCTGTCCTTAGCAGTGGTTTCCTAGCAGATATTCTACCATGAAGGCCTGATTCACACAGTCTCCTCTTAACAGTTGTTCTAGAGATGTGTCTGCTGCTAGAACTCTGTGTGGCATTGACCTGGTCTCTAATCTGAGCTGCTGTTAACCTGTGATTTCTGAGGCTGGTGACTCGGATTAACTTATCCTCCGCAGCAGAGGTGACTCTTGGTCTTCCTTTCCTGGGGCGGTCCGCATGTGAGCCAGTTTCTTTGTAGCGCTTGATGGTTTTTGTGACTGCACTTGGGGACACCTTCAAAGTTTTCCCAATTTTTCAGACTGACTGACCTTCATTTCTTAAAGTAATGATGGCCACTCGTTTTTCTTTACTTAGCTGCTTTTTTCTTGCCATAATACAAATTCTAACAGTCTATTCAGTAGGACTATCAGCTGTGTATCCACCTGACTTCTCCACAACGCAACTAATGGTCCCAACCCCATTTATAAGGCAAGAAATCCCACTTATTAAACCTGACAGGGCACACCTGTGAAGTGAAAACCATTTCAGGTGACTACCTCTTGAAGCTCATCAAGAGAATGCCAAGAGTGTGCAAAGCAGTAATCAAAGCAAAAGGTGGCTACTTTGAAGAACCTAGAATATGACATATTTTCAGTTGTTTCACACTTTTTTGTTATGTATATAATTCCACAAGTGTTAATTCATAGTTTTGCTGCCTTCAGTGTGAATCTACAATTTTCATAGTCATGAAAATAAAGAAAACTCTTTGAATGAGAAGGTGTGTCCAAACTTTTGGTCTGTACTGTATACATATACATGTATCATATAGTCACTAATAGAACCCACAAATGCAAGGTCGTTGTGGAATGTACAGAAATTACATTACATTATTATTATTATGTAAATTGTAACCATGTAAAATGCTTTGATATAAATAAAACATATTTAAAACAGTGAAGATGTCTAGATCTTTGTTATTGGGACTGAGAATCAAGAGTCGCCAGCGCTACTACTGTGTGTATGATCTAAAGGGCTTGTCCCATCTGGGTCATAGACGTCATAGATGGGGAGTCACTCTTTGGATTCATCTATGTGAGCCGCTGCCTGAAGCTCCTGCAGAGAAGTATATTCAAGCATGGGGAAATTTGTTTATGCAAATGTGTCAAAGAAAAACTTTGTTGCCCATAGCTACCAATTAGAGCGCAGCTTTAATTTTTCAAGGGCACCACGAGGAATGAAAGCTGTGCCTGATTCCAATTTGGTACAAATGAATTATCTTCTATAATGACAGGCAATGTTTATTCATGTAGAGTATGTGGGTTGTAAGGAAAAAGCCAGCTTGAGTCCTTGAATTTGTTCTTCCAGCTGAACATTTATGGCATATCAAACCTTTGAGATCCACTCCTATCTCAAGAACAATGCTCCCTCATGAATGGAGGGCTCGTTGAGTTTTCAGAAGTGAATAGAGAAAGCCACATTTGTGTGGGTGCTCTCCATTCATGGCGGGGCTGGGTTCTTCAGATAAGAATGGGTTCTAGAGGTGGGAACCATACCTATAGGACACTGAAGGCACATCCTGGGGTAAGCCATAAATGTCTGTTCCAGATTGGCATACTCCTTTATTATGTACCCATTGATGGTCTGAACACCATCAATGACTGGATACATCTCTTTGTGCTGCCTCTTATCCCAGCGAACCAAGTGGAGCAAATGGATTCAATTTGTAGAGAGAGATTATACTTGCCATTTATGTATTAGTAGAACAACTTGAGCTATGCTCCCACCTCTCAACACACTCACTTTCTGACCAGCTGCAATCTGGCTTCCTACTTTCATACGCCACTGAAACAGCCCTAACCAGAATCACTAATGATATGCTAGCTGCCAATGCTGAACGTCATTACTCTGTGCACCCCCTTCTAGGCCTGTTCCCTTTCTTCAACCACTCTTTCCCATTACAAACTCATTGATCCCTTGGCATCAGAGACTAGGCAAGAAACTATTCAAAAACTAGAATTCATCATGTTTCCCACATCTCAATCTCAACCTCTCAGTCACAAGCTCTCATCTACCAAGCTCTCATCTACTCCTGCCGCCTCCAACTCCAAAAAAACATTTATCATATCTGCTCCTTCCTCAAAGCGTTAGTGCATGCCGTCATAATCTCCCACCTCGAGTATTGCAACATCCTCCTCTCTGGCCTCCCATCTAACAGTCTGCCCAGTTTATCCACCTCTCCTGCCTGACACTCTTTTCACTTTAAAATACTAACAACCACATACAAGGCCATCTACAATCTGTCCTTATATTTCTGACCTACTTTCCCGATACCTACACGCACATAATCTCTGATCCTCACAAGACCTCTGTCTTTGCCCTCATCTTGTCTGTGCCACATAATAATGTACAACATGAGACTTCCGGTTCCGGCGCGCACATGGAGAGACGCGTGTAAGGAGCTCTCCGTTTGACCGGCCCGAACACCTTGAGAACCGCCGTACTTCGGGGCCGGAAGGTACCCATAGATTCCCCTAGAGTTGTAGGGGTCACTTATGGAGAAGTTCGTGGTCAGAGGCGGTTCTCAGAAGGAGCCGCGGACACCGCTCCCGCCAGGGGACGACTTGAAAGTCAGGGGCAAGATGGCGCCGGCGACTGAGAAACGGCATAGGTTCACCCGATCATCCTCTCAGTCGACCCAGAAGAGTGCAGAGGCATCAGGATCAGAGGAGGAAGATGGGGAGTGCTGTCTCACTTCGGCTGAGGAGTTAACAGCCTCGTGCAAGTCTATGGCCATAGAAGTGGCTAAACTTCTCGCCCCAGACATTAAAGCTTCGCTGGAAGCCACAGTCTCGTCGGCCCTGCAGCAATTGCAGTCTGATGTTGCGCAACATACCTCACAGATTGCAGAGGTGGAACAGAGAGTGGCAGTAGTGGAAGATGATCTGGCAAAGACCCAGAGAAGCG
The DNA here is from genome assembly GCF_014858855.1 of Bufo gargarizans. Lineage (NCBI taxonomy): Eukaryota > Metazoa > Chordata > Amphibia > Anura > Bufonidae > Bufo > Bufo gargarizans. The sequence continues at coordinate 620,380,457 of NC_058080.1, forward strand.
TCCGAGACCTCCTGCGTGACAACCAATACCTGAAGGAGAAGTTGGACGACCTAGAGAACAGGTCCAGGAGGAGCAATTTGCGTATTATAGGCCTCCCAGAATCGATCCCTCCGACGCAACTGGCGGATATATGTGAGGTAGAGATCCCACAAGCGCTGGGTCTGCGGGGCACTTGCACGGTGGAGAGAGCTCATCGCTTAGGGCCGCCATTATCCTCGGGACAGAGGAACAGTAACACCAGACCTAGAGCCGCGATTGTAAAATACTTGAACTATGCCGCAAAGGAAGCTATTCTGGCGAAATTCCGACGCAATGCGCGGCCCTTAATGATTCGGGGTAACAGGATTCTCCTATTCAGCGATTACTCTGCAGAGGTAGCCAAGCGCAGGAGGGAATTCTCGCAAGTTTGCTCGGCTCTTGCTCGAAATAAGGTCAAGTTCGCCTTGCATTACCCTGCAACCCTGAGGGTTTTTCGTCAAGATGGGACGGTGGACACTTTCCTGTCGCCAGGAGAAGCAATGGGGGTGCTGGAGTCGGACCCCTTGTTCGCCGACTTTATGCCGTCATCCTCCCAGCGTTCCACTTCCTCGGGCAGAGGTAGAGGAGCTAACCAGAGGTCGGGGAGACCGGAGCCCAGATCAGCTGAATTGGATCCTAGGGAAGGAGATCCGAGTTGAACATAGACAGTCCCGAGTTTTATCCTTGATTACCTAGTTCGCCCTGGAGGGTCACGTGAGATACCTTTGGACTTATAGTTCGTTTATGTTAATGTGTCGATTCCTATGATTATGCCGAAGTTTAAGGGTCGGTGAATGGGGTACTGTAGGAGAGAGTTAATGTTGCGGTCCGCAAGGGGTAGTGACAACTACTACACCGCTAGATGTGCGAAAAAAGTGAAGTCGATAATTGAGTTATTAAAGTTGTGGGGTTGGGTAGGGGGGTTAGGGGGGGGGGGGAGTTATATTATTGCGTTTACGTTATGATATTTCTTCCATATCCACTGACAATCTAGGGAGATGGATGCGAATATGTATGGATTCCCCAGTGGGACAGATAGTCGTACATAATGTCTATGCCCCTAATGCCTCCCAGACTGCCTTTTACAAGTCCTTGGAGAAGGACATCCTGGGAGAGGATTCATCAATGCTATTAGTGGCGGGAGATTTCAATAGGGTGCACAATGAGCAGGAGGATAGGAAGCGTGGAGCCCTTGAGGAGTCTACTCAGCCCAGACGGACCCAGACGTTGCTCCCTTTGTTACAGAATACTGGTCTTTGCGATACTTGGCGATACCATCACCCAATGGATCGTGAGTACACCCACTTTTCCCATGCTCGGGGGTCATGGTCCCGGATTGATTATCTCCTGGCATCACCGGGGCTGTTGTCCAGAGTTAAACTAGTTGAGATCCTGGATCTATTAATCTCGGACCATGCCCCAGTAGTAATGGAACTAGTGGATACAGTCCCTAGGGGACAGGATTTTACATGGAGGATGCCTCAGCACTTATCTGGGGACAAGGAATTTTTAGAGAAGCTGAAGGGGTGGTGGTGGGAATACTCTCAGGATAATGCAGAGCACGCGACCAATCAAAACCTGTTCTGGGATGCGGCAAAGGCGGTACTTAGGGGCCGTATAATGTCCTATTCGATAGGGAAGAAGAGGGAGGCGAGACAGAAGTTTGAGGATGCCACTCGGAGAGTACGGGAGTCATACACTCAGTTCTTACAAAATCCCACTACCCCCAACAAGGTTTTATGGGTTACGGCCAAGCATAATTTTGACTATTGTCAGGAAAGTAAGGAGAAGTGGTTTGGAGACTACCAAAAAGCTAAGTTTTTTCGGGTAGGCAATAAAGCTGGTCGGCTATTGGCTAATTTGACACGCCCATTCGTTAAACAATCGGCCCTACACCCCCTAAAAGACAAATCCGGAAAGTTGTGCTCTCAGCCGAAGGATATTGTGGAGATACTAGGAGACTATTTCCGAGCTTTATATGCAGGGGATCCTCCCCGGTCCCAAGAAGCAAGGGATCTCTTAGGGAGGGTAGATTTGCCACGATTGTCAAACGAGGCGGTGGACACGCTCTGTCGAGACGTCACTGAGGAGGAGCTGGGGACGACAATCAAATCCCTGTCAAATTGTAAGGCCCCGGGTCCGGATGGATTCCCGGCGGAATTCTATAAAGCCATGACCCCGGAACTTTCCTCAACGCTGATTGGTCTGTATAATAACATCATGGCCGGGGGTAGCTTACCCGATTCGGGCAAAATGGCCTATATTAAGGTCCTCCCGAAGCCGGGTAGAGACTTGACGCAGCCAAGCGCATATAGACCGATTTCCCTGATAAATCAGGATGTCAAGATCCTGTCAAAAATTCTAGCCAATAGATTGGCCAATTGTATACCTGACCTAATTGGCCCACATCAGGTAGGGTTCATGAAGGGTAGATCTGCGGTGACTAATATACGTAAGGTCCTAGCAGTCCTAAGTAGATATGGGGGTCCTAAAAGTGGGCCTTCTCCAGCGTTATTGGCAGTAGATGCTGAGAAGGCATTCGATAATGTCGATTGGCAATGGTTGGATATGGTTCTGGATAGAGTCAACATCACGGGGAGCTTCCGGAATTTCCTGAGGGCACTCTATGGTAACCCTCAGGCACGTGTGAGTGTTCCGGGCTTTCTGTCCAAACCAATAACGCTGGAGAAGGGTACGCGGCAGGGATGTCCCTTGTCCCCGTTGCTTTTCAACTTAGCGATGGAACCCTTAGCGAGATTGCTGATTAATTCGGACATCTTTGAGGGCATCAAGATAGGGACAAGAGAGCTGAAAGTTAGTTGCTTTGCGGACGACATCTTGCTATATCTGGGTTCTCCGGAACTTCAGCTGGACGGGACTCTGGAGGCTTTGAATATGTATGGCAGAGCTACAGGGTATAGGATTAACGTGGGGAAAAGCCAGCTCCTTTTCCTGGACCAACGGTCGCCTGCAGCGCAACGGCTACAAAATAGGGTGGAAGTCCGGAGAGACTATCTGACCTATTTGGGCATTAGGATAGGTCGCACCCCTGCGTCAATATACAAGTTGAATTACCCCCCTCTATTCCTCAAAATAGAAAATGAATTGGAGAAATGGCAGGACTTACCCTTATCGGTGTGTGGGAGGGCGCATTTAATCAAAATGGTAAGTTTCCCGAAGCTACTCTACCCACTTCAGACTATTCCTGTGTTGCTGAAGCACACTGATGTAGTCAGGGTGCAGAGAGCGTTTAACCGTTTCCTCTGGAAGACTAAGAGGCCTCGTATTGCCTACGCGAAATTGACTTTATTGAAGGATAAAGGGGGGTTGCAATTGCCGAACATTCGTCACTATAATCTGGCATCGCTGTTCAGACATGTGCGTGATTGGGTGTGGGGCACAGGGCACTATTCGGCGATTACTATTGAAAGGGAATTAGCGGAGGGGGAAAATCTAGAGGCCCTATTACACTCCAGGATGAAAGACATACCGGTGTCAATTAGGCAGTCTATTCTATTAAAGGATACCGTATTGGCGTGGAGGGCGATTAGGAAGATTTATGGGCTTCCCTACTATTTGTCACCCAGATTACCATTATGGGCACTGCCGGCGTTCTCTCAGGGCAGGGAGAGTAGCATGTTCCAGGTATGGAGGGAAAAGAATATCAGGATTCTTCAAGACCTACTACACACCCCTAGTCTCCAATGGTTGACTTGGGACCAGGTAAAGGCGCAGTTTGAATTACAGGATGCCTATTATCTTCCCTTTCAGCAGATTAAAAGTTACTGTAACGCACAGGCGACTTCCGTGGGCGACCCGGATAGGTTAGCATGGTTTGCGGCTTTGTTGGGCAAAGATGGCTCTCATATGCCCCTCTCTGAGCTGCACCGTAGACTTCATAACATTCAGACAATAGGTTTGGTAAAAGGGGCATACAAACCCTGGGAAAGGGAATTATCCGACCCAAATATAGCAAAGAAGTTGAGGGAAGGGATGGAATTGGTTAGGCGTGCGACGTATAATGAACAGTGGAGAGAGACGCAACTAAGACTTCTACATAGAGCGACGTACGCCTTTAATCTTTCCTATGCAGATGCCCCGGCTCATTACCTACGGGAATGTCCTAAGTGTGGCCTCTCGAAGGCAGGATTATTACATGCCATATGGGAATGCCCAACAGTGCAACCGGTATGGAAACAGGCCGTGGAATTTATAGAAGCCGTTTGGGGTGATGTGGTGGGTTTCTCGCCGCAGCAATGTATATTCCACTATGTTACTAAGAACCAGGGTGAGGAGATGGGGTCATTAGTCGCTAAGCCGGGTATTCATCTCCTGCTAATGTCGGTGAAGAAATCTCTCTTGCGACATTGGCTAGGGAAGGAAGCACCAGTGTGGGAAGAGGTCATAGGGACGATGAAAAATGTTCTCTATATGGAAAGGTTGGAGGTAGAACAGGATAAGGAGCGTTTGGTCGAGAAGTTTATTAAAAAATGGAGGAGATTTGTAGAGAAGCAATTGTCTGATGCTGAAATTCAGGAACTCATAGCCCCATTCAAGCTCACGAGTTGGTATTTACAGGCTCAACTGGCAGGCAAGTTAGGGCGATTGGATCTATGAGCTGGCGCTGGGCCGAGTGCACCATTGGAGGAGGTGATAGGCGTCGTGGGCCGTGCCCTTTTTCATGTCCGGTGGTGTTAGATTGGTGTTCAGGGATGGGGGGGGGGGGGGGGGGCGGGTATGGGTTGATGGGGGGGGGGGTATAAAATTGTACAAAGGTGAATTAAGAAATCACATTTTCATCAGTATTGAATGTACATTATGCTTTGCTGCTTTCTTGTACAATGCACTGTCTTGTCATTGATTGTTGTACGAGTGATTTCTTGTTCCAATAAAGAGATATTAAAAAAAAATAAAATAATAATGTACAACATTTCTTATGTGCATTCCCCTTATTCTGGATCTCATCACCCTGAACATCAGACTCTCCCCAGACCCACCATGCAAATTGTACAAACGCAGCCTGAAGACTCACCTTTTCAGGAAAGCCTACCACCTACAATAACCCTGTTGACAATACACTGTGTACCTATTTCTAAGAGCAACTCTTCGTGATTTACTTTCCACTTTTATGGATATCATGATACTAAACAGGAATAGTACAGCAGATAGAATTCTATGGGCGATATATCCTGGATCTGTGTGATCTAAATACTAATGGTTGTGAGCATGAGGCCCTTTATAGAGTAGAGTCCAGTGAAATACATGTCTTAGGCCCCTTTTCAAACGGGTTTTCCGTGCGGGTGTAATGCGTGATGTGAACGCATAGCACCCGCACTGAATCCTGACCCATTCATTTCAATGGGTCTGTGTACATGAGCGTTTTTTTTTTTCATGCATCAGTTCTGCGTTGCAAAACGCAGCATGTTCTATAGGCCGCTTTCAGACGAGCGTGTTGAAATCCGCCAGTATTCTGGCTCAGGATCCTGATGATATAGCATCAGTAATGTCATCGGGATTGCTTCAGGATTTTATCAGGATTTACATGCGTATTTCTTCCTTCCTTCATTATTTATGCACTGCACAGACTGTAATGTGCGTATTTGGAAATAAACTGCACAAAACTCGGACATGCTGCGGATTTCAAACACTGACGGAAATTATACGCTCATGTGAATATCTCTAATTATTAACATTAGCAGCGGATTCCGCAACATAAAATTCTGACTATAAACGCATTGCAAATACGCTCGTCTGAAAGCGGCCATATTCTGCGTTTTTCATGCAGCCCTGGCCCCATAAAAGTGAATGGGGCTTCAGTGAATCAGGAAGCAAGTGCGGGTACAATGCGTTTTTCACTGATGGTTGCTAAGAGATGTTGTTTGTAAACCTTCAGTTTTTTATCACGCAAGTGAAAAACGTATCAAAACGCATTGCACTTGCGCGGAACTGAATGCAATTGCAGAGAAAACTGACTGAACTTGCTTGCAAAATAGTGCGAGTTTCACTGAACGCATCTGGAGCCAATCCGTATAGTTTGTGTGCAAGGGGCCTTACATCCATTTTGTATGTAAAACCCTTCCCCATTTTGTGCACCTGTATTCAGAGAAACAATTTAAAGTGGGGAGTCTGATATGTCTTTTGTGTTCATACAGGGAACAGCCCCTAATCTCTACAAAACTATTCTTTAATAACAAATACATAGATCCTAAAGTGCTATCGACATAAGAACATTTTTAAACTTAATGTAGTTCATTTTATACTCTTATGCCATGTTCCCAATCCCAGAAACCATTATAACATTGCTGTGAAAATGATATGGAATAGCAGAGTGCTTAGCAGTTAACTGAATACTCTTATACATGGCGCTCAATAATCAGACAGTCATTAATGCTGGTGTGACATCTGTACTGCTTACTGATCACATGGCGAACATGTGCCAAGCAGAAATGCCTAAAGGGGTATGTCTGGGTTCATACCCTTATTTTCACCCAGGCAGCCCCCCTGATGTTGGCATCGGAGCATCTCATGCTCCGATGCGCTCCCTTGCCCTGTGCTAGATCGCGCAGGGCAAGGGCTCTTTTGTTTATCATAACACGCTTCCGCACTTTAGCGCAGGGCAAAGGAGAGCATGAACTGCTCCGATGCTCAAGTCAGGGGGGCTGCCGGGGTGAAGATGGGGATATGTCTGCGTTCAGCATTGAACCCGGACAACCCCTTTAAAGGAAATTTTCTCAAGAAGCAGGAAACTACCGAAGCAACCATTCCTAATAACAGTAATTGGTTGTTGCTTACTAGAAATAAAGATAAAGTGTTATTCCATTGTGTAACAGCAAACAGTTCTTCATCTAGTGCTAGGACTGGCTACAGTATATTTTACGTATTAAAGAGGTTGTCCTGATTCTACAGTAGATGTTGGTGACCTATCCTTGAGGGAATCTGTTACCAGGATCTTGGACTGTTAACTGCAGTAATGCTTTAGTACTGCAGATAAGGCTAGCTTCACATCTGCGCAGAGCTCTCTGCTGGAGTTCTCCGGATTTGGCATTGCAGTATACTCCTGTCTGCCTGCTTGACCCCATCGACTAGAATGGGGTCTGGCAGAGATCCAGTAGCTACCTGGCAAATATGCCGAGAATCGGCAGGACAAAAACCACTGCACGGCGGATTCCCAGCATTCTCTGTCAGAACATCTGGCCGCAGTAGCCTAAGGAGTCTAGATCATTTACAGATACATTTTTTTCTATTTTCCTAATATCCCCCATTCCCTATTGTCAGTGTTTAAAGCTGCACTGACATACATTGTTAGGACTTCTGTGCATGCGCATGATCCTCTCCATTATGTTATTAAAGCACGGCAGTCCTTTGAGCGCTGACACTGGGGCGAATGGGGAACAGTAGGACAAATATATGGTGATCTGCAGTACTACTGTCCATTTAGGATAGGTCAGTGGTAGGGCCGGCTCTATAATAAGGCAGACTAAGCGACTGTCTGAGGGCGCAGAGAACGGGGGGGCGGCGCCAGGATGGAAATTATTATTATTAATATTTTTTTGCTTGTGTTGCCAAAAATCCTTGCACCTGCCCTGGTCAATGGTGTAACTAGAACTGGTTGGGCCCCACAGCAATTTTTTTAATGCCCCTATTCCCAGTAATAGTCTTATGCAAAATTTAGAAAAATTAGATTTTGACTGCTTCGCCAAATTTCACAAAGAAATTTGCTTCATGATGAATTACTTTATCACAAATTGCATTTCTTTGTAAGTAGCAGGTGCATTGATGGGGAATGGCAATTGCGCCGCTCCCGTCATTGAACCCCTCAGATGCTGCGTTCATTGCTGATCGCAGGGTACCGATTACCCTGATCATTTGACCACCCAACCTGGGACTGTTTCTGTGGAGCATTTCTTTGTCTGGTTTATTTCTAGCGTCAAATTTGAACTATGTGTATAACGTGTCTGTCATGTTCATTACGTCTATTGTGATGACATCGTCCCCTGAGGAACCCTTCAACAGGATAAACGCATTGAGACACCTGGAGGGGGAGCTTTACTCTCCCGCAGCTTCTTTCTTAGAGGATGTTATCTTGCAAGCCAGTATAGTCCCCCCTTAACAGGAACCTTTTGTACTTTAAGTCTGCACCTTATGTTGGGGATTATGGGTTATTTAAAGAATAGCATGATAGCGTGTGTCATGTCTGTATATAACATATACACTATGGCTGGTAATATTATTTCTTTATTTTATGCACTTATATGGCACTACTATATTCCGCAGCGCTTTACGCTAGCATATAGTATTTCCCACTTCTGGGCATTTTTTAGGTTCTGTTGTACTCTAACATTGACATTGGATTTACAATAATTAAGCTCTTTGAAGACAACTTCATAAGAGTGTCAGAGAAGAAGCACTTGGAAAAAGTTTAAATGATATCTCCATTACAGAAGCCATGTTGGAGGCTCTGAAGTCTAAGAAATGGAAAAAATAAAATAAAAATCAATGTACCAATTCAATAGACAGATATCAAATTATTTCTTTATATTAACACACAGCATCTTATACTGGATAAAATTGTACATATTTATTTCTTTATTCTCTTTATTTAATATACTATGCTTCGCATTCATAATTTTTTATTATTTGTAATATTGTGTTTTTTCTCTTTGTCAAGTGGTGTTCACCTTTATATTATATGACTAATTCCGTAGAGTCCAAACTGGCCTGCATATTGCTGTACGGCAGGAGGACCAGTTTACTGTACTGGATCCCAGTCATTTATATGCTTTTAATTACAGGGTTTTCCTGAAGATAGGCCATCAATATCTGATTGGTGTGGGTCCTACACCCCGCTCCCCTGTGTATTGATCATCAATATCAGCACCCCGGAAAACCCCTTTAATATCATTTTTGTTTGTTGCTTGCTTTTTGTGGTAAAATAAAATATTCTAATGAAATTCCAAGATAAATGGGAGTTCTTACCTGATTGTATTCCATTGTATAATCTTCTGTATCACATACAATGGTCAACATTTTTATTATTATAATTTGAGTACATCAGGTGCATTGATGTTAAATCTCAGTCTATTATACCAGGAGTATCTGATGGATATTGTATATGCATTTTATACCAGGTAAACTTTGGCAACAATTGTATACTCTTGTTGCTAGATTATTAGGGTGCTGCCACCCTTAGAGAAGTCTGAAAAAACATGACATTCAGAGCCTGCTGCTACCTGAACAGAACACCAAGGGACAAACAAAACAAAACAAAAAAACTGGAAATGGATCCACCCTTACAGAGTAATCGGCAGATCTATTATTACCCTCAAAAATACCAGAACCATCATAGCAACCTGACTCCACTGTCAGGCCCCATGCCCATGACCGTATCCATGTTGTGGTGCGCAAAATTGCAGATCTGCAAAACACAGATACCAGCCGTTCACGTTCTGCATTTTCCCATTCCACAAGTCCCACCCCATGTTAAAAATGCCTATTTTTGTCTGCAAATCGGACAAGAATAGGACATGTCCGTTCTTTCTTCTTGCAGGACAGCGGAACGGGCATACGGATGTATGCTATCACGGTGTGCTATCCTCATTTATTTGAAGACCCATTGAAATAAATGGCTCTGCATCCAATCAGTAAAGAATGCGGATCGGAGGCAGACCAAAAATACTGTTGTGTGCATGAGGCCAGTGCCAATGGAATCTATCAGGATTAGGCTACTTTCACACTCGTGTTTAGTACGGATCCGCCTTGTATCTGCACAGACGGATCCGCACCGATAATGCAAACGCTTGTATGCGTTCATAACGGATCCGTTTGCATTATTCATTCAAAAAAAAGTCTAAGTCAAAACGGATCCGTCTTGACTTACATTGAAAGTCAATGGGGGACGGATCTGTTTTCAATTGCACCATATTGTGTCAGTGAAAAACGGATCTGTCCCCATTAACCTACATTGTAAGTCAGGACGGATCCGTTAGGCTCCACATAGTCAGACGGTCACCAAAACACTGCAAGCTGCGTTTAACAAACGGAGACCAAACGCAGCCAAATGTATGCATTCTGAATGGATCCTCATCTGAATGGATCCTCATCTGAATGGATCCTCATTGGGGCTGAACTGATCCGTTTTGGGCCGCTTGTGAGAGCCCTGAAATGGATCTCACAAACGGACCCAGAAACACCAGTGTGAAAGTAGCCTTAGGCTACTTTCACACTTGCGTTCAGAGCGGATCCGTCTGGGGTCTGCCCAGACAGATCCGCTCATATAATGCAGACGATGGGATCCGTTCAGAACGGATCCGTCTGCATTATATTGTAGAAAAATTCTAGGTGTGAAAGTAGCTTCAGACGGATCCGTCCAGACTTTACATTAAAAGTCAATGAGGATCCGTTTGAAAATTGAGCCATATAGTGTCAAATTCAAACGGATCCGTCCCTATTGACTTACATTGTAAGTCTGGACGGATCCGTTTGCCTCCACGCGGCCAGACGGGCACCCGAACGCTGCAGCAGCGTTCAGGTGTCCGCCTGCTGAGCGGAGCGGAGGACAAACGCTGCCAGACTGATGCATTCTGAGCGGATCCGCATCCACTCAGAATGCATTAGGGCAGTACGGATGCGTTCGGGACCGCTTGTGAGAGCCTTCAAACGGAACTCACAAGCGGAGCCCCGAACGCTAGTGTGAAAGTAGCCTTAGTTGTTCAGTTCAAAAAAGGATCTGTCATTGCTCTAATGGCTCCACTATGAACAGAAGCCATTAGGCCTAGTTCACACTTCAGTGTTTGGGTCAGTGATTTCCATCAGTGATTTGTGAGCCAAAACCAGAAGTGGAGCCTCCATAGACATTAGGTAGAAGGGAAAGATCTGCTCCTGTTCTATGTTTAGAGCTGCACCTGGTTTTGGCTCACAAATCACTGATGGAAATCACTGACCAAACACTGAAGTGTGAACGAGGCCTTACACTAGTGTGAACATAGCCTTAGGGTAGTCAGCAGCATGTTCGAATTATAGGTGGTTAGCAATATTATATCACCATTTACTTTGACTTTAGAATTTTAAGAATAAAAATGACAACCACAATTGCTTTGTGTTTTAATTAAAAAAGAAATTTTTTTAATAGTAGAGATGCGCATTCCAATGATAAATGTCAGATTTAAACTTAAATAGGTTACATTAGCCCTAATATATTAAAAAGAAATGTACAGGAAATACGATTTTTACTATATATGACTTTCTGCATCCATTATCAAGTGTCTTTAAAAACCCACTAAAGTCTATAGATAACTTCCGATTCTACTTACTGCACTTTTATTAATATAATTGTGTATTAATTACTTGTTAGGCATTCCATTTCTAGACAATACAAGGACAGAAGTCTATGAAAGTGCTTTTTGGTTAATAAAATACTGTATATAAAGTGTATTTATAAGGCATAATGCAAGCTATGTTAACCTACCAGCCCCTTGGTCTATGCGTCCATGTCAATGGAATGTGTCTATTCACAGTCATCAATGCATATTCTTGTAAACAGAAGGGAGACGACGCGAGGCAATTAACATATTTCTTTCAGATGATTAATATCAATCCCGGCAACATGGTAAGATTATGAAATGAGAACCTATACTAGTAGATTATTCTCTAGAAAGTCCAATACTTTTATAAAATTGTAAAATGAAACACTACACACTTCATATTTTATCTACAGTGTAGATACTATGCATATCGAGGTTATACTTGAAATAATATTTGCCCAAGTCATAGTTTGTGTGTAGGTACAGCACTACACCTTCCATGTCTCAGGTCCGCCATTTTACTATTTTTCATAAGCAGTCACATGCATTGAACAAAGTACCACCAACTCGTGCATTTCATAGCCCCCCATGATAAGACCTATCACAGGGTCATGCTAAGGAATCTTTCCTGCGAAGAAAAAGACTGATGTAGCTGGTGCATGAAATGGCAGAGACCCGGACCCAAACGCCAATGGCGTTGACTCAAGATGCTCCTTCCTCTGCCTCTTTAGATTGCTGAGTTGACATCTCTTCGCGTCCACCCTCTTGAACTGGAGATGGGTTTCTGCTTGTTTTATTGCTGTCATGACTGCTATGGCTCCCAGCACTCCCTAAACGGGTGGAGGCGACCACGGCTTTAACAGCTGCCTATGGGGAAAAAAATACAGAAAAGCTCATATTTATTATCTCCATTTGCCAAAATACTTCTAAAGAGAGAAATATGACATGCAGTATTGAATTCACAAATGTCAGGCTGGCTTTTCAGTACCCCTACACCTCATAAATAACGTAGGGGGAGATTTATCAAGACTGGCATTTTCTATGCATCCGTTAAAGAAGCACTCCCACAAAACATTTTATGCTCTGACCTGTTAGAGGTGTATATGATGTAAACTTCAGTGAAGGTAATCTGCTTTCCAGTGTCTGTATTTGTAAGTTATCTCCTCCCTTCTGTTCCTCAGCTGTGTCATGTGACCACCACTATGCCTCTCCAAATAACACAGTATCTTATGTGTGGACAGGAAGCCAGTTTATTTATGTATTTTTATAGCAGCCTCAATGTCAGTCTCATAGAAATGAATACAGACGCAATTGACTTCCTGTCCTGTGTCCGTTGGAGATCAGAGTGTTGGTCACATGACACAGCTAAGGATCAGAAGGGAGGTTATAACTCACAAATACAGTCAGAAGTAAGAAGATTACTTTCAGTATAATTTACGTCATGTACCTTTCAGATCAGAGAATAAAAATGTTTGTGGGAGTGCTACTTTAAGAAACCCACTATTAAGAGACCCATGCCTCTTAATAAATTATGAGCATCTGTAGTTCGAGCCACAGACTCAAATCTATGCCAGCTAGGCCCTGGTGTAGACTTGAACTAATTTATGCCAGTTTCGGATTTAAATGATAGTAAATCCAGAAGCTCCGCCCCCTCCTCTAAGTTCTGCCCACTTTACCCTCACAATTTTAGAAAGGTGGTAAGAAGCAGAAAAAGTCACAAATTATGGTACAACAATGGCATGCTCCATAAGTTGTAACTTTTTTACGCCACTAAAGTATAGTAAAAGTCTTCATAAATCTCCCCTATAGTAACAATCCACTGATGTTAATCATAGACTCCTCTGAACTTTGACCTCCTGTCGTTAGGGACTCATTTGTGTAAATATACACTGAAAAAAAATATAAACACAACAGTTTTGCTCCCATTTTGCATGAGCTGAACTCAAAGATCTGAAACATTTTCTACATACACAAAAGACCCATTACTCTCAAATATTGTTCACAAATCTGTATAAATCTGTGTTAGTGAGCACTTCTCCTTTGCCGAGATAATCCATCCCACCTTACAGGTGTGGCATATCAAGGTGCTGATTAGACAGCATTTACATTGCACAGGAGTGCTTTAGACTGCCCACAATAAAAGACCACTCTGAAATGTGCACAGTTTTGCCTTACTGGGGGGAAGGGGGACCAGTCAGTATCTGGTGTGGCCACCGTTGCCTCACGCAGTGCAACACATCTCTGTCGCATAGAGTTGATCAGGTTGTTGATTGTGGCCTGTGGAATGTTGGTCCACTCCTCTTCAATAGCTGTGCGAAGTTACAGAATATTGGCAGGAACTGGATGGGTGGCTGATCTCAGACGATCATGGAGGTGAACATGCTGGATGTGGAAGTCCTGGGACAGGTGTGGTTACACGTGGTCTGCTGTTGTGAGGCATGTTGGATGTACTGCCAAATTCTCTGAAACGCCTTTGGAGATGGCTTATGGTAGAGAAATGATCATTCATTGCACGGGCAACACCTCTGGTAGACATTCCTGCAGTCAGCATATTTATATATATAACTATCTCTCTTTCTCTCTCTCTCTCTCTCTCTCTCTCTCTATATATATATATATATATATATATATAATCCAGAAAAAGGACGGCAATTCTCTGCTTGAAAAAGGCTCATTCAGAGCCGAAACGTTGCACCGGATGGTTGAATAAATATAACATCGATTTCATTTTACTGGAGTGCCGTCCTTTTTCTGGATTCTATTGAGGGGTGAGAAGTCTATTCCCCAGAAACTTGTGCACCCTACTATTTCCATTCATAGCCAGTGCCGCCATTTTTCCTCTGTATATGTATATATATATCTATATATATATATATATATATATATGTAACATCCCAGAGTTATGTTACTAAACTCTTTTTCCCCGCTACTGTTTGTTGGTAACATGTGCCTTGTCATCTAATGTGATTTTACATAATACTCCTCACAAATGTGCATTTTCTAAGCCTGTTACATGTATTTTGCTGTAATTTCCATGTTCACCAGCAAGTGGCAGCAATGTGTTACCAGGGTCTTAGTAACAGTTTAGCATATCTAGACTGGAATAGTTTATTCCAGTTTAGCTCCCCCCCTCTTTGAGGAGGTATGGAATGTTCCCATATTCTGCCTCATGTGGAGGGAAGGAAGTTACTGTTAGTGTGCCAGCCACCCCGGCTAGGGGAAGGCTGTGCAAGTAGGAGCTCCCAGTTCTAGGGATCCCAACCCAGGATGTTGTCTAGGTTGAGACCAAAGATCACCATTCCCAGTCTGAGCCTTCAGCCTCAACTGGTTGACAAGCAAGCAGCCACCTCCAGAACTCCAGAAGAACCATTCCCTGTGAGCTAACTGTGAGTACTATCCAGAGACCAGGAGAAGCCAAATTCCTCCTCAGCTAGTCAGTCCCATACACAGCAGAAGACAGAGCAGAAGATAGATTCCTGCCACATATTACAGAGCCATAAGCAGACGACTAATCCTGCAAGAGAGCTCCAGGCACGTGATAGAAGCAGAAGAGATATTGATCCCTGCCACATATTGCCAATACCTGCTGGGACCCAAGGACTATTGCTGTACCTCATATGGATTAATGCTGCCTCCAGTAAAGACAAGTTGAATTATATCCCAAGTCTGGATCTCATTTATTGCTACCAAATTCCTCAATTACTCCTACTAGCAACACACTCATTTATTGCAAATGAGCCAGGATCCAGGAGTCCAGCCGTACCAAGGTAGGAGACACCGTTGACACTATACCCACTACTATACAGAGACATTATACCACTCTGGCATTCCTCACCTGGTACGTGAGTTGCAACACCTTAAAGGGCCCTGAGACAGTACCCTGCGCACGCTGCAATTGGCATCACAAACAAAAACAATAGACTTCTATATCCATATCCGGACCCACTGCATAATTTTGGGGTCTGCCTAGTCGTACCACGGTCCGGCTCATTGCATATATATATATATATATATATATATATATATACAGTATATACATATACAGTACAGACCAAAAGTTTGGACACACCTTCTCATTCAAAGAGTTTTCTTTATTTTCATGACTAGGAAAATTGTAGATTCACACTGAAGGCACCAAAACTCTGAATTAACACATGTGGAATTATATACATAAAAAAAAGTGTGAAACAACTGAAAATATGTCATATTCTAGGTTCTTCAAAGTAGCCACCTTTTGCTTTGATTACTACTTTGCACACTCTTGGCATTCTCTTGATGAGCTTCAAGAGGTAGTCACCTGAAATGGTTTTAGATTCACAGGTGTGCCCTGTCAGGTTTAATAAGTGGGATTTCTTGCCTTATAAATGGGGTTGGGACAATCAGTTGCGTTGAGGAGAAGTCAGGTGGATACACAGCTGATAGTCCTACTGACTATCATAGAATTTGTATTATCGCAAGAAAAAAGCAGCTAAGTAAAAAAAAACGAGTGGCCATCATTACTTTAAGAAATGAAGTCAGTCCGAAAAATTGGGAAAACTTTGGAAGTAAGGGCTATTTGACCATGAAGGAGAGTGATGGGGTGCTGCGCCAGATGACCTGGCTTCCACAGTCACCGGACCTGAACCCAATCGAGATGGTTTGGGGTGAGCTGGACCGCAGAGTGAAGGCAAAAGGGCCAACAAGTGCTAAGCATCTCTGGGAACTCCTTCAAGACTGTTGGAAGACCATTTCAGGTGACTACCTCTTGAAGCTCATCAAGAGAATGGCAAGAGTGTGCAAAGCAGTAATCAAAGCAAAAGGTGGCTACTTTGAAGAACCTAGAATATGACATATTTTCAGTTGTTTCACACTTTTTTGTTATGTATATAATTCCACATGTGTTAATTCATAGTTTTGATGCCTTCAGTGTGAATCTACAATTTTCATAGTAATGAAAATAAAGAAAACTCTTTGAATGAGAAGGTGTGTCCAAACCTTTGGTCTGTACTGTATATATACATTTTAGGTAGTGTCAGTGTAGATTTCGGTTGTACTGCGCTTGCTGAGTGCCAATCAGTAACGTAATTTTTACTGATCGCACCTCTGCTCATTTGAATTTTTTTTTTTTCCAGTAGGCGGCTTTTTTCCCCTAAATTTTCATATTCATTTTCTTATCTTTTTCTTTTTTTTATTCTCATTTTTTTTTCCCTTCCCCTAAATCTTATTGGAAATTTATTACAAGCCCCCTCACGTGTGAAATCATTACATACAACATCCTGACAATTTCCACACACACAAAAATAAAAAATAAAACATCCTGGAGAATGTACTTGGCTGAAGAGGTATACATGTATCTTGCCAGTGAGGGAGAAGAGGATGTCACTTCCTCTACTACTCTAGTTCCTCATCTTAATCATCATCATCTGGCCCAGAACAACAGCTGAGGCGGCCCCCCAGAGTGACCCCATATGGACCCCCTGATGATTATCAGCCCCAAATTACAGAGTTTGTGGGAAACTCTGAAATCCAAATTGACTGCACGGGCTTCACAGAAATAGATTTTTTCAAAATCTTTTTCAGTGAAGATTTTGTACATTTTATCGTGGCCCAAACAAATTTATATGCCCAGCAGTTTATTGCCCAGAACCCCACATCGCCCTACGCAAGACCCCTTGGTTGGACCCCAGTTACAGCAGCAGAAATGAAAATCTTCTGGCGGCTTGTGCTGCCTATTGGAGTGGATGTCTTGTACCACACTCCAATATTCAGTAATGCCATGGCCCGGAATAGATTTGAGTAAATTCAAAATTTTTAGCATTATAATGATAATGCACAGTGTCCGCCCCAAAATGACCCAACATTTGATCGGCTTTTTAAAATGAGGCCCATCCTTGACCACTTCAAAACCAAGTTTGCTGAAGTGTACACCCCAGAACAAAATATCTGAATAGATGAGTCCCTGGTAGGTACATTTCAAGGGGAGGGTAAGATTCCGCCAGTACAGTACCTGCCCAGCAAGCGAGCAAGGTATGGCATAAAATTCTATAAACTTTGTAAGAGTAGCTCCTGGTACACCTATAGGTTCAGGGTTTATGAAGGGAAAGACTCCCAGATTGAACCCCCAGAATCCCCCCCCCCCCCCCCCCGTCCTAGGAGTTAGTGGGAAAATAGTGTGGGACTTACTTCACCCACTGCTGGATAAGGGTTACCACCTCTATGTGGATAACTATTATACCAGCATACCCCTATTCAAGTCCCTAACTGCCAGAAGTACTGTGGCTTGCCGCACAATACGCAAAAATCAGATAGGCCTCTCTAGATCCCTGATAGGGCAACCACTGAGAAAGGGTGAAAGCAGGGCTCTCCTCCATGATAACATGCTGGTGGTTAAGTACAATGACAAGAGGGGTGTCCTTTTACTGACCACCATTCACAGTAGCACCCCTGCCGCTGTACGAGGTACCACTACCATTGTCCCCAAAGGGGACTGGACTACTACAGGCACATGGGAGGGGTGGATCTTTCAGATCAAGTTCTGAAGCCCTACAGTGCCACACGAAAAACAAAAGTGTGGTACAAAAAGCTGGCCGTACACATTGTACAGATGGCAATGTACAATGCGTACGTGCTATTTAAGTCTAGAGGAGACACAGGAACATTTCTTCATTTTGAAGACGTTGTGATCAAGGCTCTAATTCTTCCAAACCAAGCTAAAGAGGGCCGCAGTACTTCTGTAAGTTACAGTGGTCGTGTTTTACTAGGACAACATTTCCCTGGTGAAGTCCCCCAGACAGCAAGAAAGGGAAGGACCCAAAAAAGATGCAGTGTGTTCAAAAAGGGGGATTAGGAAGGACACCATTTGCCATTGCGAAACCTGCCCTGAAAAACCTGGCTTGTGCATCAAGGAGTGTTTTAGAATCTACCACTCATCCATGGAATAATTTCATCCTTGATGCTCCCTGTAGTTTTACCACCTTATATCTCAAATTTTGTCCGCATAGCTTACATATCCACTTATCACCAACCAATACATATTCATTTCTGTGAGACACCTGTTTGCTAAAAAGTACCCTTTCCACCACTTTAAATGTTCGTACGGGGGGTGAATTTTCCAAAATGGGGGTCACTTCTTGGGGTTTTTATTTTCTGGGGACCCCAGAAATTTTTTAAATGAGACATGGCACCTAAAATCCATGTCTGTCTATTCAGGGCTGCTTGCAAAATCCATATTTTATAGATTGCTTGCTGTGCGCCAATACATCGAGCTACAAGCACATATGGGGTGTTGCCATGATGGGGTGAAAATGGGTAACACATACTGGGGTACATTTTCTCCTTTAACCCCTTGTTAAAGTGAAAAATTTGGGTCTGATAGTAATTTTTTATTTTTCATTTGTGTGCTTTAAAATCCTTTGCCAAGTGTTTCTGACTTCTGTGAATCAAATGTTTGCTGAAAAGTACCCTTTCCACCACTTAAAATGTTCGTACAGGGGTGCACTTTCCAAAATGGGGTCACTTCTTGGTGTTTTTAATTGCTGGGGACCTCAGGAAATTTTTAAATGAGACATGGCACCTAAAATCCATGTCTGTCCATTCAGGCCTGAAAAATCCATATTTTGCAGCTTGCTTGCTGTGTGCCAAAACAGCGAGCTACAAGCACATATGGGGTATTTCCGTAATCAGGAGAAAATGGGCAACAAATTATGGGGTGTATGGTGCGATACAGATGTCTATGCTACGGCAAGGGAGGGAGAGGTGTGTCCCCTCCTGGTCCTCTGATAGGCTGCCAGCACTAGGCCGGCAGCCTAGCAGAGGCCGGTGTAGGCGGCGCAATGACATCATCGCGCCGCCTGAGCCGTATAGCGAGGGACACAGGCCGGAAGAGGCCTGCATTGCATCGCTGGAGGTAAGTATGTGTTTTTTTTATATAGGTACAATACTGGATCATGATGGGGGGGGGCTACTGGAACATGATACGTGGGGGCTACTGGCACATAAGGACGACTACTGGCACATAAGGGGGCTACTGGCACATGATGGGGCTACTGGCACATGATAAGGGGGGCTACTGGCACATGATAAGGGGGCTACTGGCACTTGATATGGGGGCTATTGACACATAAGGGGGGCTACTGGCACATAAGGGGGGCTACTGGCACATAAAGGTGGCTGCTGGCACATGGGGGGGCTATTGGCACATGATAAGGGGGCTACTGGCACATAAGGGGGGCTACTGGCACATGATATGGGGGCTACTGGCACATGATATGGGGGCTATTGGCACATGATAAGGGACTACTGGCACATGATATGGGGGCTACTGGCACATAATATGGGGGCTATTGGCACATGATATGGGGGCTACTGGCACATAAGGGGGGCTGCTGGCACATGGGGGGACTACTGGCGCATAATAAGGGGAGGTTACTGGCACATGATAAGCGGGCTACTGGCACATGATATGGGGGCTACTGGCACATGATATGGGGGCTATTGGCACATGATATGGGGGCTACTTGCACATAAGGGGGCTACTGGCACATAAGGGAGGGCTACTGGCACATGATAAGGGGTGGCTACTGACACATAAGAGGGCTACTGGAACATGATAAGGGGAGCTACTGGCACATAAGGACGACTACTGGCACATAAGGGGGCCTACTGGCACATGATGGGGGCTACTGGCACATAAGGGGGGCTACTGACCCGTGATAAGGGGGGGCTACTGGCCATGATAAGGGGGGCTACTGGCACATAAGGGGGGCTACTGGCACATAAGGGGGGCTACTGGCACATAGGGGCTATTGGCACATGATAAGGGGGCTACTGTCACATGATAAGGGGCGGCTACTGGCACATAAGGGGGACTACTGGCACATAATAAGGGGGGCTACTGGCACATGATAGGGGGGCACTCTGGCTACTGGCACATGATAGTGGGGGTCTCTTATTACTGGCACATGATTGGGGGCATCTACGGGGGCACATCTTACTGGCACATGATTGGGGGGCATCTATGGGGGAACATCTTACTGGCCCATGATTGGGGGAATCTATTGGGGCACTTATTACTGCCAGATTATTGGGTAGCTCTGTATAGGGGCATTTTATACTGGGACACATTATGGTGGGTACTATGGGGAATGGGTGGGAGGAGCACTATGGGGTCATCTACAGGGGCACTGAGAAGGGGTATTTTATATTGACACATTATGGGAACATTAGCTCAACTGGGGGCATTACAAAGGGGTTTGATTTGCACATTATAAGAAGAATTATTATTACTTGGGGGGGGGCATTATGGTGGGCTTTATTACTCCCCCGTGGTATGACCCCTAGTAGCAGCACCAGCCTCTCCCTGCTCTGCTATCCCTCTGCCCCTTCTCCAAATCCTTATTATGAAATCTTTCTCATTAGGATAAAACACATCAGCTCTGTCGAGCCCCCGGCCAAAGTGTTGAAGTGGTGTCTGAGATCCCCAAGGGTCAAGCCAAGTAATTGTAAGTTTTCATGTGAAATATGTTTGTTTGTAGTTGATCTTTATTATCGATTTTACATTGCAGATATTTTTTTTTTGCAGCATATGGGTGAGATTTTATAAATATTTTTATTATTTGGTCGAAAGGCTCATGGGGGGGGGGGGGGGGGCAGGGGGGATTGTAACAGGACTGCCGTAGAATATCTAAAATAGCTGGTCAAGTAAAATGTTGCATGCAACAATTATTAAATAGGTGGCCAACAAAAAAGGGGCGGGTCAAAGGGCGTGGTAAAACACTGTCTGAGCATGCTGAGAGTTGTAGTTTTGCAACAGTTGGAGGCGTCCTGGTTGGGAGGGCGCACTGTGCCACCAATGTTTTTAATACTGGGGGGTGGTGGAAGGGCGCACTGCACCACCAATGATAATTAATGTTTAATACAGGAGGAGGGTGTGTCGGAACAGAATCACATAGCCGGCACCCTGCCTCTGACAGGGAGCTGCGATCAGCGGCAGCAGTTAACTGCCGCTGATCGCAGCTTCCTGTCATATAGGCTGGGCACCGTCTCCTGTATTTGTATTAGATGCTAACTTTCATTGGTGGTGCAGTGCGCCCGCTCCTCCTCCTCCCGTCTCTCGTCATTGGCAGTGCGGCACAGGGAAAGGGAGAGAGTGTGACTCCTTCTCCCCTGTGCCGGTGAGGGAACTTGGCGAGCTGACAGCAGCGCGCTCATATTCTGTGATAGCGCGCTGGACGCATTATCTACGTTATCGGCAAGGTTAGATACCGATAACTTTGAAAATCATGAATATCGGCCGATAATATCGGTAACTCCAATAATCGGTTGATCCCTAGTAGCCCCATAAAGTCACCTTGACATGAGCATGAGATAACAAAGGTTATGTCCTCCATGGTGTGTGTTACATATGTACCTTGAGCTTGCGTCTTGCATTAAACTCTTGCAGTTTCTTTTGAGCGGTGTCCATATGAGCAAAATTTGCAGCTTTCCCTGTGACCCAAGGATGTTGAAGGGCTTGGTGAGTGGTCAAGCGTTTCTTTGGATCAAACACTATTAACTTTTTTACCTACAATTGATACACATGGGAAAATAAGGCACAATATTGTCACTGCTTCATTACATAGGACATTTGGTGCTGAAGAAGACTTTAAAAGTGGAATCAAAGCAGTCTGTAGATGGAGGGAGGAATAATACAAAAATACACAACTGCTCTCCAAGGTCCTAAATCCCTCTATTGAATTTCTCTCTCGAGACAATACTTTGAAATATATTATTAAAGACTATGTACACCTTTGTACTTATTTTCAGCTAAAAATAATTTTTTTCAATTGATCTTTATTATGGAATACTTTTTTTATGCACATAGCTGAGATGCTGTAGTAGCAGCCTGTGGATTTTACGTCATCTGGGGAGCAGACTGACTCCTTATCTCTGCTCTCTGACATTTTAAACACTCATCAAAGCCCAATCCTTATCTTACTGATAAGAACATGGCTTAAACAAGTGTTTATGACCTCTTAGTACTTTAGACATAAGGGTTATTAGATGACCGGCACAAATTTAAAGCGAAAGTACCAGTCACACAGTTAGAAAAACAGTTAACCCTTTGTGACAGAATGGCTCAATAGTTTTAATAAAGGCCAATTGAAAATATGATTTTATCCAAAAATGAGAAAAATGCAATCATAAACAAAAATTGCCTCCAAAGGTGTACATATCCTTAATATGCATACATAAGCATACATAAGCATAACATGACGACTCCCTAGAAACTTGAATAATTCAACAACTCCGCCCATATGTAAAATAATTAAACCCTTCTCTCCCAGCGCCATAATAGTACGGTGCTGGTCTGGTTTTTAAAGATGGCGCCCGCTCCAGAGCGCTAAGGGCCCCATAGCCGCGGGTGGCTGCCTGCTTCTTATAGCAGACACCCACGGCTCATGTCCGCAACCGGAAGTAATGTCGATCATGGACATTTAACCCCTTCATATGCAGTGGTCAATTCTGACCACAGCATCTGAGCGCGATGAAAACCTGAAAGTGCATGCTTTCGGTGGTGCCCTGGCTTCCCCGTGTGGTGATCGGAAGAGAGGGAGCTTGTGTGCAGCAGCCCCTGTCTTTGTGAAAAAATAAAACAGATTTTTTTTTACCCACATTAATTTTTTTTATCACTATTAAAACGCAAGAAAAACTATACATATAAAGTATCGGCGGATTCGTACTGACCTGTAGAATAAAAGTAACTGGGCAGTTTTATCGCACATTGAATGTCGTAAATAAAAACACTGTAAAACTGTGGTGGAATTTTTTGCTGTTTCACCCCATTTGGAATTTTTTTCCCGCTTTCCATTACATCATATGGAATATTAAAGAGTGGCATTGGAAAGTATAATTTGTCCCGCAAAAAACAAGCCCTCTTATGGCTATGTGAACAGACAAATACAAAAGTTATGTTTCTGGGAAGGCAGGGTGCGCAAAACGAAAACAAAAAACAAAACAAAAAAACTATGGTTGTGAAAGGGTTAAATTCTGTCTCATTGTTACACTGCTAATTGAGAATCAGAATGAATAAGGGACCCCATACACATTAAATAGCTGTTGACTAAATCATTCAGCCGACAGCTATTTCTCCTGACTTTCCCATGCACATACATGTTTGGCTTGGCCGAACATGTATGTTTATTCAATGGGGCCGGCCTAGTCCCTGGGAGCACTCCCACACCTTTCTCTCTTTCCTTAGCCGTTCACACCCTCCACTTGATTGACAAGGCCAGAGTCGGACTGGCCCACCAGAGTACCAGAGGATCCACCAGTGGGCCCAAGCTTGGACATAGGAAAAAGGCCCATCACCATCTAATCAAGAAAGCACCAATGCTTCCTAATCTAATGTCTCTTTCATTGCACGTAAAGTACTTTTTACTATTGTCATAGATATTACTGCTGCATAACAAGGGGCCCACAAACTTTTCTTGCACAGGAACTCTTTACAGATATCCTATTAAATCTTATGGATGATATATCCTGAATGTGCAATGATAATAGAAATGACTGTGGATGTTCACATGTCCTGTAGAGAAGGTGGGCCCTCAGAATCATTTCCACCGGTGGGCTCTAGGGTCCAGTCTGTTTCTGGACAGGCCCTTGTAATTGGCCCTGTAATCCCATGCATGCCTGGAGAATCTTCCATTGGGACACATGCAGCTAGGATCTCAGCATCGGGGAGAGCTGACTTAGATGTTCTGCGCATGTCCAGGATTACAGAAGACTGTGAGGGTGCTGGCCCTGTCACTCAATGCGAGAAGAGAGTGGCTAAGGGGGGAAGGTGGTGGTGCAGTAGGGGAATGCCCCTCAGTGCACTGAAGACCTCCAGCATATGGATGGACTAATTTTTCAATGGATCTCATTGATTTAAACAACAGCGGGGTTGTTTCACTCAGGATCAACCCTACCAGGCAGTATGTCTGGTTTTATAGAGGTGTTCATGCTGAATGAGACTATTTAAAGATCGTATTAACCTTACTGATTAGATGCCATTTAAACTCAGCTCTTCTGACATCGGTTTTAGTAAACACTTGCATAAACCATATAATTCTGGAGCAGCTTTTCTTAGAATTTACTGTTGTGCCATTCCTCTGCTTTTTCTCATGGAAAATATGAAAAATTGGCCACTGGGTGTTATTATTTCCCTTGTTAAATGGGTTTATCACTACACAGTTGAAAACTTTCCACTCGGTTCTGATAGTGTCAGACTGTGTAGGGACACCCACTATTAACAGATGCAAGGGTAACAGACAGTTGTAGTTTCATAATATGCTTCCAGGAGTAGGGATGAGCGAACTCGAACTGTATAGTTCGGGTTCGTACCGAATTTTGGGGTGTCCGTGACACGGACCCGAACCCGGACATTTTCGTAAAAGTCCGGGTTCGGGTTCGGTGTTCGTCGCTTTCTTCGCGCTTTTGTGACGCTTTCTTGGCGCTTTTTGAAAGGCTGCAAAGCAGCCAATCAACAAGCGTCATACTACTTGCCCCAAGAGGCCATCACAGCCATGCCTACTATTGGCATGGCTGTGATTGGCCAGAGCACCATGTGACCCAGCCTCTATTTAAGCTGGAGTCACATAGCGCCGCCCGTCACTCTGCTCTGATTAGCGTAGGGAGAGGTTGCGGCTGCGACAGTAGGGCGAGATTAGGCAGATTAACTCCTCCAAAGGACTTGATTAACTGATCGATCTGCAGCTGTGGATCATTGAGCTGCTGATCCTCAATTGCTCACTGTTTTTAGGCTGCACAGACCGTTTGTCAGTCTCATTTTTCTGGGGTGATCGGCGGCCATTTTGTGTCTTGTGGTGCGCCAGCACAAGCTGCGACCAAGTGCATTTAACCCTCAATGGTGTGGTTGTTTTTTGGCTAAAGCCTACATCAGGGTGAAGCTGTGACACCAAGTGCATTTAACCAGCAATAGTCTGTTCATTTTTTGGCCATATACAAAATCAGGGGCAAGCTGCGCCTGTCACCAAGTGCATTTAACCCTCAATGGTGTGGTTGTTTTTTGGCTAAAGCCTACATCAGGGTGAAGCTGTCACACCAAGTGCATTTAACCAGCAATAGTCTGTTCATTTTTTGGCCATATACAAAATCAGGGGCAAGCTGCGCCTGTCACCAAGTGCATTTAACCCTCAATGGTGTGGTTGTTTTTTGGCTAAAGCCTACATCAGGGTGAAGCTGTCACACCAAGTGCATTTAACCAGCAATAGTCTGTTCATTTTTTGGCCATATACAAAATCAGGGGCAAGCTGCGCCTGTCACCAAGTGCATTTAACCCTCAATGGTGTGGTTGTTTTTTGGCTAAAGCCTACATCAGGGTGAAGCTGTCACACCAAGTGCATTTAACCAGCAATAGTCTGTTCATTTTTTGGCCATATCCCAGTCTAATTCTGTCACTAAATCCATACCGGTCACCCAGCGCCTAAATACTAGGCCTCAAATTTATATCCAGCTAAATCTGTCCCTAGTGCTGTAGCTGGGCGAGTTATTTAGTGTCCGTTCAAGCACATTTCTTGTTCTGGGTTGAAATACAATTCCCAATTTAGCAATTTCATAATTTAGTGGTTCCTGCTATATCAGAGCTCTTTGAAATCTATCCCAAAAAGGGTATATAATATTGAAGGTGCACATAGGGTCATTCAGAGTAACTTCACACACACCCGCTACTGTGTATTTCCAAGTCTAATTCTGTCACTAAATCCATACCGGTGACCCAGCGCCTAAATACTAGGCCTCAAATTTAATTCCCTCTAAATCTCTCGTTACCCACCGCTGTACTGTTGTTGCTGGGCAAGATATTTAGTGTCCGTCAAAGCACATTTTTTGTTCTGGGTTGAAGTACAATTCCCAATTTAGCAATTTCATAATTTAGTGGTTTCTGCTATATCAGAGCTATTTGAAATCTATCCCAAAAAGGGTATATAATATTGAAGGTGCACATAGGGTCATTCAGAATAACTTCACACACACCCGCTACTGTGTATTTCCAAGTCTAATTCTGTCACTAAACCCATACCTGTCACCCAGCGCCTAAATACTAGGCCTCAAATTTAAATCCCTCTAAATCTCTCGTTACCGTTGTCCTGTTGTAGCTGGGAAAGTTATTTAGTGCCCGTCAAAGCACATTTTTTGTTCTGGGTTGAAGTACAATTCCCAATTTAGCAATTTCATAATTTAGTGGTTCCTGCTATATCAGAGCTATTTGAAATCTATCCCAAAAAGGGTATATAATATTGAAGGTGCACATAGGGTCATTCAGAATAACTTCACACACACCCGCTACTGTGTATTTCCAAGTCTAATTCTGTCACTAAACCCATACCTGTCACCCAGCGCCTAAATACTAGGCCTCAAATTTAAATCCCTCTAAATCTCTCGTTACCGTTGTCCTGTTGTAGCTGGGAAAGTTATTTAGTGCCCGTCAAAGCACATTTTTTGTTCTGGGTTGAAGTACAATTCCCAATTTAGCAATTTCATAATTTAGTGGTTCCTGCTATATCAGAGCTATTTGAAATCTATCCCAAAAAGGGTATATAATATTGAAGGTGCACATAGGGTCATTCAGAATAACTTCACACACACCCGCTACTGTGTATTTCCAAGTCTAATTCTGTCACTAAATCCATACCGGTGACCCAGCGCCTAAATACTAGGCCTCAAATTTAATTCCCTCTAAATCTCTCGTTACCCACCGGTGTACTGTTGTTGCTGGGCAAGATATTTAGTGTCCGTCAAAGCACATTTTTTGTTCTGGGTTGAAGTACAATTCCCAATTTAGCAATTTCATAATTTAGTGGTTTCTGCTATATCAGAGCTATTTGAAATCTATCCCAAAAAGGGTATATAATATTGAAGGTGCACATAGGGTCATTCAGAATAACTTCACACACACCCGCTACTGTGTATTTCCAAGTCTAATTCTGTCACTAAACCCATACCTGTCACCCAGCGCCTAAATACTAGGCCTCAAATTTAAATCCCTCTAAATCTCTCGTTACCGTTGTCCTGTTGTAGCTGGGAAAGTTATTTAGTGCCCGTCAAAGCACATTTTTTGTTCTGGGTTGAAGTACAATTCCCAATTTAGCAATTTCATAATTTAGTGGTTCCTGCTATATCAGAGCTATTTGAAATCTATCCCAAAAAGGGTATATAATATTGAAGGTGCACATAGGGTCATTCAGAATAACTTCACACACACCCGCTACTGTGTATTTCCAAGTCTAATTCTGTCACTAAATCCATACCGGTGACCCAGCGCCTAAATACTAGGCCTCAAATTTAATTCCCTCTAAATCTCTCGTTACCCACCGCTGTACTGTTGTTGCTGGGCAAGATATTTAGTGTCCGTCAAAGCACATTTTTTGTTCTGGGTTGAAGTACAATTCCCAATTTAGCAATTTCATAATTTAGTGGTTTCTGCTATATCAGAGCTATTTGAAATCTATCCCTAAAAGGGTATATAATATTGAAGGTGCACATAGGGTCATTCAGAATAACTTCACACACACCCGCTACTGTGTATTTCCAAGTCTAATTCTGTCACTAAACCCATACCTGTCACCCAGCGCCTAAATACTAGGCCTCAAATTTATATCCAGCTAAATCTGTCCCTAGTGCTGTAGCTGGGCGAGTTATTTAGTGTCCGTTCAAGCACATTTCTTGTTCTGGGTTGAAATACAATTCCCAATTTAGCAATTTCATAATTTAGTGGTTCCTGCTATATCAGAGCTCTTTGAAATCTATCCCAAAAAGGGTATATAATATTGAAGGTGCACATAGGGTCATTCAGAGTAACTTCACACACACCCGCTACTGTGTATTTCCAAGTCTAATTCTGTCACTAAATCCATACCGGTGACCCAGCGCCTAAATACTAGGCCTCAAATTTAATTCCCTCTAAATCTCTCGTTACCCACCGCTGTACTGTTGTTGCTGGGCAAGATATTTAGTGTCCGTCAAAGCACATTTTTTGTTCTGGGTTGAAGTACAATTCCCAATTTAGCAATTTCATAATTTAGTGGTTTCTGCTATATCAGAGCTATTTGAAATCTATCCCAAAAAGGGTATATAATATTGAAGGTGCACATAGGGTCATTCAGAATAACTTCACACACACCCGCTACTGTGTATTTCCAAGTCTAATTCTGTCACTAAACCCATACCTGTCACCCAGCGCCTAAATACTAGGCCTCAAATTTAAATCCCTCTAAATCTCTCGTTACCGTTGTCCTGTTGTAGCTGGGAAAGTTATTTAGTGCCCGTCAAAGCACATTTTTTGTTCTGGGTTGAAGTACAATTCCCAATTTAGCAATTTCATAATTTAGTGGTTCCTGCTATATCAGAGCTATTTGAAATCTATCCCAAAAAGGGTATATAATATTGAAGGTGCACATAGGGTCATTCAGAATAACTTCACACACACCCGCTACTGTGTATTTCCAAGTCTAATTCTGTCACTAAATCCATACCGGTGACCCAGCGCCTAAATACTAGGCCTCAAATTTAATTCCCTCTAAATCTCTCGTTACCCACCGGTGTACTGTTGTTGCTGGGCAAGATATTTAGTGTCCGTCAAAGCACATTTTTTGTTCTGGGTTGAAGTACAATTCCCAATTTAGCAATTTCATAATTTAGTGGTTTCTGCTATATCAGAGCTATTTGAAATCTATCCCTAAAAGGGTATATAATATTGAAGGTGCACATAGGGTCATTCAGAATAACTTCACACACACCCGCTACTGTGTATTTCCAAGTCTAATTCTGTCACTAAACCCATACCTGTCACCCAGCGCCTAAATACTAGGCCTCAAATTTAAATCCCTCTAAATCTCTCGTTACCGTTGTCCTGTTGTAGCTGGGAAAGTTATTTAGTGCCCGTCAAAGCACATTTTTTGTTCTGGGTTGAAGTACAATTCCCAATTTAGCAATTTCATAATTTAGTGGTTCCTGCTATATCAGAGCTATTTGAAATCTATCCCAAAAAGGGTATATAATATTGAAGGTGCACATTGGGTCATTCAGAATAACTTCACACACACGCTTCTGTGCATTT
This sequence comes from Bufo gargarizans, assembly GCF_014858855.1. NCBI lineage: Eukaryota > Metazoa > Chordata > Amphibia > Anura > Bufonidae > Bufo > Bufo gargarizans. The sequence continues at coordinate 620,409,848 of NC_058080.1, forward strand.
CCAAGTCTAATTCTGTCACTAAATCCATACCGGTGACCCAGCGCCTAAATACTAGGCCTCAAATTTAATTCCCTCTAAATCTCTCGTTACCCACCGCTGTACTGTTGTTGCTGGGCAAGATATTTAGTGTCCGTCAAAGCACATTTTTTGTTCTGGGTTGAAGTACAATTCCCAATTTAGCAATTTCATAATTTAGTGGTTTCTGCTATATCAGAGCTATTTGAAATCTATCCCTAAAAGGGTATATAATATTGAAGGTGCACATAGGGTCATTCAGAATAACTTCACACACACCCGCTACTGTGTATTTCCAAGTCTAATTCTGTCACTAAATCCATACCGGTGACCCAGCGCCTAAATACTAGGCCTCAAATTTAATTCCCTCTAAATCTCTCGTTACCCACCGGTGTACTGTTGTTGCTGGGCAAGATATTTAGTGTCCGTCAAAGCACATTTTTTGTTCTGGGTTGAAGTACAATTCCCAATTTAGCAATTTCATAATTTAGTGGTTTCTGCTATATCAGAGCTATTTGAAATCTATCCCTAAAAGGGTATATAATATTGAAGGTGCACATAGGGTCATTCAGAATAACTTCACACACACCCGCTACTGTGTATTTCCAAGTCTAATTCTGTCACTAAACCCATACCTGTCACCCAGCGCCTAAATACTAGGCCTCAAATTTAAATCCCTCTAAATCTCTCGTTACCGTTGTCCTGTTGTAGCTGGGAAAGTTATTTAGTGCCCGTCAAAGCACATTTTTTGTTCTGGGTTGAAGTACAATTCCCAATTTAGCAATTTCATAATTTAGTGGTTCCTGCTATATCAGAGCTATTTGAAATCTATCCCAAAAAGGGTATATAATATTGAAGGTGCACATTGGGTCATTCAGAATAACTTCACACACACGCTTCTGTGCATTTCCAAGTCTAATTCTGTCACTAAATCCATACCGGTGACCCAGCGCCTAAATACTAGGCCTCAAATTTAATTCCCTCTAAATCTCTCGTTACCCACCGCTGTACTGTTGTTGCTGGGCAAGATATTTAGTGTCCGTCAAAGCACATTTTTTGTTCTGGGTTGAAGTACAATTCCCAATTTAGCAATTTCATAATTTAGTGGTTTCTGCTATATCAGAGCTATTTGAAATCTATCCCTAAAAGGGTATATAATATTGAAGGTGCACATAGGGTCATTCAGAATAACTTCACACACACCCGCTACTGTGTATTTCCAAGTCTAATTCTGTCACTAAATCCATACCGGTGACCCAGCGCCTAAATACTAGGCCTCAAATTTAATTCCCTCTAAATCTCTCGTTACCCACCGTTGTACTGTTGTTGCTGGGCAAGATATTTAGTGTCCGTCAAAGCACATTTTTTGTTCTGGGTTGAAGTACAATTCCCAATTTAGCAATTTCATAATTTAGTGGTTCCTGCTATATCAGAGCTATTTGAAATCTATCCCAAAAAGGGTATATAATATTGAAGGTGCACATTGGGTCATTCAGAATAACTTCACACACACGCTTCTGTGCATTTCCAAGTCTAATTCTGTCACTAAATCCATACCGGTGACCCAGCGCCTAAATACTAGGCCTCAAATTTAATTCCCTCTAAATCTCTCGTTACCCACCGCTGTACTGTTGTTGCTGGGCAAGATATTTAGTGTCCGTCAAAGCACATTTTTTGTTCTGGGTTGAAGTACAATTCCCAATTTAGCAATTTCATAATTTAGTGGTTTCTGCTATATCAGAGCTATTTGAAATCTATCCCTAAAAGGGTATATAATATTGAAGGTGCACATAGGGTCATTCAGAATAACTTCACACACACCCGCTACTGTGTATTTCCAAGTCTAATTCTGTCACTAAATCCATACCGGTGACCCAGCGCCTAAATACTAGGCCTCAAATTTAATTCCCTCTAAATCTCTCGTTACCCACCGTTGTACTGTTGTTGCTGGGCAAGATATTTAGTGTCCGTCAAAGCACATTTTTTGTTCTGGGTTGAAGTACAATTCCCAATTTAGCAATTTCATAATTTAGTGGTTTCTGCTATATCAGAGCTATTTGAAATCTATCCCTAAAAGGGTATATAATATTCAAGGTGCACATTGGGTCATTCAGAATAACTTCACACACACACGCTTCTGTGCATTTCCAAGTCTAATTCTGTCACTAAATCCATACCGGTCACCCAGCGCCTAAATACTAGGCCTCAAATTTATATCCCGCTGAATTTGAATACAATACATTGGGCCAAATAATATATTTGTTGTTGTGGTGAACCATAACAATGAGAAAAACATCTAGTAAGGGACGCGGACGTGGACATGGTCGTGGTGGTGTTAGTGGACCCTCTGGTGCTGGGAGAGGACGTGGCCGTTCTGCCACATCCACACGTCCTAGTGTACCAACTACTTCAGGTCCCAGTAGCCGCCAGAATTTACAGCGATATATGGTGGGGCCCAATGCCGTTCTAAGGATGGTAAGGCCTGAGCAGGTACAGGCATTAGTCAATTGGGTGGCCGACAGTGGATCCAGCACGTTCACATTATCTCCCACCCAGTCTTCTGCAGAAAGCGCACAGATGGCGCCTGAAAACCAACCCCATCAGTCTGTCACATCACCCCCATGCATACCAGGGAAACTGTCTCAGCCTCAAGTTATGCAGCAGTCTCTTATGCTGTTTGAAGACTCCGCTGGCAGGGTTTCCCAAGGGCATCCACCTAGCCCTTCCCCAGCGGTGAAAGACATAGAATGCACTGACGCACAACCACTTATGTTTCCTGATGATGAGGACATGGGAATACCACCTCAGCATGTCTCTGATGATGACGAAACACAGGTGCCAACTGCTGCGTCTTTCTGCAGTGTGCAGACTGAACAGGAGGTCAGGGATCAAGACTGGGTGGAAGACGATGCAGGGGACGATGAGGTCCTAGACCCCACATGGAATGAAGGTCGTGCCACTGACTTTCACAGTTCGGAGGAAGAGGCAGTGGTGAGACCGAGCCAACAGCGTAGCAAAAGAGGGAGCAGTGGGCAAAAGCAGAACACCCGCCGCCAAGAGACTCCGCCTGCTACTGACCGCCGCCATCTGGGACCGAGCACCCCAAAGGCAGCTTCAAGGAGTTCCCTGGCATGGCACTTCTTCAAACAATGTGCTGACGACAAGACCCGAGTGGTTTGCACGCTGTGCCATCAGAGCCTGAAGCGAGGCATTAACGTTCTGAACCTGAGCACAACCTGCATGACCAGGCACCTGCATGCAAAGCATGAACTGCAGTGGAGTAAACACCTTAAAACCAAGGAAGTCACTCAGGCTCCCCCTGCTACCTCTTCTGCTGCTGCCGCCTCGGCCTATTCTGCTGCTGCCGCCTCGGCCTCTTCCTCCGCCTCTGGAGGAACGTTGGCACCTGCCGCCCAGCAAACAGGGGATGTACCACCAACACCACCACCACCACCTCCGTCACCAAGCGTCTCAACCATGTCACACGCCAGCGTTCAGCTCTCCATCTCACAAACATTTGATAGAAAGCGTAAATTCCCACCTAGCCACCCTCGATCCCTGGCCCTGAATGCCAGCATTTCTAAACTACTGGCCTATGAAATGCTGTCATTTAGGCTGGTGGACACAGACAGCTTCAAACAGCTCATGTCGCTTGCTGTCCCACAGTATGTTGTTCCCAGCCGGCACTACTTCTCCAAGAGAGCCGTGCCTTCCCTGCACAACCAAGTATCCGATAAAATCAAGTGTGCACTGCGCAACGCCATCTGTAGCAAGGTCCACCTAACCACAGATACGTGGACCAGTAAGCACGGCCAGGGACGCTATATCTCCCTAACTGCACACTGGGTAAATGTAGTGGCAGCTGGGCCCCAGGCGGAGAGCTGTTTGGCGCACGTCCTTCCGCCGCCAAGGATCGCAGGGCAACATTCTTTGCCTCCTGTTGCCACCTCCTCCTTCTCGGCTTCCTCCTCCTCTTCTTCCACCTGCTCATCCAGTCAGCCACACACCTTCACCACCAACTTCAGCACAGCCCGGGGTAAACGTCAGCAGGCCATTCTGAAACTCATATGTTTGGGGGACAGGCCCCACACCGCACAGGAGTTGTGGCGGGGTATAGAACAACAGACCGACGAGTGGTTGCTGCCGGTGAGCCTCAAGCCCGGCCTGGTGGTGTGTGATAATGGGCGAAATCTCGTTGCAGCTCTGGGACTAGCCAATTTGACGCACATCCCTTGCTTGGCGCATGTGCTGAATTTGGTGGTGCAGAAGTTCATTCACAACTACCCCGACATGTCAGAGCTGCTGCATAAAGTGCGGGCCGTCTGTTCGCGCTTCCGGCGTTCACATCCTGCTGCTGCTCGCCTGTCTGCGCTACAGCGTAACTTCGGCCTTCCCGCTCACCGCCTCATATGCGACGTGCCCACCAGGTGGAACTCCACCTTGCACATGCTGGACAGACTGTGCGAGCAGCAGCAGGCCATAGTGGAGTTTCAGCTGCAGCACGCACGGGTCAGTCGCACTACAGAACAGCACCACTTCACCACCAATGACTGGGCCTCCATGCGAGACCTGTGTGCCCTGTTGCGCTGTTTCGAGTACTCCACCAACATGGCCAGTGGCGATGACACCGTTATCAGCGTTACAATACCACTTCTATGTCTCCTTGAGAAAACACTTAGGGCGATGATGGAACAGGAGGTGGCCCAGGAGGAGGAGGAGGAGGATGAGGAAGAGGGGTCATTTTTAGCACTTTCAGGCCAGTCTCTTCGAAGTGACTCAGAGGGAGGTTTTTTGCAACAGCAGAGGCCAGGTACAAATGTGGCCAGCCAGGGCCCACTACTGGAGGACGAGGAGGACGAGGATGAGGAGGAGGTGGAGGAGGATGAGGATGAAGCATGGTCACAGCGGGGTGGCACCCAACGCAGCTCGGGTCCATCACTGGTGCGTGGCTGGGGGGAAAGGCAGGACGATGACGATACGCCTCCCACAGAGGACAGCTTGTCCTTACCCCTGGGCAGCCTGGCACACATGAGCGACTACATGCTGCAGTGCCTGCGCAACGACAGCAGAGTTGCCCACATTTTAACCTGTGCGGACTACTGGGTTGCCACCCTGCTGGATCCACGCTACAAAGACAATGTGCCCACCTTACTTCCTGCACTGGAGCGTGATAGGAAGATGCGCGAGTACAAGCGCACGTTGGTAGACGCGCTACTGAGAGCATTCCCAAATGTCACAGGGGAACAAGTGGAAGCCCAAGGCCAAGGCAGAGGAGGAGCAAGAGGTCGCCAAGGCAGCTGTGTCACGGCCAGCTCCTCTGAGGGCAGGGTTAGCATGGCAGAGATGTGGAAAACTTTTGTCAACACGCCACAGCTAACTGCACCACCACCTGATACGCAACGTGTTAGCAGGAGGCAACATTTTACTAACATGGTGGAACAGTACGTGTGCACACCCCTCCACGTACTGACTGATGGTTCGGCCCCATTCAACTTCTGGGTCTCTAAATTGTCCACGTGGCCAGAGCTAGCCTTTTATGCCTTGGAGGTGCTGGCCTGCCCGGCAGCCAGCGTTTTGTCTGAACGTGTATTCAGCACGGCAGGGGGCGTCATTACAGACAAACGCAGCCGCCTGTCTACAGCCAATGTGGACAAGCTGACGTTCATAAAAATGAACCAGGCATGGATCCCACAGGACCTGTCCGTCCCTTGTCCAGATTAGACATTAACTACCTCCCCATAACCATATATTATTGGACTCCAGGGCACTTCCTCATTCAATCCTATTTTTATTTTCATTTTACCATTATATTGCGATGCTACCCAAAGTTGAATGAACCTCTCCTCTGCCTGTGTGCTAGGCCTAAATATATGCCAATGGACTGTTGCAGTGGTGGCTGACATGAAGCCTGATTCTCTGCTATGACATGCAGACTAATTCTCTGCTGACATGAAGCCAGATTGTCTGTTACGGGACCTCTCTCCTCTGCCTGGGTGCTGGGCCTAAATTTATGACAATGGACTGTTGCAGTGGTGGCTGACGTGAAGCCTGATTCTCTGCTATGACATGCAGACTGATTCTCTGCTGTCATGAAGCCAGATTGTCTGTTACGGGACCTTTCTCCTCTACCTGGGTTCTGGGCCTAAATTTATGAAAATTGACTCTTACAGTGGTGGGTGACGTGAAGCCTGATTCTCTGCTATGATATGAAGACTGATTCTCTGCTGACATGAAGCCAGATTGTCTGTTACGGGACCTTTCTCCTCTGCCTGGGTTCTGGGCCTAAATTTATGAAAATTGACTCTTACAGTGGTGGGTGACGTGAAGCCTGATTCTCTGCTATGATATGAAGACTGATTCTCTGCTGACATGAAGCCAGATTGTCTGTTACGGGACCTTTCTCCTCTGCCTGGGTTCTGGGCCTAAATTTATGAAAATTGACTCTTACAGTGGTGGGTGACGTGAAGCCTGATTCTCTGCTATGATATGAAGACTGATTCTCTGCTGACATGAAGCCAGATTGTCTGTTACGGGACCTTTCTCCTCTGCCTGGGTTCTGGGCCTAAATTTATGAAAATTGACTCTTACAGTGGTGGGTGACGTGAAGCCTGATTCTCTGCTATGATATGAAGACTGATTCTCTGCTGACATGAAGCCAGATTGTCTGTTACGGGACCTTTCTCCTCTGCCTGGGTTCTGGGCCTAAATTTATGAAAATTGACTCTTACAGTGGTGGGTGACGTGAAGCCTGATTCTCTGCTATGATATGAAGACTGATTCTCTGCTGACATGAAGCCAGATTGTCTGTTACGGGACCTTTCTCCTCTGCCTGGGTTCTGGGCCTAAATTTATGAAAATTGACTCTTACAGTGGTGGGTGACGTGAAGCCTGATTCTCTGCTATGATATGAAGACTGATTCTCTGCTGACATGAAGCCAGATTGTCTGTTACGGGACCTTTCTCCTCTGCCTGGGTTCTGGGCCTAAATTTATGAAAATTGACTCTTACAGTGGTGGGTGACGTGAAGCCTGATTCTCTGCTATGATATGAAGACTGATTCTCTGCTGACATGAAGCCAGATTGTCTGTTACGGGACCTTTCTCCTCTGCCTGGGTTCTGGGCCTAAATTTATGAAAATTGACTCTTACAGTGGTGGGTGACGTGAAGCCTGATTCTCTGCTATGATATGAAGACTGATTCTCTGCTGACATGAAGCCAGATTGTCTGTTACGGGACCTTTCTCCTCTGCCTGGGTTCTGGGCCTAAATTTATGAAAATTGACTCTTACAGTGGTGGGTGACGTGAAGCCTGATTCTCTGCTATGATATGAAGACTGATTCTCTGCTGACATGAAGCCAGATTGTCTGTTACGGGACCTTTCTCCTCTGCCTGGGTTCTGGGCCTAAATTTATGAAAATTGACTCTTACAGTGGTGGGTGACGTGAAGCCTGATTCTCTGCTATGATATGAAGACTGATTCTCTGCTGACATGAAGCCAGATTGTCTGTTACGGGACCTTTCTCCTCTGCCTGGGTTCTGGGCCTAAATTTATGAAAATTGACTCTTACAGTGGTGGGTGACGTGAAGCCTGATTCTCTGCTATGATATGAAGACTGATTCTCTGCTGACATGAAGCCAGATTGTCTGTTACGGGACCTCTCTCCTCTGCCTGGGTGCTGGGCCTAAATATATGCCAATGGACTGTTGCAGTGGTGGCTGACGTGAAGCCTCATTCTCTGCTATGACATGCAGACTGATTCTCTGCTGACATGAAGACAGATTCTCTGTTACGGGACCTCTCTCCTCTGCCTGGGTGCCGGGGCCTAAATATCTGAGAATGGACTGTTCCAGTGGTGGCTGACGTGAAGCCTCATTCTCTGCTATGACATGCAGACTAATTCTCTGCTGACATGAAGACAGATTCTCTGTTACGGGACCTCCCTCCTCTGCCTGGGTGCTGGGCCTAAATATATGCCAATGGACTGTTGCAGTGGTGGCTGACGTGAAGCCTCATTCTCTGCTATGACATGCAGACTAATTCTCTGCTGACATGAAGACAGATTCTCTGTTACGGGACCTCCCTCCTCTGCCTGGGTGCTGGGCCTAAATATATGCCAATGGACTGTTGCAGTGGTGGCTGACGTGAAGCCTCATTCTCTGCTATGACATGCAGACTGATTCTCTGCTGACATGAAGCCAGATTCTCTGTTACGGGACCTCTCTCCTCTGCCTGTGTGTGTGCTGGGCCTAAATATATGCCAATGGACTGTTGCAGTGGTGGCTGACGTGAAGCCTCATTCTCTGCTATGACATGCAGACTGATTCTCTGCTGACATGAAGCCAGATTCTCTGTTACGGGACCTCTCTCCTCTGCCTGTGTGTGTGCTGGGCCTAAATATATGCCAATGGACTGTTGCAGTGGTGGCTGACGTGAAGCCTCATTCTCTGCTATGACATGCAGACTAATTCTCTGCTGACATGAAGACAGATTCTCTGTTACGGGACCTCCCTCCTCTGCCTGGGTGCTGGGCCTAAATATATGCCAATGGACTGTTGCAGTGGTGGCTGACGTGAAGCCTCATTCTCTGCTATGACATGCAGACTGATTCTCTGCTGACATGAAGCCAGATTCTCTGTTACGGGACCTCTCTCCTCTGCCTGTGTGTGTGCTGGGCCTAAATATATGCCAATGGACTGTTGCAGTGGTGGCTGACGTGAAGCCTCATTCTCTGCTATGACATGCAGACTGATTCTCTGCTGACATGAAGCCAGATTCTCTGTTACGGGACCTCTCTCCTCTGCCTGTGTGTGTGCTGGGCCTAAATATATGCCAATGGACTGTTGCAGTGGTGGCTGACGTGAAGCCTCATTCTCTGCTATGACATGCAGACTAATTCTCTGCTGACATGAAGACAGATTCTCTGTTACGGGACCTCCCTCCTCTGCCTGGGTGCTGGGCCTAAATATATGCCAATGGACTGTTGCAGTGGTGGCTGACGTGAAGCCTCATTCTCTGCTATGACATGCAGACTAATTCTCTGCTGACATGAAGACAGATTCTCTGTTACGGGACCTCTCTCCTCTGCCTGGGTGCCGGGGCCTAAATATCTGAGAATGGACTGTTCCAGTGGTGGGTGACGGGAAGCCAGATTCTCTGCTATGGAACCTCTCTCCAATTGATTTTGGTTAATTTTTATTTATTTAATTTTTATTTTAATTCATTTCCCTATCCACATTTGTTTGCAGGGGATTTACCTACATGTTGCTGCCTTTTGCAGCCCTCTAGCTCTTTCCTGGGCTGTTTTACAGCCTTTTTAGTGCCGAAAAGTTCGGGTCCCCATTGACTTCAATGGGGTTCGGGTTCGGGACGAAGTTCGGATCGGGTTCGGATCCCGAACCCGAACATTTCCGGGATGTTCGGCCGAACTTCTCGAACCCGAACATCCAGGTGTTCGCTCAACTCTATCCAGGAGGAATAACATAGGAATGCAAAACACAAAGTTGTATGACAAGAAGCTCCAAAATAGTTTTATATGTTGACCGCAGATATTCACCAAAACATATGTATGAGGAGGTGAGAAGTCCTTTTTAAAGCATCTTGATGGAAGTAATAAACCGTATCTCCCCTAGACACCTCGGTATCTAGTGGAAATAGTATTATTTATTTTGCTTTGAGGCTTGAAGACTGCAAAGGCTGGCAAAACTATTAAAAATAAGGTATTTTTGTTTGTTCCAAGTGCAGGGGTATGTATTACCCCTTTCACCCCCATGCTGCCATTTCTTGCAGTTCAGTCAAGGTTAAGCCACCCACTGTTGTATTAAGAGCAAAAGAAATAAATGAATGAAGCTGTGCCCATTTTACTCACCAAGTCCTTGGCGTTCAGTGACACATCATCCCACCAGGGGGAGACAAAGTCATAATCACAGTTGAGAATTCTTTTGAACATGTACTGATCTCCGCGCTCATCATAAAATGGTTCAAAGCCGCAGAGTCTGTAGAGGAAAGAGCAGTAAAACTGTCTTAATGATCAGATCATTCACCCCCCCCTGTAGTGCAGGTAACCTGGTGCTCTCGTGTATACACCGACATCGTCACAACACAATCATCGCTACTACCTACTAACAACCGAATGGCCTCCTGTTAAACTTGGACAATCCCCTTAAGAAACTGCATGACAATCTGCAGGCAGCGTCTTATAGAGCAGGAGGAGCTGAGCAGATTGATATATGGGTTTGTGGGGAAAGGTTCAGTATTGCTTGCATTTTATTCATTTGAGCTCCATAGCCAGTAGAAGAGAGCTCAAATGAAAAAGGATACAAAAAACGCAGCAGACCACATTCTTGTATTCTGCAGAGTCCGGTAAAAATCGCATATACTTTTTTTTTATACTGAAACACTATTTTTTTGTCTTCATTAAACAGGTGGGAAAAATGTGATGTGAACCCATAGCAATCAATCAGATTCTACCTTTCATTTTTCAAAGCTCCTTTGGAAAATGAATGGTGGAATCTGGTTGGTTGCTGTGGACACCTATGACGGTTTTTCTTTACACCAGTTCTGATAAATGTCTCCCTAAATCTGTCAGGAAATAAAAAGGTTACCAACAAAACCCAAAACACTAATTTGTCAGGTAATCCGTCATTTATGTAGCACATACAATTCTGGTTTGTCGGCAGCTGTAAACAGGCATCTGCTGCTGGCAAACAATCATGGGAATGAATGATCACAGTAGTGATCAGTCATGCCCATAAATATCGTCATCTGACATACACATTGGTAATGGTACAGAATTTCAGTGTGCAATACAGGAGACCACTCTATTGTGAAATATTTCCTATACAGTTTGCTAGTTATTTGCTATTAACCACTATCGTTTTATAAGGAAGCCTGGAGAGCAGGTATTATTACATTGTTGTATTTGCTTTTATCAATCTCAAAGTGGTGACAAACCAGGGATTCTATGGCATTCAATGGAACTTGTTCACGGTTTTTGGGGTGATTATCAAGGAAATGGACAAAACATTAGTAAAATGTATCAGAAAGTCAGTGATAGCCTGTAAAAGTATCAGTCAGTCGTTATCCATTCAATGTATGCGCAGTCAGCATCGGGGCAACCAGAGGATGCTTGGTCGCCAAGGCTCTGATACCATAGTGGGCCCCAAAGGTCAAGGAGAAAAAAAATTGGAGCTGCCTTTGGGGCCAATAACTTCCTACTAGGGTCTATTTTTTATCAAAACCTATATATAGGGGTTGGGTCCGAGAATACTTTCCTTTGGTGAGCCCAAGGAACGCCAATCTGACCCTGTTTGCAGTGCACAATGTTATGCGTCACATAGCGAGCCTGTAATTGGCAGGTGAGTCGGTGAATAATCTCACTTTATATAATACTCAGTGCTGTGGGGCCTTAAGAATCTGCAACGGTGGTGATATTTCCATACGGATTTCCACAAGGACAATCCGTTAATATAAGGCTTTAAAATGCTCAACAATACACTCAGGTGAGAGTCATGTGTATTCAAACTGGCTGCAAGGGCGGAGAGCTTGCAATATGCAAAATTTTATGTACAACCAGTGAACATCTCAGCAGTGTCAGAGGTGCACAGTGTGTAACATGAGAGGGTGTGTGACACATGATGAGTCGTAGGGAATCGGTGAAGAGCGCTGCTCTGAAAATAGATGATAGTGTTACCTCTGTCTGTAGTCTTAGCAGAATTAACAGTGGGCAGCAGCTCCCTTTAATGACTTGAGGGCATGAAGCCAAGTCGCTAGGATTTTCACTTATCTGCACTCGTCATTTCTCATACACTTCAATCTTTCCTTCCTGCTCTCTTTTTATAACATGGTGCTAGTCCAATATCAATGGATACAGTTATAATATTAATACCTTACCACAAACTTCCCCACCGCCCGAAATGTAAATGTCCCCAGTAAATATGTTATTGAATTGTCCTCTATTATTAACTTTCTAAAAATTGTATTCTAACTCTAGACATTGAAATCTGTTAATGAGAAGGTTTGGTACTACCCAATAAAGTAAAGCTGATAAAGGGGCTATTACCCATCTTTTCTGGCATCCTAAATGTCAAAACGTAGTCACTCTGGAAGCTTATTGCCTTGTACTCATTTTGAGCTAAAAATCATGTTTTAAATTGGTCTTTACTAAAAATATGAGTCCTTTTTTCTGTACAGAGCTGACATGCTCTAGAAGCACCCTTTGGATTTTCTGTCCTTTCAGTCAGACCAGGAGCAGATGGACTCCTTATATTTGCCCTATGACCTCCTAAACACTCGTTTTAGCTCAGTTCTTATCTTACTGATAATCATGTGGCTTAAATAAGTGTTTATGACCTCTTAGCAATTTGGAGATAAGGTTTATAAGATGGCCAGCACAAAGTGAAAGTACCGGTCATACAGCTAGAGAAACAGTTAACCCTTGGTGACATAACAGCTCAATATTTTTTAATAAAGGCAAATTTAAAAAAAAAATTTTTTGCCAAAAATGAGTAACATGCAAGCATAAAAAAATTGCCTCTGAAGGTGTACATAGCCTTAAAAGTACAAATTCAGCTTGAGAAAAAAATTGGGACTAATCGATATAAAAATTATTAAATATTTTGCCTTTTCTTATATTTAAGTTCTTATATTTACAGGTATTTTTTTTTATATATATGGAAATGCTATTTAGGGCAGTCAAAAGAACTATGATCAGGTAATATTACTTAGATATCACCTTCAAACAATTTTAAAAATTGCCTTTGTGTTTCAATCCCTCACCATTTTCAAGATACCGTACCTGCTAGGAGGCAAAGTGGTTGTGTAGGCAGTATAGGGGTGCTATCCAGTCATTGTTTGGTGGTATTACCCAGTCACGGTATGAAAGTGTTATTCCTTCATGGTATGGTAGCAATATCTAGATACAGTATGATGTTATCCAATTATGGTATGCTGGTATCATACAGTCACTGTCTGACGGTATTATCCAGCCATGGTATTGTTGTGTTATCCAGTCATAGTTTGGTGGTAATATCCAGTAAGGGTATGGTGGTGGTATCCAGTTACGGTATGGTGTTGTTATCCTTTCATGGTGTGGAAGTATTATCCAGTTACAGTATGGTAATGTTATTCAGTCACACTATACTGGTATTATTCAGTTATGGTATGGTGGTAATATAGTCCCGGTATTTATTATTATTTGGGGGTAGTGCTATTCTATGTATACAGATTTTGGTACAGCATAGTGTGCCTTCCATTTCTCAACAGAGCACATGAATTCTGGGCAACACAAACACTAGGAGCAGGCTTTGTGCTCAACAACAATGTCTTTTTAATGACATCACAAAGTAAGTTTTATTATTCATCTTCAGGTTTGTTAACAATGACCAATTATCACTGTGATTGCTCAGAAAGGAATGAATCATGAACATTATTGTAGCTTAAATTGGCCTTTAGCGCAGCATATTCAGGCTTAAAGGGAACCTGTCACCGGGATACCCAGTCCCCATAGCTCTGTGTGCTTTTATTGTGTAAAAAAACAGATTTGATACATATGCAAATTAGCCTGAGATGAGTCCTGTCCCTGACTCGTCTCACATACAGGACTCATCTCAGGTTAATTTGCATATGTATCAAATCATTTTTCTGACACAATAAAAGCACACAGAGCTATGAGGACTGGGTATTGCAGATGTGCTAGCAGCCATCTATCAGCCCATGTCCTCAGCTCTATACACAAAATCCCGGTGACAGGTTCCCTTTAATGCCTAGGCCAGCCTTAAAGGGGTTGTTTCAGTTCAGCAAATGCCATTTGTCAGGTAGATAAAGTTAATACAAGGCACTTACTAATGTTTTGTTATCATCCATATTGCTTCCTTTGCTGGCTGGATTCATTTTTCCATCACATTATATACTTCTCATTTCCATGGTTACGACCACCCTGTAATCAGCAGTAGTCGTGCTTGCACACTATAGGAAAAGCGCCGGCCTCTGTGGTGGCTGGGGCCACAGGAGTCCTAATAGTCCAGCACTTTTTTCTATAGTGTGCTAGCACGGCCACTGATGCTGGATTACATGGTTGTCATTTGTCATAACCGTGAAAACGAGCAGCGTATAAAGTGATGGAAAGATGTATCTAGCCAGCAAAAGAAGCAATATGGACAGTCACAATACTATAGTATGTGCCTTGTATTAACTTAGTCTACATAATAAATGCAATTTGCTGAAATGAAACAGCTCCTTTAAATTCAACTATATTCATATTATCTCATCCACTTCTTTATTATTCAGTTTTGATATCACAAAAATTAAATCTCCATTTTGTTTCATAACGTCATATGCCAGTATACTATTTTTCAATCAATAAACATAAAAATATGAGTAGTAAGTACTTACAATATATAGGTGATAATACCCACTGACCACATGTCCACCTCCGGTCCATAGGCACACCCTCTGAGAATTTCTGGAGCTGGAATAGAAGGGAAATACATTCAAATGAAATAATTTACTATAATAGTTGGCATAAAGAGCACTTCTATTGCAAAATATGCTACTGCTTTAATGGGTTATCCAACATTATACCACACAGTGGTGATCATACTTACCTCGTCCCCGCCGCTAAATTCAGTCTCTTTTCATCCACAGTCATCTCTTTATCTCCAGCTATTGGCTGCAGTGGTCAAGTGCCCCCCTGTGTTTGAGCATACCACTGGGCATATAAGGATGCATATGTCTCAGAAGGAGGCCTGTGATCAGGGGTGGATTGGCCATAGACCTTACAGGGAAATTTCCAGGTGGGCCGATGCCCAGGGGGCCGTCTGGGCCCTCCTCATGGCTGGCCAGTGGAAGTTTTTGGGGCTGCATTTTATGATGGACTGTGGCATTTGGCTCTGTTGGGGTGGTATAATGTGCCACAATATGCTATTGCTGGCCCTGTCTTCCATCAATTTGGACCCAACTACAAAACGGGGGCCAATTTTAGTATTTTTTCCAGGGCCACTTTAAGTTCCCAGTCCGCCGCTGCCTGTGATGGATGCCAGACAGCTGCACCCTCAGCATCCCTTTTTTTTTTTAAAGTATACAGCATGGTGCTCATTTTTTTCAGTTGCTCCCTGTACAGGAAAATGCAGTCTGCTGTGTTTTACCATACAGTTAAACAAATGATCTGCCGATGCATACTGGGTGGACAGAGGCCATAGGGAGGCTATGGTCTCCCTCTGGTGAATGGGGCCTATGGAAACCTCATATCCTGGCATATACAGTCATGTGAAAAAATTAGGACACCCTTTGAAAGCATGTGGTTTTTTGTAACATTTTTAATAAAAGGTTATTTCATCTCCGTTTCAACAATACAGAGAGATTAAAGTAATCCAACTAAACAAAGAAAACTGAAGAAAAGTCTTTTCAAGATCTTCTGAAAATGTCATTCTACAAAAATGCCTATTCTAACTGAGGAAAAAGATAGGACACCCTCACATGTATTCCCTCTTAAATTGGCTCAGATCTCACACAGGTATATCACACCAGGTGCACATAATTAGTAGATCGTTACTCTGCATGTTGAATGAGGCTTGCCCTATTTAAACCTCAGACATTTAGTTTGGTGTGCTCCTGACTGTTGAAGTGAGAGTGAGCACCATGGTGAGAGCAAAAGAGCTGTCAGAGGACTTCAGAAAAAAGATTGTAGCAGCCTATGAGTCTGGGAAGGGATTTAAAAAGATCTCAAAAGATTTTGAAATCAGCCATTCCACTGTCCGGAAGATAGTCTACAAGTGGAGGGCTTTCAAAACAACTGCCAACATGCCCAGGACTGGTCGCCCCAGCAAGTTCACCCCAAGAGCAGACCGCAAGATGCTAAAAGAGGTCTCCAAAAACCCTAAAGTGTCATCTCGAGAACTACAGCAGGCTCTGGCTACTGTTGATGTAGAAGTATATGCCTCTACAATCAGAAAGAGACTGTACAAGTTTAACTTGCATGGGAGGTGTGCAAGGAGGAAACCTTTGCTTTCCAAGAGAAACATCGAGGCCAGACTGACATTTGCCAGAGATAAAGTTGACAAAGACCAGGACTTCTGGAATAATGTTCTTTGGACAGATGAGTCCAAAATTGAATTATTTGGACACAACAGCAGAGGACATGTTTGGCGTAAACCAAACACAGCATTCCAAGAAAAGAACCTCATACCAACTGTGAAGCATGGAGGTGGAAGTGTCATGGTTTGGGGCTGCTTTGCTGCAGCAGGACCTGGTCAGCTCACCATCATAGAATCCACGATGAATTCTACTGTGTATCAGAAGGTGCTTGAAGAACATGTGAGACCATCAGTTAGAAAATTAAAGCTGAAGCGGAACTGGACCATGCAACATGACAATGACCCAAAACATACTAGTAAATCAACAAAAGATTGGCTGAAAAAGAAGAAATGGAGAGTCCTGGAATGGCCAAGTCAAAGTCCAGATTTGAATCCCATTGAGATGCTGTGGGGTGACTTGAAAAGGGCTGTACGTGCAAGAAACCTCTCAAACATCTCACAGCTGAAAAAGTTCTGCATTGAGGAGTGGGGTAAAATTTCCTCAGACCGATGTCGAAGACTGGTAGATGGCTACAAGAACCGTCTCACTGCAGTTATTTCAGCCAAAGGAGGTAACACTCGCTATTAGGGGCAAGGGTGTCCTATCTTTTTCCTCAGTTAGAATAGGCATTTTTGTAGAATGACATTTACAGAAGATCTTGAAAAGACTTTTCTTCAGTTTTCTTTGTTTAGTCGGATTACTTTAATCTCTCTGTATTGTTGAAACGGAGATGAAATAACCTTTTATTAAAAATGTTACAAAAAACCACATGCTTTCAAAGGGTGTCCTAATTTTTTCACATGACTGTACATAAGGTTAAGTGCAGAGGTGCAGTGTGCACTTAGTCTAAGGAGGACTACCTCTGTAAAACATCAAGTAAAGGGAACATACCTTGACTTCACTGTGGGTCCATATCAGTCTATGAGCCCAGTATTAGATATACAGATCAAACTGCACATATGTAGTGATAGTCATACCATAAAGACAATTGCTTATATTGTGCACAGATAATACTGCGTCCATTCTACTCGTACCTCCGCCACTGTCCGTGCTGTGCTTACAACACAAAATGAACCATGCCCATCAAATATCTTCCTTTTAATTCTGTTCTTCCCAGCCTTTTAAATTAGTGATGTTCAAAATGTAGGCTGCAAAATGGTCGTCCTTTTAGCCCTTAATTGATAAATCTGTAACATATACATTTTATTTGGGACATCCCAACAGTACAACCCCTCTCCTAGTAAAAACGGAGCATTCTTAGCAATCATCTAAACACCATAGGTACAACTGCTGAAACCCTCAGCAAAGATGATGTCACCGAAACTATGGGCAGGCATAAAGACGTATCCTCCTTTAAATCGACATATGCTGAAATGTATGGTGCGATATGTAAATAAAATATACATTTGATGGATGGCATCTGTCACCATAGGCTCCCATGTTAAAATATATACACTCACCTAAAGAATTATTAGGAACACCATACTAATACGGTGTTGGACCCCCTTTTGCCTTCAGAACTGTCTTAATTCTACGTGGCATTGATTCAACAAGGTGCTGATAGCATTCTTTAGAAATGTTGGCCCATATTGATAGGATAGCATCTTGCAGTTGATGGAGATTTGAGGGATGCACATCCAGGGCACGAAGCTCCCGTTCCACCACATCCCAAAGATGCTCTATTGGGTTGAGATCTGGTGACTGTGGGGGCCATTTTAGTACAGTGAACTTATTGTCATGTTCAAGAAACCAATTTGAAATGATTCGAGCTTTGTGACATGATGCATTATCCTGCTGGAAGTAGCCATCAGAGGATGGGTACATGGTGGTCATGAAGGGATGGACATGGTCAGAAACAATGCTCAGGTAGCCTGTGGCATTTAAACGATCGCCAATTGGCACTAAGGGGCCTAAAGTGTGCCCAGAAAACATCCCTCACACCATTACACCACCACCAACAGCCTGCACAGTGGTAACAAGGCATGATGGATACATGTTCTCATTCTGTTTACGCCAAATTCGGTCTCTACCATTTGAATGTCTCAACAGAAATCGAGACTCATCAGACCAGGCAACATTTTTCCAGTCTTCAACAGTCCAATTTTGGTGAGCTCGTGCAAATTGTAGCCTCTTTTTCCTATTTGCAGTGGAGATGAGTGGTACCCGGTGGGGTCTTCTGCTGTTGTAGCCCACCTTTCTTTCCCATTCTAACATTCAGTTTGGAGTTCAGGAGATTGTCTTGACCAGGACCACAACCCTACATGCATTGAAGCAACTGCCATGTGATTGGTTGACTAGATAATCGCATTAATGAGAAATAGAACAGGTGTTCCTAATAATTCTTTAGGTGTGTGTATATATACATGTTAAGCATACTCTTTTTTTACTGGGTGGCTATGATAGACACCATCCATCACTCAAAGGCTCCTTTGTTACAACAAAAAAGCAAAGTTTAGAAAATACTTTTCTTAACGCAAGATTGGATTGATTTTTTTTATCCTGGGATATTGGAGTCCTTAAAGGGGTATTCCCATCTAAGACAATGGGGGCATATTGCTAGGATATGTTCCCAGTGTCTAATAGGTGCTGTGAGGTACACTGAGAACGGAGCGGGGAAGGTGGTTGCTGGAGGTCCCCGGGTCCAGCCACCACCAAGCGCTCTCCCCATAGTAGTGAATGGGAGCACACTGCACTTGCGCGGCCACTGCTCCTATTCATTTCTATGGGACCGATGGAAATAGCCGAGCCAGTGGCGGCCCCATAGAAATGAATGGAGGGCAGCTGCGCATGTGCAGTACACCCTCCGCAATTTTTGGGGCTCCATAATCGTTGTAGGTGCGGGTCCCAGAAGTGGGATGCACACCTATCAGACAATGGGGGCATATCTTAGCAATATGTCTGAGATGGGAAAACACCTTTAACAAAATTTAAGAAAATGTAAGAGTAGCAGTATACCAAAAATGTAAACCCACTCAAGAGAATTGATGACCATTTAAAGCAACTGTCCGTTCATGAACTCCAAAACTACATATAAGTCAGAATCTATAGGGGATGATTACCTGCTATTTATTCTCCTCACTGGTTGTACCTTGGCTGCTTTTTAGCTCAGCTCCTTTGATGACTCTACCTTAGCTGCAGTGTCTACAGGGAGTCTGGGCAAGTCTGAGACACACCCCCTGTCTCATCATTGGTTCAGTCTGCCACTCTCTCCCTCACCCTGCAGCACTGCCTCTTCAGATTGGCTGCTGTGTATAAACACGTCTATCACAAATCTGTCACAGTGTGGAGATCTGATTTATACTGTACTACAGCAATGGCCAGGGCTGTCTTTACCAAGGGGCAAAACGGTCAGCTGCCCCCGGGCCCAGTTGCTGGGGGCCCAAGGCAGCTGCCTCTTGAGCCCTGCTAGCCACTGCCCCGGGTGTCAGGCTGTCAGCTACACAGGGGGTGCTGCCATGCCATGCCTGCCGACACTGAGTCCAGGCATCGTACTGTTAGAGCTGTGAATGTGATCTAGGACCTTAATGACATCATCACCATGTGACCAGTAACCTAGCAATGTTACTGGTCACATTGCTATGAGGTCATCACAGGTCCTACCAGGAGTGTTGCTGTAGAAGTTTGGAGCTTTTTTTGTGAAGATTACATAAGAAAAAGGTGACAGGGGCTGTTATGCTAATATACTGTAAACTACTGTACAGTGGGGTGCTGTATACTGTGTGGGGGCCTGTATACTGTGGGGGGGCTGTATACTGTGTAGGACTGTATACTGTGGGGGGCTGTATACTGTGTGGGGGCCTGTATACTGTGGGGGGCTGTATACTGTGTAGGACTGTATACTGTGGGGGACTGTATACTGTGTGGGGGCCTGTATACTGTGTGGGGGCCTGTATACTGTGTGGGGCCTGTATACTGTGTGGGGCATGTATATAATGTGGGGGGCCTGTATATAGTGTGGGGGCCTGTATATAGTGTGGGGGGCCTGTATATAGTGTGGGGGGCCTGTATACTGTATACTCTGGGTGCTGTATATTGTGGAGTGCTATACTGCTGTACTGTATACTGTGGGGGGCTGTATACTGTGGGTGCTGTATAGTGTAGAGTGCTATACTGCTGTACTGTATAGTGTGTGGTGCTGTATACAGCGAGGTGCTATACTGCTCTACTGTATACTGTGAGGTGTTGTATACTGTGGGGTGCTGTATACTGTGGGCTGCTATACTGCTCTACTATATACTGTGGGGTACTGTATAGTGTGGGGTGCTATACTGCATACTGTGTGGTGCTGTATACTAGTGATGAGCGGCAGGGGCAATATTCGAATTCGCAATATTTCGCAAATATTTGGGCGAATATTCGGCATATATTCGCGAATTCATGATCCTCAGGCATTATTTTTTTTATTGCAAAAATTCGCATAAAATTCGCATACAAATTATTTTCGCATAAAAATTTGCATGAACTGGTATTTCCACAAAAATCAAATATTCGCAATTACGAATATATTTTGCGATATTCGAAATATTTGCGAATTCGCGAAGTGCCGATATTCGCGATTAAAATTCGCAAATCGAATATTCGTGAGAAACACTACTGTATACTATAGGGTGCTATACTGCATACTGTGGGGTGCTGGGGTGCACTGTAACACTAGTGTGAGCCGAGCCCCGGTCTCCTTCCTGCAGAGCGGTGCCCACTTCCAGCCTGAGCCCAGCTGCCCAGAGCACTGATCCTGAGCCGCTGGAGTCTATAGAACTGGAAGTATTTATATCACTGTACTCTACCAGTTGTGTGGATTTTGTGTGTGTTGTGGTGGAGGCTGTGATTGCCTGCTAAGGTGTGGGAAGGCAGGATCCAGGGGGCCCAAGTAAATTTTTGCCCAGGGTCCAATCAATATTAAAGACGGCCCTGGCAATGGCGGAATGACCATCAAGTAACTGCTACACACAGACTGAGAAGAAAGAGCATTAGTAACAGGGTAACCTGAAGGGTCACTTTAACACAATCCAGGGGTCTCAGAAGCCAAAAGGAAATCTGGAATAATTGTAATGATCAAAAATGCTAAAACTGCCAGGCTGTAAATCTGAGTAAAAGGAAAGTGTTCCATTAATATTCGTGGCTAACCCGGGAGAAATATGAATAACTGTAATAATAAATAATAAATCAGATAAGATTATAATTTCCATTGACCCTTTTAACATACTGTAGCCTCTACAAATTAAACATACTATGGCAGAAAAGGGTGAAATCAATATAAATTATAATCCTTCAGTTATCGGAAGACTTCAAAGCCTCCTTCTAACACTAAGGAGATAAATGATTAAAAACAAATTAAGATCAAAGACATAGTGGGAGGCTAAAGCAACATTAGATATGTGTGCAATTAGCATTGTACAGCTAGTAACAGATCTGAGCTAATACATTCAGGCAGGGCAGTCTTTAATATTGATTGGACCCTGGGCAATAATTTACTTGGGCCCCCTGGATCCCGCCTTCCCACACCTTAGCAGGCAATCACGCCCTCCACCACAACACACACACACAAAAAATCCACACACTTCGTAGAGTAGTAAACTTTAATAATGATGAGTGGCCACTAGAGGTGTTCCTTGGCAGTAATGTAAATAAGCTTGCAGAGACAGGCTATAGACACCAGAACTACTACATTTAGCTGTTGTGGTTCTGGTGACTATAGTGTCCCTTAATATAGAGAAGAAAAAAATGAATCAGCACAAAAGTATCAAATAAAATGGCTGTATCATTATTAAAAAAATTAAAAAAGCAGAACTTCTGACACAAATATATAGTATTTTGCAGATTACTTTTTTTATTTTTACAATGTGCAGATAGTACTGTACTACTAACCCCTCCATCCACAGCTACATACAGGGTAATACAGCGCCACATACTGTACCTCTTACATCCAGTGATGTCTCTTTGATGTAGATGTTCTCTTTCTTCATCTTCTCCTTTCAGACCTTCACACCATTTTTCAGCCATTTCTCATCTCTGCAGTTTACTACTTTACTACTTTTCCATCATCCTCCCATGTTCTGGACAAATCATTCTACCACCCCCAATACTGTGCCACTGTGCTCCCCAATACTATACTGCAAAAACAGATAAACCCCCTGATAATAGTAGTACCATGCAAATAATGCCCTTCAATAATTATTGGCACACAGTGCCCTAAAATAACCGCGGCCAGCAAAAAGTGCCCCTGACACTAATAGTGTAAACATAACGTCCCCCAAAAATAATTGTGTTAAGCCGATACTGTGCCAATGTGCCTCCACAGTAATAGTGCTCCCAAAAGTCTCACTAATAGGCATAATTCTAGAGCACACGTGGTAGTAATAGGGCTCCTACAGTGCCCCCCAACATGTCCCCACTGTGCCCCAGAAGTAATAATGCTCTCATAATATCCCCATAGACCGCCAGTAGTAATAAAGCCCATCATAATGCCCCCCAGTAGTAATAATTCTCCTTATAATGTGCCAGTGCAAAAAATACCGCTTTTTAATGCCCCCAGTTGAGCTAATGTCCCCATAGTGCCTCCATAATGTGCCAGTATAAAATACCACTATATAGTGCCCCTAGTAAATGGCTTCATAGTGCTTCTCTCCCCCCTTCTTCCTAGTGCCCAACATGATGTACCAGTATAAAATGCCCCATATATAGTGCCCCAGTAGATGCCCTCAGTGTCCCCCATAATTTGCAAGTATAAAATACCCCTTCTTAGTGCCCCCCTCAGATGAGCCCATAGTACTCCTCTCTCCCCTTCCCCATAGTACCCACCATAATGTGCCCCAGTATAAAATGCCCTTATACAGAGCCCCCCATATAAAATACCCCTTCTTTGTGGCCTCAGTAGAAGCCCCCATAGTGTTCCTCTCCCCCTTTCCCCCATATAAAATACCCCTTCTTTGAGGCCTCAGTAGATGCCCCCATAGTGCCTGCCCCCAATCATGTGCCAGTAACAAGTGCCCCCAATCATGTGCCAGTAACAGGAAATATTTCTACGTCTTATTTGCCCTTGTGGGGTGCAGTTATACTGTATGCTCTAAAGCATTTTTTGGCTTATATTAGTGGGAAAAAAGGTCTTATTAGCTGTTGTGTGGCGAAGTGAGAAAATGACAGCCCTTTTTGGCATGTATTAGTGGCACAAAAATATATATTATTTGCCATTCAGCAGTGCAGTTACATGTTCTAAAGCCCTTTTTTGCGTGTATTAGTGGCACACCAAAAAAGTATTTGCCGTTGTGTGGTGAAGTGAGCAAATTACAGCCCTTTTTGGCATGTATTAGTGTAAAAAAAAAATATATTTGCTATTCAGTGGTGCAATTATATATTCTAAAACCCTTTTTGGCGTGTATTAGTGGCAAAAAATATATATATATTATTTGCCATTCAGTGGTTTAGTTATATGTTCTAAAACCCTTTTTGGCGTGTATTAGTGGCAAAAAAAAATATATTTGCTGTTCAGCGGTGCAGTTATATGTTCTAAAACCCTTTTTGACGTGTATTAGTGGCAAAAAAATATATATTATTTGCCGTTCAGTGGTTTAGTTATATGTTCTAAAACCCTTTTTGGCGTGTATTAGTGGCAAAAAAATATATATTATTTGTCGTTCAGCGGTGCAGTTATAGAGACAAGAGACAACAGTATGCGTGCACTCATCCAATGGCGCAGAAGCTGAATGTGCTCCTGGCCAAGTTGCTGTTGCTGCCGTTCCTCCCTTTCCAAGTGGTTGACTCTGCACCTTTCAGAGAACTGATGGCTTGTGCCGAGCAGAGGTGGAGAGATCAAAGCTGTCATTTCTTTGCCAAAAAGGCAGTACCAGCCCTGCACACGTACTGTATGTAGAACAGAAGGTGGGCCAGTCCTTGAGCCTCTCGGTGTCTGCCAAAGTGCATGGCAAAGCCGACATGTGGAGCTGTAACTACGTTCAGGAACAATACATGTCCTTTATGGCCCACTGGGTGAATGTGGTTCCTGCACAGCCTCACCAGCAACTTGGCCAGGTGACGCCACTTCCGCCTCCACGTTCTCACAACGTTGGTCCTGTAACATTGTCCGCCCCGCCTCCTCATCCTCCACCGTGTCCTCAGCCTCCACTGCGGGAACAATTCAGAGTGCCCCTCCAGCATACCACATGTGCAGGGCACGGCGGTCTCATGCTGTTCTGCACCTGGTTTGCCTGGGCTAATGGAGTCACACAAGGGAGGAACTGCTCTGTGTCCTTCATGAAGAAATTGAATCCTGGCTTTCTCCGTGACAACTCAAAATTGGAACCATGGTGACCAACAACGGGAAGAATATGGTGTCGGTGCTGCGACAAGGAGGGCTGAGCCATGCACCCTGCATGGCACACGTCTTCAATCTGGTTGTCAAGCGGTTCCTGAAGTCTTCCACCCATCTGCAAGACATCCAAAAAATGGCCAGGGAGCTTTGCATGCACTTCAGCCACTCGTACACTGCAAAGCACACCCTCCTTGAGCTGCAGTGGCAGAACGGCATCCCCCAACATAGGCTGATATGCGACGTTTCCACCCTCCATAGGTTGGACCGACCATACGAACAGAGAAAGGCCATAAACGATTTTTTGATGATCAAAGCGGACAGGAGTACTGTCCTGCGCAACTTCGATTTCAGCCAGTGGCAGCTCATGCGCAGGGCCGGTTTTAGACAATATGTGGCCCTGGACAAAATCAAAAGTGGGGCCTCCAAATCTTGTAACACAGTCACATTACGTTGATTCCGTAAATGAAAACAAATATGTGAATGTGTGTTTATTTAACTATATTAGGCTACTTTCACACTTGCGCTTGATCGGATCCGTTCTGAACGGATCCGATCATATTAATGCAGACGGAGGCTCCGTTCAGTACGGATCCGTCTGCATTAATAACTTAGAAAAATTTCTAAGTTCGCAAGTAGCCTGAGCGGATCCGTTCAGACTTTCAATGTAAAGTCAATGGGGGACGGATCCGCTTGAAGATTGAGCCATATGGGCTCATCTTCAAGCGGATCCGTTCCCATTGACTTACATTGTAAGTCTGAACGGATCCGCACGCCTCCGCACGGCCAGGCGGACAGCTGAACGCTGCAAGCAGCGTTCAGCTGTCCGCCTGTCCGCGCGGAGGCGAGCGGAGCGGAGGCTGAACGCCGCCAGACTGATGCAGTCTGAGCGGATCCGCTCCATTCAGACTGCATCAGGGCTGGACGGAGGCGTTCGCGTCCGCTCGTGAGCTCCTTCAAACGGCGCTCACGAGCGGAATTGCGAACGCAAGTGTGAAAGTAGCCTTAAATGCACCAAATTGAATTGAAATATATAACTACAACATTCAATGTTGAATCCTAAGTTTATTCTACACATAATACTAACAAGCAGTATCTTGTGATTGTAGTCTTGTCATTTAGTTGTTTACTTGTAGAAATAGTATGTATAAGATCATTTGATATTCCATCTATGGATGCACAGAAATCAGAAAGTGCTGATTAAACCATTAATAATGGGAACTTATTAAACCATGTCAGTATGAATAATACTAGAACAATTTAGGTAACTTCACAGTTTACTAAACTAATAATAAAATAAATGAGCACATCTTAAAGTGGTAATCCCGTTTAGATATATACAGCATATCCACAGGTTATACAGTATATGTCTAAGGCCTCTTGCACACGAACGTGCGCATCCGTGGCCGCGCTGCGGGCCGAAATGCATGAACACCCACCGTGGGGCAGCGGATGGCGGACCCATTCACTTTAATGGGTCTGTGATCCGGCCGTTCCGCAAAAAGATAGGACATGTCCTATCTTTTTGCGTAATGGAAGTATGGGATGAAACCCCACGGAAGCATTCCGTAGTGCTTCCGTAGGGTTCCGTTCCGTGCTTCCGTTCCGCACCATTCCGCATCTCCGGATTTGCGGACCCATTGAAGTGAATGGGTCCACATCCATGATGCGAAATGCACACGGAACGGTGCCCGTGTATTGCGGATCCGCAAATGCGGTCCGCAATACGGCAACGGGGGGGGCTCGCGTTCGCGTGCAATAAGCCTAATAGATGCAGGTCCCAACTCCAGAGATAAGTGGGTCTCAGAGGTGGAGCATGCGTCTATCACACATTTGTAGCATATCTTGTGGATATTCCATATATGTATAAGGTAAGAATATACCCTTTTAACATAAATAAAAATCAGGACAAGAAGAAGAAAACAACATGCTCAAGTGCAATGATCATCTTTAAATGGGTTATTCTCACATGCTCATTCATTGTTGGATCATATCTTGCAAGAAATTCCACTTGACCATGAAAACTTCCATTACTAGGATGGTACAATTTATCTGTACTTCCACGTAAAGCGAAGTGGCGTTCAGCTAAATAGCAGATAATGTGGATGACTCTGCCGAGGATAGATCTCCAGTATGTTTTTTCTATTTCAACATGCTGCATGTTGGCACTGTCAATAGTGTTTTTGCACACAAATACCCCTTTTCAAGTTATGCCAGTCTTGCATGCACTGCTCATGTGGAGCTGAATATTCGTGTTCCTTCAGATGACTATGGATATGCTTCCACTTGTTAAATCCGTCTTTGTCCTATTTTCCAAATAACGTACAGCGAAACCAAAATACTTTATCTGCCTGCACAGAATACACCAGCCAAGTGCGTAAAACTTTGTCTCCATTCCTCACTTGAGTAAAATAATTTTCAGTTGTAAATTGTCTTGGAATTTTTTACTTATCCTGTGGGAATACCATATTCAGAATTTGCTTGGGTCCTCTTTTTACTAACTCACATCTTTAGCATCAGAAATTGTTGTAGGCCATGATGCTGGGTCATCGGATAAACTTTTAGTAATATCGACAGTTTCCATGGGTAAATCAGTGCTCAGCAAAGTAACAGGTTCTGTAGCTTCCCCAGATTCTTCCCAGGTAGTCGATTCCATATGTTGTGTCTTTTCTATAGCTGGCATGGGCTTGGCAGTTACCACAGAAACAGATAATGGTGGTCGTCCGGTGACATCACCAGAAGTAGAACTTCCCCTTGGCTTAATTCGTCCTGTGATGTGAAGAACGTTGCGGATAATAGTCCAACATCTGGCTTTTTTCCTTCTGCTCTTTTTCGTTTTTGATAACCACTTAGATAAGAGCGCTTCATACTACCAAATTTCGGGTCGTTTCTTGCTCGTCATAGCAATAAAATAATGAGAATTCTAATGTAATTACTGATCACTGTATATATTATAATAATGATCTTTATCTATATAACACCAACATATAGATACAGATAAACATAGTAAAAAAAATTAAACATTTTAAATTATAGGCGTTAGGGCCCTGCTCACAAGAGCTTTCAATATATGAGAAGCCTGTCACCATGCCGTCTGCCTGTTCAAACATCTGTGAGAAAATGGCTCCTTTTAAAAAGCTCAAGGATCCTGTGTTGTACTTTAAATAGTTCTTTTAATGTCTTCCCTCTTTGATATTGCACCATTAACTGCGAGAAGTATTATTGAAAAGTGGAAGGAACCACAGCAACTCAGCCACAAAGCGAAGACCACATAATGTTACAGTCTAATATATATTTACATATCTGTCTATCTATCTATCTATCTATCTACCTATCTATATGTATATATTGTGGTGATGTGTACAGTATAAGTGCTGGAAGGCTTGTATATCCCACCCAGATACCTCAGCTGGGTGAGATAACTGAAATCCAGAGAGCTGCAGTGGTTTCAGCAAAGTGTAGTTTGTCGAGACAGTTTTGTCTAGATGTTGTTCTGGGCTGGATTTAATGTGGACTGGGGGATAGGTTTGGTAGTGGGATCTGCCAGTCCACACCCTTCCACTACATGTATTGTCTTTTGCCGGAGGTGATCGCTGGTGAGGCCTGCTGCTGTCATCAAGGACAGATAAAACAACCCTCTGTGTATGACTTGGGGGAAGACAGGCTGAGGAAGCCTCAGAGGCTCTGTGTGGTCTCCGCCAGGAGGGCTGAGGGGCCACGAGGCTTTGCAAAGTCTGAAGTTTGGGGGGGCCCCAGCGACGCCTACGGAAAGAGGGTCGCACGGTCAGAGTCGGAGGACTTCTGGACCATCTCCCCCAGGGTGCTGGCGTGGTCACAGCCTGGAGGCCGCTGGACCGTATATGGCTGAGGAAGCTGGCTCTATTGACATGTGTGAACGGCACTCTATAGGTGAGGTAGAGACAACACGTGTATTAGGTAGAGCCCAGACTGGCAGGTGTTTATTTTCAATGTTTATGTGTGTGATGGTGCTGAAGTGCCAAAATAAAGCACCTTTTGGACTTGAACCCCAGTTGTCAGAGGAGACAACTTTCAACATTTTTATTCGTACTAATCTCTGGTACATAGGAGTTTTTGTTTGTTTAATATTATACTTTTTTGGCACAGTTTTTATTTTATCTATTTTTTATGGCGTCCACGTGAGGGGGTAGGTCATGTGATATTTATATAGAGCTGGTCGTTACAGTGGTAGCGATACCTAATATGTTTTTTTTTTTATATAATATTAATTTTTGTTTTACACAAGAAAAAGCATTTTTGAAAAGAAAATCATGTTCTTGTGTCTTCAGTTTTTGGCGTCACCTGGTTAGGTCATTTTTCATCAAGATTTCGAAACTTTTTTTATTAAAAATCGCTTGATGAAGTGAAAGATGCACTTTTTTTTACTTACATTTTATTTTTTATAAAACATTTTCTTTGTTTATTTTTTTGTTTTTGTTTTTTCACTTTTTATTTTTGTCCCAGTACAAGGACTTCAATATTTCAGGGTCTGATCCTTGTTTCAGTGTGGTACTATACATGCTGTATTGTACTACATTAAAACTGTCAGTTTCACACTGACAGTGTGCCTGTGATACACAGCCAGGCTTCCTGGCATTACCATGACTGCCATTGGCCCCCTGTCACCGCAGTGTGGGGACTGATGGAGAGGCAGAGGGTGCCCTCCCTCTCTGCCATCCTCTTATATGCCGTGGTCAGTGTTGATTGTGGTATATAAGGGGTTAATCCACTGGCATCGGCAGATACAGCTGGACCCCTGCATTGATCTGGCTCGCACAGCTCCAGTGCCCGCCCAATCATCATGACGTACTAGTGCATCAGTTTGCGGGAAGTCAGATCCTGCTGTGATGTACTAGTACGTCGTATGTCGCCAATGGGTTTAAAATCAAACAACTCCATACCTTTTGAGGCAAAATCCAGAGACAGAGTAGAACCATGAGGAACATAAGGCCTTGTTCATATCACCGTTTATTAGTCCCTTCTTTTTATGCATCAAAAGAACAGAAAAATAAAGGAAAAACAGATCCTGTATTTTAAAATAGAATCAGTTATGCATCAGTGTTTTTCTGTCTGAGATCCATTATTTTAAAGGGAAAAAAGGACTCTTGCACGCAGTCTAAAACCAAGGACCTCAGATGGTATGGAAATAGCGAAAAATGGCAGTCAAATGTGCATAAAGGATGCTTAAAATACAAGATTCGCTCTTCCTTTATTTTTCTGTTCTTCTGACAGATGAAAAGAAGGGACTAATGCACGGTGATGTGTTAACCCGGACTAACCAGGATGGAGCAGTTTTGCTGCCCCAAATTACCACTCCATGTGTCCTCACTCTAAAGCCTCATTCACACGTCAGTGTTTGGTCAGTGATTTCCATCAGTGACTGGGAGCCAAAACCAGGATTGGAGCCTCCACAGATACACGGTATAAGGGAAAGATCTGCACCTGTTCTGTGTTTAGAGCAGCACCTGGTTTTAGCTCTAAATCACAGATGGAAATCACTGACCGAACACTGATGTGTGACTCAGGCATTAGTGCTCATGCACACAACCCTAGCCTGTTTTGCTGTCCAAAAAAGGTAGATCTGCAAAACACAGATACTGGTCATGTCCATTCTGCATTTAGCGGAACAGAACACGTAATGTGGCCAAGAATAGGATATATTCTATATTTTTGCGGGATCGCAGACAGGCATACAGATGAGGAATTCACACGGATAGGGATGAGCGAACTTGTGTTTTAAAGTTTGGCGTACAAGGTTCAGGTTATCTAAGAATTCCGCTATGGATTCCGCTACCACGGACAATAAGGTATGGTCCGTGGTAGCAGAATCCATAACGAATTCTTGGATAACCTGAACCTTGTACGCTGAACTTGAAACACAAGTTCGCTCAACACAATTTTGCAGAACGGATGCGGATCCACTCATTTAAATGGAGCCGTAAAAGATGTGTAGAGCACACCGTAGTTCTGTTTCGCAGCCCTGCAAACAAGATAGCGCATGGTCCTATTCTTGTCCGTAATTGCGGACAAAAATAGGCATTTTCTATCATAGTGCTGACCGTGAGCAGTCTGCAAAATGCGGAACACACATGGCCGGTATCCGTGTTTTGCAGACCACAAAACACTACAGCAGTCTGAATGAGCCCTAATAGTAAGAGACTCATCTGTATTTTGTAACTCACATTAACCCCATGTTGCCCATTGTTTTAGGAGGTACTTGGAAGTCACTTAGTATTAGGCCTTTTGCATACGGCCGTTCCGTGCAATTGGGGCTGCAATTTACGGCCTCTTATTAAGGTCTCACGTACACGGCCGTTGCTGGCCACGGCCCGCAAACAGTGGGTCCGCAATATGCGGGCACCAGCCGAGTGCAAACAGCGGGTCCGCAATATGGGCCACGGCCGTGTGCATGAGGCCTTAATGTGGGGCACATGGGGACAAACTGAGAAAAGCATGTGCCTCACATTAAAAATAAGTGACCCCCCATCATGTTTCAACACATGGCATTGGCAACTTTGGGGTTAATAAGTCACATTAACCCCAATGTTGCTGGCCCATCTGGTACTTATGTTTTTGCCTGCCTTTATTTTTAGGCAGGCTAATGATTTGTGTACAGTATGGACAGTCTGGGATACCTGATGATTATGAGTCCTGTTACACCCTGTGGGGTCAGGGGCCCGGGCTGCTAATGACTGGGACTGGCAAATAGCAATTGTGGTGGTTGTGGTCTTGTGGAGATGCTGCTGCTTCACTGGGCACTCTCTGGCTGGCTTGCCTCACCTCAGAAACAGCCAGCAGAGGACCTTGGTTTGTTTGTATTCCCTGCCTCCTCCTCTTTTAATTATTAGCTTTTTTCATTGGTGCTTCAGCTTCAGAGGCACCTCCCCTTGTTATTTCATTGGTGGCAGCGGCTGCTGCATCACAGTGGGGGAGGTAGGGACGCTCTCTCCCTCTTTCTTCACTGTGCGACTTCATTGGTGGCAGTGGCGGGCCGTGGCTGCATCACAGTGGGAGAGGGGGATGACGTTCTCTCTTTCCTCCATCAGTGTGCAGGCGACGAGTACAAGGATCGCGGCTGGCAGCTGCGCAGACTAGCTGGCCGCGTCTCTGCACTGAGCGCTTTTGTGCTGAACGCCCGCTGGCTTCCGCGGACGTTCAGCTGAAGAGCCTGAAGCAGGGAACCCCCTTCCACGTTGGCCAGTTTGCCCCCCCCTAACGCCGACCCTGCTCATGCGTGACACCTGCTGTTTGCTCAGGCTCTTTGAGGAGGCCACGTTATTTGTCAGTCGTCATGACTACGGGATGAACGTCATTCCACTGCTTCATGTCCTGGAACAGATGCTGGTAAATCTGGCTGTTCAGGGGACTGGAGACATGGCACCTAGATCTAACAGCCACATGAGTCCTGTGGGGGCTGAGGTCTGACCGGGGGGCCCTCTGCGGTCATGTTCCTCTGCCATGGCTGCTGTGACAGGGTGGGGGGATAGGAGCAGTTCCAGCTCCATCAGCAGCAACTTGAGTCTAGAGTCACTGATGAGCAGCTTTCTTCAACCGCCTAGTGAAGAAACTACTCCCCAGCAGCAGCACCAGCTAGTCCTGGAGCAGGACGTGAACCAGCAGGTGGTGGCATACTTGGACAGCACCCTGTCACCCCACATTGAAGATTCGCTGGACTACTGGGCAGCCAAACTGGATTTGTGGCCAAAACTGTCAGTTTGCCCTGGAAAAACTGTCATGCCCGGCCAGTAGAGGGGCTTCAGAGCGGGTGTTTAGTGCAGTGAGAGTCCTAGTTACCCCAAGAAGAACTCGCTTGTCCACCCAAAATACGAGGCCCTATCAGATTGGAACAGTTTCAATGGAGTACAGGAGAAATGGGACTACTTAAAAGTGGCACTATTGAAGGCAACAGATAATTGCATTAGGCTTGTCAGTAAAATCAAAATTGAAGAGACCACTGTGGTACTCAGCAGAAGTGGCCAAAATCATAAAAAAATAAAAAGATAGCATTTAGTAATTATAAAAATAAAAAAAAGAGGATGACAGGCAAATTTATAAGATTAGGCAGAGAGGCCAAGCAAGTAAAAGGAGCTTCTAAAGCACAGGCAGAAGAGAAATTAGCTCAGTCAGTGAAAAAAGGCGATAAGACATTCTTCAGATACATAAATGAAAAAAGGAAACTAAAACAAGGAATTACCAAATTAAAAACAAAAGAAGGAAGGTATATGGAAGAAGAGCTAGCTGACTGACTCAATGAATACTTCTGTTCAGTTTTTACAAAGGAAAATGTGTGCAGTACTGGAGACCATATCTCCAGAAGGATATTGACTTTGGAGAGAGTTCAGAGAAGAGCTACTAAACTAGTACATGGATTGCAGGAATAAACTTACCATGAAAGATTAAAGGACCTTAACATGTATAGCTTGGAAGAAAGACGAGACAGAGGGGATATGATAGAAACTTTTAAATACATAAAGGGAATCAACAAGGTAAAAAAGGAGAGAATATTTAAAAGAAGAAAAACTGCTACAAGAGGACATAGTTTTAAATTAGAGGGGCAAAGGTTTAAAAGTAATATCAGGAAGTATTACTTTACTGAGAGAGTAGTGGATGCATGGAATAGCCTTCCTGCAGAAGTGGTAGCTGCAAATACAGTAAAGGAGTTTAAGCATGCATGGGATAGGCATAAGGCCATCCGCCATATAAGATAGGGCCAGGGGCTATTCATAGTATTCAGTATATTGGGCAGACTAGATGGGCCAAATGGTTCTTATCTGCCGACACATTCTAGGTTTCTATGTAAAATGTGGAAAGACTGACCTTTGTCAAGATGAATCAGGTGTAGATCAGCCAGGATTACCACCCACCAATGCCTGATGCATCAGACTAGCTCATCCATGGTACCACAGCAATGCTTTGATAAGAGACCGGATTCTTCTGGCTAATTGCCTCAGCTACTATTCTGATGCTGCCACCTACTGTACCTAATGCCACACATCTGATGCCAAGTGTTCCTTCTTTCACCCACCATTTTCAGCTGGTACTGGTATTGCCAACCACCTTGCCACTCTGTCGCCCGTTCACTCTGTGGTCTCCTGATGCTGCTGCCACCTCCTCATTATGTCAACTTGCGTCTCTGTGGTCTCCTGATGCAGCTGTCGCCTCCACACTATGTCACCTTGCCACTCTGTGGTCTCCTGATGCTGCTGCCACCTCCATACTATGTCATCTTGCCACTCTGTGGTCTCCTGATGCTGCTGCCACCTCCACACTATGTCACCTTGCCACT
Source organism: Bufo gargarizans (assembly GCF_014858855.1). NCBI lineage: Eukaryota > Metazoa > Chordata > Amphibia > Anura > Bufonidae > Bufo > Bufo gargarizans. The sequence continues at coordinate 620,443,538 of NC_058080.1, forward strand.
CTGTGGTCTCCTGATGCTGCTGATACCTCAACACTATGTCACGTTGACACTCCATGACCTCCTGATGCTGCTGCCACCTCCACACTTTCATTGTGCCACCCTATGGCCTCCTTTTGATGCTGCTGCCGCCATCTCCACTATCTCTGTCATTGTGCCACTCTGTGGCCTTCTCCTGATGCTGCTGCTGCCGCCACCTCCACACTCTGTCATTGTGCCACTCTGTTGCCTCTTGATATTGCTGCTGCCACCTCCACACTGTCATTGTGACACTCTGTGGCCTCCTCCTGATGCTGCTGTCACCTCCAGACTCTGTCACAGGGCCACTCTGTGCTGTTCCCACCCTCCCAACTTCATGACTGGGCCACTATTTTGCCTTTCGGCCTGGCTGACATCAACATTTATTTGCATGTCATACTGACTCACACTATTATTTCACTACCACAGCAGACTCCCTATGCGTGTTACTGCAAGGCACAGTGTTCTACACCACTATAAAGGTTCTCTGCAGCCAGGAAATAGCAGTTTTTAATGCGATTCGTCACAAATAAATTTTGTTGGAACCAATTTTTTTAGAAAAATTCGGTGAACCGGCAGAATAGAATTTTTGATCTACAGTATAAGGCTACTCAATAAATGAGCCTTGTTACAAGCAGCAGATAAATGTGACTAATTACAGTACAGCCACATGTTCAGGTTTCTGGATGCAGTTTTGGAAGCCAAAATCAGAAGTGGATTATAAAAGGAGAGAAAGTCTACGACTTCTCCTTTTTGGTTTCACTCCTGGTATTGGCTTCCAAAACTGCATCAGGAAACCTGACGTGTGGCCGTGCCCCTAGATTTTACTACAAATAAATGGATTACTGAAGTTGGTTGATATTTACTTCTGTTTAAAGCGTATCCTTTGCCTATACGTGTCAATCTACCATTTAACCATTTCCTGACATGTGACCTACTATCACATCACATGTTGGGTCTTTAAAGATGACACCCGCTCCCGAGCCATGCGGGCGCCATAGCAACCGGGTGCCTGCTGTTTCTTACAGCAGACACCCGCGGCTCATGTCTGCAACCGATCGTGGACATTTAACCCCTCAGACGACCTGGTCAAACCTGACCACACCATCTGAGCTCGCTGAAAAACGAAAGCACGCGCTTCCGGTGATGCTCTGGCTCCCCAGCATGGGGACCAGAGGAGCCGGAGCTTGTATGCGGCAGGAGGCTGCTGCACAGTCATTTCTATGGAGCCCTTGTCTGTAATAGGCCTCCGTAGGAAAGTAGTAAATTCATTCTAGACTCCAAAGCTAGTGCTATCTAATGATTGCTTGTTATAGTTCACTTTGAGAACTAAAAAAAAATTGGAAATAAATAAATAAAAGTTTTGACAAATAAAAATAAAAAACCATAAAATTTCAAATCACCTTTCTTTCCCCAAAATGAGAATAATTATTATTTTTTTTTATTTAAAAAATGCACATCATGGGTATCGCCGCATGCAAAAATGCCCATACTATCAAAATATAAAAGTATGGTGATGGATCATTTATTTGTAGTGACCATGTCAATCTACCATGTGACGTCACCACAGGTCCTTTTCCTCAAAGAAGAAGACAGAAGAGAAGCCGGGCTGCGCGAACAAGTGGATTAAGGTGAGTTTATTTATTTGAACCCCTCCATCACTATTTTAGTAAGCATTCTGTATTCAGAATGCTATTATTTTCCATTATAACCATGTTATAAGGGAAAATAATAAAATCTGCAGAACACCAAAACCAAACCCGAACTTCTGTGAAGAAGTCAGGGTTCGGGTCTGGGTACCAAACATGCAGATTTTTCTAACGCGTGTGCAAAACATTGCGCATTTTCCCGCAATGCATCCGCATCCTATCCGGCCCTCACACTCAACGCCCGTGTGAAAGAGGCCTTAGAATTTCACTTCTGACTACATTTCCACTGCACCGATCCCCTGGGAGTACACTGGGACACAACACTACCACTCCCATCCTCTGCACTTATATCAACTAAATCTTTCAAATATAAGACTATTTAAAGATACAAGAGACTACAAAATTCCATGATTCACAGGGGCATCAATAATCTCAGACATTAATTTAATCTAAAAATGCACCCAGATTAGGTTGTCCTAATGCCTGAGTTTGATTAATTACAGGGCATCGGTCAGCAGATTTTTACCTATAAAACTGGTTGACCTGTTACATGTGCACTTGGCAGCTGAAGGCATCTGTGTTGGTCCCATGTTCATATGTGCCTGCATTGCTGAGAAAATGATGTTTTAATATATGCAACTGAGCCTATAGGAGCAACGGGGGTGTTTTAGTTATGTAATACCCCAGAGTGGGGGTATTACTATTTTGTACTTATTGACTTATGTTTTATATATTTCTTATGCAATGTTACTGTAATGAGATGTTATGCATTTGGTTCACCAGCAGATGGAGTATGTTTGGTAAAAGGAATGGAACTTACCAATCCGTTCCTCCCCCCTAGGTGGGGCTGAGCTAGGGAGAGTCAGTCTAGAGGAGAGTTAGGTGGAGAGGGGAAGTGTGAGGACCCTCTCCTTCCTGAGAGTGAGGAAGCAGCTCCCAGAGCACCAACTCACCAGAACTGAAGTAGGATTCAAGTGGAGTCTTGGAATTAGAGGCAGCAGAGTGACCTGCTACAACTAGCACTAGTGTTATTTGTGTTTTTACATAGGACTGCAGGTAACACTACCACATTATCAATATTAGTGTGATCTGTGGTTTTACATAGGACTGCAGGTAACACTACCACATTATCAGCACTGGTGTTATATGTAGTTTTACATAGGACTGTAGGTAACACTACCACATTATCAGCAGTAGTGTTATCTGTGGTTTTATATAGGACTTTAGGTAACACTACTACATTTTCTGTACTCAGCCATCACTGTGTTATCTGTACTGTTAAATAGGACTGCCGGAGACATCTACTATATTATCCGTACTCAGAGATTTATCACTGCATAACGGGGTCCACTGAGACTTTATCACCCAAGGGCCCACATGAACCTGCAGCCGGCCCTGAATCTGCCATCATACTTCCTCAGCTGGTGCCAGAAGACAATTGCACTAAAGCCTGCTACTACCATTTAAATTCTCAAGTTCTGCATTGCACTTAGTAAAAGGACTTTGTTACGTTCAATTCTGGCCTCATTCTACAATGCTACAATTTTCAGCGCAACGGATGCCAGAGGGGCGCTACAACTACACTTCATCAGGGCCACTGCCTCTCCCATCCTCTACACTGGCTCCCACAGGGGCTCGCTGCAGTTACCCCGTGGCAGCTGCAGAGAAAGTGGCGTCACAAGAATATCCTGTCGGCTGGCAATTTCAGACACTGTTGCATCATCTTTCCATTATAGGCCAATTTTTGCGGATCACTTCTAATTATTTCCGCCATGGGACTACATTGGAATGAAAAAGCAAATCTCCTATTTCGCTGTCGCTTACTATTTCCCCTATTTATATGAAGACAATTGATTTTGCTTCCTGGCCCTGTCACGACTATGTGTTTGGTCGTGACTCTTTGTGTCGCATGCAGTTGTCAGCGGTCTGCTTGTTCTCTACCGCAGGTGAGGGCAGTTAGTATGTTGTCTCACGTGTGGTTGCCGCTGGCAACATGATGTTACTGGCAGTGTAGCAGCCTGAGCTGGTTGCTAGGCGGCTCGCTATCAAGGCATGCGGTTGCACCTGGCAACGTGTTTGTATGTGTTCACTTTCTATGTTTGGTGTGCACGGGATTTAGTTGTGTGTACACTTCCCCTTTAAGTGACACTTTCCTTGTCTGGTGTTGGAAGGGTTAACTCCTTTCCTAGTGTGTGTGTGTGTGTGTGTGGCTGCTTGGGCTATTTAGCTTCTGCTGGACGCCTGTAACTGAGGGGTACTCCAGCCATGCTTTATGCTTGGCTGGAGTCATCCTCCTGGTCTTTATATGCCATCTATCCAGTGAGGGCCACCCTTGTGGTCATAAAATGTTATGATGTTAAGAAGATATTTTTATGCTCTTTATATTTGCAGCTATGGGTGTCCTGGGTACCTGTGTGATTTGTGTGTGTGCTGAGTCCTTAATGTTTGTGTGGACATCAGTACTTGTGCACGGGTTCCAGTCAGCGTGTCTGTGGCAGGTAGGTGTAGTACTGGTTTAACTCACCTGCCATATCCATATGCTGTATATGTTTCCCCGCTCCTTGCTCCTTGGCCAGTGAGACTCCTGTTCATTCGTGTCTAGGAGGAACAGGTCGTCTTACCCTGCTCCTAGTCCAGGGAGTTCCTGAGGGCTAGTAGGGACCCTAAGTTCTGGAGTATGATCCCTACTACCATCTGGGTTGATTCATACGGTTAGGAGTCAGGGTCAGAATTAGGGACGCGCTAGGAGGTGACCTGCTCCCTGATCCTGTTGTCCTGGCCTAGCAGCTGCCCTTATCCTATTGACATCGCACGGTTGAGGGTTTCCCCCATCCTCATCCGTGACAGGTCCTATTCAGTGAATGGTCCTTCAAAACTATAGGATCATAATGGCGATGCCAGACACATGCTGTTTTTAGTTTTGATGAAAGTTCAGCAGCTAGTATTGTAAGGAAGCTGAATGAATAGTACCGACTCAGACATTAGTACTGCTCGGCCTCAGTGATGGCTCTATTTTTTTGATTACGTGAATGTTTGAGATTATTCTTGTCCCTGTGAAACTGTTTTTTTTTTGTCTCTTATATCTATGAATAGTCTTATATTTGAAATTTTTAGTTGATATTGGCTTGTTGTATGTAACCAATGAGATTGATATTCTGATGTGGATACAAGTGTATGTAAGACAAAGTGCAAGGAAGCACAAAACGGCCTTCGCCTTGTTTTTGTCCATACCTGCTGTAACCATGAGGAGATTTTACCATATGGTGAGTGCCATAGGTCATCAATATTAAACACTTGGAAATCCCCATTAAGAAATAAAATAGTATGATTTTCCCTATCATAAGTCCTCATGCACACGACAGTTGTTTCATTCCATGTCCGTTGTTCAGTTTTTCATGATTTTCATGATTGACTTGGCTAATGCACCGTTTGTCATCCGCGTCCGTGATCCGTCCCAAAAAATATAACCTGTCTTATTTTTTTCATGGAAAACGGTTCGCGAACCCATTCAAGTCAATGGGTCCGTGAAAAAACGCGGAGGCACACAAGATTGACATCCGCGTCAGTTTTTTTCCTATCATTTGCATGGCAAACTTGACTTAGACTTTTTTTTACTTTCCTTCGTGTCTGGTGATCCTCCAAAAATAAAGGAAGACACACGAAAACAAAAACAGAAACTGATCACTGAACAACGGAACCCCATTTTGCGGAACGGAACACAACAACGGTCATGTGCATGAGGCCTAAATGTGTACAGCTACTATACTGTTACCCAGGTAAATAAAACCAACGACCACCAGCTTTCCACTGTGAAGACAAATAGGTCTCCATGGCTCGGCTTGTTTCTAGTCCATGGGGATATGTCCATACTGAGCAGGCTGAGCTTGCATTGTAAAGGTTATTGTTTTTTCCTGGTCTGGCTCCACTATAAAGTGCGCATTTTGTGCATTCTACTGTACATGCGTCTGTGTGAAGCTAAAACCTCATCGTAATTGGAGTCACTAAATACGGCAATAGCATTGTAATTAGGAGTATTTTTTTTCTCAGGCTCTGTACAATATTGTATGCTCTGTTTTATTTAACAAAGACAATGAAATATTGGATTAGTACGGGCGTAACAGAATTATAGGGGCATTTGGTTTGACAGGAATAAATAATTCAAACCAGGAAACAGATGTGCAATAAGCAACCATAGCCTCACGTGTGCATGAAAGGCAGCATGTAGAAGAAAGGGAAAGGCCGGCTCTGTAATAATACAGGCTTCAGGAGGAAAACGGACAACCTTCAGGATCCGCCTGTTATAAAGAAGTGGTAAGTACTTACCTGACAGAAGCTGTGCTTCTGCTCTGGTTCCTGTCTGAGCTCTATTTGTGGTGAAGTCATGATGGAAACACCTGACCTCCTGAACAGTCCAGTGATTGGCTGCAGTGGTCACGTGTTGTCATTGTGATATCACCGCTGCAGCCAATAAATAGAACCTGGCTGGGAGAACCGGGGTGGCAGTGTGGGATCTGTTAGGTAAGTGCTTACCCCAAAGGTTGTCTGATTTCCTCTTGAAAGCAGACAATCCCTCTAGGCGTTCTGCACATGACCATACAGTTTTATGATCAGCAAATCATGAATCTGCAAAATACGGATGCAGTCCGTGTATACCCTGAAGTTTTCACTGGACCCATTGTAGAAATGCCTATTCTTGTCCGCATGTTCTGTAAATTGCGGCACAGTTGCATGCATGCAGACAGCACACGGATGACATCTGTGTCCTGTCCTCATTTTTTGTGGCCCCACAGAAATGAATCTGTCTGCATCTGAGCCGCATTTCCAAAAATATAGTTGACTGCATGAGGCCTTAAAGGGGTTCTCCAGGCTTTTAATATTGATGACCTATCCTCAGGATAGGGCATAAACATCAGATCGGTGGGGGGTCTCCCTTCTCTCTTTCTGTCCGTTGCTGCTGTCCCATAGACATACAGCAGCGAGCAGGAAGAGAGAAGGGAGACAGCATGTGTGCAATGCACGCGCCTTCCCTTCATACAGCTGTTCAGCGGGTGTCGGACCCCTGCCAGTCTCATATTGAGGACCTATCCTGAGGATAGGTCATCAATAGTGTTGATCACGAATATTCTAATCGCTAATTTTTATCACGAATATCGGCACTTCGAGAATTTGCGAAGATGTAGAATGTAGTGCTATACATTCGTAATTTCAAATATTCTAGATTTTTTTCATCAGTACCCTCCTGCTTCTTGCTTGTGGGCCAATGAGAAGGCTGCAATATCTTTGTCTGAGCTTAGCCACATCCCTAGCAACCAATAGGAAAGTTGCATACCCCTTACTATATAAGAACCTCCCCAGCAGCCATTTTCTGAGAGAGAGAGCAGTGACATTGTTGTGCTCTGTGCTTTGCTGAGTCATCTGGATCCTTATTCAATTATCGCCTTGGGGCGATTTAGTTTGCAATTGTAGCGCTATACAAGTTATTCATTCATTCATTCATTCATTCAATTACATTAGTTAGTTAGCTTATATATATAATACAGATAGTTAGTGGGAGATAGTCAGTGTAGGTTAGATAGTGATATAGTGTAGCTGATAGGTTCCAGTGCAGGGTGTTAGGTAGTGTGATAGGGATTACTGTACTGTGCATTTTCTCCAGTCTCAGGAAACTTCTAGCAGCTTGAAAAATGTAGCAAAAGTGACCCACGCCTGTATTGCTCGCTCAATACGCGCATATTACATTGCCAATTTTCGCAATTAAGAAAATAATGACTGGAGATCACGAATTCTAGAATTTGCTAATGTATGGCGAATGTTAGGCCAAAAATTCAATAATAATAAATTCATGCTAATAATAGCATGATACAAATAGAACCAATGTACGGATACTGACTGACCAAAAAGAAATACGCTTTCATTGAATTACTGTAGGTAGTATGGTCAAGCCCAATTTCTGTACCAAATATATTATGGTCTGAAGGCCGAATGGACTGTAATATCAAAAAAAAAAAAAAAAAATCCTTATAGTAGTGGGGTGGTGTTTCAACTGCTAGCACTGTGGCTTTATAGTACTCGTTTAGAAACTCCAAAAGTATATTCATGGGCCAGTTGGCCCTGGTGTGTCTGAAATTTGGAAATTACGGTAGATTGTGAGCTCCCCGGGACCAGGAACAGAAGTGAATGATTACCATGTGTGTTCAGAGCTGCAGAATATGCTGGGGGATATGCAGTAAATACTGTGACCCTATGGAAATATATATGATGATTCGGTAGATATGGGAGTTATATAGGGTAGTTTTATATTTGGAATGTTGCCATTAAGAGAAAGATCATTAGGACAATACTCAGGGCTTCAGAGAATTACTGCCACTGTTATACATACCGGCAGCAGTCTACAGTCTAACCACTAATGACAGACAGTCCTTATCATAGTTCAATTAAATAGGTGGACAGCAGAAGAGGTAATCCAGAAGTAGCTTGTTTTCCTTTAACCCCTTCTTGATGCAGCAATTTTCATTTTTTTGCTTTTGTTTTTTTACTCCCTGCCTTCCAGGAGCCATAGCTTTTTTATTTTTCCATTCACATAGCCGTATGAGGCTTGTTTTTTGCAGAACAAGTGGTACTTTCTAATGGCACCATTTAATATTGGATGTGATTAATGTTGAGCGAATCGAAGCGAATTGACTTCAATCCAAATTTCCGGAAAAATTCGAATTGCCACAAAGGCAAATTCCCTAGAGCCAAATCTCTCTTGCGTATGCTGACGTAATGACATCACCACGTCATCACACTGGCCAGTCACGGCCTCTTCACGTGCAAATAGATGAGTTGAGTATGTTTTTTTGTTTAACCCCTGATTAACCCATGAAAGTCCTCAATGTTACTGTCAGATGACGTGATCAGCGTTGAACTCGGTATCTGAGGGGTTTAATGATAGGGGGCACTGCGGTGGTTGTTTCCCATCATTGCGCCCGCTACATACAATGGAATGCAATTTGTGACTAAGTAATTTGTAACAAATCGAATTTCTTTGTGAACTTCGGCGAAGGATCCGAATTGAATTTTTGATAACTTCGCTTATCTCTAGATGTGATGTAGTGGGAAAAAATTCTAAATTGAAAAAACCTGCAATTCCGCCATTGTTTCATGGGTTTTGCTTTACGACATACCCTATGCAGTAAAAATGATGTTAACTTAATTAACCAGGTCAGTACAATTACGACAATATCACGTATTTATAGTTTTTCTTGTGTTTCAATAGCTTTAAAAAAAAGGTTGAATAAATGTGTTTTTTCTTTATATCACCTATATCCACTGATAATGCTGCTCTGTGAACATCCCCTAAGGGTATGGTTACACGTGGCATAAATACTGCAGATATTTCAAAGCGGAATTGTGGCCACTTTATAGAAACATAAACAAGTCTCATCCACACACTGCGTAGGACATAGCAGCAGACGTTGAGCTGCAGTGTGGATTTACGATTGCCAGCGTCCAAATTCCTGATACCGCGGATGTCACCTTTTGCAATGTATAGGATGAAATCTGTGGCGAGACCACAGCAAAATCAGAATTGCCATAAAATCTGCAGCAGGAAACTGGCCATATTTTTACTGTTTTAAAAAAAAAACATAGTCTACTTTCACACTAGTGTTTTTGCTGGATCTGGCAGGATCCGTCAATGATAATACAACCATCTGCATCCCTTATGAACGGATCCGGTTGTATTATCTTTAACATACCCAACACGGATCCGTCAAGAACTCCATTGAAAGTCAATGGGGCTTTTCTATTGTGTCAGAGAAAACCCCCGTCCCAATTGACTTGCATTATAGGTCAGGACGGAAAGCAAACCGCAGAATGCTGCTCTCCGGTATGAGAACGGAACGGAATGCATTTTGGAACATTCCGTTCTGTTCAGTTAAGTTTTGTCCTCATTGACAATGAATGGGGACTAAATGGAAGCGTTTTTTTTCCCGGTATTGAGACCTTATGACGGAACTCAACACCGGAAAACATTAACGCTAGTGTGAAAGTAGCCATAGTTGCATACATCTAAAGCATATATTCGACAGAGCAGTTCAAACGAGTATAGACAGCCAACACAACACCGCATTATACTTTCCTCCCTAACCACAGAAACTGAGGACTATATCTGGGCACCAAATAGACAAAATAGATGTTATGCATGCCCTATAACAAGAGTTATGTGTGGTACTAACATTTTATGTTAAACAAATACCAAGAAAAACAAATGCATCTCATATTCATTTCTGGGTTGTAAATTGACCTTTTTCGGTCCTGGACAGATCTGCACGGGCTAATTCCAAATGGTATTATTTTTATATATTCATCAGACTATTTCTCTGCCATCTGTCCTTCTGTCGCCACCACAAAACCTGAGAGCATCTAGAGGGAATATCAGTAGTAAAGTACAACGTGAGCACAGCGGCAGAGAGAGGAATACATTGTATCTGCTGTAATAATTCAGCATCATAATAAGCGGGGTAGAGCAAGAATAATTGAAAATCACAGGCTGATTGAATAACTGTAAGCTTTGATGAGTTATGGATCTCAATTAAAAACATGCCCAAGGCAATTTCTGATATTACATTATATTTTTTTTGTAATATTATGATTCATGAATCAAGTGTCTAAAAAAAAGTTACATTACATTTTATTGATTGCTAGGGGATAAAAAGGGCGTCTTTTCTGTAAAAGAACATTTAATAAATGTGTCAAAACTAAGAATTGATAGTGTATACGTATACCAGTGCCGAACTTGTTTAGCCTGAAATATTGCTTTATCCTCCTGTTAGCCATATACCTACAGTACTAAATGTCCTTAGGTTTTTGTCTTTCTATTAAGATGCAAATGGTCATCATTTTGCCCCACAGCCAAGTGAGTTTTGTACGCCAGGTATGTGCTAGCCTTTCATACGAGGCATACCACAAATGCCAGCTTTTGGAAGCTCGTGGCAAATACTTCTTCAGTAGGCAGATCATGGAGTCAAGTCTCTGGCAATTTTTGGGGTCATATTTACTAGATGTTCATCCATCCTGCCTTAGAGCTTCAGGGTACTACCGATGATTATGACAGAAATGTAACTATATACAGTGAAGCTGCAAATTAACACATTTTACTCACCACAATAGCCGGGGGTTCCACACACAGTCTTCATTGCCACTTGGTCATCAACAATTTTTGAAAGTCCAAAGTCAGCTGGAAAATGATAAGCCAAGATTACTTTCAAACCTGTTTCTTCATATTTTAGCTATAATACTGAGCTAAACAACTCAAGGGGGATTTATTAAAGGTTCTATACTAGTTTTTTTAATACAAAGTTGCTAATTTTTGCTCAAGCCCCAACTTGTTAGCCCATTTACACTATGCTCACCATGTGTTTTTGAATAAAAAATGGACAGGGTGTGGGCAGGAGAGGTTAGAACCTGCACAGCTCAACAGAGTATGGTATGCACAGTAGATCAATACTGGCATTGGAAACACCAATCTTGATAAATTAGTTAGTGACTAAAAGAGTTTTTATTGAATTGTATAAAAAAAATTACATCAAATATATCATGCAATAGGTCTATAGGAATACAAATCAGTGACCACGGGAACAACCAGTGATATTACAAAAAGTTCAGGAAGTACTGGAGTGCTTAGTAGAGATATAAGAAAACTGAAAAAGCCAGGCCAAGTCTATTCATTGAGATTTCAAAAGGATTACATGACAAAATAGTTAAAGGTTATCCCATGGTTAATGTATGAAAATGAAAACCAGACATCATATAGTACATGACAACCTCTTTCTAATAAAGCTAGAACCAGCCCTATACCTCACATGGATCCAGAGATCACCCCATTCTGATAGACTTCAAGCTGTTAGCTCAGTGGGCATGTCCTCTCTCAGGGAGGTGCCCTTTCTGCTGCAGCTCTCTTCCTGTAACTGTCACAAATTCTAACAGTAGATACGGCTGGTGACAGTTAAAGGATGGAACTAAGCATGTGCATCCAAAAAAACGCAAGTGGCACTATACAGATACATTTTATAACTCAGTGGCTATACTAAACTTTTAATTACATGCAATTTTCTGATCGAGGGGCTAGTTTGAAAAATATTATTTGTGGTACAACACTTTTAAAGGAAGTTTGTCAGTACTGGTGACCAAGGTAAACTGCTGCCAGCAGTACGAAAATGATTGGGGAAAGCAGGACAAACATAACTTTTGTGGAGGTTTCATCATCAGGATTAGTGTGAATATGAACTTTTAGTCTGCCATTGCACAGAAGGTGGAGCTTCACTGTAAAATGCAACCTGCATTATGCTATTATACCACTCCTCGGCTCTGCCACAACAGTCACCACAGGGCGGAGGGGAGGGCTGTGAAATAGCTCAATGCAGAGAGCACTTCATAGTGAAACCCTAACCTCAGCATGTACAAGAGCAGATTCCTGGTAGAGTAAAACTTCATATTCTCACCACTCCTAATAAGAAAAGCTCCACACAAGGTATGTTTCTACTGCTCTCCCCAGCCCTTACATAGTGCTGTCAGAGGTTTGTGCATGGCCAAAAGCGCTATTAGACCCCCTTTAAGCATATGTCCAGGTATGTTCACAATATATTAAAATTGTTGCAGGCTTTTTCTTTTTCTCTTTACTATCAGTTCTATATCAGGATGACATACATATTTAACGAACCCTGAGTAAGTGATCTATTCCTGACTGTTTTATGTAAGTACTTGCTTTATCTTTCTTAATTGTCACTTTCTTTTTGTGGCTATGGAACCAATTACTAGTTTTCCATTGAGGTATTGACTCAAGTTACAATATTTTCAACTTAAAATGGGGACCACTATATATTTATGTTAAAAGCTGAACACTTTTTGCTACAATGAAGTGATAGAAGGAGGATCCTATAGAAACATTTCAAAAAACAAAAATGTGGCATCTGAACCTGAGCTGTAAAAATGAACAAAGAAAAACAGTCTTTTTACTACCAAGGTATTATTACGGCAAAATTGTTCATATTAATAACAGATGGAAGTGCCACCTACTGACAGGAAGAACAGCTGCTAATGTCCCTGGCATTACTTCACGACTAGACAGAAATCCCCACATATCTATCTTTTAAAAGCTCATTGACGATAATTATTTAGACATTTGTCAATCACAGACTGACTTGCATAAGGTGACTGAATATATTAATGTGAAATGTTTGCAAATTTTTTACCCGTTTTGAAGTCTAGATAGAAAAAATATATATAGACGGAGAAAAAAAAATGAATAAATCTACATGGAAAATGAATCATACCAGAACCAGAACTTGCATGATGGAGATGATCAGAGAAAATGTAAGAAATATAATGTGTCTTTATAACTATACTACAATGTTGTATCTGCTCTCAGCCGTTCTTTACACTTGTCCATATATCATGTGGTATTGCCATCTCTCTGCAGCAGATGCCTATAATTAGCCATATTTCCTGTTCTGCGGAGATATAACACTTCCATTCTCTAATGCAGTTCAGTACTTTCAGAAAACATCACACAACTTGTCCGGAAAAACACAGAACGGTAATTTACAAAATGCAGAGGGAATTCAGCCAATCCGATAACAGTGTACCCTGAATTAAAAGACTTACAGAGGTTTTCCGGTACTTAGATATTAATGGCGTAACCTCAGGATAAGTCATCAATATCAGATTGGTGGGGGTCCAACACCACCATCCATCAGCCGTTTTTGGAAGCTGCCGGTGACACTGTGCAGTGGAAAGAACCAGAAGCCCAAGGTTCTGTCCACTGTGTACCGGCCGTGCCAGCGTACTGCAGCTCAAGGCAGTGTCAAAATGGCAATTGCAACAATATTTTATTGCAATAGCATTAAAAAAGTTGTGACTTTTTTCACGCCAGGAACCTGGTGTAAGGAGTAGATAAATCTCCCCCAAAGAGACACTATTTTCTTTCAGATATTTGCTACAGTTTGGCTTTGGGAGGCTCAACGTATCTGTTTTAGTATCCTGTTAACAAGGCACTTACCATAATGTGGTCTCCCTGATAGGCGAACCAGATTAATTTTAATTATGATGACTGCCATTATATTCATTGGAAATCACTGCTTTGGACATTTGCATCCAGTAATTATCTCTCTAAGCAGTCTGTCCTGACTGAATCCCATGCAAAATCACAGTACAGATGTACCAGCCACTGGACGCCAAGTTAAAGGGGTTGTGCAGTGCCAAGATATTGATAACCTATCCTCAAAATAGGTCATCAATATCAGATTGGCGGGGGTTCAACTCCCAACACCCCATCAATCATTTATTTGAAGAGGTAGCAGCACTCTTGGGAACGCTGCCTCCACTTCAAAATTACCTGACGACGTCTCACTTGAAGAGGCAGTGCATTGTAATTACAACTAATCTTCCCATTCAACCATTTAACTAAATGGGACAAGCATTTCAAATTACACTGCACCGTCGCTCAAAGGAGATGGCACACAGGTGATTTTAAAGAGGAAGTGGCACTCGCACGAGCAGTACAACCTCATCAAACAGCTGGTCATTGGGACGCCAGGAGTCGGACCCCATGATCTGATATTGATGACCTATCTTGAGGAAAGGTTATCAATAGAGATGACCAACGTTTGGAAAATTCGATTTGGTCGCTTCGCTGAATTTTACAAAAACGTTCATTTCGGGATAAATTACTTTGTCACAAAGTGCATTTTTTTTGTAAGTAGCGGGTGCAATGACAGGGAGCTGCGATAGTACTGCTCCCCATCATTGTACCCCTCAGATGCCGCGTCCATACATGATTGTGGCATCAGAGAGTAATAATTACAGTTTAAAATTAACAGAAAAAAAATATTATATCATACTTACGTCGTGTGTTGCCCGAGCTTACATTGTCACGCTGGCCGGTGTGGTGACTTCATACATCACCACGCACAGGATTTCGGCCGAGATTTTCAATCAAGATGGCAGCCGCTGGCCGGTCGTGCACAAATGGAGAAGGTAAGTATGAATGTTTTTGTTTTTTACACTATTTCAGAATTGATTCTTTGCCACGAAGCACAAGGAAATTCGGCTTTGCACAAAATGAATTTATCCTGAAATTCGGATTGAATTCCACTTTGTTGGATTCAATTCGCTCATCCCTAGTTATCAATATCTTTGCACTGCACATCACCTTTAAAGCTTGCTGCAACTGTTAATTTAAAACATTGTGGGTGTCAAGTTAAAGATTGTTACATTTATGCACCCATTAACTGGTCAAGGACATTAAATTAAAGCAGGCCTCACCTGTCAATATTGACAGGATCAATTGATGATCTGTGTAAGGGGCAGCAAAAAAAATCATTTTTGGCCCTCATAATGGATGGATAATTCTAACGTTTTGGTCATGTAGTAGTAATGCATATATGGAAATTATATTCTAACTTTGGTGAAGTGTCATACACTGCATTTAACTAGGCTCTATTTTACTGGGAGCCGTTCCCTCAAGAGCATAGGGGTGGCATGAGGAGGCGTTTGATGGATACCGAGAGCTTGTGCACTCCACAGTCTCAGTTCAATCAATGAAGATGTGAGAGGCTCTTGAAAAGAGTGGGCTGCAAGTATCTTTAAGATGAACTTTTAGAGAATGAGAAATATCAGCTGTATACAAGCCTGAGATGACGAGCGGGGACACTAGACTTTTTACGTAAAAGAGATTTATTTTTATACTACTATTATAGTCAATAGAGATGAGCAAATTATTTTCATATTTGGGCATTCACAGGGCCAAAACTGACTAAATAGCTCAAGTATGAACTCAGCCTTACAGGTCAATGTTAGCGCCAAGAGGAGCGCACTCCTTTTACACCGTCGTCAGCTGATTGCACATAGATGTCTACAGAACCTGTTCTATTAAACGCTTATATAAGTAGAGCCCCCCGACAGAGTCGAAAGGGTGTCAGCAGTAAGATTATGTTGACGTCACTGATTATTTTGCCCTTCCTCTGATCCGTCAGAACAATAACCCCCAAAAAACTGATGTCTGTTGAGCATCTGCCTTCACTCGGTCAGCATTTGGTCAGTAATCTATCAATATTGGTAATGCTAAAAAAAAAAAAAAACTGGAGTGGATCCAAAACAGAGATGACCGAGTCAACCATTCAAGAGCCGCTGGGTTGCTGGTCACGACCGCTAGATGACACCAGGAACTCAGGCCTCTCGCTGCGACTCTTGCTGCCATGCCCCCTTACTCTGCTGCGACCTCTGCCTGCCCCAGAAACATTTAGGCCTCGGCCACTCTCCTGTGCAGGGCCTGCCACTTCTCTGTGTGACATAAATAAATAAAAAGAAAGTTAAAACACCCCAAAAAAAGTCTGTAATTTTCTCCACTTCACCACACAACGGCTAATAAGCCCTTTTTTCCCACTAATACACACAAAAAAGGGCTTTAGAACATATAACTGCACCACTGAACGGCAAATATATTTTACATTTGCCATTAATACACGACAAAAAGGGCTTTAGAACATATAACTGCACCGCTGAAGGACAAATGCATTTTAATTTTGCTACTAATACAAGCCAAAATGGACTTTAGAACATATAACTGCACCGCTGAACAGCAAATATATATTTATTTTTCCACTATTACATGCCAAAAAAGGGCTTTAGAACATATAACTGCACCGCTGAACGGCAAATATATTTTACTTTTGCCACTAATACATGCTAAAAAGGGCTTTAGAACATATAACTGTGACGCTGAATGTCAAAGATATATTTCTTTTGCCACTATTACACGCCAAAAAGGGCTTTAGAACATATAACTGCACTGCTGAACGGCAAATATATTTTACATTTGCCACTAATACACGACAAAAAGGGCTTTAGAACATTTAACTGCACCGCTGAATGACAAATGCATTTTAATTTTGCTACTAATACAAGCCAAAATGGACTTTAGAACATATAACTGCACCGCTGAACGGCAAATATATATTTATTTTTGCCACTAATGCACAATAAAAAGGGCTTAAGAGTGAGTAGACGGAGCCTCTAGGTGCTGATTCTACACCCACATAGCACCTAGAGGCTCATTGGCATATAATAAAAGTGCTTATTTTACTAAAACGGCTGCAGGGACAAATGTCAGAAACACACTGTTATGTAGTGCTGACATTAGCGCATCGCTATATCAGTCAGCTACATAATGGTATTTTTGGTGGTAGAAACCCTTTAACACAATCAAATGTGGACAGGCCAAGCAAAGGATACGTCTTGTGGGTACAATGGTAACAGCTATGTCTATGATGCAATTAAAAGGAACTAGAACGACTCTGACACTAAAAACAATATGAATGAAAAGCATTAATATCGCATTGTAGTTGTATCATATGATGCAGTCTCCTGTCCAGGAGACCATTAACTCATTTTGCCTTCCATTCGTTAGTGGTCAAAGCACTCAACCATATTTTTCTTCAGTGTGCTATCCATTTTAAAATGGATTGCACACTGACCCATACATGTCAAGTCCATGTGTTCTATCTGAGAATCTGCAGGTCCTGTTCTTGTTTATTTTACAGGTGAGAATAGCCTTTTCTATTGATGTGACTGAGAGGAAAATGAAATGCATACAGAAGCTATCTGCTTTTCAAGGATACAGACTAGCACACATATAAAAGATTTGTCCTCTACCAAAGTTTAGTTGAATTAACTGGCCTTGCCATTGGCTACCTATTCTGGTCAGCGAAGCAAAATGCTCACTTCAATAACTGGATGTATTGCCGTATTTTATCTGTCCATTTATCAATTGGATAGCCCCTAATAGTAAAATAAATGCAACCAAACACAGAACGAAAACCTGCTGCAGTCTTCAAGAGAACCAGGAAGGTTATTTCCTTTCAAACAGAACTACAACCCCAAACATAAAGCCAAAGCTAGACAGGAATGGCTTAAAACAACGATGCAAAAGTCCTGATTTTGCCAAGTCAGAGTGTAAAACTAAATGGAAATGTGTAGTAAAATTTGAAATCAGCTTTCCATTCTGTTTCAGCAGACTCCTAATGCTGTCAAAGTTGCTTTTACTAGATAGCTATGCATCAATTATTTTGTCTATTATTTTATTGATACTTAGGAGGCATTATTATTTATTCAAGGGGGACAAGGGGCATTAGCATTTATTCAGGAGGTATTATTTATTCAGGGGGCACAAGGGGCATTATTATTTATTAAAGGGGTATAATTACATATTTAGGAGGCATAGGTTGCATTATTAGTTTTTAGGGGGTTCATAGGTAGGCATTGCTTTTTAGAAAAAATCATGTGGTATTATTACTATTTAATAGGCATTGCGGGGGATTATTACATTTTAGGGGGCACACAGTAATCATTTGTATTTTTGGGGACACACCTGGGACATTATTATATTCAAAGGGCACATGCATTGGGCATTATTACTTTCCAGGGAGCAAAAGTGGGCACTATTATTTCTAGGGTACTCACAGGGGTTCAAAGGGTCATTATTGCTGTCTAGAGGGCCATAAATATTATGCAAGGTGAAGATCAGTGAGCATTATTACTGTATAGGTCTCAAAAGATGGCAGTTATAGTGTGGCACACTATAACTGCCTGAGGTACAATATGGGGCACCATCTATTTGACATAATTTTTGGGTATACTATCGTTTTTCAGGGTGCTGGCTATATGGCACTATTTTTAGAGTTTATTTTAGTTATGACACCATTATATCTGAAGTAAAATATTTGGAGGCACCGTGATAAGAAGCAAGTATAATAATAGGGCTGGATGGGGTCACAACAGGGACAGAACTGTAGGTATTAGCATGAAGGGGAGTTTGTGTTGATCGGGAAAGTGAAGGAGGAGGATGAAAAAGTGAGGACCCAAAGATGTCTCTGAAAACTGAGGATATGTAAGACATGGCCGGAAGAAGTCATCATGGTGTTCCGGGCCAGATGGAATTTAGAGGAAAAGTGAACAATTTCAAACAGGGACATCAACTGTAAATCATTGAATATAACGGTACTGTAATCAATTATATGGTCTGCAGAGTGCATGTGTAAAACTAATATCTACCAATGTATGGTCACTATGTGGGAGTAAAGTCTTTGTACAGTGGTTTGCTTATTAATTGCCTCTGGGGGTAATATTCAGTTACTATTTAGTGGTATTAGTACCAGTCATGGTATGGTGTTACCCTGGTGTGGGTTACCTACTCAAGAGACGGATGCTCCCCTTCCCCCCATGCTGAATTCCTAGATACAACTTTGTCCCTACTAGAAAGTGGTATATAAACCGTATACCTTGGGAGCTTTGGTAAATTCTAAATGCCCTTGCCAACTAATAAGGTTTTACAGCCAATCAAATGCTCACAAATCGGCACTATGTATAGCATTGAACGTTGAATGTGGTTTCAAGTTATGTCCTACAAAACCCAAGACCATTGTAATTCACGAAGTTCTTCAAAGATCTGAAAATTACTGGGAAACGTACAACTTGACTGGAAATGTTGAACTCTCAGTCTGTTTTCACACCTAGTTTTTTGGTAGTGTTTTTCTGTACTTTTGCTTTTTTAATATAAAAAATTCCAGCTCCAGATGTTAACTGAAGGTCTAAAGGAAATATCAAAACAAACTTTTTTTTGTCTTTCTTGCTCTTTCCAGAAACACAGCATGCAGTAGCTTTTGTTTTGTTTTTCCAGGCGTTTTGAAAACAGCTTTTCTATAGGTGACAAATACCACAAAGAAAACTCTAGTGGTGCACCGTGTGCAAACAAAGCCAAATAAAATGCTACAAAAACTATTAAAAAAAACACCTGCAGACAAAATTTACGTGTGTATGAACCCTTAGCAAGTTTATGCCCCTGGATGACCAGATATTGGCATAGATTGACTATACCTTTTGTAATGGTTAATACAAGAAAGTAGAAGTTGGAGAGTCACGTTGTTTACCCTGCAGTACGTACTTTGTCTAAGTGGTCAGCTTGTGAATCTGACAAAAGCAGGTCCAATAATACAATTACCGAGTAAGGGCTCTTGAATAGACAGTGCCTATAAGGGACATTCATAGAAAAGGGCATTTTGGATGAAATTTGTATTTCATCCTGCTGGCAGTTACAAATAGAAGGCATTTTCTGCTTTTCCTTCTAGCTAACCAATCTTGAGGTCAATACAGATAACAAAGCCTGAATATAAATGAGACAATCACTGAATAGTCTGTATTGTTAACTCCGTAGAAAATGTTCTACAGATGATGAGCGCCAACAATAATGGTGCAACACTTTATATTTAATGGCATATCTTTTATTCTTCCTTTTATTTGCTTCCCAATAGAAACCTTTTCAAAATCAGTGTATTCTATAGAGAGACTCACAGAGACTATTTGTGTTCTCAGATGCCAAGATTATAGAGGCCAGCTGTACTTAAGCAATCGTACCATTTACTAATCAACTCATAGTAGTCTGCATATTTATTCCCTTAGGACACTGTTAGGCAGAGTTCACACGTCAGTTATTTGGTTAGTTATTTCCAGGTGCCCATGCACACAAATGTATTTTATTTCTGTGTCTGTTAATCTTTTTTTTTTTTTTTTTTTTTGCGGACCCATTGAAATGAATGGTTCTGCATACGGTCTGCAAAAAAAAATACGGAAGTTACTCTATGTGCATTCCGTTTCCGTATGTCTGTATGTGCATTCCGCAAAAAAAAGAACATGTCCTATTATTTTCCACATTTCAGACAAGGATAGGACTGTTCTATTAGGAACCAGCTGTTCTTTTCCATAAAATACAAAATGCACACGGACGCCATCCAGATTTTTTGTGGATCCGTTTTTTGCGGATCCTTAAAAAAAATCCTAAAAGTGGCCCCATGTTGTAGGGGGGTCCAAATTGACAGAAGGCGAGGCAACACAAATAGGCAGGGTCAGCAATATCATAGCGCAAAATACCTGTACAATATATTGCCCCAAAAGCTGTCCTTTTGTGGTGGCCATCAAAAAAATGCAATTTTCTGTCCTCCTCCTCCAGTTCTCTCTGATTAAGATATGGCGCAGGGGGCTTAAAGAGGACCTTTCACCGGATTTTATTAATTGAGATAAGTACCAGTACTTGCGGGTACCCCCCGCTGATGTTGCCACCCTGCCTGTTTTGCCCGCTCAGTATGCAAATACTGAGCATTGGAACAGGGAGGAGGAGCCAGGGTTTCTAAATGGGCGTCTCCTTCTCCCTGGCTGTAGTGCTGTCCAATTGCATCAGAGAGTGTCACAGCCAGGGAGTTTTTTTCTCCCTGGCTGCGATGCTCTCTGCTATGATTGGACAGCGCTACAGCCAGGGGAGAAGGAGACGCCCATTGAGAAACCCTGGCGTCTCCTCCTCCCTGTTCCAATGCTCAGTATTTGCGTACGGCGTAGGAACGCTATTTTAACAAAACAGGCAGGGTGGCAGCATGTACCCCGCAAGTACAGGTATTTATCTCAATTAATAAAAGCCGGTGAAAGGTCCTCTTTAAGAGGTTGAATGTAGGTCATAGCAGTTGAATTCTGGAGGGCATGTGGGTTGCTGGTCAGGACATAAGTACCTGATTATTATAGAGTTAATTACCACTGTGAGCTCACTATGTACCTTGCCAGTGGCAGAGAAGAGGGCTTGGGTGGCCCCCTGGGCATCAGTGCACCAAGACCTTTTCCTGTAAGGTCTATGGCCAATCAGCCCCTGCCAACTACATGCACTGAACATTACACACATACTGTATAAAGAAAAAATGGACAACACATCATAGTCCTGCTTCTAATTTAGTGAAATTATGTAGGTAAGGCTAGGTTCACATCTGCAGCAGAGGTTCCATTAGAAACCTCCATAGCATGGCACAAACCATAACAGCTACCCTAAAGACTCCATTTTAGTCAGTGGAGTATGTTGGCTGCCATTGATGTCCAACGTATTCTGCATTCAAATTCTTTTTTCCGTTTTCTGTTTCTATACTGGAACAGAAAATTGGAAAATGTATCACATATGTGAACTTAGCCTGTGATTAACTAAGACTGCCATTTTATATGCTGATCTGAGTCTAAAGTCCAATGGTTTATGAACAATGTGCTGAATTTCTTAAGAGACACACACCTTCTGGCAATCCATAGGCCATAAAAATCAAATCTACATCAGCAATAAACTGGAGTAGATTTAAACCATAACCTACACGAGTGTTCGCAAACCGCGCGTTCGCGGCGGGCCCCATTGACTTTAATGGCAGGTGAAACTTAAAAATCTTCAGGTCATATTTGCAGCCACCAAATACTTACTAGAAGTACACAAATAGTCATTGCAACATTGACAGTGACATACTAGAGGGGGACCAATGACAAAAATTCCCACAAAAAATATGCATTTTTATGGGCCATTTTTATGCGTCTTAAAGGGAAATTCTCAAAAATGTACCCTGCTGGAGCCTAGAAAAATGTTATTTTAGGCCACGGGAGTATGGGCCCTAAAAATTAGGCATTCACCTTAAAAAAAAAAAATTGTAATTATATGGCTCGAGGTACTTTATGCGGTCACTGAATAACAATTTTACTGTAGCCCACTGAAGTACAGGCCCCAAACATTAGGCATTCACCGTGCAGAAAAGATCATGTGATTATGTGGCTGGAGTTATTTTAGATGGTCATTGGATATCAATTTTACTGCAGGCCAGTACAAATACATGTCAAATACATATGTTTAAAAAAACTAAAAATCTAAAATTGGATTAAAAACATGGCTAACGAAATCCCCCTCTTGAATAAACCCCAAATGATAATAGGTGAAATTCGATAACACATAGTCATCACAGGTGTTGAATTCCTCCGAGGCCCCAACAATTAGGCATTCACCATACAGAAAAGATCAAGTGATTATGTGGCTGGAGG
Source organism: Bufo gargarizans (assembly GCF_014858855.1). NCBI lineage: Eukaryota > Metazoa > Chordata > Amphibia > Anura > Bufonidae > Bufo > Bufo gargarizans. The sequence continues at coordinate 620,466,121 of NC_058080.1, forward strand.
TATATTAGATGGTCAATGGATATAAATTTTACTGCAGGCCAGTGGATTACAGGCCCCAAACATTAGGCATTCACCGGACAGTAAAAATCAAGTGATTATGTAGCTGGAGGTATATTAGACGGTCATTGGATAACAATTTTACTGCAGGCCAGTGAAGTACAGGGCCCAAACATAAGGCATTCACCATACAGAAAAGAACAAGTGATTATGTGGCTGGAGGTACAATATGCGGTCAACGTATAACAATTTTACTATTGGCCAGTTAGATTACAGGCCCCAAAAATTATGCATTCATCGTACAGAAAAGATCAAGTGATTATGTGGCTGGAGGTATATTAGATGGTCAATGGATATCAATTTTACTGCAGGCCAGTGGAGTACAGGCCCCAAACATTAGGCATTCACCGTACAGAAAAGAACAAGTGATTATGTGGCTGGAGGTACATCAGGCATTCATCATATAGCAATTTTACTGTTGGCCAGTTAGATTACAGGCCCCAAAAATTATGCATTCACCGTACAGTTAAGATAAGGTGATTATGTGGCTGGAGGTATATTAGATGGTCATTGGATAACAATTTTACTGCAGGCCAGTGGAGTACAGGCCCCAACCATTAGGCATTCACCGGAAAGAAAAGATCAAGTGATTATGTGGCTGGAGGTATATTAGAAGGTCATTGAATAACAATTTTACTGTAGGCCAGTACAAATAAATGTCAAATACATATATTTAAAAGAATTAAAAATATAAAATTGGATTAAAAACATGTCCAACGAAATCCCCCCTCTTGTAAAAAAATAAAAATAATGATAATAGGTGAAATTCGATAACACGTGGTCGTCACGGGTGTTGAATTCCTCTGAGGCTCCACCAATTAGGCATTCACCGCACAGAAAAGATCAAGTGATTATGTGGCTGGAGGAATATTAGTTGATCATTGGATACCAATTTTACTGCAGGCTAGAGGAGTACAGGCCCCAAACATTAGGCATTCACCAGACAGAAAAGGCCTTCTATGCCGCTGTATTTACATAAGACAGGGACCATTCTTTGTTCTGGGTGGTGGCAGATATGTGTGGGCATAAAGAAATTCTATTAAACGTGGTCGTCACAAGGGTTGAATTCCTCCAAGATCCATGCCTCATTCATTTTTAGAAATATGAGATAGTCCACAATGTCGTGAGCATGGCGAGTGCGCTTATCAGTCACGATCCCCCCCTGCTGCGCTGAACGTCCTTTCGGACAGGACACTCGACGAGGGGCAAGCCAAGAGTTCCATGACAAATTGTGCCAGCTCTGGCCACAGGTCAAGCCTGCACGCCTACTAGTCCAGGGGTTCCTCGCTTCTCTGAGTGTCCACATCAGCCGTTAACCCGATGTAGTCGGACACCTGTCGGTCTAGGCGTTCCCTGAGGCTGGATCCTGAGAGCAGCTGTCGATGAGTTGGCTGCAAGAATGATCTCATATCCGAAGTGACCAACACATCTTTAAACAGCCATCTTTTTGCAGGCATGGTAGGATTGGTACCTGCAACTATTTCTCTGTGGGTGGAAATTCCTCTGCCAGTGCCGGCAACAGCAGAATGCAGCACCTGTCGCAGCAAGGCCTGGAAATGCTGCATTCTGGGAGCCCCCTGTGATGCTGGTAACATGTCCGCCATTTTATGCTTCTACCGGGGGTCTAAGTACGTTGCCACCCAGTATTGGTCATTGCCCTTTTATGCTTTTTATACAGTGGTCCCTCTTCAAATACTGGAGCATGAAGGCCCCCATTTGCACTGAATTGGAAGCGGTGGAGCGCCCTAGCCCCTGCTCATCACCCAAGAGAATGTCGTCCTCAGTCTCCTCCCCCCAGCCACAGACAACACCAGGGATTCCCAAAAAGTCCCCCTCAAAGCCTGCTCTTCTTGCTTCTCCTTCTCCCTCCAAGCACCATCCTCCTCTAACTCCTCGTTAGACTCCTGCTGACTTGTCTCAGATGGAGTAGTTCCCCCTGGAATTCATTCAGCATGGCGACTTCCTCATCTTCCAGCTCCTGCTCCTCGACAGCTTAATCAATGACACGACGCAATGCACGCTCCAGACAGAAGGTGTAAGGTACGATGTCACTGATGCTCCCCAGAACCTGTCCTGCTGCAGAGTTCGTACAGGTAGTCGTTAGCGGAACATTGCTGCTGGAGCAGCCTATCAAACATATACAAGGTGGAGTTCCAGCGCGTTGGGCTGTCACAAATCAGACGTCTGACGGGCAGGTGGTGTCGCCGCTGAACGTTAGCAAGGCGAGCCATGGCCGTGTAAGATCTTCTAAAATGGCCAGAGATTTTCCTGGCCTGCTGCAAAACGTCCTGGGCTCCGGGGTATTTGGCAAGAATCGCTACATGAATAAGTTCAGGACATGTGCCATGAACGGCACGTGTAATTTTGCCCTGTTTCAGCGTGCTCAGCAGATTGGCAGCGTTGTCTTCCAGGCACAACAGCCACAGCACAGCATGGCAACGTCTCACCTGGGACGTCGAAAAAAGGTTCTGGGGAGCTTGGGGGGTCAGCGGAAGAGGCGGTAGCAGTGGAAAAGGAGGAGTCAGCTGAGGCAGAGTAGGAGGATGGAGTAGGAGGAGGTGAAGAAGAGGCAGGCCTTCATGCAATCCTTGGTGGTAACACCAAATCCACACGGATGCCACGGTTTGCATGCTTGACACCCATCAGAAGGTTCACCCAGTGGGCAGTAAAAGTTATGTACCTTCCCTGCCCGTGCTTGCTAGACCACGTGTCTGTGGTCAGATGTATCTTGGCACCAACACTGTGTGCCAGAGATACATTAAATTGCCGCTGAACATGGCCATATAGCTCTGGGATGCCCTTCTGGGAGAAATATTTCCTTCCGGAGACCTTCCATAGCGGTGTGCCAATGGCCACAAATTTTCTAAAGGCCTTCGAGTCCACCAGTTTGTATGGCAGTAGTTGAAGGGCTAGCGGTTCCGACAAACCAGCGGTTAGCTGTTGGGCAAGAGGATAATCCAGCGTCATCAACTTTTTACGTTCGAACATTTGGGCCACGGAAGCCCGTATTCTGCTAGATGAACGCGACGACGGCATGGTGGTGTGGAGGACAAATGGGAGGAGAGAGGAGAAGGAGGAGGCAGGACGTGGAGCGCTGGGAGTGTGTCTTTGTGGGTTCTGACGGTGTTGCTCCCATTGGGCTTGGTGATAGGGGGACAGGTGCCTTCTTAAGGTGGTCATCCCTAGGTGAGTGTTGGGCTTACAGCGACTTATGAGTTGACAGCACAGGCTGCAGATGGCAACACTATTGTCGGCAGCTGACACGTTAAAAAAAGCCCACACTGCGGAGCCATGTGCTGGCATCCTGGGAGCGCCAAAGGTGACCATGCATGGTGGATGGCTCGCTTCAGATACATTTGCAGTCTGCTTTTTGCCTCCTGTACCCAGCGAGCTCTGCCTGCTTCTCCTCCCTCTCTGCTGCTCTGTCTCTCCCTCTGAACTCCCCTCCTCTTCCTTTCTTGTGGGCACCCACATGACGTCCATCGACACATCATCATCGTCACCTTCACCACCGCTGACATTTGAGATCTCGGAGTAGGCAGCAACAGCAGGGACCTCCCTCCCTGGGCTGATATGGGTACTGTTGTTAGACCGCTGGGTGGCGGCCATTGCTACCTCCTCTTCCTTACCCGATGCCAAGAATGGATGCACATCTGTAAGGTCTGGGAATGGATAGGACAATAATTCCTCTGCTCAAGTGGAGACGCTATGGTGGTGGTGGTGGTGGTGTCTTTGGGGGTGCACACAGCAGAGAGCGAGGAGAGTGCAGATACAGAGGACGAGGAGGGTGCAGAAGCAGAAGGATGAGTGAACCACTCAACCAACTCTGGTGCGTCCTTTGACGTAATCGCACGCACCTTCTCCATCTTCCTACTTAGGCTCTGGCCTGGTGCACCTGACCGACCCCTACCACCCCTGCAAAATGGCCTGCCTCTTCCTCTGCCTGTCATTTTCAAAATGACCCTGTGCCGAATTCCCTAGAGAAGAGCAGCATTTGTGGAAGCAGGTATATCACAGACCTCAATCAATATTTGGCAGAAACAGGTATATCAAACCCCTTAATCAGTATTTTGTTGAAGCAGGTATACCGCAGGCCTCAATCAATACTTGGTGGAAACAGGTATATCGAACCCCTTAATCAGTATTTTGTGGAAGCAGGTATATGGCAGCCTTCAATCAGTATTTTGTGGAAGCTGGTCTATCAAACCCCTTAATCAGTATTTTGTGGAAGCAGGTATATCGCTGTCACAAGGGTGTCAAGAGCCATGTCTGACTCTGTTATACCCGGGGTCAGGAAGTCGAAGCGGGTGACTGCGCGCTCTATGTCTAAAGTTACTTAATGATAGCTTTCTGTGTTTGCCTTGCAATCCTTTTTGTCTCACTCAGGGATCCGTAGCTTCTTCTCCTCAGCTGTTTCTTGTCCGTCACTCCCAACCTCCTTATATTCCCCTCTCCCACTTCTCTGGTTGCCAGATATAGAGCTTCCTGCCTGGACTTCTATACTGACCCACTGGAGCTGAGTTGCTGTTATCCCTGGTTGTCGTACTAAAGCATTACCCTCTGGATCCCTGTTGGTTGTTTGTTGTCGCCCACATGGGACTATATGTTTTGTCAGTATTGTCTGTCCTCTCCCTAGTGTTTCCCTTTAGTGTTAGTGGTGCGGACTAGTGTTCCCACCGCCCTATTCACTACGTAGGGCTCATCTTAGGGAAAGCCAGGGTTTAGGCACGTGATCGGCGTACGGGTGAGAAACCCGTCTAGGGAGGGATGTCAGGGCAGTCAGGTGCCAGCCTCAAGGTGAGTTAGGGGTCATCATCTTTCCCTCTCCCTTGGACAGGGCCTTCCTTTTCCCTCCCTTTGCATCACATATGTGATCGGCACGCCGGTCGTGATAATCGCAGGCCTCAATCAATATTTGGTGGAAACATGTATATTGAACCCCTTAATCAGTATTTTGTGGAAGCAGGTACCGTATTTTTCGCCGTATAAGACGCACCAGCCCATAAGACGCACCTAGGTTTTTGGGGAGGAAAATAAGAAAAAAATGTTTAAACCAAAAGGTGTGCTGTGTGTTTGGTGGGTTTGGAACTAATGGTGGTCTGTGGATGGCACTATTACTGGGGATCTGTGGATGATGGACACTGTTATGGGGGGGGATTTGTGGATGATGGACACTGTTATGGGGGGATCTGTGGATGACGGACACTGTTATGGGGGGATCTGTGGATGACGGACACTGTTATGGGGGGATCTGTGGATGACGGACACTGCTATGGGGGGGATCTGTGGATGACGGACACTGTTATGGGGGGGATCTGTGATGGACACTGTTATGGGGGGATCTGTGGCTTGCACTGTTACAGGGGGATCTGTGGCTGGCACTGTTACAGGGGGGGATCTGTGGCTGGCACTGTTAGAGGGGGGATCTGTGGGTGGCACTGTTAGAGGGGGGATCTGTGGGTGGCACTGTTATATATGTGCCATCCACAGACCCCCCCATCCCATAACAGTGCCATCCACAGACCCTCCCAGCCCATAACTGTGCCATCCACAGATGTCCCCCATAGAAATGTCATCCACAGATTCCCAGCCGCTCCAGTATACAAATATAAGATGTCTTATTCAATTAATAGTTATTAAACATGCCCCCTAACTCCTAATAGTACCTTACATCCTAACCGCTTCAGTACAATGGAGGCAGGCAGGCCGGGCGGCCGGCGCATCACTCACGGACGTCACTTGCCTGCGCCGCCTGCTTCATTCATAAAGTAGGCGGCGCAGGCACATGACATCAGGTAGTTACGCTGCCGCCCGCCCGGCCTGCATTGTACTGAAGCGGTTAGGATTTAAGATACTATTAGGAATGAAGGGGCATATTTAATAACTATTAATTGAATAAGACATTTTATATTAGTATACCGGTGCGGCGGGCGGGGCTATAGTACAGTGATTGCACCGCCCCATCGCTATTGCCGGTCCCCAGCTCCTCCTCCCAGTCCCTCCCCGAGTCCCCGCTCGCTCGTTCATCGCAGCTTGCGATGTAAAACTGACAGCATTTTGGGCGAAAAATACGGTATATCAAACCCCTTAATCAGTATTTTGTGGAAGCAGGTATATCGCAGGCCTCAATCAATATTTGGTGGAAACAGGTATATCGAACCTCTAAATCGGTATTTTGTGGAAGCAGGTATATCGCAGGCCTTAATCAATATTTGGTGGAAACAGGTATATTGAACCCCTTAATCAGTATTTTGTGGGAGCAGGTATCTCGCGGGCCTCAATCAATATTTGGTGGAAACAGGTATATCTAACCCCTTAAAGTATAACTGTCATATTTTTTTGGGGGGGAGTATTGGATTGTGGTGATTAATATCTCCTTGGTGGCCCTATTTCAACTTTTACTGTGTATTCAATTACCCCTTAATTCCACAGTTTTGTTCCCTGTACTGCCTATTTTTACCTGTGCTTAAATCAGGTTGCTATGCAGGGTCCGTCTATGTGTTGAAAGACTGAGGACGCAGAAGCACTCAGCGTCGCAAGGTCACATTACTGACAGCCAGGGACTGTAAGTAAATGATTAAAGCCAGGTCCTCCCCAGCAGCTGATAACAGTGCCTGGGCTGTGTACACTTCTCCCTATCCCTGCGCTTGGCAGACGCTCCCTCACTCAGCAGACTTGGACAATGCAGAGTCGAAGCAGCGCAGACCAGGGAAGGGAGATTTGTCATCTGCTCAGTGTATAAATGAAAGCAACATGTGGTAAGAGGACCCCTTTGTGCTGCAAGAGATTAACCCTTTAGGGGGAGTGCTCTGGTTACTGACACTTTTGGGGGGCTATTGCTACTGGCTAGTGCGGGCAGGCGGGATTAGCCTCAGATTGAGGGCAGTGGGGGCCATCTTAACTGAATAATGAAATTGCAGTTTTATGCAGACTGGTTGCTAAGGGATGAATCTTATTAAATATGGAGTAAGTCAGTCTAATAGTAACTGATTCTGGAATATCATGTTATTAGTAACTACATATATGAAAATTGAAATTAGGGTCTAAGTGTGACAGGTATCCTTTAATCAGTGTTTTGTGGAAGCAGGTATATCGCTCCCCTCAATCAATATTTGGTGGAAGCAGGTAAATCAAACCCCTTAATCAGTATTTTGTGGAAGTAGGTATATCCCACCCCTCAATTATTAATTTTTGCCACAACAGTTATATCACACCACCCTGTTTATTTGGGGCAACAGGTATATTGCAGCCCTCAATCAGTATTTTGTGGAAAAAGGTATATCACACCCCTCAATCAGTTTTTTGGGGGGCAACAGGTATATCACACCCATTGCAAATAGTTGTTCCAATAGCGCTTGTCCATCTATATACCTGCTGTATCGCAGCAGAACCGCACACAACTGCTGCACAATGCAAATGCACTATAATATACTTTGTATGTTAGAAAGTATATTATAAGTATATCACACCCCTCAGTATATCACACCTATTGATAGCACACCTATACCAGTCCTAAAAAGGTATTTTGTGGCCCTATTAGCTAGCGTTTGGTGTCCCTAACAGTCTGTCCCTGCTCCACAAAGCAACCTCTCCCTACACTGGCAAAACATAGAATGCAAAATGGCTGCCAGATCGGATTCTTTGATAGTGTGGGGGTGTGTCCTTGTGCTGAAACGTCTCAATTGGCTGTCCTGTCCCACCTTATGGATGTTTCATGGGTCAAAGTTCGGCACAATGCAAAAGAATATGGGGCCCGCGGACATCGCTATATGTTTGCATGTTCAGCGAACCGCGAATTCGCAAAGCTCGCCGCAAAATGACTGCCGGGCGAACCGTAAGGCCATCTCTATTTATAAATGAATTGCCAGCCATCTGCAATAAAGGTCCATCTGGGTGTCTCTGCACAATCTGATGCTATGGATTAAATGCCCCATTGTCTGACTGTGCAGCGTATTAGCAAGTAATTATCAGGAATAAACAAAATGCTCCTGAAAATTGCCTGATTATTAGAGCGATAACTGTATGAGGACAAACAATCACTATAGAGCTTGCTTATACCAGTACAGTTTCCTTGTTTTTGGGTAGCAGATCCCTTTTTACACAGTTTCTGCTGCACATAAATCATTTTAGGTGTTTGTCAGAACACCTCGCGATCAAGGCTAAGTATTGAAGGAGGTCTTGCGCCCGGAGTTAAGGTGGTATCTAAAATAGTACCAAGTTTAACTACATATCTCTCACCTAGCTTGTTTATGAACAAACCCGTGAGGTGCAAGACTTGGCTAACTGTATGGGGCTCATATAGTTGTGGACATAGAAAATGTAAAATATATTTATTTGGTGAGAAATTCTGTTCTTTGGTCACAGGGAATGACTATGACACCAGTAGCTATATAAATTGTAATACATTGCATGTACTGTAGTCTACCTAGACATGTGCACAATATAGACATAATACCTAGACATAATAGTTCAGTATGTGAGATGTACTACCTCTGCACATAATGTCAGAATAAAACACCATTTGTCAGATATGGACAGTAAAGCACCACCTACACACATAGAATACAGGCTGATTGTCAGGAATGAAGCGTCGGCTGTTCGTTCAGTGGAGGTGAAGCGCTGTTTTTACGTGCAGTGATCGCCTCCACAATAGGAGGATCAGGGATTGCTACTGCCATCAGCCGTCCTCATACACCTGCGCAGCAGAGCTTTGTTTAGACTATAATTTAGGTGCCTGCACGAATGGCAGAATCCACTAATGAACGGGTCATCTGCTGCACCTTCAGATGGGCAGCTTGTTGGGAACGAGCATTCACAGGAATGTTTGGTCCCTGTAATCTGACCAATAATCTGCCCATTTAAGTCCACTACAATTAATAGATATTAATTATTTAGGCATTTTAGGGAGGTGCATTCAGGGGATACAAAATGATTCTCTGTTAGTGGCAATAAAAAGGTGTTTTACCCAATTACAGATGGAAATCATAGAATAAAAGTATTAGACAGAGGGCCAGATTTATCATGACTCTGACAGCTCACTCCACTTTAACATATGGCTAAAGTCAGTTTTAGCCAAGTCAGATTTATGATCGGCCCTTGTAATAAATGTGGTTTGACGGTAGCAGTTTATCCGTCAGTAAGCAGCTTTACAAAAGTCGCACATCTTTACGAAAAAGTTGCACGTTTTTATGAAAGTCGCATGTTCTATTAAAAAGTCTCATAAGATAAGCATGGTCCTCACTGGAGTGAAATTGCGACTTTTTTGCGACTTTTTAAATAGGCCCAATAGTAAATCTGTCTAGAGATTCATTTCAGAAAACTGGCGAGCATAGTGCAGAGCAGAGAAAAGTCGCAAATTTGTGCGCAGTTTTAGCGTTTGGGACTTTTTTGGGACTTTTTCACTCCATTATTCTGACCTTAGCTAATGATAAATCTGGCCCAGAGTCTTTTTGGATTTTTGTTCTGAACACACTTCTCAATCAAAGGCAAGACCTGATATTAAAGGAGTTTTCCAGGCTCTTGATGTTGATGACCTATCCTCAGGATAGGTAATTAATATCAGATTTGTATGGGTCTGACACCCTGCTCCTGTACTGACATGCTGTTCCCTCCAGTCTCCAGTGCAAAAACTAGAGGAAGTACAGTTCTGTTCAAAGTATTGTGGTCGTGCAGGTTACTGCAGCTCATCTCTCATTTAAGTGAATACTAGCTAAAGGACCCATCTGTGCACAGGTATATTTCATCTATTTAATTTAATGTTTGTGTGTGTCGTTAAAATATATCAACAGTATCCACGGTAACAGTCACATCTACATCACCCCGCCCCCTTAACAGTGACCTCCTACTGCCGCCCACCCCTTAACACTGACCTCCCCACAGTCTCCCATCTCCTTAAAATGGGATCTCCACAGCAGCCCACCCCCTTAACTTTGACATTCACAGCAGCCTGCCCCTTTAACAATGAGTTCCACAGCACCCACCCACTTGACAGTGACCTCCACAGGGGCCCGCCCCCTTAACAGTGACCTCTACAGCACCCGCCCCTTAAAGGGGTTGTCCGGGATTGAGGACTTTGTTACATTAGAACAAGAAAGACAAACGTATAACATACATCCATGTCCTACTTTTTCCACATGTATCTCAAGCACAGTTTTCATATGGGAAATTCTTCGCCGTAAGTGAACTTTTCTTAGACTCGGTGACGTACCGGGTCCCTTGCAGGAGCGCTGAAGCCTCTTCTTCCAGCTGCTCAGGGAGCCCAGTGACATCACCGGCACTGATGGGCGGGCTTTAGCGCTGCTCTAGCCAGTAAAATGGCTAGGACAGCGCTAAAGCCTGCCCATTAGAGCCAGTGACATCACTGAACAAACTGCCCGGTGAAAGCCTCCGCCGAGCAGTGTGTTATTGTAAACAAAAGAGCCTTTGCCCTGCACGATTTAGCGCACCGCAAAGAAGATCATTGGAGCATGAACTGCTCCGATGTTCAAGTCAGGGGGGCTGCCTGGGTGAAAATAGAAGTATGTCCGGGTTCAGCTTTGAACCCAGACAACCTCTTTAACCCTGACCATAGGTTGCAGTCCCCTTAACTTTGACCTCCACCATTTCCGGCCCCCTTAACAGACACCTCTACAGTGACTGCCCCTTTAACAGTGACTGCTACACTACCCCGCTCCCTTAACAGCGACCTCAAAGTGCTCCGCTGCCATTACAGTGACTTCCCAGTACCTGCTGCCCCTTTAATAGTGGCCTCCACAGTCCCCTCCTCCCTTAACACTGACCTCCACAGTGGCCTACCTCTTTAACAGTAACATCCACAGCGACCTCCCCTTTAACAGTGACCTCCCCTTTAACAGTGACCTCCACAGCGGCCGCCCCTTTATCAGTGACCTCCACAGTACCCTGTCTCCTTAACGGTGATTTACACAATAATCCGCCCTCTTAACAGTGACCTCCACAGAGCTCCATTCCCTTAAAATGTGACCTCCACAATAGCCCGCCCCCCTTAACAGTGACCTCTACAGCACCCCGCCCCTCAACACTGACCTTCGTAGCGGACCGTCCCCTTAACTGTGACCTCCACAGCGCCCACCCCTTTAACAGTGACCTCCACAGCGGCCGCCCCTTTATTAGTGACTTCCACAGTACCCCGTCTCCTTAACAGCGATTTCCACAACACCCCGCCCCCTTAACAGTGGCCTCTACAGCAATCTTCCCATTAACACTGTCCTCCAAAGCGGACCATCCGCTTAATTGTGACCTCCACAGCAGCCTGCCCCAAAGGTGGCCACAGGTCTGGTTTTAGGCCGGACAGTCCGGCTTTCAGACTCCCTGTCCTCTGTCCGGCGCAGGGCCTGGACGGACACAGGCAGTTACTTTTGAACAGCTCACTCTCAAACAGCAGCACTGTGCTATCTAAGCATGAGCTGCAGGGAGAATGTCAATCAATCAGAAGTTGATGTTTACCTTCATTTTTTCAATTCCCTGTGGGCTGCGGAGTGGCCTAACCGGACAGGGGGTGTGGCTGAGCGGGACCTGGGGCGGGGTTTTTAAGTCCGTCTGCCCCCTGAACTGTGACCTCAACAGCACTCCGCTCCCTTAATAGTGTCATCCACAACGCCCTGCCCCTTTAAAGGAAATCTGTCACCAGAATAATTGCTTTTGAAGTAAAGCCATGGCCTAATAGCACTTAGTACCTTATTTCCAGATGTGCCTTTGTTTCAGCAATAGATGTTTTCTATCTTCTGAAAATCAAGTTTATTTACTATGGAAATGAGCCGGTAAGGTGTCCAGAGGGGCGTCACTCTTGCAGGAAGGAGCCTAGGCACGCCTCCTGCCATCACGCTGGGAGCAGGAAAAGGGGGGCAGAGTTATGGCTTAAATGTGTTGTAGGAGGGGTGGGTGGACACATTGTGGCAGGAGGCGTGCCTGGGCTTATCCCTGCAAAAGTGACGTCCCTCTGGGCACCTTACCGGCTCATTTCCATAGCAAATAAACTTGATTTTCAGAGGATAAAAAACATCTATTGCTGAAACAAAGGCACATCTGGAAATAAGGTACTAAGTGCTATTAGGCCATGGCTTTACTTCAATAGCGATTATCCTGGTGACAGATTTCCTTTAAAGCTCACTTACAGCAGTGAAGAAAAATGGCTGCGTTGTTATCGAAACCTGGAGTAAAACTGTGTGTATGTGGAGACTAAGGGCCTGCGAGCTCCTATTGGCTGATAAGGGTCATGTGACGAGGCTTCTATTGGCTAATGCATTTTTGGGAATATCACAGGAATGGTATGTGCTAGAGAGCTGAGACCCAGTCTAAAACCGGACACCTGATGTACCTGTGTGCCAAATTTCGTGACTGTAAATGCGACAGTGCGGATTCCTTTAGCGGACATACACACATACACTCTATACAGCTTTATATATTAGATAAGATGACCTGCAGTAACCCAGCATGGCCACTACACTTTGAATGGAGCTGTGCTTCCTGTCCCACTCATAGTGCTAGTTCCAGCAATGGAGGCTGCAGGGAACAGCTGATCAGTGAGGGTGCGAGGTGTGAGACCCTCTCTGAATGGACATTGATGAACTACCTTGAGGACAGTTCATCTATATCAGGAGCCTTAAAAACCCCTTTAATGCAGTTACATTTGTTCCTACTCCCCCTGAGGAAGCTGACGCAAAACACGTGTCGGGGTCTCTAGGAGGTGCCACGAGCCGGGTCTGTATTGTGTATATGTTGTGGATCATGTTTTTTTATCTAGGTGGGGGAGCCACATGGTTTGATTTTGTATTTCTGTATACCGGTACTTGTTTTTCCATCCCACCTTCTCCATTACTTGCAGTGCTATAACTTAATGTCCCAACGTGTTTTGTGCACTCTCCATGTGGTTGTGTTTGTCTTTGCCAATTTATGTATCTATCTATTTGTTTTATCAATTTCAATAAAGATATATTTTTGGATATACATTTGTGTATTGTATTTGTGTATATGCTGAGTGCCTGGAATTGTCCCATCTAGGAGCTATTTGTTTCTACATGTCAAGTCAAAATCTTTTGGGTATATACGGCCCCATTCCAGGCTTTCTCCTTTACCTGCCATGTTTTGTAGCCATGTGACACTGCTTATGCTTTTAAAATGTGCTCCTTTAATTGCACAGACATGTTATGAGTGAGACTTTACACTGAAATGGGAAAACTGTGCTTGCTTTTTAAAATAATTTTGGATTAATAAAGGAGGACGTTTTTATCCATTGGCAAATGTTGTGGAATTTTTCCTATTCTTGTATGATTAAATGGTATCTCCCATGAAAATGTTATTCAATATGTCGGCATCATTGTATTCAGTAGGATGAGCTGAGCACATTGATATATGGTTTTGTGAAAAAATATGGCGTATAATTGAATTCTCAGCTCTTTCTCGCCTTAGGAGTTCAGTAGGCGGTTCTACTTAGTGACTGGAATCGTTCCTGTATAAGCATACATAAAGAGAGAGCTGTCAATGATGATCAGGACCTTCCACCGGATTCTTAAGCCCAGAATGATCAGAGACTTGAATTAATAAGCAATGCAAACCTTTTCCCACAAAACTATATATCAATCTGCTCAGCTCAACCAGTTTTATAACATGCTGCCTGCAGAACAGATGTTCAATGTGAAAACCTTACTGTAAATGAGTCACTGTAAACTATTGACCTTCACTTGTGTTTGTCACCCACCATCCCTTCTTCGTGGTGGACAAGCTCATGAATTGCTGAATGGAATATAAAAGACACAAACAAGAAGACAACATATATACCGTTATACAGTATATCCCTTTGCATTTTCACAAGATGAGAAATAATGGACCTGCTAGTTCCCTTGGTTTATTATGCTCACCATTGCTTTCAGCACTTTTTGTGAAAATAACTTTTAAAAGATTTATTTTCTCAGATGTGTTGTCCTACTACCGGTACATTCTGCAGCTGTAAAAGATGTTCTCCAGCTTTAGCCTATTAAATTCATTGCCAATTAACAAACCCATCCGTCGTTAACATTCCTGTTGATAATTAAACCCTTTATCGCCAGACATTAGATGTTTTATTACATTCCTACTAACACTGTCCTTCAGTCTTAACCTTGGTCCGTTACCGGGAAAAGACAGACAACAATCCAATGCCATTTCGGCAAGCAAGAAAATATAGTATTGTGATATGTTTCTCTATGTACTGGCACAATGGCAGTTCACGCTAATGGTAAATTGTGGTCGCCATGTACAGACAGAAATCTCATGGACACCAACACAGAACTATCCACCAGCTATACAATTATGTATTCTGAAACATTTTTCATTTTATATTTTCAATGAGTTCACACTTCAGTCATTTGGTCAGTTATTGAGCTAAAACCAACATGAAGCCTGCACAGAGATCAGGTATAATGGAGAGATTTCCTCCTGTTCTGTATATTTGACCTGCACTTGGTTTTGGCTCACAATAAGGCCTCATGCACTCGACCGTATGTATTTTGTGGTCTGCAAAACACAGATCCGCTAAAAATACGAATGGCGTCCGCGTGCATTCTGTATTTTGCGGAATGGAACAGCTGGCCCCTAATAGAACAGTCCTATCCTTGTCCGTAATGCGGACAGTAATAGGACACGTTCTATTTTTGCAGAACTGGACATACGGAAACGGAATACACACAGAGTAACTTCTGTATTTTTTTTGCGGACCCATTGAAATGAACGGTTCCGCATACGGTCCACAAAACAAATGGAGTGGACATGGAAAGAAAATACGTTTGTGTGCATGAGGCCTAACTGATGGAAGTAACTGAAGTGTGAACTCAGCCTTAGAAACGTTTAGATTTTTTTTTTATGTGTAAGTATCTTTACTTTTACTAATTACAACACCATTTTATATTTTTAATTTATAAACATTTTCATTTTTATTTTTAATGTGTTATTAACTTTACAATGATTGTCTTCCTGCCTATTTCAGTTCCAGTTTTCAGTACCAGAAGCCACTGGATATAGTGTGGGATACTTGATTATTGCTCATGACAATGGGAAACTGACCAAAATCTAGGGCAGATGGTTTTCAAGTGTATTACTGTACAGCAGCGGCGGCATGAAGCGCACGGCGTCATAGCAACCAATGACGCCGTGCGCTCATGCTCTGAACAGGAATCCAGCCCGGCATACCATGGACCGCTCTCGGCTGCGGAACACGGCCGTGTGCATTCGGCCTAAGGGTGGGTTCACACTAGCATTAGGGATTCCGTTATGGCTTTCCGTTATAACATGGTTATAACGGAATGCTCAGACAGAATGCAAAACAGAAGCCTTCAAAAGACATTCAGTTTGCTTTCTGTCCTAATAGAAGTCTATGGGAAAGCATAACAGATCCGTCTGGGTCCCGTTATGCAAGACGGTCAACAGGACTTTGTTTTATGTCTTGCATACGGGACTCAGACGGATCCGTTATGCTTTCCTGTAGACTTCTAATAGGAGGGAAAGCAAATGGAATGTCTTTTAAAGGCATCCATTTTGCATTCCGTCATAATACAAGTCTATGGGCAGAAGAACGGATCTCTCCTTCCGTCTTATGGATGCCGTTATTTTCAGTTATAACCATGTTATAATGGAAAGCCATAACTGAATCCCTAACGCTAGTGTGTACCCACCCTTAGCTGTAATGTGGGTACACACTAGCGTAATTTGTGTAATTTGGTTGCATCATTGTGGATGCAAACACCAAGGCTAAATCTAAAATTTAAGTCAAGAATAGTCATTACAGAGTTTGTTGTGATGGGAAAAAAAATATATGCCACGGGGTCAGAATAGTGACTGCATTTAGCTGGTCAGTATGGGTGGAAGAAGCTCTCACACTTTTTCTTGCTGTATAATGTATTACTTGACTTACTTGACTTGATGTAAAACAGTCACAACACAGTGTTTTCTAAATGACTCCCTAGACTCGTTTTCAGGCTCAATCCATGTAAGTAGAATAAGGGTACTTTCACATGCAGCAGATTTGTTACAAAGATTTGAATGTCCCATTGTTCTGAATAGGGCTCGCAGAAAGCCATGCACAAGCCACAGAAAGAACCCCATTAAGGCCTATAAGGGCTCATGCACACGACAGTATTTTGCGTTCAGTATACTGGACGTTTTTTTTGTTCAGTATGCGGTACATATACTGAACCATTCATTTCAATGGTTCAGCAAAAAAAAAACTGAAGTTTCTCCGTGTGCATTCTGTTTCAGTATTTCCGTATTTCAGTAACGTGAAAAGATAGAACACGTCCTATTCTTGTCTGCAAATCATCGTGCTTGGCTCCTCAAGTCAATGGGTCCGCAAAAAAAACTGAACACATACAGAAATGCCATTTTTTTCCCCCCCCCAGGATGCCATTTTTTTGTGTTGGCAAGTTCTTTTTGAGATCAGTTATGGGTTTTGGTTGAAAATGGAAAATGAACTATATATCTTGTGTGCTTACTGACATTAACTACATTAACTTACATGCACCACAACGTATCTGTATGTCGTTAGTGTAGTGTAAGTGTATTAAGCAGGCTGACGTGATCAAGCTGTCACCTGGCCACAATGCCGATCTCAGTAATATAACCCTTTCGATTGACCACAGCATCTGAGGGGTTAGACAGAGGGAGAGGCTTGTGGGGCTACAACTGGCTGCTATGACATCCTGGGGCCTTGTGTAGGAAAAGTAAGTCTTCTGCAAAGCCATGCCCAAGGCACAGTGTGACAGCCAGCCTGTGAAAATCCCATAGACATAATAGTATTCTGTGGTACAAATAATTGGGAGATGGCACATTCAAGTCCCCTAAAGGGACTAAACAATACAGTAAAAAAAAAAAATCTTTATTTTAAAAACACAAAAATATAAAATATTTAAAGCACCCCACTTTCCCAATTTTGCATACAAAACTCAATAAACGATAAATAAAATAAACAGGTATCGCCAAATAAAATTTTTTTTAAGATGTCCGATTTGCTATTTTTTTAGTCACCTCTCCTACCCCAAAAAATTAAACAAAAAGTGATATAGAAGCCATATGTACTCCAAAAAAGGACCAATAAAAACAACATCTTGCCCGCATAAAAAAAAACACTCACACAGCTCTGTAGAAAGAGATATGAGAAAAGTTATGGAGGTGAGAATATGGCGATGCAAAGGGGTTCAAAGGTTTTTATTTTTCTTAAAGTAGTAAAACATAATAAGAACTATATACATTAGGTATTGCCATAATCATGCTGACCGCCAGAATAAGGTTATCATATCATTTTTAGTGCATAGTGAATGCTGTAAAAACAAAACCCTAAAAACCTTGGCGGAATTGAATTTTTTTTTCCAATTTAACCCCACAGAGAATTTTTTTTTTCCTGTTTCCCAACACAAGTTATCCGAAAGGCGCCATTAACAAATACAACTTGTCCCGCAAAAGAAACAAGCCCATATAAATGTAAACTATTTTCATGTAAGTATATGAACAGAAAACTACGAAATGGTTTTTGATGGCTTTTGAAAGGCAGGAGGGAAGAAATGATAAAATTTAAATAGGCTGTGTCCTGAAACGGTTAAAAACACGGAAAGACTGCACTGAAGACAAACAAAAGGCAAATGGTGAGAATATGGAGATAATAATAAGTGAAAACATCCGTCTTTCACCAGCTGTTAAAGATGTCTGTCAACATGGAGAAAGTATACAGTATATAGGAAATTAGCAAAAACATGATGGAGGTCTTATGACATGCTTACCAATTTTCAATGGAGCATCTGGAGCTGGAGTGGCATAGAGCAGATTTTCAGGCTTGAGATCTCGGTGAACAATTCCATTTTCATGTAAATACTAGGGAAAAACCATCATGTTAATGACACATCACTTTGGAAAAAATGTTTCATATTATAGAACATAATGAAAAATCATATTATAGAATCTAGAATATTATAGAATATTTGGTGATTCTTTGAGTTATTACAACCCAATAGTGTAGTATGTTACATCTTTAGGCCCAAATCCAGCTATTAAGTTCATATGACTAATCAATAGAACAGAATTTGGCATTATTTTGTTTTACAACGACGTTGTGGTTCTTTCCTCTATAGTAAACCCATTTGACAGAGAGCAGACCCTGCTGAAATGGCAGACTAGCATGGTAATATATGTAGATTTGTCTGCAATGGTTTGAAGATGCGAATGTACTAGAAATATTCCTACTGAAGACCACATTTTGGTACTTCATATACTACCATATGTAGCATAAGCACATTATTTAGTGTGCTCAACGTATGGCTCAATATGCAAGATTGGAAATTGTCAAAGAAATTCCTAAAGTGTTGGCTGTCTCAGAGAAGACACATCATTTCTATGCACCCTACATGTGGACACATTATGGAGGGGGAGAGGGGTTCCTGCTTGGGAGCTGTCAACAAAGAGAAGCCCTCACTGTGAAGGACCATGTCCATGATCACCAATATACGTGGGCAGTATGTAATACTACTTTCCCCATACATTGGTAGCTGCAAGGGAAATGTATGGCCACCTGCCATTTCTCCCTATACTGGTGGCATTCAGTTAATAACCAGGTTAGCGTCAATATAAGGGGTTATTGTGATAAGCGTAAAGGCCCAACACTAGAAAGCGTGGGGAAATATCCTTGTTAAAATATAACTTTTATAAAGTATACGTTAAAAATACACCAAGGGATGCATCAATGTGACATACAAACATTTAGGGGGTCCAATTAGGTACCCCACCGCTGGTAGAGAAAAGGTAAGTAAATGGACCTGCTGCGCCTGTGAGGACGCAAGCAGTCTTACCCGACCAACCAGGTGGCTAGGATCAGTAAGGCTCTTTTTGTTGCCTGGACCGGACGGTGTCTTGGATTGGCAGGTTATCAGGAGGAGTGGTATTCCTGTACCCTATCTCACTCTTACAAACGGGGGAAGGGGGCTGCTCCCATACTGCCTATCTAAA
This sequence comes from Bufo gargarizans, assembly GCF_014858855.1. Lineage (NCBI taxonomy): Eukaryota > Metazoa > Chordata > Amphibia > Anura > Bufonidae > Bufo > Bufo gargarizans. Next base: position 620,485,156 of record NC_058080.1, read on the forward strand.
CAGAGTTCGCCCTTTTCAGGACGCCCCGTCCGGATACCTGTCCCTGGTTATGGACCTGATCCTGGCACTATAAAAATGCAATTTTCTTCAGACCTCCCGACGTGGCCCGTTTCTGTCCAATCGACTCCTCAGGGGAAATTGGTACGCGGAAAAAATAGCATATATCATATGTGACCACAAGTGGCAAAAAAGAGACAACTTGTGGTCAAATCAATGAAAAATTGGGGATGAAGAAGGTCCCTATAAATAAAATAGAATAGGAGCCAATATAATGACACCCCTGGTGTTGGAGTGCCAAGCCGCAGGGAAAAAGATAGTCCACTGCTCGTTGGTGTGTGGGATACGGTGGTCCTCACTAAAGGTGATGTCCCTCTAACTTCAGGGGTTCCTCTACATCTACCAGCCACGTCGATACATACCTGCATTGGGTTTAAATGAAGCCCATCCGCGCCTCTATTGGTCGGACCGCCCTGCGATCGTCCACGCCGGCGTCTGACGTCATGCGCATGCGCAGCGCGAAAATTCGTCATGCGCGGCGAAAAAAACGTCAGAGGCCGGCGCCGGCATCACGTGATAGCGGCGGCCAATCCCAGTCAAGATAGAGGTAATGCGGAGGGAGGGTTGCCTAGGAGATTAGATCAACAGATCGGCAACCTTATGGAGCGCTTCCTGATAAATGCGTCCATAATGACGCTGTAACACAAAATCACAGCAAGATGAACTAGTATTTCCTGCAGGGTTATGGCGACCAGGGATGATCGCATAAACTGCTGCATGGTACACCAAATGTCAAAGGGAGAGGATTATTGGAGGGGAACCTGGATGTTTTACATGGGTCCATCCCAACATTCAATTAGATGAAACACCCATAGTCCAACCTTTCATTAAGGCCGCGGGGTGCAGAGGTTTTTAGGCAAAAGATCCAGCGTGATTCGCGCTGGAGGAGGAGCCTGTCCCAGTCGCCCCCTCTGGGAGGAGACTTCACCAGGTCGATGCCCATAAATCTCAAAGAGGCACTGCCATTATGGATGGTATGTACGTGTTTGGACAATGGGGTGTCCCTTTTATGAGAGATGTCCCCCAGGTGTTCCCCTATCCTCCTCCTAAATTCTCGTATGGTCTTCCCTATATACTCCATCCCACATTCGCACTGGATACGGTATACAATCCCTCTGGATTTACAGTTAATGAAATGTGGGATGGAGTATTGTTTCCCTGTAACATGACTTACAAAGGTTTTTGTAGTTTGTATATATCTGCATGCTACACAGTTACCACATCTGTGGCTACCCACAACTTTGGACCGCAACCAAGTGGAATTTGCGCGATTGGGTGCATAATGGCTGTGCACCAGTTTGTCGCGCAAATTGGGTCCCCTTCTATATGTAATTTGCGGTTGGTCACCAAGCACGTCTTTCAGGTCCGGGTCCATTTTGAGGACCTCCCAATGGCTTTGTATGATGTGCTTGACTTGTTTAGACCCTCTATCAAAGTTTGTGATGATTCTCAGAGTTTTCACCTGAGGGGTGGAAGACTGATTTGGAGTCAAGAGGGAGGATCTTGGGCGGGATAGCGCTGTCTGGTACGCAGACCTCAAGACGTAATCGGGATACCCCCTTGACAGGAACCTCCTCCTCAAATCTGCTGCCTGTGTGACGAAGTCATGTGTGTCTGAACAGTTACGTCTAAGACGTAGATATTGGCCCCTAGGGATCCCTCTCCTGAGTGGGAGCGGGTGGTTGCTTTCCCACCTCAGGAGGGAATTTGTGGAGCTGGCTTTTCTAAAAATTGAAGTGTCCAGTTCACCCCTGTTATTCCTGGAGATTTTTATATCCAGGAAAGATAGTGTATTGGGATGCGATTCGCATGTGAAGTGCATACCAATCTGGTTCTGATTGAGATGCTGGACAAAGGCCTGAAAGCCTGCCTGATCTCCATTCCAAAGAATGAAAATATCGTCGATGTATCGCGCCCACAGGCCAATTTCAAATGTGTCCAATGCTTCGTCCTCCCTGAAAACCAACGTCTCCTCCCACCAGCCCAGGAATAGATTGGCATACGACGGGGCACAGGGACTCCCCATCGCCGTACCCCTGAGCTGGTGGTAGGTTTTACCGTCAAAGGAGAAGAAGTTTCGCGTGAGTGTGAATTTCAGGATGCAAAGGACAAATTGGCTGTGGGCGCGATACTGACAACCCCGTGATCTAAGAAAATGTTCCACGGCGGTTAGGCCCAGATGATGTGGTATGGACGAGTAGAGCGCCTCCACATCAATACTGGAAAGGAGGCATGACTCCTCTAATGTCAGACCCTCCAAACGTTTAAGGAGATCGGTGGTGTCTCTGACATGGGAGGGGAGAGCCGCCACAAAGGGTGCCAATATCCGGTCAATATATATTCCAAGGTTCTGATTAAGGTTGTCCACCCCGGAGACAATGGGTCTCCCTTTGAGTGGGCGGACCCCCTTATGAACCTTGGGGAGGCTGTAGAATGTAGACCTGCGTGGGTGTGCTGGAAAAAGGAAGGCGTATTCATCAGATGTGATGATGTTGGAAGCCTTAGCTTCCTCCAGAATCATTTTCAATTCCCGCCTATAACCTTCTGTGGGATCCCTGTCAAGGATTTCATACGTCTCTGTGTCTTTTAATATATCCCTACACATATTCGTATATTGCGCTGAGTCCATGACCACAATATTACCCCCCTTGTCAGCAGGTTTGATGACAATATGGGGGTCATCTGCTAGTGTAGAGATGGCAGTGGTCACAGACTCAGCGCAGTTGGAATAGTGTGTGGACACTCTTAGGTCCTCTAGATCCCTGGTGACCATGTTTAGGAATACATCAATACAAGACACTTCGTTCGCAGTGGGTGGCATCTTTGTACTTCTCAACTTGAGATTAGTGAATGGGCCCTTGCCCTGAATGGGACCCTTTTCAGTATTTAGTGACTGCAGTAGTTGTACATCAGCCAGCAGGTCAGTCGGGATCCCTAGTTCTAGGCATTGGCGCCGATCCATGTGTCTGAAGTGTTTGTGCCACCTGAGTTTGCGAATAAATAGATTGATATCTTTGACGGATGAAAATCTATCGAATTTTGGGGTGGGCACAAAAGAAAGGCCTAATTCCAGGGTTTTGATCTCGTCCGGGCTGAGTGAGCGGGAGGAGAGATTGATAACCTGAGGTCCCTGAACTAAGTTGGAGGTTGTCGGGTGCCGCTGCGAAGTTGGTAGTCCAGGATTTGGTTGGACTGCCCTAAAAAACGGTTATCACGTCCTCTATATGCACCCCGGGATCTACCCCTTCTGGGGTTGCCTCTGTTGGGGTATTTGTTTGCCTTAGGGACCGTTTCTTTATCAGAGTCAGACACCTCAGTCTCAGTAGAGGATCTCTCGGAGTTACTGGGTATCGCCTCCCTTCTAGTATTACCCAGGGACGAGTATATACGGTTTTCTTTGAAGTCCGAGAGATCTCTAATAAACTGACGGTGTTTCCTCTCTTTAAGATGATACTGGTATTTTTCAAGTGTCAGTTGTAACTGTTTTTCTTTGTTCTGAAACTCGGCTTCTTGCGAAAAAGTCTGCACTACCTCCGTATATTCTGTCAGTTTCTGAGTGAGGGTGGCTAGCGTATCTCTTTCCTCCTCCAGCAGGAGCCTCATGAGTCTGAGGGAACTGCTGGTGGCTTCATGTTCCCACTTGGTAAGAAAACCAGGATGCCGTGAGCGAGCCGCTGGGAGGAGAGAGATACGCAGCCCCCTAGGGACAATATTGTTTTTAATATAGTTATCCAGGCTTTGCACCTCCCACCAGGATGTAATCTGTTCCTTATAGACCTGGGTAAGGTCCGCAAAAGCAGTTTGAAAAGAGGGTAGGTATTTTTTCTGATGGAACTGTTTATCCGAAAAAATATCTTTGGCCTCATGCAGCCAGTTCTCTGCGTCGAACCCTGTCGCCAAGAATCCTGCCATACCAGTGTAAAGTAACAGTAATTGATTGGGGCTAGTGGTTAACCAAGCCTCACTGATATTTCAGGGTTCAATATGCGTAAAGGCCCAACACTAGAAAGCGTGGGGAAATATCCTTGTTAAAATATAACTTTTATAAAGTATACGTTAAAAATACACCAAGGGATGCATCAATGTGACATACAAACATTTAGGGGGTCCAATTAGGTACCCCACCGCTGGTAGAGAAAAGGTAAGTAAATGGACCTGCTGCGCCTGTGAGGACGCAAGCAGTCTTACCCGACCAACCAGGTGGCTAGGATCAGTAAGGCTCTTTTTGTTGCCTGGACCGGACGGTGTCTTGGATTGGCAGGTTATCAGGAGGAGTGGTATTCCTGTACCCTATCTCACCCTTACAAACGGGGGAAGGGGGCTGCTCCCATACTGCCTATCTAAACAGAGTTCGCCCTTTTCAGGACGCCCCGTCCGGATACCTGTCCCTGGTTATGGACCTGATCCTGGCACTATAAAAATGCAATTTTCTTCAGACCTCCCGACGTGGCCCGTTTCTGTCCAATCGACTCCTCAGGGGAAATTGGTACGCGGAAAAAATAGCATATATCATATGTGACCACAAGTGGCAAAAAAGAGACAACTTGTGGTCAAATCAATGAAAAATTGGGGATGAAGAAGGTCCCTATAAATAAAATAGAATAGGAGCCAATATAATGACACCCCTGGTGTTGGAGTGCCAAGCCGCAGGGAAAAAGATAGTCCACTGCTCGTTGGTGTGTGGGATACGGTGGTCCTCACTAAAGGTGATGTCCCTCTAACTTCAGGGGTTCCTCTACATCTACCAGCCACGTCGATACATACCTGCATTGGGTTTAAATGAAGCCCATCCGCGCCTCTATTGGTCGGACCGCCCTGCGATCGTCCACGCCGGCGTCTGACGTCATGCGCATGCGCAGCGCGAAAATTCGTCATGCGCGGCGAAAAAAACGTCAGAGGCCGGCGCCGGCATCACGTGATAGCGGCGGCCAATCCCAGTCAAGATAGAGGTAATGCGGAGGGAGGGTTGCCTAGGAGATTAGATCAACAGATCGGCAACCTTATGGAGCGCTTCCTGATAAATGCGTCCATAATGACGCTGTAACACAAAATCACAGCAAGATGAACTAGTATTTCCTGCAGGGTTATGGCGACCAGGGATGATCGCATAAACTGCTGCATGGTACACCAAATGTCAAAGGGAGAGGATTATTGGAGGGGAACCTGGATGTTTTACATGGGTCCATCCCAACATTCAATTAGATGAAACACCCATAGTCCAACCTTTCATTAAGGCCGCGGGGTGCAGAGGTTTTTAGGCAAAAGATCCAGCGTGATTCGCGCTGGAGGAGGAGCCTGTCCCAGTCGCCCCCTCTGGGAGGAGACTTCACCAGGTCGATGCCCATAAATCTCAAAGAGGCACTGCCATTATGGATGGTATGTACGTGTTTGGACAATGGGGTGTCCCTTTTATGAGAGATGTCCCCCAGGTGTTCCCCTATCCTCCTCCTAAATTCTCGTATGGTCTTCCCTATATACTCCATCCCACATTCGCACTGGATACGGTATACAATCCCTCTGGATTTACAGTTAATGAAATGTGGGATGGAGTATTGTTTCCCTGTAACATGACTTACAAAGGTTTTTGTAGTTTGTATATATCTGCATGCTACACAGTTACCACATCTGTGGCTACCCACAACTTTGGACCGCAACCAAGTGGAATTTGCGCGATTGGGTGCATAATGGCTGTGCACCAGTTTGTCGCGCAAATTGGGTCCCCTTCTATATGTAATTTGCGGTTGGTCACCAAGCACGTCTTTCAGGTCCGGGTCCATTTTGAGGACCTCCCAATGGCTTTGTATGATGTGCTTGACTTGTTTAGACCCTCTATCAAAGTTTGTGATGATTCTCAGAGTTTTCACCTGAGGGGTGGAAGACTGATTTGGAGTCAAGAGGGAGGATCTTGGGCGGGATAGCGCTGTCTGGTACGCAGACCTCAAGACGTAATCGGGATACCCCCTTGACAGGAACCTCCTCCTCAAATCTGCTGCCTGTGTGACGAAGTCATGTGTGTCTGAACAGTTACGTCTAAGACGTAGATATTGGCCCCTAGGGATCCCTCTCCTGAGTGGGAGCGGGTGGTTGCTTTCCCACCTCAGGAGGGAATTTGTGGAGCTGGCTTTTCTAAAAATTGAAGTGTCCAGTTCACCCCTGTTATTCCTGGAGATTTTTATATCCAGGAAAGATAGTGTATTGGGATGCGATTCGCATGTGAAGTGCATACCAATCTGGTTCTGATTGAGATGCTGGACAAAGGCCTGAAAGCCTGCCTGATCTCCATTCCAAAGAATGAAAATATCGTCGATGTATCGCGCCCACAGGCCAATTTCAAATGTGTCCAATGCTTCGTCCTCCCTGAAAACCAACGTCTCCTCCCACCAGCCCAGGAATAGATTGGCATACGACGGGGCACAGGGACTCCCCATCGCCGTACCCCTGAGCTGGTGGTAGGTTTTACCGTCAAAGGAGAAGAAGTTTCGCGTGAGTGTGAATTTCAGGATGCAAAGGACAAATTGGCTGTGGGCGCGATACTGACAACCCCGTGATCTAAGAAAATGTTCCACGGCGGTTAGGCCCAGATGATGTGGTATGGACGAGTAGAGCGCCTCCACATCAATACTGGAAAGGAGGCATGACTCCTCTAATGTCAGACCCTCCAAACGTTTAAGGAGATCGGTGGTGTCTCTGACATGGGAGGGGAGAGCCGCCACAAAGGGTGCCAATATCCGGTCAATATATTCCAAGGTTCTGATTAAGGTTGTCCACCCCGGAGACAATGGGTCTCCCTTTGAGTGGGCGGACCCCCTTATGAACCTTGGGGAGGCTGTAGAATGTAGACCTGCGTGGGTGTGCTGGAAAAAGGAAGGCGTATTCATCAGATGTGATGATGTTGGAAGCCTTAGCTTCCTCCAGAATCATTTTCAATTCCCGCCTATAACCTTCTGTGGGATCCCTGTCAAGGATTTCATACGTCTCTGTGTCTTTTAATATATCCCTACACATATTCGTATATTGCGCTGAGTCCATGACCACAATATTACCCCCCTTGTCAGCAGGTTTGATGACAATATGGGGGTCATCTGCTAGTGTAGAGATGGCAGTGGTCACAGACTCAGCGCAGTTGGAATAGTGTGTGGACACTCTTAGGTCCTCTAGATCCCTGGTGACCATGTTTAGGAATACATCAATACAAGACACTTCGTTCGCAGTGGGTGGCATCTTTGTACTTCTCAACTTGAGATTAGTGAATGGGCCCTTGCCCTGAATGGGACCCTTTTCAGTATTTAGTGACTGCAGTAGTTGTACATCAGCCAGCAGGTCAGTCGGGATCCCTAGTTCTAGGCATTGGCGCCGATCCATGTGTCTGAAGTGTTTGTGCCACCTGAGTTTGCGAATAAATAGATTGATATCTTTGACGGATGAAAATCTATCGAATTTTGGGGTGGGCACAAAAGAAAGGCCTAATTCCAGGGTTTTGATCTCGTCCGGTTGCGGTCCAAAGTTGGTTGCGGTCCAAAGTTGTGGGTAGCCACAGATGTGGTAACTGTGTAGCATGCAGATATATACAAACTACAAAAACCTTTGTAAGTCATGTTACAGGGAAACAATACTCCATCCCACATTTCATTAACTGTAAATCCAGAGGGATTGTATACCGTATCCAGTGCGAATGTGGGATGGAGTATATAGGGAAGACCATACGAGAATTTAGGAGGAGGATAGGGGAACACCTGGGGGACATCTCTCATAAAAGGGACACCCCATTGTCCAAACACGTACATACCATCCATAATGGCAGTGCCTCTTTGAGATTTATGGGCATCGACCTGGTGAAGTCTCCTCCCAGAGGGGGCGACTGGGACAGGCTCCTCCTCCAGCGCGAATCACGCTGGATCTTTTGCCTAAAAACCTCTGCACCCCGCGGCCTTAATGAAAGGTTGGACTATGGGTGTTTCATCTAATTGAATGTTGGGATGGACCCATGTAAAACATCCAGGTTCCCCTCCAATAATCCTCTCCCTTTGACATTTGGTGTACCATGCAGCAGTTTATGCGATCATCCCTGGTCGCCATAACCCTGCAGGAAATACTAGTTCATCTTGCTGTGATTTTGTGTTACAGCGTCATTATGGACGCATTTATCAGGAAGCGCTCCATAAGGTTGCCGATCTGTTGATCTAATCTCCTAGGCAACCCTCCCTCCGCATTACCTCTATCTTGACTGGGATTGGCCGCCGCTATCACGTGATGCCGGCGCCGGCCTCTGACGTTTTTTTCGCCGCGCATGACGAATTTTCGCGCTGCGCATGCGCATGACGTCAGACGCCGGCGTGGACGATCGCAGGGCGGTCCGACCAATAGAGGCGCGGATGGGCTTCATTTAAACCCAATGCAGGTATGTATCGACGTGGCTGGTAGATGTAGAGGAACCCCTGAAGTTAGAGGGACATCACCTTTAGTGAGGACCACCGTATCCCACACACCAACGAGCAGTGGACTATCTTTTTCCCTGCGGCTTGGCACTCCAACACCAGGGGTGTCATTATATTGGCTCCTATTCTATTTTATTTATAGGGACCTTCTTCATCCCCAATTTTTCATTGATTTGACCACAAGTTGTCTCTTTTTTGCCACTTGTGGTCACATATGATATATGCTATTTTTTCCGCGTACCAATTTCCCCTGAGGAGTCGATTGGACAGAAACGGGCCACGTCGGGAGGTCTGAAGAAAATTGCATTTTTATAGTGCCAGGATCAGGTCCATAACCAGGGACAGGTATCCGGACGGGGCGTCCTGAAAAGGGCGAACTCTGTTTAGATAGGCAGTATGGGAGCAGCCCCCTTCCCCCGTTTGTAAGGGTGAGATAGGGTACAGGAATACCACTCCTCCTGATAACCTGCCAATCCAAGACACCGTCCGGTCCAGGCAACAAAAAGAGCCTTACTGATCCTAGCCACCTGGTTGGTCGGGTAAGACTGCTTGCGTCCTCACAGGCGCAGCAGGTCCATTTACTTACCTTTTCTCTACCAGCGGTGGGGTACCTAATTGGACCCCCTAAATGTTTGTATGTCACATTGATGCATCCCTTGGTGTATTTTTAACGTATACTTTATAAAAGTTATATTTTAACAAGGATATTTCCCCACGCTTTCTAGTGTTGGGCCTTTACGCATATTGAACCCTGAAATATCAGTGAGGCTTGGTTAACCACTAGCCCCAATCAATTACTGTTACTTTACACTGGTATGGCAGGATTCTTGGCGACAGGGTTCGACGCAGAGAACTGGCTGCATGAGGCCAAAGATATTTTTTCGGATAAACAGTTCCATCAGAAAAAATACCTACCCTCTTTTCAAACTGCTTTTGCGGACCTTACCCAGGTCTATAAGGAACAGATTACATCCTGGTGGGAGGTGCAAAGCCTGGATAACTATATTAAAAACAATATTGTCCCTAGGGGGCTGCGTATCTCTCTCCTCCCAGCGGCTCGCTCACGGCATCCTGGTTTTCTTACCAAGTGGGAACATGAAGCCACCAGCAGTTCCCTCAGACTCATGAGGCTCCTGCTGGAGGAGGAAAGAGATACGCTAGCCACCCTCACTCAGAAACTGACAGAATATACGGAGGTAGTGCAGACTTTTTCGCAAGAAGCCGAGTTTCAGAACAAAGAAAAACAGTTACAACTGACACTTGAAAAATACCAGTATCATCTTAAAGAGAGGAAACACCGTCAGTTTATTAGAGATCTCTCGGACTTCAAAGAAAACCGTATATACTCGTCCCTGGGTAATACTAGAAGGGAGGCGATACCCAGTAACTCCGAGAGATCCTCTACTGAGACTGAGGTGTCTGACTCTGATAAAGAAACGGTCCCTAAGGCAAACAAATACCCCAACAGAGGCAACCCCAGAAGGGGTAGATCCCGGGGTGCATATAGAGGACGTGATAACCGTTTTTTAGGGCAGTCCAACCAAATCCTGGACTACCAACTTCGCAGCGGCACCCGACAACCTCCAACTTAGTTCAGGGACCTCAGGTTATCAATCTCTCCTCCCGCTCACTCAGCCCGGACGAGATCAAAACCCTGGAATTAGGCCTTTCTTTTGTGCCCACCCCAAAATTCGATAGATTTTCATCCGTCAAAGATATCAATCTATTTATTCGCAAACTCAGGTGGCACAAACACTTCAGACACATGGATCGGCGCCAATGCCTAGAACTAGGGATCCCGACTGACCTGCTGGCTGATGTACAACTACTGCAGTCACTAAATACTGAAAAGGGTCCCATTCAGGGCAAGGGCCCATTCACTAATCTCAAGTTGAGAAGTACAAAGATGCCACCCACTGCGAACGAAGTGTCTTGTATTGATGTATTCCTAAACATGGTCACCAGGGATCTAGAGGACCTAAGAGTGTCCACACACTATTCCAACTGCGCTGAGTCTGTGACCACTGCCATCTCTACACTAGCAGATGACCCCCATATTGTCATCAAACCTGCTGACAAGGGGGGTAATATTGTGGTCATGGACTCAGCGCAATATACGAATATGTGTAGGGATATATTAAAAGACACAGAGACGTATGAAATCCTTGACAGGGATCCCACAGAAGGTTATAGGCGGGAATTGAAAATGATTCTGGAGGAAGCTAAGGCTTCCAACATCATCACATCTGATGAATACGCCTTCCTTTTTCCAGCACACCCACGCAGGTCTACATTCTACAGCCTCCCCAAGGTTCATAAGGGGGTCCGCCCACTCAAAGGGAGACCCATTGTCTCCGGGGTGGACAACCTTAATCAGAACCTTGGAATATATATTGACCGGATATTGGCACCCTTTGTGGCGGCTCTCCCCTCCCATGTCAGAGACACCACCGATCTCCTAAACGTTTGGAGGGTCTGACATTAGAGGAGTCATGCCTCCTTTCCAGTATTGATGTGGAGGCGCTCTACTCGTCCATACCACATCATCTGGGCCTAACCGCCGTGGAACATTTTCTTAGATCACGGGGTTGTCAGTATCGCGCCCACAGCCAATTTGTCCTTTGCATCCTGAAATTCACACTCACGCGAAACTTCTTCTCCTTTGACGGTAAAACCTACCACCAGCTCAGGGGTACGGCGATGGGGAGTCCCTGTGCCCCGTCGTATGCCAATCTATTCCTGGGCTGGTGGGAGGAGACGTTGGTTTTCAGGGAGGACGAAGCATTGGACACATTTGAAATTGGCCTGTGGGCGCGATACATCGACGATATTTTCATTCTTTGGAATGGAGATCAGGCAGGCTTTCAGGCCTTTGTCCAGCATCTCAATCAGAACCAGATTGGTATGCACTTCACATGCGAATCGCATCCCAATACCCTACCTTTCCTGGATATAAAAATCTCCAGGAATAACAGGGGTGAACTGGACACTTCAATTTTTAGAAAAGCCAGCTCCACAAATTCCCTCCTGAGGTGGGAAAGCAACCACCCGCTCCCACTCAGGAGAGGGATCCCTAGGGGCCAATATCTACGTCTTAGACGTAACTGTTCAGACACACATGACTTCGTCACACAGGCAGCAGATTTGAGGAGGAGGTTCCTGTCAAGGGGGTATCCCGATTACGTCTTGAGGTCTGCGTACCAGACAGCGCTATCCCGCCCAAGATCCTCCCTCTTGACTCCAAATCAGTCTTCCACCCCTCAGGTGAAAACTCTGAGAATCATCACAAACTTTGATAGAGGGTCTAAACAAGTCAAGCACATCATACAAAGCCATTGGGAGGTCCTCAAAATGGACCCGGACCTGAAAGACGTGCTTGGTGACCAACCGCAAATTACATATAGAAGGGGACCCAATTTGCGCGACAAACTGGTGCACAGCCATTATGCACCCAATCGCGCAAATTCCACTTGGTTGCGGTCCAAAGTTGTGGGTAGCCACAGATGTGGTAACTGTGTAGCATGCAGATATATACAAACTACAAAAACCTTTGTAAGTCATGTTACAGGGAAACAATACTCCATCCCACATTTCATTAACTGTAAATCCAGAGGGATTGTATACCGTATCCAGTGCGAATGTGGGATGGAGTATATAGGGAAGACCATACGAGAATTTAGGAGGAGGATAGGGGAACACCTGGGGGACATCTCTCATAAAAGGGACACCCCATTGTCCAAACACGTACATACCATCCATAATGGCAGTGCCTCTTTGAGATTTATGGGCATCGACCTGGTGAAGTCTCCTCCCAGAGGGGGCGACTGGGACAGGCTCCTCCTCCAGCGCGAATCACGCTGGATCTTTTGCCTAAAAACCTCTGCACCCCGCGGCCTTAATGAAAGGTTGGACTATGGGTGTTTCATCTAATTGAATGTTGGGATGGACCCATGTAAAACATCCAGGTTCCCCTCCAATAATCCTCTCCCTTTGACATTTGGTGTACCATGCAGCAGTTTATGCGATCATCCCTGGTCGCCATAACCCTGCAGGAAATACTAGTTCATCTTGCTGTGATTTTGTGTTACAGCGTCATTATGGACGCATTTATCAGGAAGCGCTCCATAAGGTTGCCGATCTGTTGATCTAATCTCCTAGGCAACCCTCCCTCCGCATTACCTCTATCTTGACTGGGATTGGCCGCCGCTATCACGTGATGCCGGCGCCGGCCTCTGACGTTTTTTTCGCCGCGCATGACGAATTTTCGCGCTGCGCATGCGCATGACGTCAGACGCCGGCGTGGACGATCGCAGGGCGGTCCGACCAATAGAGGCGCGGATGGGCTTCATTTAAACCCAATGCAGGTATGTATCGACGTGGCTGGTAGATGTAGAGGAACCCCTGAAGTTAGAGGGACATCACCTTTAGTGAGGACCACCGTATCCCACACACCAACGAGCAGTGGACTATCTTTTTCCCTGCGGCTTGGCACTCCAACACCAGGGGTGTCATTATATTGGCTCCTATTCTATTTTATTTATAGGGACCTTCTTCATCCCCAATTTTTCATTGATTTGACCACAAGTTGTCTCTTTTTTGCCACTTGTGGTCACATATGATATATGCTATTTTTTCCGCGTACCAATTTCCCCTGAGGAGTCGATTGGACAGAAACGGGCCACGTCGGGAGGTCTGAAGAAAATTGCATTTTTATAGTGCCAGGATCAGGTCCATAACCAGGGACAGGTATCCGGACGGGGCGTCCTGAAAAGGGCGAACTCTGTTTAGATAGGCAGTATGGGAGCAGCCCCCTTCCCCCGTTTGTAAGGGTGAGATAGGGTACAGGAATACCACTCCTCCTGATAACCTGCCAATCCAAGACACCGTCCGGTCCAGGCAACAAAAAGAGCCTTACTGATCCTAGCCACCTGGTTGGTCGGGTAAGACTGCTTGCGTCCTCACAGGCGCAGCAGGTCCATTTACTTACCTTTTCTCTACCAGCGGTGGGGTACCTAATTGGACCCCCTAAATGTTTGTATGTCACATTGATGCATCCCTTGGTGTATTTTTAACGTATACTTTATAAAAGTTATATTTTAACAAGGATATTTCCCCACGCTTTCTAGTGTTGGGCCTTTACGCATATTGAACCCTGAAATATCAGTGAGGCTTGGTTAACCACTAGCCCCAATCAATTACTGTTATTGTGATAAGACAACACCTTTTAACGGGAACCTGTTATGCTGAATGTGGTTTTCTGATCTGCAGGCAGCATGTTATAGAGCAGGAGCAGCTGAGCAGATTAATATATAGTTTTCTGGGAAACAATTCAGCAAAACTTGTAATTTATAAATTTATGCAGGGGTGCAGCTAAAGGTTCATGGGCCCTGGTGCAAGAGATCAGATCGCCCCCCCCCCCCTTCCCTCAGTGGCCAGGGCAGGGATGCACATAGCCTTTGTGCTTCCTGAGGCAAAAATTGGAGTGAGGTGAGAGGCGAGCTGTAGGTGCCACTTCTTGGTCTGTGCAGATCACTTTACAGCAGATACCTGCTTATCTGTAATTCTAATACTGCCTGTACTGATATCACCTCTGTGTATAGATAAGACGGGATCCACCATTTACAATAGGTGATTATCAAAGCGTATTTATTATTTCCTTGTATAATGACCTCTGCACAGGACACAGGGCATGCCTAGAAAACTCTCCCATAGAAGTCAATGAGGTCCCCTCCTGTCCATTGTGTCTATGGACCATGGGGCTGCCATAAAGCAATTTTCTTAATGCTTTCTAAATGCTGTTAAGAAAACCTCAGGTAAAATGGCCGCCCCCATATTTATGTTCAAGAAATAAAATAAAAAATCTGTAATCGGAAAATAAAAACTGAATAGAAAAAAAAGATTGTGTCGCTATCTGGTTTTAACTGGCATAAACATGTTTGGTGACACATTCCCTTTAAGTTACAGGTATGTTTTATATCATGTCAATCAGGTAACAAGTATATAATAAGGACACCTTTTTGATAGCTTATTCTGTTCTCTGCAGCAGCCACAGTCATGGTTCCTGGGATGAGTAATCCCTAACCTCTCATGGCAACATTTCAGGCAAGTCAAATAATAATGATTTATACATCTTGTAATAGAATATCACTGACAAATGTAAGGTTATGCACATGGGAAGGAATAATGCAAGTCACCCATACATACTAAATGGTAAAACACTGGGTAACACTGACATGGGAAAGAACCTAGAAATCAAAAGTGGCATATATGCCTATGATAAGAACATCGTCCTACCACTTTAAAAATCACTAGTCAGACCACACATGGAGAACTGTGTACAGTTCTGAGCTCCTGTGAACAAGGCAGACATAGCAGAGCTGGAGAGGGTTGAGAGGAGGGCAATTAAAGTAATAACGGAATGGGGGGACTACAGTACCCTGAAAGATTATCAAAATTAGGGTTATTCACTTTAGAAAAAAAGACGACTGAGGGGAGATCTAATAACTACAGTATATATAAATATATCAGGGGGCAGTACAGAGATCTCTCCCGTCATCTATTTATCCCCAGGACTGTGACGAGGGGACATCCTCTGCGTCTGGAAGAAAGAAGGTTTGTACACAAACATAGAAGAGGATTCTTTACGGTAAGAGCAGTGAGACTATGGAACTCTCTGCCTGAGGAGGTGGTGATGGTGAGTTCACTAAAAGAGTTCAGGAGGGGCCTGGATGTATTTCTGGAGTGCAATAATATGACAGGCTATAGCCTGTCATATAGCCTGTCATTTTTTTCCCCTTAAGTGGGAATTATTGGCTTCTACCTCAGAGGTTTTTTTTGCCTTCCTCTGGACCAACTTGCAGGATAACAGGCCGAACTGGATGGACAGATGTCTTTTTTTTCAGCCTTATAAACTATGTTACTATGTTACTAATATAATATGAAATACTCTGTGCTATAGAGATGCCACAGCCTTAAGAATAATGATAATAAACTTTCAAGCTTCCAAGGGCACAGACTAATGCTGTCTGTGTAGTATCTATGGCATACAATGACACAGCAAACTAAACTCTGCAAACCTTTCAGAACAAAGACAATTTCTGAATAACAACCACAGTGACTCATAAAAAGCAAGATAAATCAAAGTTCAAAACTAAGTAGATGACTAAACCTTGTATAAGTGCATTGTGCCTGTTGTAAAACCCATGTCACGGATGTTCCCGCGACAGGGGGCAGGAGATCGGTGAGAGTGACACCTGGTCTGATCTGACAGGTTTTCCTTGTGGATAAATAGGCGTCTGTTTTGTTTCTGGTAATGGCCACACCCCTTGCCTTAGGTGTTGCTAATTCTTCCTTATTTATTGTTGATTCTCCCACAATGCTGTGCGGTTTATATCTTCAGATTCAGTTGTGGATAGCTGGTGTGTGGATCTTGGTGGAATTCCTGGTGCTTCCATAGCCCCTTTGAAGTTAAGTCTTTCCTTTCCCTTTTTGTATTTAGTTTGGGTTCTGTGTGTTGCATTTCCCTATTGTTTGTATTAGGCATTAAGCAGACTCCTGTTTATCCTTTCTTTTGGAGGAACAGGTAGTCTTGTCCCTGCCATTAAGTACCAGGGTCCTATAGGGCTAGATAGGACTCTAGGTATTCCTGCATATGAACACACCTACCTCTGGCGTCTGTTCATACTTGTAGTCAGTCAGGATTTTGGTTAGGGTTTTACTAGGAGGTATCCATCTTTCTTCCCTAGTTTTCAGGCCTGATTCCCTGTTCCCCCCTTCCCTCTTATGCTCTGTGAGGTGTTTCCCTCCCACACCGAAGCATGACAGCATGTTTTCGTGCTATAAGATAAGCGGATTCTACGGCCACTGGGTGGTTCTTCCCTATTTACCACTAAAGACACAACAAAACGGTGTCCATATGGCTGGGGCTACACTGCGTTCTTGGCTGCAACACCAGTTCCACAACCAAAGATCACTTTGTAGCAGTGCAGCCACAGAACTGAATAGGGTCACAGTGCAACTTGCAAGTTGCCATGATTGCAAACTCAGAATCTCAAAAAATCCAGTTATTTCAGGGTCGTAGACATGTCAACTTGAAAGTCTAGCTGTGACCCCATGAAGCTCAATGGCTGCACTGCTTCACAATGATCTTCGATCGTGCAACAGGTGTCATGTCCAAGATTGCCTAGATAATTTTACTTTTTTTTTGGGGGGGGGGGGGGGGGAGGGGGGAAAGAATGCTGGGACCCACACAGATAAGCTGTAAATTATGGAAGAAAGTGGCAGCAAGATGTTATCTTAGAACTATGTGTAAATGCGTTTCACCAGTTGAAGTCCCTGCATTTTATAAGTAGACACATCAGTTGAAGCTCTCTGAAGTGGTGGAACACAAACATGAATGAATTTTTTTTCCGACCAGACAGGACAGAAAACTTTTTTGCACTATCCTTTCTATATGTATTTTAATCAAACCTAATAACCCTAGACACAAACCTTGTCATATGTTCCTGAGTCTACAACTGTTTCCTGGAACATCAGCTGACCTTATAGTTATATATATCTGTCAAATGAAGCTCTCCAGAAGCCAGTGATATCATTTTAAGCACTCAAGGCTTTGTGTAGGTCAGTACTTCATCACATGTACACCAACTGTCCTAATTGTAAAGTCAAGGCATTTCGCTAAACTTCACGGAATGGAAAGTTAAGGTGATGTATTGAGATCACTAGACAATAGGTTTGTGCAATAATGAATTACCCCCCCCCCCATCTAATGAGGAAATATGCTATGGAATGAACATCTTTGGCTGATGAATAAGGAGGGTGTGCTTAGCAAAGAGGGCAGGGCTTGGGAATATTTATGCCGTACTGCAGACAGGACAGAGGGAGAGGATGCTGTTCCGGCTAGTTGTCCTATAGCCAGACAAAGGACAGTGAGGTGAAAGGGGACATAATTGGGCTCCTGGAATATATAGAATATTTCTTTATATATTTCTCTGTTAGTATTGTAAAATGCATCAAAAAGGAATAAATATGATAAAAAAAATATGGTCTACATAATGTGATAGCCTTCTGAAGAGGTTTCTGTCTATATAAATGCGTGAAAAGCTGCAATAAAAGGGAGGTTTGTCATCCAATGCTGGGACCCACACAGATAAGCTGTAAATTATGGAAGAAAGTGGCAGCAAGATGTTATCTTAGAACTATGTGTAAATGTGTTTCACCAGTTGAAGTCCCTGCATTTTATAAGTAGACACATCAGTTGAAGCTCTCTGAAGTGGTGGAACACAAACATGAATGAATTTTTTTTCCGACCAAACAGGACAGAAAACTTTTTTGCACTATCCTTTCTATATGTATTTTAATCAAACCTAATAACCCTAGACACAAACCTTGTCATATGTTCCTGAGTCTACAACTGTTTCCTGGAACATCAGCTGACCTTATAGTTATATATATCTGTCAAATGAAGCTCTCCAGAAGCCAGTGATATCATTTTAAGCACTCAAGGCTTTGTGTAGGTCAGTACTTCATCACATGTACACCAACTGTCCTAATTGTAAAGTCAAGGCATTTCGCTAAACTTCACGGAATGGAAAGTTAAGGTGATGTATTGAGATCACTAGACAATAGGTTTGTGCAATAATGAATTACCCCCCCCCCCCCCCCCCCATCTAATGAGGAAATATGCTATGGAATGAACATCTTTGGCTGATGAATAAGGAGGGTGTGCTTGGCAAAGAGGGCAGGGCTTGGGAATATTTATGCCGTACTGCAGACAGGACAGAGGGAGAGGATGCTGTTCCGGCTAGTTGTCCTATAGCCAGACAAAGGACAGTGAGGTGAAAGGGGACATAATTGGGCTCCTGGAACATATAGAATATTTCTTTATATATTTCTCTGTTAGTATTGTAAAATGCATCAAAAAGGAATAAATATGATAAAAAAATATGGTCTACATAATGTGATAGCCTTCTGAAGAGGTTTCTGTCTATATAAATGCGTGAAAAGCTGCAATAAAAGGGAGGTTTGTCATCCAATGCTGGGACCCACACAGATAAGCTGTAAATTATGGAAGAAAGTGGCAGCAAGATGTTATCTTAGAACTATGTGTAAATGTGTTTCACCAGTTGAAGTCCCTGCATTTTATAAGTAGACACATCAGTTGAAGCTCTCTGAAGTGGTGGAACACAAACATGAATGAATTTTTTTTCCGACCAGACAGGACAGAAAACTTTTTTGCACTATCCTTTCTATATGTATTTTAATCAAACCTAATAACCCTAGACACAAACCTTGTCATATGTTCCTGAGTCTACAACTGTTTCCTGGAACATCAGCTGACCTTATAGTTATATATATCTGTCAAATGAAGCTCTCCAGAAGCCAGTGATATCATTTTAAGCACTCAAGGCTTTGTGTAGGTCAGTACTTCATCACATGTACACCAACTGTCCTAATTGTAAAGTCAAGGCATTTCGCTAAACTTCACGGAATGGAAAGTTAAGGTGATGTATTGAGATCACTAGACAATAGGTTTGTGCAATAATGAATTACCCCCCCCCCCCCCATCTAATGAGGAAATATGCTATGGAATGAACATCTTTGGCTGATGAATAAGGAGGGTGTGCTTAGCAAAGAGGGCAGGGCTTGGGAATATTTATGCCGTACTGCAGACAGGACAGAGGGAGAGGATGCTGTTCCGGCTAGTTGTCCTATAGCCAGACAAAGGACAGTGAGGTGAAAGGGGACATAATTGGGCTCCTGGAACATATAGAATATTTCTTTATATATTTCTCTGTTAGTATTGTAAAATGCATCAAAAAGGAATAAATATGATAAAAAAATATGGTCTACATAAAGTGATAGCCTTCTGAAGAGGTTTCTGTCTATATAAATGCGTGAAAAGCTGCAATAAAAGGGAGGTTTGTCATCCAATGATTTAATTTTTAACTACAGATTCCCTTTTTTCCTTTAATCTTCCTTTCCTAATTTTGGAAAACATGTTTGAAAGCACAGTCCCCAAACTACAATATCTAAACATCACAGCACCAGAGATCTAGATCCACAAGGAACACAATTTTACTGTTATCTGACAAGTAATAACAACTTCTGGGTCAGTCTACAATTCACCGAGCACCACACTTGTCAGCTCCCAATTAATCAAGTGTATCCATCATAAATCTTTAATAAACACAGAAATATTTGGTTATTGGGGATTGGATATGATGCTTGACACAAACCTGTCAAACCACCGCTAAAATTACTGTTAAAAATGCTCAGCGGGGTACATAAAAATGTTACACTTAATGAGTAGTGTTGATCACGAATATTCGAATTTCGATTTTTTTTTCGCGAATATAGGTACTTCGAAAATTCGCGAATATTTCGAATATAGGTATATATATTCGTAATTTTGAAAATTCGAAAATTCGATTTTTTTGCCTTTTTTTTCGTTTTTTTTTTTTTTTTTTTAAATCAGTACACATGATCCCTTCCTGCTTCTAGCTTGTGGGCCAATAAGAAGGCTGCACTATACTTGACTTTAGGAGTAGTGATGAGCGGCAGGGGTCATATTCGAAAATGCACGATTTTTTTTTCTTGAAAAAATCGGCAAGGTAATGATTGTGTAATATGCGAATTTTCGTAATTCGAATTTTCGGATTCGAATTTTTATTGCGATTTTTTTAACTTAGACAAAGATTATAGCACTATATTAGCTAAATTGCTCTATATTCGTTTTTTTCGAATATTCGCTATATTGCTATATATTCTTGTTTTAGAATATTACAAATATTCGAAAAACTAAGTTATAGCAATATAGTGAATATTCGAAAAAAAACGAATATAGAGCAATTTAGCTAATATAGTGCTATAATTTTCTTTGTCTAATAGTTGTAATTTTTTTCTCATCTGAAGTTCAGATTGGAAAAAAATTACAACTATAAAAAAAAGATTATAGCACTATATTAGCTAAATTGCTCTATATTCGTTTTTTCGAATATTCGCTATATTGCTATATATTACGAATATTCGAAAAAACTGTTATAGCAATATAGCGAATATTCGAAAAATCGAATATAGAGCAATTTAGCTAATATAGTGCTATAATCTTCTTTGTCTAATAGTTGTGGTTGAAAAATTCGCAATAAAAATTCGAATCCGAAAATTCCAATTACGAAAATTCGCATATTACACAATCATTACTTTGCCGATTTTTTTCATGAAAAAAATCGCGAATTTTCGAATTTTCGAATATTCAACGAATATTCTAAAAAATATTCGCGAAATATCGCGAATTCGAATATGACCCCTGCCGCTCATCACTATTAATGAGCACAACTGACATATAGGATGTTCCTTTACTTGTGAAAGGACTTTCTTCATATTTTAAGCTACAGTACTCTATACTGTATCCCGAAATTCAAGCATACCGGTAAATTTGGAACATGAGTAACCTAAAAGATTTAGAATGTTTTAGACATTGTTGTAAAGAATTTAAACTTTGAAACTTCTCTTGTTTTCTCTGTCCCATCAAATTCCATTTCATTGGGACAGAATATAAAATAAGTTCACATATGGCAAAAATATAAAAAAGGCAATGTTTTGGTGAGGTGCATTGGAATTCTCCTTGTTCATTGTATTCCTTGGGAGGAGGTGGAGCCCATGTCCACATAGCACAGTCTCAACTATTGACAGCAATGCTCAAAATCCATTTTGTCTCCACTTTGATGCTCCTAAGAAAGGCAAACATGATCTTTCCTAGTGAAACATCAACCCCCCACCCCCCGACACACTCCACCTCTAACACCTAAGCTACACTCAACCTCAGTTGCTTACCTACTTATTATTTACAGGACTTTGTCTAAAATCTACTTGAGCATTGAGCTGTGGTCTACAGTCGTTACATAAATATTGAAAATTGGAAAAGTTGCTGCTTAAGTTTTTATAATAGCAATTTGCATATACTCTAGAATGTTATGAAGAGTGATCAGATGAATTGCATAGTCCATCTTTGACATGAATATTAACTTAATCTCAAAAAAAACTTTCCACTGCATTTCATTGCTGTCATTAAAGGACCTGCTGAGATCATTTCAGTAATCGTCTTGTTAACTCAGGTGAGAATGTTGACGAGCACAAGGCTGGAGATCATTATGTCAGGCTGATTGGGTTAAAATGGCAGACTTGACCTGTTAAAAGGAGGGTGATGCTTGAAATTATTGTTCTTCCATTGTTAACCATGGTGACCTGCAAAGAAACGCGTGCAGCCATCATTGCGTTGCATAAAACAATTTATAGGATCATCAAGAACTTCAAGGAAAGAGGTTCAATTCTTGTTAAGAAGGCTTCAGGGCATCCAAGAAAGTCCAGCAAGCGCCAGGATCGTCTCCTAAAGAGGATTCAGCTGTGGGATCGGAGTGCCACCAGTGCAGAGCTTGCTCAGGAATGGCAGCGGGCAGGTGTGAGCGCATCTGCACGCACAGTGAGGCGAAGACTTTTGGAAGATGGCCTGGTGTCAAGAAGGGCAGCAAAGAAGCCACTTCTCTCAAAAAACCCATCAGGGACAGATTGATCTTCTGCAGAAAATATGGTGAATGGACTGCTGAGGACTGGGGCAAAGTAATATTCTCCGATGAAGCCTCTTTCCGATTGTTTGGGGCATCAGGAAAAAGGCTTGTCCGGAGAAGAAAAGGTGAGCGCTACCATTAGTCCTGTGTCATGCCAACAGTAAAGCATCCTGAGACCATTAATGTGTGGGGTTGCTTCTCATCCAAGGTAGTGGGCTCACTCACAATTTTGCCCAAAAACAAAGCCATGAATAAAGAATGGTACCAAAACACCCTCCAACAGCAACTTCTTCCAACAATCCAACAACAGTTTGGTGAAGAACCATGCCTTTTTGCAGCACGATGGAGCACCGTGCCATAAGGCAAAAGTGATAACTAAGTGGCTCGGGTACCAAAACATTGACATTTTGTGTCCATGGCCTGGAAACTCCCCAGATCTTAATCCCATTGAGAACTTGTGGTCAATCCTCAAGAGGCGGGTGGACAAACAAAAACCCAGTAATTCTGACAAACTCTAAGAAGTGAATATGAAAGAATTGGTTGCTATCAGTCAGGAATTGGCCCAGAAGTTGATTGAGAGCATGCCCAGTTGAATTGCAGAGGTTCTGAAAAAGAAGGGCCAACACTGCAAATACTGACTCTTTGCATAAATGTCATGTAATTGTCGATAAAAGCCTTTGAAACGTATGAAGTGCGTGTAATTATATTTCACTACATCACAGAAACAACTGAAACAAAGATCGAAAAGCAGTTTAGCAGCAAACTTTGTGAAAACTAATATTTGTGTCATTCTCAAAACTTTTGGCCACGACTGTACATCACAACTATAGTTTTATTGTTTCTCTGCATGAGGTTTATTGCAAATACTGCAACTTTTGAAGGTATTTTCCTTCAATTCAACCATGATGACTCTCGCCATCAATCAGTATTTGTATTCTTACATGACATTTTGGTCTTGCACCCCAGCCACCCATCTGTCCAGGGCAGTTTTTAATTAGAGCATATATAGCTGAAGCTTACTTTCCCTGAGTGTAGTTGGAGGCCTAGGCCCAAGGAAAGATAAGTCATTGTAATGTAGGGTCCTATCTATAAGAGATCACATTGCTGGGACAGATGCGCTTGTGTATTTTGATAAAAATATTTGCAAAGTACCTCATATTCATTTAAATAGTGAATATAACATTAGAAACATTTATAATGCATCTAAAGTATTCAATGTTTGCAGAGTATGAGAAAGGTTTCATATTATGGTTGCTTTTCTGACTTCCACATAGAACACTTTATAATTTTGGTTAGACTGTGTCCTTTGCAACCTTCCTATCTTGCCTGTTACTGGATATCTATCCAATCCAACCCATACAAGACCTTGCCCTAATTCCATCTAAACATATTAATAACATTCCTATAGATATTTGCCTTTTATTTCTTTTACAAGAATTCTACCAAAAAGCTCTGTTTTCTCAGTTTACATAATATATATATATATATATACATATATATATATATATATATATATATATATATATATATATAAAATCCAAAAAGCAGGCGGCACTCCAAGGTAAAGGTGAAAAAATATGCAAGACTTTATTCACCATTGTGACAAGGCAACGTTTCAGCTCAGTATGAGCCTTTCTCAAGGCAACTTTTCAGCTCAGTATGAGCCTTTCTCAAGCAAAAGAGAGGCTCATACTGAGCTGAAAAGTTGCCTTGTCACATGGGTGAATAAAATGTTGCATATTTTTTCACCTTTACCTTGGAGTGCTGCCTGCTTTTTGGATTTTTCATATTGGGTAAGCTGTCTCCCATTTGGGCTGAGTACCCACTTTTTTCCTTTTTTTGTTTTACTTTCCCGGTGCTGCCATCTTTTAATTATATATATATATATATATATATATATAGAGTTGAAAAAATTGGACTGCACTCCAAGCGTATCCTCAAACAATATGTGTTTATTCACCCATATATGGCAAAGCGACGTTTCGGCTCCAACTGAGCCTTTCTCAAGGCTATATATATATATATATATATATATATAGAAGTGAAAAATAGCCAGCAGCACTCCAAATCAATTCAAAAGTTGATGATTTATTGGACCCAAAATCAGGCGACGTTTCAACAGCTTGTTGCTGTCTTTATCAAGCACAGTGCACATGTGTTACAGACACACTTTAAATAAGGGCATCAATCAAAAATAGATTAACATCAATTGAACATAATACAGTGAATATACAGTGAACGAACAATACATGTGATCATAGAAAATACATATAACAAATTGGCCTCATTTGGCAAAAATAATACATCAGACTAAAACTACATTAATTCCACATATCGTGATTTATATGGAATATAACATAATAAGTGTCAGTGATTACCCTAATAAGGTGAATTAAAAACTCACTGTCAGGTGGGCAGCTGCATGGTTGGCGTTGAACATGCTCCATTGGCGTCCCCATGCACGATTTGCGCATGCGCGAAAATACTATACGTAATTAGCGCATGCGCGAAAATCTCGTGATTAGCGCATGCGCAAAAATCCACGTAATTAGCGCATGCGCGAATATATCAAATCTCGCGATTCCTCCATTTTCGAGCGGCTGGCTAACGCCCACAACTAAGATGGACGAAACTGGATCAATTGCATTGTGCGCATGTCAGAGCAGTAATGGGTGCCACCCAACACATATCACATGATCAAAGTGATCTCAATAGAGCTGCTAGTCCATGGAACCCGATACTATAAATGAATGGGTCCTAGGGCAATGCCGCACGGCCACCCACATGTCAAAGCACGTATGGTAGTCGGGCACAGTGCCCCAAAGATCCAAAATCTAAACTATAAAAAATGTTTTACATGGTTTGTTAATGAATGTCACATATTGATTGACAATTCATAATAATGAGATATCGGCGTGAACAATGGGAAAACAAACCTACATCGCAGGGGGATCCCCACGGAACGCCACTATTCTCTCAAAAAGTAACAACATTGATACCCATAAGGGTCCATTCACACGTCCGTTGTTTGTTTCCTGATCTGTTCCGTTTTTTGCTGAACAGATCTGGACCAGATCTGGACCCATTCATTTTCAATGGGTCCTGAAAAAAAACGGACAGCACAATATCAGATTTTTTTTCAGGACCCATTGAAAATGAATGGGTCCAGATCTGGTCCAGATCTGTTCAGCAAAAAACGGAACAGATCAGGAAAGAAACAACGGACGTGTGAATGGACCCTAAATGAATATAAGCATTCAATTCAAGGAAAAAAGGGGAAGAACAACCATAATAATGCAGGTACCATGGTCAAACGGATCAAATTTTTCTATATGAACGGTATACGGGGGCATCCAGAACAATGTACAACAAATTCCGCACAAATAGTAAAGCACTGAACCAGGCATATATTGGTTGAATAGAGTAAATAGATATTGGGGAGCCAACTGGAACCAGGATGAACGTCACATCATGCAGTGCCTCCGCCAAGGCAGTGAGATCAAAATGACTCTAAAAACAAAAAGAGAAAATTTTAGCAATTCTCATAAAAAAATATACTTGATTCAAGATAATGATTCAAATGCAGAAACACACATGCATTTGACCTACAGAAAGGGATACGGATCCTGCAGAGTAGAGAAGGCATAAGATATGGGCAGTGCCAGGGCCAAACTACACTAATCCACCCTAAAGTCCACGTTTAACCCATTAGGTTTTAACGTCTTTAGTGTATATATCCAGTATAACTCGCGTTTTTTAAGGATAGCCTGTCTATCTCCACCACGCCTCCCCAATTCTACCTGTTCCAAAATACGAAATCTCAAATCACTCTGTGTGTGCCCTGCCTCTTTAAAATGTTTGGACACTGGTAAATCCATCTTTTCTTTCCTGATGGAGTAGCGATGTTGATTCAATCGTGTCTTTACATCCCACGTGGTCTCACCAACATACCACTTCCCACACGGGCAAGTCAGTTGGTAGACCACGTAGGATGAGTCACAGGTCAAGAATTGAGTGATTTTCATCATCCCACCAGTGGCCGGATTTAAAAATGTATCTCCTTTGATCATAAGTTTGCAATTTATGCAATGATAGCAAGGGTAGCAGCCAGTACGAGTAGAACCACACATTGTCCTCACATTGATCCTGGCACTGCCCACATCCGCCTTCACCAATCTATCACCCACGTTCCGTCCTCTCCGATAGGAGAAAAGAGGGGGTGATTTAAATTCCGCAATTTCGGGAAAACTATTCCCTATCAATCTCCAATGTCTCCGAATGACACCCGCAATTTGCGGGCTGTCAGTCGAGAAATGGGAGATGAAGGGAATGCGAGGACTTTGGGCCTCTTTCTGAACGATAGTATCAGTGAGTTGATTCCCCAATCTATCAATGGTGTTTCTGATCAGCTTTTTCGGATATCCACGTATGGCAAATTTCTGACTCATTTCTTGGAATCTAGTGTGTCTCACTTGTCTATCCTTAACTATGCGATGTACTCGCAAGAACTGGCTGTACGGTAGAGATCGGATCATGGAACGAGGATGGTGGCTGTCATATCGTAACAGAGTGTTCTTGTCAGTAGGCTTGACAAATAAATCAGTACTCAAACCTCGTCCCATGATCCGGACCTCTGTGTCCAGGAACTGTAGTTTATCCATGGACTGCACCATAGTGAATTTCACAGTGGGGTCGATTTCGTTGAGAAAAGCATGGAACGCAAGGAGGTCCAACGTGTCGCCCGTCCACACCAAGAAGATATCGTCGATATAGCGCCACCACCCCAGAACATGTCTGAAGTGGTGGCTGCCATAGATCGACGACTCCTCGAGGCGGGCCATGTAGATGTTTGCATAAGTGGGCGCCACGTTGGACCCCATCGTGGTTCCACGCAACTGAACAAAGAAATCGTCCTGAAAAAGAAAATAATTTTTCGTGAGAACAAATCTTAATAATGAAAGTAAAAATTCTTGACAAATTTCGGAATAATCAGAACTTCTAAGACACGCCTCAACAGCCTGCAGGCCGAGCTCATGGTCAATCGACGTGTATAAACTACACACGTCGAATGACACAAGAGCCGAGCCTGCAGGGACCTCAAGTTCATTTATTTTGGACAAAAAATCACCCGTGTCTCTGATGAATGATCTGGTGGAGATGGCAAAACGGCGCAACATTTTATCAAGAAAAATCGCTACATTGTAAAAAAGGGATTCCCTCCCAGATACAATTGGGCGGCCAGGCGGGGGCGAAACCCCCTTGTGTACTTTTGGCAGGGTGTATAACAGAGGTGTACAGGGCTTATCCCGATACAAGTAGCTGAACAACGAGATTTTCGCGCATGCGCTAATTACGTATAGTATTTTCGCGCATGCGCAAATCGTGCATGGGGACGCCAATGGAGCATGTTCAACGCCAACCATGCAGCTGCCCACCTGACAGTGAGTTTTTAATTCACCTTATTAGGGTAATCACTGACACTTATTATGTTATATTCCATATAAATCACGATATGTGGAATTAATGTAGTTTTAGTCTGATGTATTATTTTTGCCAAATGAGGCCAATTTGTTATATGTATTTTCTATGATCACATGTATTGTTCGTTCACTGTATATTCACTGTATTATGTTCAATTGATGTTAATCTATTTTTGATTGATGCCCTTATTTAAAGTGTGTCTGTAACACATGTGCACTGTGCTTGATAAAGACAGCAACAAGCTGTTGAAACGTCGCCTGATTTTGGGTCCAATAAATCATCAACTTTTGAATTGATTTGGAGTGCTGCTGGCTATTTTTCACTTCTAGTACATTGGACCAAGGTGCTGGTCCACACTGGCCGGACGTGCACCCCCTGCTTATACAGTGTGCTGCTTCCTCACTTTCTTCAAATTATATATATATATATATATATATATAGTACAGACCAAAAGTTTGGACACACCTTCTCATTCAAAGAGTTTTCTTTATTTTCTGACTATGAAAATTGTAGATTCACACTGAAGGCATCAAAACTATGAACTATGAGCTTCAAGAGGTAGTCACCTGAAATGGTTTTCACTTCACACCTGTCAGGTTTAATAAGTGGGATTTCTTGCCTTATAAATGGGGTTGGGACCATCAGGTGGATACACAGCTGATAGTCCTACTGAATAGACTGTTAGAATTTGTATTATGGCAAGAAAAAAGCAGCTAAGTAAAGAAAAACGAGTGGCCATCATTATTTTAAGAAATGAAGGTCAGTCAGTCCGAAAAATTGGGAAAACTTTGAAAGTATCCCCAAGTGCAGTCACAAAAACCATCAAGCGCTACAAAGAAACTGGCTCACATGCGGACCGCCCCAGAAAAGGAAGACCAAGAGTCACCTCTGCTGCAGAGGATAAGTTAACTGCAGCTCAGATTAGAAACCAGGTCAATGCCACACAGAGTTCTAGCAGCAGACACATCTCTAGAACAACTGTTAAGAGGAGACTGTGTGAATCATGCCTTCATGGTAGAATATCTGCTAGGAAACCACTGCTAAGGACAGGCAACAAGCAGAAGAGACTTGTTTGGGCTAAAGAACACAAGGAATGGACATTAGACCAGTGGAAATCTGTGCTTTGGTCTGATGAGTCCAAATTTGAGATCTTTGGTTCCAACCACCGTGTCTTTGTGCGACGCAGAAAAGGTGAACGGATGGACTCTACATGCCTGGTTCCCACCGTGAAGCATGGAGGAGGAGGTGTGATGGTGTGGGGGTGCTTTGCTGGTGACACTGTTGGGGATTTATTCAAAATTGAAGGCATACTGAACCAGCATGGCTACCACAGCATCTTGCAGCGGCATGCTAGTCCATCCGGTTTGTGTTTAGTTGGACTATCATTTATTTTTCAACAGGACAATGACCCCAAACACACCTCCAGGCTGTGTAAGGGCTATTTGACCATGAAGGAGAGTGATGGGGTGCTGCGCCAGATGACCTGGCCTCCACAGTCACTGGACCTGAAACCAATCGAGATGGTTTGGGGTGATTTGGACTGCAGAGTGAAGGTAAAAGGGCCAACAAGTGCTAAGCATCTCTGGGAACTCCTTCAAGACTGTTGGAAGACCATTTCAGGTTACTACCTCTTGAAGCTCATCAAGAGAATGCCAAGAGTGTGCAAAGCAGTAATCAAAGCAAAAGGTGGCTACTTTGAAGAACCTAGAATATGACATATTTTCAGTTGTTTCACACTTTTTTGTTATGTATATAATTCCACAAGTGTTAATTCATAGTTTTGATGCCTTCAGTGTGAATCTACAATTTTCATAGTCATGAAAATAAAGAAAACTCTTTGAATGAGAAGGTGTGTCCAAACTTTTGGTGTGTACTGTGTGTATATGTGTATATATATATATATATATATATATATAAATTTATATATGATTCGCTCTGGTAGGCAGGTTAGCGGATGCAGTGTAGAGGCAACAACTGAGTCTTTAACTTAAACAGTTCATTGTTTATTCACACTTGGCAAGTTAACAACTTGCTGCAGGTACCGCATAAGAAGGTCAAGTCCTGGTGTTCACTTCACACCGTGCTGGGGTACCGCTTAAAGAGTCCCAGTCCTGGATGTCGTTCCCTTGTCCTCCCAGACAGATCGCAGGCATGCATCCAGCCACAAGTCTCATACACAGACACAGCGCTGACTCTGAGCCCAGCTGCCTATCTAAGGACAGCCAGGTTGTGCCAAAACCCGGACCGGCATTTTAACTCTGGTCCGGTATTTGAGCTCACCTGGCTGAAAACCAGCCCAGCGGCACAATACCTGCCTTCCCATACAAAAACCCTCGCTGTGTCACAAAATAAATATATATACAGTTGCAAGAAAAAGTATGTGAACCCTTTGGAATGATATGGATTTCTGCACAAATTGGGCATAAAATAAGATCTGATCTTCATCTAAGTCACAACAATAGACAATCATAGTCTGCTTAAACTAATAACACACAAAGAATTAAATCTTACCATGTTTTTATTGAACACACCATGTGAACATTCACAGTGCAGGTGGAAAAAGTATGTGAACCCTTGGATTTAATAATTGGTTGAACCTCCTTTGGCAGTAATAACTTCAACCAAACGTTTCCTGTAGTTGCAGATCAGACGTGCACAATGGTCAGGAGTAATTCTTGACCATTCCTCTTTACAGAACTGTTTCAGTTCAGCAATATTCTTGGGATGTCTGGTGTGAATTGCTTTCTTGAGGTCATGCCACAGCAACTCAATCGGGTTGAGGTCAGGACTCTGACTGGGCCACTCCAGAAGGCGTATTTTCTCCTGTTTAAGACATTCTGTTGTTGATTTACTTCTATGCTTTGGGTCGTTGTCCTGTTGCAACACCCATCTTCTGTTGAGCTTCAGCTGGTGGACAGATGCCTTAAGTTCTCCTGCAAAATGTCTTGATAAACTTGGGAATTAATTTTTCCTTTCATGATAGCAATCCGTCCAGGCCCTGACGCAGCAAAGCAGCCCCAAACCATGATGCCCCCACCACCATACTTCACAGTTGGGATGAGGTTTTGATGTTGGTGTGCTGTGCCTCTTTTTCTCCACACATAGTGTTGTGTGTTTCTTCTAAACAACTCAACTTTGGTTTCATCTGTCTAGGGAATATTTTGCCAGTACTGCTGTGGAACATGCAGGTGCTCTTGTGCAAACTGTAAACATGCAGCAATGTTTTTTTTTTGGACAGCAGTGGCTTCCTCTGTGGTATCCTCCCATGAAATCCATTCCTGTTTAGTGTTTTACGTATCGTAGATTCGCTAACAGGGATGTTAGCATATGCCAGACAAATATATATATCATCCCTGTTGGTTTTAATGACTACATTTTTATGTTAAAGGGAACCTGTCACCTGGAACATGGTGTCTGAGCGGCAGACAGCATGTTATAGAGCAGGAGGAGCTGAGCAGATTGGTATATAGTTTTGTGGGAAAAGATTCAGTACAACCTGTAATTTATACATTTATATCTCTGCTCATTCTGGGCTTTGAAGCCAAAAAGACGGTCCTATCAGTGATGACAGCTATCTCTCTTTATGTACAGTCATAGGGGGGAGGATTTAATCATGATAGGACCTTCACCTGGACTTCAAAGCCCAGAATAAGCAGGAATTTAGATGAATGAAATATAAGTTATACTGAATCTTCTCCCAGAAAACTATATATCAATCTGCTCAGCTCCTCCCGCTCTACGGCATGTAGCCTGCAGCTTACATTGCATTTTCATGGTGACAGGTTCCCTTTAACTTCTTCACAATAGACTTACATTTAATACATAATGCACCTCTACTTTTAGAGGTAGTCACTAGTGAGACCTAGAGGAGACAAGATCAATAGACTTCAGATTCCATGGTTTACAGGCTTGTAGCAAATGTTATGTAGAATGTAAAACATTTCTGTATCACCAGTTATAAAATGCTAAAACATGGCCAGCATTGACCATTCCAGTGAAGCGATACAGGATATATTTAATCTACAATCCAATCAAAGCATTAACTTAACAACTCTCTCTATATAATTATATTATGGTATTTCTAATTACTTGCTGAATTGAAAATCAATGGAGTTGAGGTACATATAAATGTAATAACTCTACGCCTTGATGTTGTAATTGCCTGTTTTGACAAGATATAAATCCATATAAGAATGGAGCTACTTATAATTCATCTTCCTGCCAGGAGAGTTATTTCTAGATAGCAGGAAGGCACAGTTGGTCTGTTCTGCTCTGAAGACACCCTGGCTATAAACCCTTATGGAACGCAGACCAATACATAAATGTCTTCCTGGCAGAAGTACCAAGATCTCTCTCGGGAGTAAATAATATAATTTCACTGCCATGCTTTATTTTGTTTGGAACGTATGAGCTGTGAGTGTATAGTTACAGACAATTAAACTGCCGGCAGCAGTAAATATTGTTTATTATTTGAAAATGTATTAAAAACTAGCATTACACTGAGCGGGGTCATACATAGCGACGAGAGGGCTTCAGAATGGGTCCCACTTCTCACTGTCTTAAGATGTCTTAAGTTAAATGATGTACTTGTTATTTTCAGAGGTACCTGTACAGGGGAACTTTGTTTTCCTGCTAAATGATCGAATACTGATTGCACACAGTCACCACTAGGTGAGCTAACGTCTGTACATATGGATTTATACAGAGTTAGGATTGCACTTAATTGGTCATTGTTTCAATAAGCTTTGTATAAATCAATAGTACAAGTCAATATAAAAAAAAACTTTGCAATATATCTTATCAAAGAAAAATGCTACTTCCTTCACTTTTCAGGTTCCTTTCCACCTCTACCTACCACCTTAAATGGGATTTTTGTGAATTATTATAAATGGCTGTCAGCAATCTGTCCTAGAATGTAGGACTGGTTGCCTCCACTTGTAGAGCTTCCTAGGGGATGAGTGGACTTGGCTGCACTACACACTATGGCACGATGACATATAGTAGACAGGATAAAATCATTACCGTCTATTGTAGAGCAGTGTGGTGTGTAGTGAAGCCTGACCCCTCACACCACTTGACAGCTCTGCAAGTGGTGGCAACCAGTCCTGCTGACATTCTAGGACAGAATGCTGGTGGCCATTTTGAATCATTCTCAGAGAACCCCTTTAACTGCGCACTTTCTGCCAAATCCCTCTTGGGAGATGAGATTAATTCTCAGATCACAGCTGCCCATAGAAGACTATAGGGAGGGAAGGGAGGAGGAGGGAGAAGGAGCAGAGTGAGACTACTTCAATAATAAAAATGTGACCATGTGCCCATGGTTAGTTCTACATCCCCATTCACGTCTATGGAAACTATCTTCAAATCTGCTTCAAAGAAGTAACAGGTCAGTTCTCAGGTGTTTTTCAAATGAGCTGCTGAAAAACCCCTCAAACATATATGCAGACTATATCGTCGTATGTTTCTACACTCAGAAGATAACATCGTTAGAGGTATTACTACCACTTTACTAGACTACCCCTTTAAAATATTTAGTTTCTAGCATCACTAGTATCAGCATTACATAAGTAATTACCTTATTAATTACATAACAAATATTGAAGTAAAAGATGGCTATTACAAATGTGTTGGTAAATCGACACCTATCTCTTTTGTCCTATAAAACCCCAGCTTAAACAGCATGAAAGATAAGTGCCTGACTGCTGTATTAGGGGACATGAGAGTGTGATATGATGTGTTATGTCTAGTTCTAGTGTAGAATGTCCTTCCCTGTACTTAAACACATATACAATTATTTTAACCATAACTGTTACATAGTGCAAATTTACAACGTGCATATTGGCAGAATCAGAGCAACCGTAATTGGCAGAATACTTACTGCAACAGCTTCTAAAATTTGTTTCACTGCATCAGCAGCATCCCGCTCACTGTAATAACCTTTTTCCACAATTCTGCAAGAAACCAGGAGAGTGTTATTACAGACTATTTCTGATGATGACAATTTCTTTTGACACATTTTATAAAAAATAAAAATATTTAGAAAATTACAAACTGTTATTTTCCACAAGGGAGTCCTGCAGGTTATTAATAGTGAATGTGTATAGTATTTAGTATTCCAGTCCCAATTACACTTGGTAGGTATATATATATATATATATATATATATTATAGGAAGGTACAAGGGGTCGTCATTGATGGTAGGTATGTGTTACCGAGGTCCCTAGTTCCATGTGTCAGCGGCAGCTAATGCTAATCGACACTTGTCTATTTAGTATGGCTGTAAATAGCTGATCTGGGATAGCGCTTACTGGAAGTAGTCAAAGTGCTGGGTGGGTGACTACTCCCCAAGTTCCAGGCTGTGTCTTGGCAGGCTTATAAAAAACAGCCCGCACAGTCAGGTGGTGTGGGTTACCTCCCTCTGACAGTGGAGCTCTGAGATCTCTGTGCTGAGGTCTGAAGACCGTGTGTCAGGCAAGCAGGCCGTCTTAAAGCCTGCAAGTGGACTTTCTGAGGCTGCCGGCTGGAAACTGACACCCAGGATACCTTCTCCTGTGGGTGAACAAGCACCAAGCCTGAAAAGTGACTGTTGTATTATGTTATAAGTGTAAATAAACACTGAAGAGTGATTTACAACCTGGTTCTTTGCCTCTATACTGTGTCCTCCAACCTGCCTACCGGAGCAAATCCCCACTAATTTATAATATATATATATATATATATATATACAGTACAGACCAAAAGTTTGGACACACCTTCTCATTCAAAGAGTTTTCTTTATTTTCATGACTATGAAAATTGTAGATTCACGCTGAAGGCATCAGAACTATGAATTAACACATGTGGAATTATATACATAACAAAAAAGTGTGAAACAACTGAAAATATGTCATATTCTAGGTTCTTCAAAGTAGCCACCTTTTGCTTTGATTACTGCTTTGCACACTCTTGGCATTCTCTTGATATATACAAAAGAAGAGAAAGGAGCTGATATCTGTGGTGCTGGGGCTGTTAGTACATCCAGTAATATACTCAATTGGCTAACTGTAGATATGGTCCAAGACAAGTTAAATAGGGTAAATGTGAACAAGGCTCCAGGTCCAGATGGATTACACCCAAGAGTGCTTAAAAAGCTCAGTTCAGTCATTGCTTTGCCCCTGTTTATAATTTTTAAAGATTCTCTGGGTGCTGGTACAGTGCCAAGTGATTGGTGCAAGGCAAACGTGGTGGCCATTAGTGATGAGCGGCATAGGCAATATTCAAATTAGTGATATTTCGCACATTTTTGGCCGAATATTTGCCATAAATTTGCAAATTCGAGAGTTTGCTATCCCCAATCATTATTTTCGTGATAAATTTGCGATAAATTTGCTATTAGAATATTTGTGATCAACACTATTCGCAAATACGAATACATAGCACTATATTATAAATATTCGGATATTCTCAGAGTGGCGATATTCGAGATTAAAATTCACGATTCGAATATTCGCACTCAACACTATTGCCCAGATTCAAAAAAGGATCAAGGTCCTTCACAGGTAATTATAGACCAGTTAGTTTAACTTCTGTTGTGGGAAACATGCTTGAAGGACTCTTAAGGGACTATATACAGGAGTATGTGACTAAATTATATTATAACTTAGTGATAACCAACATGGGTTTACCAAGGACATAAGTTGCCAGACTAACCTTTTTTGTTTTTATGCTGAGGTGAGTAGTAGCTTAGGCAGAGGGGCGTCTGTGGATGTAGTGTTTCTGGATTTTGCAAAGGCTTTTGACACTGTCCCTCATAGATGCTTAATAAGTAAAGTAAGGTCTATAGGCTTGGAAAGTATAGTTTGTAATTGGATTGAAAACTGGCTGAAGGGTCGTGTCCAGAGAGTTGTGGTCAATGATTCCTATTCAGAATGGTTCCGGGTTATAAGTGGTGTACCCCAAGGTTCAGTGATGGGCCCTCTATTATTTAATTTATTTATTAATTAATGATATCGAGGACGAGATTAATAGCATCATTTCTATTTTTGCAGATGATACTAAGCTATGTAGTACTGTACAGTCTATGGAAGATGTCCATATACTACAAGCTGACTTGAACACTCTGAGTGATTGGGCTTCAACTTGGCAAATGAGGTTCAATGTGGACAAATGTAAAGTTATGCATCTTGGTAGTAATAATCTCTGTGCTTCATATGTCCTAGGTGATGTAGCACTGGGAGAGTCAATTATAGAGAAAGATTTGGGTGTCCTTGTGGATGGTAGATTAAGTTACAGCATACAATGTCAATTATCTGCTTCAAAGGCCACCAGGATACTGTCATGCATTAAACGAGGCATGGACTCGCGGGGCAGGGATGTAATATTTCCACTTTACAAAGTGTTGGTGCGGCCTCATCTGGAATATGCAGTTCAGTTCTCGGCACCAGTCCATAGAAAGGATGCACTGCAGCTGGAAAAAGTACAAAGGAGAGCGACTAAACTGATAAGGGGCATGGAGGGTTAGTTATGAAGAAAGATTAAAAGAATTGAATTTATTTAGTCTTGAGAAGAGATGTCTAAGGGGGGGACATGATTAACCTATACAAATATATAAATGGGCCATACAAAAAATATGGTGAAAAACTGTTCCATGTAAAATGCGCTGAAAAGACAAGGGGCACTGCCTTTGATTGGAGAGGTAAAAGTTCAGTCTCCGGAAGCGTCAAAGCTTCTTTACTGTAAGAACGGTGAAGCTGTGGAATATACTTCCTCAGGACGTGGTCACAGCAGGAACAGTGGACAGTTTTAAAAAGGGTTTAGATGAATTCTTAAAAGTAAACAACATTAATGCGTATGAAAACGTGTAGAAATTCTCAATTCCTTCTGGGATTCGCATCCCCACCTATCCCTTGGTTTAACTTGATGGACTTGTGTCTTTTTTAACCGTATTAACTATGTGACTATGTAATTATGTTAGGGAGCGTTCACATCTATGTTTTGTTTTCTGTTCTTCAAAATGGAAAAAACAAACAGGATCCTGTAAAAAAAAAAAAGGATCCTGTTGCAAATTTGGCATCCATTTGAGCCATTTCCATCTGAGATCCATTTCATAGACAGAAAAAAGTACGCCAATTTTTTTTTTTACAGGATCCTGTTTTTTTTTCTGTTCTTCTGACGGATCAGTCCCTAGACTTCTGCTTACTGCATGTTAGAAATGACATGATGTGTAGGTTGTCTCTTGACTGAGGCCATGTTTCAGTTAGGCCATGGATACATTACACAGGACTGACACATGGGTTATACCAGTCTACTGTACATAGGGATCAACTGCCTGATATAAGAAAGGTATGTTTTCTGAATGTTGAATACATGTATATTCGAAAATTGTATGATTTCCTATTATATAAACAAATACATAAAAAAATAAAAACTGGAATATCCCTTCCCTATCAGGCCAATATCCCTGCTTCCAGTTGGCATATCACATGAAGCGTGACCCCCAGACTGAACACGCTCATGTGAAAGAGGCCTTATTGTAGAGATTTCTGTCATGATTCTATTCATAAATTTGCTGCAAATGAAAGAAAAGCTATTCCACACAACTGAATCGAATGGACACGTATGAGGCAGGGTAGTTTTTTGAAATATCATCTCCCACTCCCAAGAATTCAGAAGTCAATAAGATAATCCAATGAAAATATATCAATCAAGCCCATTGCTGTGTAAGTGAACCATAATGATTGCATTAGATCCTGAGACAATATAAATGTGGGGCTGTGGATTTACAGACAGCTGTACCATTTTTTTCTCAATTCAACATTTTACAGGAATCAATAAGACAGCACAATTTGCATCTCTCTGTTCTGAGACCAAAACACATCAATCTTCTTGAGAGACGCGCTTATGATCTCTTATGGAGCCAGCATTTATCAGGAGCCCAAGACTTTCTAACAATAGAAGGCACTTTGCTAAGGGTCTCAGTCCCAGGGGTGCTGTCATTTGCTCATATCAAAGCTCAGCTTCTAATATGTTTATATTGTGAGTGGTTCTTAGATTGGTTTATTACTTTCATCGTCTGCTTATGAACAAAAAACTGTTGTGAACACGTGGTGAACTTTTGCTCATCACTTACCTATCAAATAATTCTCCTCCAGTCACCAGTTCGAGAACGAGGCTAATTTCCGTAGGGGTTTCAAATATCTCCTTCAGTTTTATCTATAAGTAAATTTACATAGCTTTAACGTCTCTGTATAATTTTGCAATTATTTTAACTGCTCTGATTCATCTAAAAAAAAAAAAAAAACTAAGGAACTTTGCAAAATGTTTGATATAAAAATCCCCTATCATTTTGTGTCTACACAGCTAATAAAAAGACCACTGTATCTCCATTTTTCCAGACTACATACAAAGTTGTCCATTTAAGAATCTCCTACTCACAGGGCAGGTGACTGATCGGAAGGTTTCTGACTACTGGGGCCCACACCGATCATGAGAATGGGGGCCCATGCTCCCTATTTGAATGGGGCAGTGGTCACACGTGCGCGCTGCTGTTTCGTTCAGCTCTATGGGGCTGCTGTAGTCAGATAAGCGCTTATATTCTGCTATGTCTGACAGTCTCATACAGTTGAATGGAGCGTAGGACATGCATGCGTGTCTGTAGCTCCATTCACACGGGGATCATGGGCCACCGTTCTAGTGATTAGTGGGGGCCCAAGCGGTCAGACCCCTGCCGATCAGACACTTATCCACTACTCTATGGGTAATAGGAGACAAGTTGGGACAACCCTTTTAAGACAGCTGTAAGGAATTTACCCCATTTAGTACCCCACATATTACCACTGTTCAATTCATAATTTTATAATTTAGGTTTATAAATAAATTGGACAAAAATATTATCGATACAGTATCACAGTGCCAAGAAATGACCCCTCCTCAGCTCTGGTTGAGTCTGAAACCCGTTCATCTAACTGACATTTTAACCAGATTTATTTTGCAATAGTTTAATTAGAATAATGTCTCACTTACAATATTCGGATGTGATAGACGTAGAAGGACCCCAATTTCCGTTCTTACAATTTTCTTATCTACCTGGTAGGAAGGTACAAGAAGACTGTGAACAACACATGTAGCAACAAGAGTCATCATTGAGCATACACAATAGAGCTGCACATCTTCAGACAATTATCGCTAACATTATCACAACATGTAGAGCTCGTGCATTTCAGCCAAGGCCACTCGTATTCATAGATAATGCAGTGAGTAGTTGAGCGCTGGCATTCCTCTCAGTCGCGTAACTGGTCCCATGACCCATGTCCCTACAGAACACTCAGGACTCCAGGAAAACCCTTGTTGAGCTGTTATGCTGGTGATAGGTTTGCCAACTAGACTTTTGTGAAAAATGTTAACAGTTTTAGGCAGTGTTCACATCTGCATCAGAGGCTCTTTTAGGAGCGTCTGTCACAGATTCCATCAAAATTACAGACAATATAGAGCAGCGGAAACCCAATCATCCCATTATAGTCAATGATTTCCTCAGGCACAATTTGTTACTGACATTTGATGGCTTTGGTGCTTCCACATCAGGGTTTGTGGTACTGGTGTGAACCCAGCCTAACACAGAAAAAACTTTTTTTAAATAAATTTTTTTATACTGGTGGAAAAATGCATCTGGAAATATAAACCCTGAACTAAATGCCAATATAAAGGCATCATCACATCAACAAAACAATTATACACTTACCTAAAGGGAATCTGTCAGCTTCAAAACACCCCTCCCCAACTAGAGTAAGTGGAGTATAGTGTAAGTGACGCTGAGTCCAGTGATGTCATTTTTATCGCCATACTCATTTGCATTGTGATGATGTGCGCCCACAAACCAGCAGTAAAATGCATTCACAGGACTCCGCTTTGGAGGGAATTTATCATGAGGGTAATATTTGAAGTCAGTGACCCAGATTTTCTAATGTAAAATAAAGTGCCTCTAGGGTTTCTACATTTTTCCAACATGCTTGCCAATGGGTGGTGCTTACTGGAAAGTGGGTGGAGTTTCACTGGAAAGGGGGGAGGCCTAAGATGCACCATTTTGCGCCGTAATTTTGGCTAAATTCGGGTATAGAAATTTGTCTCAGACTCTGCCAACCAATAGTTGGTAATAGAGATAGAGAAAAGTGTCTCTCCCGGCACCACATTTATCATTCAGCCTGAGCCCCCGTGATAAATGTGGTGCACCTCTGGATTCGCTAAGCTTATGCTATCTTTACGATTAGCAAATCTGGGTCAGTATTGTAGAAGTCAACCAAAACTGGCCAAGTTGCACCAAATTTATCAAATGTTGCATGGTGTTTGTTAAATCCAGTGCAGCTTTAAACCTACCTCTTCTGTCTAGTAATGCTACTCCATTTCTTCTACGCCACCCTCCTGCTGTAGTGACTTTGGGACTTTTTGGCAACTAAAGTCTAAATCTGGAGTGAGACTCATTAACATAGCTAACAGCAAACACTTTCCCACTCCTATTTCAAAACTGGCGTGGTGTAAAAATGCAGTCGCAACATTTTTGCGCGTGACCCAAAAAGTTGCAAAACCCCTATTCTGCAACTTTTTGGAGGCAGAACTCTGGTGTGCAGGGCACGATAAATTCCTCTCAATTAGTTTTTGATGATAATTGTCTGATAAGCAGGTTGATTTGGGACACTAATACCTATTTTGTCCCAGTGTTTCACTGGGGTCCAGCCAAACACTGGAACAAAATATGGAAGAACGCCAGATTTCTTTCTATACTCTGAATAGGGAGAAAGCTGCCAATCAGTGTGGGTGAGGACACCGGGCACCCAGGAGCTCATGAATATGGTGACTCCCAAGCACATGCATTACTTTGAAAAGACTCCGGTGCTTGGGAACAGCAAAAGTTGGCCAACAGAGATCTAAAGAAAATTATAGCACAAAAAAGGTAAGTGACCCTTGACGCTCATCAATCTCTCTCATTATTTTATGCTGTCCTCAAACAGGGCAGCATGAACCTGGAAACAGACGCCCTTTAACACTACATTCAACACAAAATATGTATAATCGGCAGTACCATAGACAGAAACCTCTTGATACACAATTCAGAAGACATAGCATTGCATGATTAAAGTACTCAAGGAAGGAGTTAGATACATTGTATAAGCTTTTACGAGATCAGAATTACAATTGTGTTGGCTATCCTGCAAACCAAAGCAATCAGGAATGAGATTTTTCATATGCTGCAATGTTCTTCATTGGTATTATTAAGGCACTTCCAGCTGCTTTCCATTTTCCATTTCATGTCATTATACTTACTTCCTTAGAAACAGTATCGGCACACAGCTCCAAATTTTCGTAACTGGAATAACAAAGGCAATCTAAAAAGAGCTGTTTCCATGTAATTTGTTTGATTTGCAAATATATATGTAACAGCTTCTGTAGACACACAAAATTGAACAAGTTTGTTTTTAGATGTTTGGAAGCGTCACGCTCATATAAAAAGGTGAATAGACACTTGGTCTTTAGTTTAGACTGTCCCAAGCTGGTTGCCATTACCATATGCAGAAACCACAGCTGTAGGAATGGTGGTGGCCGCTAGCTTAAAAGGGTTATCCTATGATTAATGTAAAAATTGAAAATCAAACATCATATAGTACATGACAATCCCTTTCTAAGGACTCAACGTATTTTGTTTCTGTGTCAGTTCCGTTTTTTTGGGGTGCCGTATGCGGAACCATTCATTTATAAAAAAATGGAAGTTTTCCATATGTCTTAAAAAAATAGAACATGTTCTTTTATTGTCCGCATTATGGGCAAGGATTGGACTGTTCTATTAGGGGCCAAAATACGGAATGTACACGGACGTCATCTGTATTTTTTGCGGATCTGCTTTTTGCAGACTCTAAAAGACATACAGTCCTGTGCATGAGCCCTAACAAAGAGCTCACATCTGCTCATTAATTGTTCCAAATGATCTGCTGAACTTTCTTCAGGCTGGCAGCTCATGAGCGGTGTCTTTTCTGCTGCAGCTCTCTCCCTATTACAGCTCAGGTAGACTAAACTGTAGTAAAGTGGAGTTCCGCACACTATTTGGTACCGGTGCCAGAAAAGGACTAGTCATCCATTTATATGTAACATAAATTTGCGCCACACAGATTTGAAGTTTGCAATTTAGAATAATTTTATTAAACAGTTCCACATCCAAAGTTCATGATCCAGTGAAATGACCACTTTATATGTACTGAACGTTTCGGTCCACAAGGACCTTCTTCAGCAGTTTTCTTATCTGTGACCTGGCGAATGTATTCTTGGAAGCTGGATCCTGATCCACCTTAAATTATTCCAGATGAAAGTATTCTGAATTGAAAGTTGCTAATCCGTGTGCCCCAAATTTATGTTACAGCTCAGATGGAGTGTCCTTTCTGCTACAGCTCTCTCCCTATCACAGCTCAAGAGATGTGTCCTTTAGGGTGCATTCACATGTACGTAGTGTATTGCGAATCCACAATACACCCGGCCGGCACCACCATAGAACTGCCTATTCTTAGACCGCTGACTATGCATGCCCTGGTACTTGGATGCAATGTGTTCATTTCTTCCTTACTGCGCATGAACAGGGACTAAGGCTACTTTCACACTAGTGTTAATATTTTCCGGTATTGAGATCCGTCATAAGGTCTCAATACCGGAAAAAAATGCTTCTGTTTTGTCCCCTTTCATTGTCAATGGGGATGAAATGTAACTGAACAGAACGGAATGCTCCAAAATGCATTCCGTTCCGTTCTTATACTTTCCGTCCTGGGATGCGGAGCAAAACG
Organism: Bufo gargarizans; assembly: GCF_014858855.1. Lineage (NCBI taxonomy): Eukaryota > Metazoa > Chordata > Amphibia > Anura > Bufonidae > Bufo > Bufo gargarizans. The sequence continues at coordinate 620,527,489 of NC_058080.1, forward strand.
GATCCATCATGACCCACAATGCAAGTCAATAGGGAAGGATCTGTTTTCTCTGTCACATTCTGACACAATAGAAAAGTCCCCTATTCACTTTCAATGGAGTTCATGACGGATCCGTCTTGGGTATGTTAAAGATAATTCAACTGGATCCATTCATAACGGATGCAGATGGTTGTATCATCAGTAATGGAAGCATTTTTGCTGAACCCTGCCGGATCCAGCAAAAACGCTAGTATGAAAGTAGCCTTAGGGTCTCATGCACACGACAGTATTGCTTTTTTAGTGTTTTGCGTTCCGTTTTTTACGCATCCGTTGTTTTTTTTTTGTTTCCGTTGTGTTTCCATTTCCTTTCCGTTTTTCCGTATTCCATATACAGTAATTACATAGAAAAAATTGGGCTGGGCATAACATTTTCAATAGATGGTTCAACAAAAACAGAACGGATAAGGAAGACATACGGATGCATTTCCGTATGTGTTCCGTTTTTTTTTTTTGCAGACCCAATGACTTGAATGGAGCCAAGCACAGTGATTTGCGGACAAGAATAGGACATGTTCTATCTTTTAACAGCACGGAAATACTGAAACGGAATGCACACACAGACACTTCAGTATTTTTTGCTGAACCATTGAAATGAATGGTTCAGTATATGTTCCACATACTGAACTCAAAAAACGTCCAGTATACTGAACGCAAAATACTGTCATGTGCATGAGCCCTTAGGCATTTCATTCTCCACTTATTCAAGCCACATTCATCTTAATACTTAGTATTTATGTATCCTTCTGTGTTATTTCCTAAATACTAGGATTATGGGTCCATTCACACATCTGCAAGTGTTTTGCGGTCCGCCTATTGCGCATTCTCAAAACATGGACACCGGCCATGTGCGTTCTGCATTTTGCGGACCGCACATGGCCAGCACTTTAATAGAAATGCCTTTTCTTGTCCGTGTCTGCGGACAAGAATAGGACATGTTCTATTTTTTGCAGAACGGAACTGCGGATGTGGAACGGAAGTGCGGATACGGACAGCACACTGTGTGCTGTCCGCATCTTTTCCGGCCCCATTGAAAATAAATGGGTCCGGATCTGTTCCACAACGTAACAGAACGGATCCGAATCCATTTAGCGGATGTGTGAATGGACCCTAAAGGTTCAATTAATTATATGCTGTATACAGTGTATTCCCAGTAGCACCTTCCATTTATTATATTCAGCTAAACTGAGTATTTATTATTATTTATCATAACTGATAAATACTGATAAGCTGCTGCCTGAGGTGTCTGGCCGTGTCTTTCTCCCCTCTGCTCGGCTGAGCTGATGGTAGGGTTTTTTAGGGCACACAAGATGGGCTATAAAATACAGATAGGAACCAAACACTTTCTGGATCAATATTCTAAATGTAATAATGCAAATCTATACCTCAGATGAGAAAGATAGACATTTAAGGAGCACAGAGGGACTAGGGTCAAAAGTAGGTACTGTCCCTTCAAAAGAGGGACACTTGGGAGGTCTGTATTTGTAACTCTCAGTGCCATTGTCATGTGATAAATGTCTAGGTCCTTTTTAAAAGATCTGCTCTGTCTTGGGACAGGACTCATCAAAGTCGCTCTTACTATAAAGAATCCTTTCCTCTATGTGTAGAGGAAAGATAGTTATGTTCCCTAGTCTGGTGTAGAGTTGGTGTTTTTTTTCTGTTATTTTCTTGACTTTTCAAATGTGACATGAAAAAACAAAAAGTTAAGAGAAAACACCACATACTGTAGTAAAAAAATGACCATGGGAATACAGTCTGTTTACGTGGGACGACAATTGAGGCAATTATCAGGAAGGAGCATTCCTATGAATGCTCGTTCCTGATAACTGTCCTGTGTAAGATGCTGTTCATCACCCAATGAATGAGCAAACGTTCAGATTGCGCTGTGTAAAAAGGGGCCTACTGGCCAGAAACAATGTTACCTGCCCCCCACCCCCCTCCTTCCTTGTTAACTATGCAAACACATATGTTTTTTTCAGGATTAGACTGCTGCCTAGATGGTGCCTCAGACTGTTCATTTCCTGGAGATTCTGTAAGTATCCAGCCAATTGGCTCCTGCCTTGGTCTAGGGCCCTTTTAGCTGTTTGAGCCAGGAAGCCATGCTCACACAGTGACAGGCATCAGCAAGACCATTTATAATGGGGCCAATGCAATGACACCAAGAAGTCCTGGAGAAAGAGCATACTGGCTGGCCTGCCGTTGTGCCTAGAAGTCTTCCGCGCCCCCCAATTGCATTTATAACAATAATCTGGGTAGTTTGTTAAATTATCTACCCATTTGTTCATATGGAGATAGGCTAGTTGAGATGCTGTCTACTGCCTATGTATATATAATATAATCAGTGTACAGTGCCATGTGGCAGTTGTTCAGAGGGAGTAGGGACCCACCTTGGCTCAGGGGCCTACGGGATTCACTTGTTTCCCTGTGGACAAGTCTGAGCCTGACAGAAATGATCGCTGCTCCCCATACACAGGAGATGGAGATGATAGCTGCATTTAATGCAGCTCTTATCTCTTCTGATGAGCAGGCAATTATTGAATGGCTTGTTCTTAATAATTGCCTGCTCTGTGTTAAGGAACCTTTAGATCGTGCTATTTTATAATATCATGTTATCTTACATTTAGAAGTAAAGGATTCAGGCATAATCTGTCTCTATAATAAAACAGTAAGAACAAATATTGGTGGAGACAGGACATTGGATAAAGATACAGCAAAAATGAGTATAAAGGGTGAAGAGGAGAAATGTATAGCTGAAGTCACCCCGGGGTACTCAGGTCAGCTTGATACAGTCCGCCATATCATTAGGGGAAGCCAAGTGGTGGACAGTAGAGTGTAGAGGGCAGTGCAGGGTTTCTTGGTTGTTGTTTTTTATTATATGCTAGATGAAACTTAGTATTTTCTTAGCTTTCACTGGACTTATCCATTTTTCCTTATAATCAAATTGCACTCGTTGGGTTTCATTACCAGGACAAGGACATCTAGGTGGTAGGTATGCTTGCACTAAGGTTATTACCGTCTATTAGTTTAGTATACAGAAATAAGAGAGGACTGGCTGTTTTTTAATTGAAACTTAAATGACACAACACACAGCAGATCTCATTACATCTACTACCCATGAATCCAGGGCAAATGTATGACCAGCACACAAAAAGAATAAATGCAGATATCCACAGGACTTCTCAGCCTACCACGTTTTGAACTAAGCACTTCATTATGTTTTATCAAATAAATTCTCAACTCCTATTAAGCCTTTTCTGCAACAGCGAAAATGCTAACGTTAGTCTTCCTTCATGCTGTTTCCAAATGTATAATTCACAACCTGGCTATTTCTTATAGTACGGTAGCTTAAAGGTGTTTGCATTTTTATAGATTTTCTCAAGATCATGAAATTCAAATTTTATATATTGTGGGGACTCTCTCTGGTAGACAGGATTAGCGGACGCAGTATAGAGGCAACAACAAGTTCTTTGAATCAAAACAGTTCAGTGTTTTATTTTACACTTTAGGCAAGTGACAAAACAAACAGTCATATTCAAACAAAAAGTCACCTTGCGGCGTTGGTGGTAGTTCACACCATGCGGCAATTCTGCCCCAAAGAATCCTTGCTGACAGCAGCACAAGCCTGTTTTCACGCCAAACAGGTAGCAAACCTTAATCCAGACACAAGGCTCCCAGATCCCAGCACAGAGACCTGGCTTCTGAGCCCAGCTGCCAATTTAAGAACAGCCAGGTGCTGCCAAAACTCGGACCGGAATTTAAAATCCGGTCCGGTATTTGACCTCATCTGGCTGTAAATCAGCCCAGCAGCCCATGCTGGGAGGAAAATACCTGTTTTCCAAGACCAAACCTCTCACTGTGTCACATACCCCCCCTTTGTTCAACCCTGAGGAAGTGAGCACACGTCAGACAGTGTACCCGGGACAGGGTATCCGAGTTTCCCTGTAACCGGCCTGCCCTGTGTTCCGCCAAAAACTTAAAGTTTTGTAGAGAGAGAAACCATCGGGTGATCAGGGCTTATCTGTCCTTGGCCTGGCTCATCCACTTGAAAGGGGAGTGGTCGGTCAGTCACCAGGCGGAATTTTCTCCCCAATAAATTATAGCGGAGATATTCTAGTGCCCACTTGATAGCCAGGCACTCTCTCTCCACTATACTGTACCTGGTCTCTGCTGAGGTGAGCTTACGGCTGAGGAAGACAACGGGATGCTCCTCCCCGTTGACTTCCTGAGACAGTACAGCACCGAGGCCTACTTCGGAGGCATCGAGCTGTACTATGAACTCCCTATTGATGTCGGGCGTCACAAAAACCGGTGACCCGCACAGGGCCGACATCAAAGTGGAAAAAATCCGGCATTTAAAATCCACTCCGGTATTTGATCTGACCTGGCTGTAAATCAGCCCAGAAGCCCATGCTAGGAGGAAAAATGCCCGTTTTCCCAGACCAAACCTCTCACTGTGTCACTATATATATATATATATATATATATATATATATATATAATTTTGCTGCTTTGTAGCTTAACATTCCAACCATTTACATTGGCCTATTATGCCTCATCAGCCAGGTACGTCTTACTGTAATCACTGGACTTAAATATCTAATCAGTCAGTCAAAAATTACGGAATGACTCTCCCCAGAGAACTGCAGACAAACCTGTTCACTTGAAGGGACATTACAATAAAAATGTATCACAGGTTAGCCTATAACATATATAATATAATATGAATATTCTGTACACTGCTTCCTCCCCTGGCTCTTTAAGTTCTTTTTCTGCTTTGACTTTTAGCCCGGCAAACAGTCTTGCTTGACTTTTTTGGTCACCATTCACAGTGACCAGAGAAGGAAGACTCAATTACAGCATCACACATTATACTAATAATGTTCTTTTGTGGGCATCTTTATCAAAGAACAATAGCATTATCATACTGTTATTCCAATTCCACTAATCAACTATTATGCTAACAGATAACATCTTTCTCAAACAGCAGCAGTAAACTGACAAGGGTTTCCCTATTTATATATGAGCTTTATCTCTCTGTGCTGATTGCTACAGATGGACAATATTGCGTATTTTATTTTCGTTGCTATAGTCCTGCCGAAATGAAAACATAAAACAGACAAAAATTATATTCTATGTACTAGAAATGTTGAGTTAAAAAATACCCCTTTGTGATAGAAGTGTCTCTTTAAAGGGGATGTCTGGCTTAGAATGGTTTTGTGAGCTAATATTAGTATCACTTGAGCTGAGAGATTGGACATATGATTATTATAATTAATATTTAGTGTCCACACATGAACCTACACAGGTCTTCCATAGAGAAATCTCATTTATTTCTCTATATTAGTGCAGGCCAATTTGATTTACATAGGTGAGCCATCCTGAAATTGATCTTGGTGTTGATGTTGCACTTCTTCAATGTGAGGTCAAGATGGTAATACTCTAGCTGACAACACCATGGGCTCACAGGAGACACCTATGAAATATGCACCAGTACCACTTAATGTACTGAATAACATTACCCTTCTCAATAAATGTGCTGGGAACTTCCATCATTGCTTGGTGTAGGATGCCAAGTAGCCCTAAGCTGTCTGTATGCAATTACCATTTTATACATCCATGGACTCATTGCTGCCCCTTGGAAACCCTAGACTGCTGCAGAAACATGAATATTTCTATGCTGGAAAAATACCCAAGTTCAGCTTTAAAAAATAGTTTACATAGAGTGAAAATGCATGTAAATTATATAGTAACTTTGTAAATATGCCATTGTATATTCATTTTGGTTACATTGTAATCAAGCATGGTTGTGCAGGCTTCAGCGCTTAAATCTTTGCTGGCTCAGCATCTGCACACAGTTTGTTCCATGGTGATCATCTTCATTCCATCCTCTATGAAGAAATTTGATGTACTAGGAATATGTACCCCATTAGAGTCAAAGGAACACAAGGTTGAGCCTATTAGCAGGCTTGTTGACTGTTTCCAATAGCAACCAACCCAAATCTGAATACAGCTCTGGATATAATACAGCAACAGTGCAAGATAAGCAATGTATGGAATTTACAAAGTAAGTTAATCAGTATTTTATGCATATTGTTTCTCTCTCTCTCTCTCTCTCTCTGGCAAATGTCAATATTTTATTTGTAATAGAACGTAGATGACAGATCAAACGTTTAATCCGAGTAAATGTATCATTTTAAAGGAAAAATACGTTGATTCAAATTTTTACGGTGTCAACAAATCCCCAAAAAGTTGGGACAAGTAGCAATAAGAGGCTGGAAAAAGTAAATTTGAGCATAACGAAGAGCTGGAAGACCAATTAACACTAATTAGGTCAATTGGCAACACGATTGGGTATAAAAAGAGCTTCTCAGAGTGGCAGTGTCTCTCAGAAGCCAAGATGGGCAGAGGATCACCAATTCCCACTATGTTGCGCAGAAAGATAGTGGAGCAATATCAGAAAGGTGTTACCCAGCGAAAAATCGCAAAGACTTTGCATCTATCATCATCAACTGTGCATAACATCATCCGAAGATTCAGAGAATCTGGAACAATCTCTGTGCGTAAGGATCAAGGCCGTAAAACCATACTGGATGCCCGTGATCTCCGGACCCTTAAACGACACTGCACCACAAACAGGAATGCTACTGTAAAGGAAATCACAGAATGGGCTCAGGAATACTTCCAGAATCCATTGTCAGTGAACACAATCCATCGTGCCATCCGCCGTTGCCAGCTGAAACTCTACAGTGCAAAGAAGCCATTTCTAAGCAAGATCCTCAAGCTCAGGCGTTTTCACTGAGCCAGGGATCATTTAAAATGGAGTGTGGCAAAATGGAAGACTGTACTGTGGTCAGACGAGTCACGATTCGAAGTTCTTTTTGGAAATCTGAGACGCCATGTCATCCGGACCAAAGAGGACAAGGACAACCCAAGTTGTTATCAATGCTCAGTTCAGAAGCCTGCATCTCTGATGGTATGGGGTTGCATGAGTGCGTGTGGCATGGGCAGCTTGCATGTCTGGAAAGGCACCATCAATGCAGAAAAATATATTCAGGTTCTAGAACAACATATGCTCCCTTCCAGACGTCATCTCTTTCAGGGAAGACCTGCATTTTTCAACAAGATAAAGCCAGACCACATTCTGCATCAATCACAACATCATGGCTGCATAGGAGAAGGATCCGGGTACTGAAATGGCCAGTCTGCAGTCCAGATCTTTCATCTATAGAGAACATTTGGCGCATCATAAAGAGGAAGGTGCAACAAAGAAGGCCCAAGACGATTGAACAGTTAGAGGCCTGTATTAGACAAGAATGGGAGAGCATTCCTATTTCTAAACTTGAGCAACTGGTCTCCTCGGTCCCCAGACGTCTGTTGAGTGTTGTAAGAAGAAGGGGAGATGCCACACAGTGGTGAAAATGGCCTTGTCCCAACTTTTTGGGGATTTGTTGACACCATGAAATTCTGATTCAACATATTTTTCCCTTAAAATGGTACATTTTCTCAGTTTAAACCTTTTTTCCGTAATTTATGTTCTATTCTGAATAAAATATTAGAAGTTGGCACCTCCACATCATTGCATTCAGTTTTTATTCACGATTTGTATAGTGTCCCAACTTTTTTGGAATCCGGTTTGTATATATATATATTTTAAGTAAAACTATTGAATGGTGGATGGATGTTTCTATCCACAGTCGATGGTTTATAGTATGACTTAAAGGGGACGTTTTAGATAAGCTATTGCACATCACTAGGATATACTCTCAATGTCATCATGCAAAATTGAAGAAAGTGCAGTGCTACCTTGTTACCTGTTGACTCCACTTGGCTTTCTTTTGTAGGCCCATTACAGTCAATAGCCAAATATGTGGCAACCCAGAAAAAAACAGGGCGGAGCTGCCAGGAGACAACATGGCACAGCAGATTTCTAGCGCAATTTCCTCTTAGGTCTATCTATAGGCAGGGATCACAGTGCTCCGATTATCACTAAAGAGACGCTGCTATCATACTAGGGATATGCTACCAGCATCTGCCATGAGACACGACATTTAAGCCAGGTATGCAAATCAAGCGTGCATACATATTTGGAATGATTTAACTAAAAATTTAAGGCGTATTCTCAAGATAGGCCATCAATAGCTGATATTCGGAGGTCCAGCACCCCACACCCCTGCTTATTAGCTGTTTCCGAGTAGCTCTGGAAATACACCGTTTAGTCCATTGTGTGGTGGATGGAGCTGGTAACTGCAACACAGATTTAGCGTCTCTTGAAATATATACTTTAAGAAATACTTGTTTGTGAATATGAGCACACACTATTGGAAATTACTGTATTGATGACAAGTGATGTGTAGCTAGAGAGTTAATGGCCAAAATACTGCAATAATATTACATCATTATCCAAGCTGTTTATATGTGAAAATTATAAATAGCTTAAAGGATATCTGTCAGCAGATTTGTACCTATGACACTGGCCGACCTGTTACATGTGCACTTGGCAGCTTAAGGCATCTGTGTTGGTCCCATGTTCATATGCGCCCGCATTCAGGGCCGCCTTTACCAAGGGGCAAAAGGGGCAGCTGCCCCGGGCCCAGTTGCTCCTGGGGGGCCCAAGGCAGCTGCCTCTTGAGCCCTGCTAGCTACTGCCCCGGGTGTCAGGCTGTCAGCTACACAGGGGGTGCTGCCATGCCTGCCGGAACTGAGTCCAGCCATCGTACTGTGTTAAAGTTGTGATCTAGGACCTTAGATGACATCATCACCATCTGACCAGTAACCTAGCAATTACTGATCACATGGCTATGAGGTCATCACAGGTCCTACCAGGAGTGTTGCAGAAGTTAACTGTGGAGCTTTTTTGTGTGAAGATTACATCAGAAAAAGGTAACAGGGGCTGTTATGTTAATATACTGTAAACTACTGTATAGTGGGGTGCTGTATACTGTGGGGGACTGTATACTGTGTGGTGGGCTGTATACTGTGTGGTGGTCTGTATACTGTGTGGGGGCCTGTATACTGTGGGGGGGCTATATACTGTGTGGTGGGCTGTATACTGTGTGGTGGGCTGTATACTGTGTGGTGGGTAGGGATGAGCGAACTCGAACTGTATAGTTCGGGTTCGTACCGAATTTTGGGGTGTCCGTGACACGGACCCGAACCCGGACATTTTCGTAAAAGTCCGGGTTCGGGTTCGGTGTTCGTCGCTTTCTTGGCGCTTTTGTGACGCTTTCTTGGCGCTTTTTGAAAGGCTGCAAAGCAGCCAATCAACAAGCGTCATACTACTTGCCCCAAGAGGCCATCACAGCCATGCCTACTATTGGCATGGCTGTGATTGGCCAGAGCACCATGTGACCCAGCCTCTATTTAAGCTGGAGTCACATAGCGCCGCCCGTCACTCTGCTCTGATTAGCGTAGGGAGAGGTTGCGGCTGCGACAGTAGGGCGAGATTAGGCAGATTAACTCCTCCAAAGGACTTGATTAACTGATCGATCTGCAGCTGTGGATCATTGAGCTGCTGATCCTCAATTGCTCACTGTTTTTAGGCTGCCCAGACCGTTTGTCAGTCACATTTTTCTGGGGTGATCGGCGGCCATTTTGTGTCTTGTGGTGCGCCAGCACAAGCTGCGACCAAGTGCATTTAACCCTCAATGGTGTGGTTGTTTTTTGGCTAAAGCCTACATCAGGGTGAAGCTGTCACACCAAGTGCATTTAACCAGCAATAGTCTGTTCATTTTTTGGCCATATACAAAATCAGGGGCAAGCTGCGCCTGTCACCAAGTGCATTTAACCCTCAATGGTGTGGTTGTTTTTTGGCTAAAGCCTACATCAGGGTGAAGCTGTCACACCAAGTGCATTTAACCAGCAATAGTCTGTTCATTTTTTGGCCATATACAAAATCAGGGGCAAGCTGCGCCTGTCACCAAGTGCATTTAACCCTCAATGGTGTGGTTGTTTTTTGGCTAAAGCCTACATCAGGGTGAAGCTGTCACACCAAGTGCATTTAACCAGCAATAGTCTGTTCATTTTTTGGCCATATACAAAATCAGGGGCAAGCTGCGCCTGTCACCAAGTGCATTTAACCCTCAATGGTGTGGTTGTTTTTTGGCTAAAGCCTACATCAGGGTGAAGCTGTCACACCAAGTGCATTTAACCAGCAATAGTCTGTTCATTTTTTGGCCATATACAAAATCAGGGGCAAGCTGCGCCTGTCACCAAGTGCATTTAACCCTCAATGGTGTGGTTGTTTTCTGGCTAAAGCCTACATCAGGGTGAAGCTGTCACACCAAGTGCATTTAACCAGCAATAGTCTGTTTATTTTTTGGCCATATACTACATCAGGGGCAAGCTGCGCCCGTCACCAAGTGCATTTAACCCTCAGTAGTGTGGTTGGTCAAGCTGTGACACCAAGTGCATTTAACCAGCAATAGTCTGTTCATTTTTTGGCCATATACTACATCAGGGGCAAGCTGCGCCCGTCACCAAGTGCATTTAACCAGCAATAGTGTGGTTATTTTTTGGCCATATCCCAGTCTAATTCTGTCACTAAATCCATACCGGTCACCCAGCGCCTAAATACTAGGCCTCAAATTTATATCCCGCTAAATCTCTCGTTACCGCTGTCCTGTTGTAGCTGGGAAAGTTATTTAGTGTCCGTCAAAGCACATTTTTTGTTCTGGGTTGAAGTACAATTCCCAATTTAGCAATTTCATAATTTAGTGGTTTCTGCTATATCAGAGCTATTTGAAATCTATCCCTAAAAGGGTATATAATATTCAAGGTGCACATTGGGTCATTCAGAATAACTTCACACACACCCGCTACTGTGTATTTTCAAGTCTAATTCTGTCACTAAACCCATACCTGTCACCCAGCGCCTAAATACTAGGCCTCAAATTTATATCCTGCTAAATCTCTCGTTACCGCTGTCCTGTTGTAGCTGGGAAAGTTATTTAGTGTCCGTCAAAGCACATTTTTTGTTCTGGGTTGAAGTACAATTCCCAATTTAGCAATTTCATAATTTAGTGGTTTCTGCTATATCAGAGCTATTTGAAATCTATCCCTAAAAGGGTATATAATATTCAAGGTGCACATTGGGTCATTCAGAATAACTTCACACACACCCGCTACTGTGTATTTTCAAGTCTAATTCTGTCACTAAACCCATACCTGTCACCCAGCGCCTAAATACTAGGCCTCAAATTTATATCCTGCTAAATCTCTCGTTACCGCTGTCCTGTTGTAGCTGGGAAAGTTATTTAGTGTCCGTCAAAGCACATTTTTTGTTCTGGGTTGAAATACAATTCCCAATTTAGCAATTTCATAATTTAGTGGTTTCTGCTATATCAGAGCTATTTGAAATCTATCCCTAAAAGGGTAGATCATATTGAAGGTGCACATAGGGTCATTCAGAATAACTTCACACACACCCGCTACTGTGTATTTCCAAGTCTAATTCTGTCACTAAACCCATACCTGTCACCCAGCGCCTAAATACTAGGCCTCAAATTTATATCCCGCTAAATCTCTCGTTACCGCTGTCCTGTTGTAGCTGGGAAAGTTATTTAGTGTCCGTCAAAGCACATTTTTTGTTCTGGGTTGAAGTACAATTCCCAATTTAGCAATTTCATAATTTAGTGGTTTCTGCTATATCAGAGCTATTTGAAATCTATCCCTAAAAGGGTATATAATATTCAAGGTGCACATTGGGTCATTCAGAATAACTTCACACACACACGCTACTGTGTATTTCCAAGTCTAATTCTGTCACTAAACCCATACCTGTCACCCAGCGCCTAAATACTAGGCCTCAAATTTATATCCTGCTAAATCTCTCGTTACCGCTGTACTGTTGTTGCTTGGAAAGATATTTAGTGTCCGTCAAAGCACATTTTTTGTTCTGGGTTGAAGTACAATTCCCAATTTAGCAATTTCATAATTTAGTGGTTTCTGCTATATCAGAGCTATTTGAAATCTATCCCTAAAAGGGTATATAATATTCAAGGTGCACATTGGGTCATTCAGAATAACTTCACACACACCCGCTACTGTGTATTTTCAAGTCTAATTCTGTCACTAAACCCATACCTGTCACCCAGCGCCTAAATACTAGGCCTCAAATTTATATCCTGCTAAATCTCTCGTTACCGCTGTACTGTTGTTGCTGGGCAAGATATTTAGTGTCCGTCAAAGCACATTTTTTGTTCTGGGTTGAAATACAATTCCCAATTTAGCAATTTCATAATTTAGTGGTTTCTGCTATATCAGAGCTATTTGAAATCTATCCCTAAAAGGGTATATAATATTCAAGGTGCACATTGGGTCATTCAGAATAACTTCACACACACCCGCTACTGTGTATTTTCAAGTCTAATTCTGTCACTAAACCCATACCTGTCACCCAGCGCCTAAATACTAGGCCTCAAATTTATATCCTGCTAAATCTCTCGTTACCGCTGTACTGTTGTTGCTGGGCAAGATATTTAGTGTCCGTCAAAGCACATTTTTTGTTCTGGGTTGAAATACAATTCCCAATTTAGCAATTTCATAATTTAGTGGTTTCTGCTATATCAGAGCTATTTGAAATCTATCCCTAAAAGGGTATATAATATTCAAGGTGCACATTGGGTCATTCAGAATAACTTCACACACACCCGCTACTGTGTATTTCCAAGTCTAATTCTGTCACTAAACCCATACCTGTCACCCAGCGCCTAAATACTAGGCCTCAAATTTATATCCTGCTAAATCTCTCGTTACCGCTGTACTGTTGTTGCTGGGCAAGATATTTAGTGTCCGTCAAAGCACATTTTTTGTTCTGGGTTGAAATACAATTCCCAATTTAGCAATTTCATAATTTAGTGGTTTCTGCTATATCAGAGCTATTTGAAATCTATCCCTAAAAGGGTATATAATATTCAAGGTGCACATTGGGTCATTCAGAATAACTTCACACACACCCGCTACTGTGTATTTCCAAGTCTAATTCTGTCACTAAACCCATACCTGTCACCCAGCGCCTAAATACTAGGCCTCAAATTTATATCCTGCTAAATCTCTCGTTACCGCTGTACTGTTGTTGCTGGGCAAGATATTTAGTGTCCGTCAAAGCACATTTTTTGTTCTGGGTTGAAATACAATTCCCAATTTAGCAATTTCATAATTTAGTGGTTCCTGCTATATCAGAGCTATTTGAAATCTATCCCAAAAAGGGTATATAATATTCAAGGTGCACATAGGGTCATTCAGAATAACTTCACACACACGCTTCTGTGCATTTCCAAGTCTAATTCTGTCACTAAATCCATACCGGTCACCCAGCGCCTAAATACTAGGCCTCAAATTTATATCCCGCTGAATTTGAATACAATACATTGGGCCAAATAATATATTTGTTGTTGTGGTGAACCATAACAATGAGAAAAACATCTAGTAAGGGACGCGGACGTGGACATGGTCGTGGTGGTGTTAGTGGACCCTCTGGTGCTGGGAGAGGACGTGGCCGTTCTGCCACATCCACACGTCCTAGTGTACCAACTACCTCAGGTCCCAGTAGCCGCCAGAATTTACAGCGATATATGGTGGGGCCCAATGCCGTTCTAAGGATGGTAAGGCCTGAGCAGGTACAGGCATTAGTCAATTGGGTGGCCGACAGTGGATCCAGCACGTTCACATTATCTCCCACCCAGTCTTCTGCAGAAAGCGCACAGATGGCGCCTGAAAACCAACCCCATCAGTCTGTCACATCACCCCCATGCATACCAGGGAAACTGTCTCAGCCTCAAGTTATGCAGCAGTCTCTTATGCTGTTTGAAGACTCCGCTGGCAGGGTTTCCCAAGGGCATCCACCTAGCCCTTCCCCAGCGGTGAAAGACATAGAATGCACTGACGCACAACCACTTATGTTTCCTGATGATGAGGACATGGGAATACCACCTCAGCATGTCTCTGATGATGACGAAACACAGGTGCCAACTGCTGCGTCTTTCTGCAGTGTGCAGACTGAACAGGAGGTCAGGGATCAAGACTGGGTGGAAGACGATGCAGGGGACGATGAGGTCCTAGACCCCACATGGAATGAAGGTCGTGCCACTGACTTTCACAGTTCGGAGGAAGAGGCAGTGGTGAGACCGAGCCAACAGCGTAGCAAAAGAGGGAGCAGTGGGCAAAAGCAGAACACCCGCCGCCAAGAGACTCCGCCTGCTACTGACCGCCGCCATCTGGGACCGAGCACCCCAAAGGCAGCTTCAAGGAGTTCCCTGGCATGGCACTTCTTCAAACAATGTGCTGACGACAAGACCCGAGTGGTTTGCACGCTGTGCCATCAGAGCCTGAAGCGAGGCATTAACGTTCTGAACCTGAGCACAACCTGCATGACCAGGCACCTGCATGCAAAGCATGAACTGCAGTGGAGTAAACACCTTAAAACCAAGGAAGTCACTCAGGCTCCCCCTGCTACCTCTTCTGCTGCTGCCGCCTCGGCCTATTCTGCTGCTGCCGCCTCGGCCTCTTCCTCCGCCTCTGGAGGAACGTTGGCACCTGCCGCCCAGCAAACAGGGGATGTACCACCAACACCACCACCACCACCTCCGTCACCAAGCGTCTCAACCATGTCACACGCCAGCGTTCAGCTCTCCATCTCACAAACATTTGATAGAAAGCGTAAATTCCCACCTAGCCACCCTCGATCCCTGGCCCTGAATGCCAGCATTTCTAAACTACTGGCCTATGAAATGCTGTCATTTAGGCTGGTGGACACAGACAGCTTCAAACAGCTCATGTCGCTTGCTGTCCCACAGTATGTTGTTCCCAGCCGGCACTACTTCTCCAAGAGAGCCGTGCCTTCCCTGCACAACCAAGTATCCGATAAAATCAAGTGTGCACTGCGCAACGCCATCTGTAGCAAGGTCCACCTAACCACAGATACGTGGACCAGTAAGCACGGCCAGGGACGCTATATCTCCCTAACTGCACACTGGGTAAATGTAGTGGCAGCTGGGCCCCAGGCGGAGAGCTGTTTGGCGCACGTCCTTCCGCCGCCAAGGATCGCAGGGCAACATTCTTTGCCTCCTGTTGCCACCTCCTCCTTCTCGGCTTCCTCCTCCTCTTCTTCCACCTGCTCATCCAGTCAGCCACACACCTTCACCACCAACTTCAGCACAGCCCGGGGTAAACGTCAGCAGGCCATTCTGAAACTCATATGTTTGGGGGACAGGCCCCACACCGCACAGGAGTTGTGGCGGGGTATTGAACAACAGACCGACGAGTGGTTGCTGCCGGTGAGCCTCAAGCCCGGCCTGGTGGTGTGTGATAATGGGCGAAATCTCGTTGCAGCTCTGGGACTAGCCAATTTGACGCACATCCCTTGCTTGGCGCATGTGCTGAATTTGGTGGTGCAGAAGTTCATTCACAACTACCCCGACATGTCAGAGCTGCTGCATAAAGTGCGGGCCGTCTGTTCGCGCTTCCGGCGTTCACATCCTGCCGCTGCTCGCCTGTCTGCGCTACAGCGTAACTTCGGCCTTCCCGCTCACCGCCTCATATGCGACGTGCCCACCAGGTGGAACTCCACCTTGCACATGCTGGACAGACTGTGCGAGCAGCAGCAGGCCATAGTGGAGTTTCAGCTGCAGCACGCACGGGTCAGTCGCACTACAGAACAGCACCACTTCACCACCAATGACTGGGCCTCCATGCGAGACCTGTGTGCCCTGTTGCGCTGTTTCGAGTACTCCACCAACATGGCCAGTGGCGATGACACCGTTATCAGCGTTACAATACCACTTCTATGTCTCCTTGAGAAAACACTTAGGGCGATGATGGAAGAGGAGGTGGCCCAGGAGGAGGAGGAGGAGGAGGAGGAAGAGGGGTCATTTTTAGCACTTTCAGGCCAGTCTCTTCGAAGTGACTCAGAGGGAGGTTTTTGGCAACAGCAGAGGCCAGGTACAAATGTGGCCAGCCAGGGCCCACTACTGGAGGACGAGGAGGACGAGGATGAGGAGGAGGTGGAGGAGGATGAGGATGAAGCATGGTCACAGCGGGGTGGCACCCAACGCAGCTCGGGTCCATCACTGGTGCGTGGCTGGGGGGAAAGGCAGGACGATGACGATACGCCTCCCACAGAGGACAGCTTGTCCTTACCCCTGGGCAGCCTGGCACACATGAGCGACTACATGCTGCAGTGCCTGCGCAACGACAGCAGAGTTGCCCACATTTTAACCTGTGCGGACTACTGGGTTGCCACCCTGCTGGATCCACGCTACAAAGACAATGTGCCCACCTTACTTCCTGCACTGGAGCGTGATAGGAAGATGCGCGAGTACAAGCGCACGTTGGTAGACGCGCTACTGAGAGCATTCCCAAATGTCACAGGGGAACAAGTGGAAGCCCAAGGCCAAGGCAGAGGAGGAGCAAGAGGTCGCCAAGGCAGCTGTGTCACGGCCAGCTCCTCTGAGGGCAGGGTTAGCATGGCAGAGATGTGGAAAACTTTTGTCAACACGCCACAGCTAACTGCACCACCACCTGATACGCAACGTGTTAGCAGGAGGCAACATTTCACTAACATGGTGGAACAGTACGTGTGCACACCCCTCCACGTACTGACTGATGGTTCGGCCCCATTCAACTTCTGGGTCTCTAAATTGTCCACGTGGCCAGAGCTAGCCTTTTATGCCTTGGAGGTGCTGGCCTGCCCGGCAGCCAGCGTTTTGTCTGAACGTGTATTCAGCACGGCAGGGGGCGTCATTACAGACAAACGCAGCCGCCTGTCTACAGCCAATGTGGACAAGCTGACGTTCATAAAAATGAACCAGGCATGGATCCCACAGGACCTGTCCGTCCCTTGTCCAGATTAGACATTAACTACCTCCCCATAACCATATATTATTGGACTCCAGGGCACTTCCTCATTCAATCCTATTTTTATTTTCATTTTACCATTATATTGCAAGGCTACCCAAAGTTGAATGAACCTCTCCTCTGCCTGTGTGCTAGGCCTAAATATATGCCAATGGATTGTTGCAGTGGTGGCTGACGTGAAGCCTCATTCTCTGCTATGACATGCAGACTGATTCTCTGGTGACATGAAGCCAGATTGTCTGTTACGGGACCTCTCTCCTCTGCCTGGGTGCTGGGCCTGAATTTATGACAATGGACTGTTGCAGTGGTGGGTGACGTGAAGCCTGATTCTCTGCTATGACATGCAGACTGATTCTCTGGTGACATGAAGCCAGATCCTCTGTTACGGGACCTCTCTCCTCTGCCTGGGTGCTGGGCCTAAATTTATGAAAATGGACTGTTGCAGTGGTGGGTGACGTGAAGCCTCATTCTCTGCTATGACATGCAGACTGATTCTCTGCTGACATGAAGCCAGATCGTCTGTTACGGGACCTCTCTCCTCTGCCTGGGTGCTGGGCCTAAATTTATGAAAATGGACTCTTACAGTGGTGGGTGACGTGAAGCCTGATTCTCTGCTATGACATGAAGACTGATTCTCTGCTGACATGAAGCCAGATCCTCTGTTACGGGACCTCTCTCCTCTGCCTGGGTGCTGGGCCTAAATATCTGACAATGGACTGTTGCATTGGTGGCTGACGTGAAGCCTGATTCTCTGCTATGATATGAAGACTGATTCTCTGCTGACATGAAGCCAGATTGTCTGTTACGGGACCTCTCTCCTCTGCCTGTGTGCTAGGCCTAAATATATGCCAATGGATTGTTGCAGTGGTGGCTGACGTGAAGCCTGATTCTCTGCTATGACATGCAGACTGATTCTCTGGTGACATGAAGCCAGATCCTCTGTTACGGGACCTCTCTCCTCTGCCTGGGTGCTGGGCCTAAATTTATGAAAATGGACTGTTGCAGTGGTGGGTGACGTGAAGCCTGATTCTCTGCTATGACATGCAGACTGATTCTCTGGTGACATGAAGCCAGATCCTCTGTTACGGGACCTCTCTCCTCTGCCTGGGTGCTGGGCCTAAATTTATGAAAATGGACTGTTGCAGTGGTGGGTGACGTGAAGCCTCATTCTCTGCTATGACATGCAGACTGATTCTCTGCTGACATGAAGCCAGATTGTCTGTTACGGGACCTCTCTCCTCTGCCTGGGTGCTGGGCCTGAATTTATGACAATGGACTGTTGCAGTGGTGGCTGACGTGAAGCCTGATTCTCTGCTATGATATGAAGACTGATTCTCTGCTGACATGAAGCCAGATTGTCTGTTACGGGACCTCTCTCCTCTGCCTGGGTGCCGGGGCCTAAATATCTGAGAATGGACTGTTCCAGTGGTGGGTAACGGGAAGCCAGATTCTCTGCTATGATATGAAGACTGATTCTCTGCTGACATGAAGCCAGATTGTCTGTTACGGGACCTCTCTCCTCTGCCTGGGTGCTGGGCCTAAATTTATGAAAATGGACTCTTACAGTGGTGGGTGACGTGAAGCCTGATTCTCTGCTATGACATGAAGACTGATTCTCTGCTGACATGAAGCCAGATTGTCTGTTACGGGACCTCTCTCCTCTGCCTGGGTGCCGGGGCCTAAATATCTGAGAATGGACTGTTCCAGTGGTGGGTGACGGGAAGCCAGATTCTCTGCTATGGAACCTCTCTCCAATTGATTTTGGTTAATTTTTATTTATTTAATTTTTATTTTAATCAATTTCCCTATCCACATTTGTTTGCAGGGGATTTACCTACATGTTGCTGCCTTTTGCAGCCCTCTAGCCCTTTCCTGGGCTGTTTTACAGCCGTTTTAGTGCCGAAAAGTTCGGGTCCCCATTGACTTCAATGGGGTTCGGGTTCGGGACGAAGTTCGGATCGGGTTCGGATCCCGAACCCGAACATTTCCGGGATGTTCGGCCGAACTTCTCGAACCCGAACATCCAGGTGTTCGCTCAACTCTAGTGGTGGGCTATATACTGTGTGGGGGGCTGTATACTGTGTGGGGGCCTGTATACTGTGGGGGGGGGGCTGTATAGTGTGGGGGGCTTGTATAGTGTGGGGGGGCCTGTATACTGTGTGGGGGTCTGTATACTGTGTGTGGGTCTGTATACTGTGTGGGGTACTGTATAGTGTGGGGTGCTATACTGCATACTGTGTGGTGCTGTATACTATAGGGTGCTATACTGCATACTGTGCTGGGGTGCACTGCAACACTAGGGTGAGCCGAGCCCTGGTCTCCTTCCTGCAGAGCGGTGCCCACTTCCAGCCTGAGCCCAGAGCACTGATCCTGAGCCGCTGGAGTCTTCAGAACTGGAAGTATCTACAGTCATTCACTGTGTGATTGCCTGCTAAGGTGTGGGAAGGCGGGATCCAGGGGGCCCAAGTAAATTTTTGCCCAGGGTCCAATCAATCTTAAAGACGGCCCTGCCTGCATTGATGAGAAAAATGATGTTTTAATATATGCAAATGAGCCTCTAGGAGCAACGGGGGCGTTGTTATTACTCCTAGAGGCTCTAGTCTGTCTGCAACTGCCACACCCTCTGCATTTTAATTGACAGGGCCAGACATGATGATTGGAGGGCTGCCTAAGACCAAGTTCACACTTCAGTTATTTGATCAGTTATTTCCATCAGCCATTATGAGCCAAAACCAGGTGCTGGTCCAGAACACAGAACAGGTGTTCCATTACACCTGATCTCTGTGGAGGCTTCACTACCGGTATTGGCTCACAATAACTGATGGAAATAACTGAAGTGTGAACTCGGCCTACATTTAAAGAAGGTTTCCATGCATGTTTACTTTAGTCCATTTAGGCCTCTTTCACACGGGTGTCGCGTGTGAGGGTCGGACAAGATGCGGGTGCGTTGCGGGAAAACTATTTTTCTGCGCGAGTGCAAAGCGTTTTAATGCGTTTTGCACGTGCGTGAGAAAAATCGGCATGTTTGGTACCCAATCCCGAACCCGTACTTCTTCACAGAAGTTCGGGTTTGGGTTTGGTGTTCTGTAGGTTTTATAATCTTTCCTTATAACATGGTTATAAAGGAAAATAATAGCATTCTTAATACAGAGTGCATAGTAAAAAGTCCATTGAGGGGTTAAAAATAATAAACAAATTTAACTCACCCTATCCACTTGGTCAATATAGCAGATCGCCTCTTCTTTCTACTTTCTTCAGGACCTGGCTAAAGGACCTTTGATGACATAATTGCACTCATCACATGGTCCATCACATGGTCCATCACCATGGATAAGCATACTGTATTAAGAATGCTATTATTTTCCCTTGCAACCATGTTATAAGGGAAAATAATAAAGATCGGGTCCACATCCCGATCGTCTCCTAGCAACAATGCGTGAAAATCGCACCGCATCCGCACTTGCTTGCGGATGCTTGCGATTATCACGCAGCCCCATTCACTTCTAAGGGGCACAATATAGAGCTTGCTGCGATTTTCACACAACGCACAAGTGATGCGTGAAAATCACTGCTCATGTACACAGCCCTATTGAAGTGAATGGGTCCGGATTCAGTGCGGGTGCAATGCGTTCACCTCACGCATTGCACCCTCACGGAATTCTCACCCATGTGAAAGGGGCCTTAGAAATCATATTGTTTGTATAGTTGGGAGTCAGTTAGCTCTGACTTTTAAAAAAATTTCTTACATCATTCTGAGCCCGTTTAAAGGGGTTTTCTGAGTGAACTAATCTTGTTCAAAATGGGCCAAAAAATTGCAAAAATAAAAATAAGCATTACCTTTACCATTCCCACACAGTTGCCATTCCAATGCTGCTCCAGTCCCTGCAATAGCTGGAAAGGCCCATTTAGCCAGTCACTAGCCTTAGCAATGACCTGCTTCAGCCAAGCTGGGACCTGGAAGTGAAGAGCAGCGATGTCCAGAGCAGCAGTGGGGTATCGATGGAGGTGAGTAATGCTCCTTATTCCTAATTTTTCTGATACTTTGTTATTCCTTGTTTTTATTTTTCCCTGGAAATATTGGCCAGACAACCAATTTATATTCTTTAAAGGGATTATCCAGGAGTTTGATATGGATGGCCTATCCTCAGGATAAGCCATCAATATCAAATTCCCAAAGAACCCCTTTAAACCAAACCCAGCATTTCCAGGGATGATGTGACAGTGTTTGCCATTATTGTTCATATTTCTGACATTTTAGAGTTTTTTTCAGTTGACCTTTCTACAAAAAGCACAATGTTAATCATTTAGCTTTGGACATCAATCTGTGCAGAATATGGCTTAGATGGCTAGAATCTGTAATATATCTATCATTAAAGGGGTTCTCATGAATTTTTATATTGATGACATCCTCAGGATAGTTCATCAATGTCAGATCGGCGGGGGTCCGACACCAGGCACCCTGGTCGATCAGCTGGCTGAAGAGAAGGCCGTGTGCCGTGCCAGCGTTGCCTTCCCTTCATTGTTTACCTGCTGGCTGTCAACATCGCAACGTCTAGCAGGTGTAATTATATTCACCTTAATGGGACGGCTTGTTCCTATACACTTGAATCAATATTAAAATCCCGGAAAACCTCTTTAAATGATTTGAAGAATTGACTTCTGGTATATGAGAATATTCACACACAAAGCTTCAGTCACGATTACCATTTACCTCTAGATTATGCATAATCTTTAGTCGACTTATTAAAACAAATTTATTTTCATCCTTCAGAATAATTGATTATAAGGTTTCTACATAAAGTGTCAACTTACAGTTTTCTTCAGCATTTTGACTGCATAAGGCTTCTGAGTTCCTTTTTGCCTGCATCTGTACACGACCGATGTGGCGCCCCTAAAGGAAAAAGAAGGGGTGAGCTGCTGGGGTGTAATGATACAAAGGTAACAGGTCATTTATAAGTCCATTTGGCTTTTAGGTAAAGATCAATCATTTCTTTGCATTGTGTAGCTTTTCTTGAAGATCATCTTGCAGCATTTGTCTTTGCCTTGTAATGAATATATATACAGGTCCTTCTAAAAAAATTAGCATATTGTGATAAAGTTCATAATTTTCTGTAATGTACTGATAAACATTAGACTTTCATATATTTTAGATTCATTACACACCAACTGAAGTAGTTCAAGCCTTTTATTGTTTTAATATTGATGATTTTGGCATACAGCTCATGAAAACCCAAAATTCCTATATATAAAAATCAGCATATCATGAAAAGGTTCTCTAAACGAACTATTAACCTAATCATCTGAATCAACTAATTAACTCTAAACACCTGCAAAAGATTCCTGAGGCTATTAAAAACTCCCAGCCTGGTTCATTACTCAAAATCGCAATCATGGGTAAGACTGCCGACCTGACTGCTGTCCAGAAGGCCATCATTGACACCCTCAAGCAAGAGGGTAAGACACAGAAAGAAATTTCTGAACGAATAGGCTGTTCCCAGAGTGCTGTATCAAGGCACCTCAGTGGGAAGTCTGTGGGAAGGAAAAAGTGTGGCAGAAAACGCTGCACAACGAGAAGAGGTGACCGGACCCTGAGGAAGATTGTGGAGAAGGACCGATTCCAGACCTTGGGGGACCTGCGGAAGCAGTGGACTGAGTCTGGAGTAGAAACATCCAGAGCCACTGTGTACAGGCGTGTGCAGGAAATGGGTTACAGGTGCCGCATTCCCCAGGTCAAGCCACTTTTGAACCAGAAACAGCGGCAGAAGCGCCTGACCTGGGCTACAGAGAAGCAGCACTGGACTGTTGCTCAGTGGTCCAAAGTACTTTTTTCGGATGAAAGCAAATTTTGCATGTCATTCGGAAATCAAGGTGCCAGAGTCTGGAGGAAGACTGGGGAGAGGGAAATGCCAAAATGCCTGAAGTCCAGTGTCAAGTACCCACAGTCAGTGATGGTCTGGGGTGCCATGTCAGCTGCTGGTGTTGGTCCACTGTGTTTTATCAAGGGCAGGGTCAATGCAGCTAGCTATTAGGAGATTTTGGAGCACTTCATGCTTCCATCTGCTGAAAAGCTTTATGGAGATGAAGATTTCATTTTTCAGCACGACCTGGCACCTGCTCACAGTGCCAGAACCACTGGTAAATGGTTTACTGACCATGGTATTACTGTGCTCAATTGGCCTGCCAACTCTCCTGACCTGAACCCCATAGAGAATCTGTGGGATATTGGGAAGAGAAAGTTGAGAGACGCAAGACCCAACACTCTGGATGAGCTTAAGGCCGCTATCGAAGCATCCTGGGCCTCCATAACACCTCAGCAGTGCCACAGGCTGATTGCCTCCATGCCACGCCGCATTGAAGCAGTCATTTCTGCAAAAGGATTCCCGACCAAGTATTGAGTGCATAACTGAACATAATTATTTGAAGGTTGATTTTTTTTGTATTAAAAACACTTTTCTTTTATTGGTTGGATGAAATATGCTAATTTTTTTAGATAGGAATTTTGGGTTTTCATGAGCTGTATGCCAAAATCATCAATATTAAAACAATAAAAGGCTTGAACTACTTCAGTTGTGTGTAATGAATCTAAAATATATGAAAGTCTAATGTTTATCAGTACATTACAGAAAATAATGAACTTTATCACAATATGCTAATTTTTTTTGAATTTTAGAAGGACCTGTATGTACAGGACACATTAGTAAACTGATGCGGTGAATGTCCTTAACACAATCCTTAAAGAGGACCCGTCACCTCTCCTGACATGTCTGTTTTAGTAACTACTTGTATTACCCATCTCATAATAAATTCTGGAGCTTCTAATCTTGTAACTGTCATTTGTGCCATTCCTCTATTACTCCTATTAGAAATGTATGTATGAATTGCCAGCAGTCAGCTATAAAGGTCTATATGAGTTTTGCAAGAGGAAACCCGCAGCACTGATTGGATAGCAGAATGCTGGCATTTCAACCATAAAACTCTAATAGTAATAAAAGAGGAACGACACAACACAGAGTCATACCCATAGATTTTCCAGAACTGTTAGTGCACAGGTAATACAAGTAGTTACTAAAACAGACATGTCAGGAGAGGTTATATGATGCTGAAACAAGTAAGTTATAGGCGTGGAAATGTCTGGTTAATATCGTACCCCAAGATGCAGCTTGTCGCTCTCCTTTCTCTATTTACTGACATCAAATCAGTTCTCTGTTCTCTGAGCAGAATCATTCATTCATGATCATTCATTAATGGACATTACATCCCTCAGTTCTCCCAGTATTGTCCCCCTTCATGAGCTACAGTATCTACTAACAATATAGTCAAGATTTGTCAACATGGTGTGTGAGCTGCAGGCAGCATGTTATAGAGCAGGAGGAGCAGTAAAAGAATTATTATAACTTCTATTATTTTCATTAAAATTCCTGCTCATTTTGTCCATGACCGCTATCTCTGTATACACATAGAGGGAAGGCTGTCATCACTGATAGGACCGTCTCCTGGACTTCAAAGCCCAGAATGAGCACAGATATTAAAGAGTAAATTACAAGTTATACTGAATCTGTTCATATAAAACTACATATGAATCTGCTCAGCTCCTCCCGCTCTATAACATGCTGCCTGCAGATTACTTTGCATTTTCATGGTGACAGGTTCCCTCTAAAACAGCCTAAATTAAGCTGGATAATGCATACTTTACTACACAGTTCCATCATACATATAATGACAGGAGGTGTACATTTCTGTAACTTCCATTTTTGCACAACATATGGTATTACAGTTTGCATTAACATAAAATGTATAAAATCTTTGCAAATACTTTTCTTTGTCACTGTTTTAATTAAATGACTTTTTTATATTATAATAATCTGTGACCTTTTTGTGATTTTTCATAATTTATATGTTTATGTGTACCTGAAGAAGGAGGCAGATCGCCTCCAAAACGCATTACACAGGATTATCACCGTTCATCCTCCACTTCTTCCTGTTACTTACATACGCGGTCTAGACCAGCCCGGCGGGGATGTGCAGCAGCCAGAGGATTTCTTCATGCAAACTTCAGAGAAGTGTATCAGCTAGCACCTCCACCCACATTAAGTGCAACACTATCTGTGGTTTTTCTTACCTCCTGCGGTACTTCACATGGGAGCGCCCCCACTGTTTTTCTTTTTTTCTTTATTTCTTAATTATATGATGTCCTGTTCTCTGCTATGACAACACTAATTTAAAAATTCCGCTGGAATTCTATTACAGGAGTGCATAGTTGGCGCTTATGAGTGTTACACTCAAATGTCTAAAAAGTACAGATATCAGGAATGTCAGAAAACATGTCAGGCAATGTCACTGTTTACTCTTTTGACATCCCCTTACCCATGATGTCATGACCACCTGTGATGTCCTTACATGCACTTGTCAGCTGAAAGGGACCTACCAGCCTGTGAGCTTATTAAACATATGCTGGCAACACTGGTCATGTGACGCCGGGCGGGTCATGTGACCAGGAAGCGCGGCCTATGTAAACAGACAATCTGCTAGCCACAGTTTGCTTGTGATTGGCATTGTCTTCTGCAATATCTGACCCCTGACTTTAAACTTGCTTGACCCTCTTCTGGACTTGCTGTGCTATCTTGGTTTTAACTCCTGGAGATACTGGTTTCTGCCTTCTGGTTCTGATATGGTACTGATCAGATTCTCCTGGTATTGACCAAGGTTCAGTGAATTTCTTGATTTGCCACCACTTACAGAGCTGCTTGGGTAGGTGAGGGAGCGAAGCCTCACTACACATTACACTCCTGTACAATAGATGGTATCGATGTGATCCTGCCTATGATATGCCATCATGGCTGAGCAGCCTGACAGGAATATATAAAATATACAAGTGCCAGAGCGTAGTGTAGGCCAAGTCCCTCAACCCCCTAGGAAGCTCTACAAGTGGAGGCAGGCTGATGACATATCATAGACAGGATGACATCATTACCATCTATTGTACAGCAGTGGAGTGTGTAGAGAGGCCTCACTCCCTCACATACCCAAGAAGCTCTGTAAGTGGTGGCAGCCAGTCCTGCTCACATTCTATGTCAGGTTGCTGGCGGCCATTTTAAATAATTGGAGAACCCCTTTAATGGATATCTGTCAGCAGATTTGTACCTATGAAACTGGTTGACCTCTTGCATGTGCGCTTAGTCAGTTTCATAGGTACAAATCTGCTGACAGATGCCCTTAAACACGGCAATCTAATGTAATATATGTAATGTAACATACAGTTGCAAGAAAAAGTATGTGAACCCTCTGGAATGATATGGATTTCTGCACAAATTGGTTATAAAATGTAATCTGATCTTCATCTAAGTCACAACAATAGACAATCACAGTCTGCATAAACTAATAACACAAAAATAATTAAATGTTACCATGTTTTTATTGAACACACTATGTAAACAATCACAGTGCAGGTGGAAAAAGTATGTGAACCCTTGGATTTAATAACTGGTTGAACCTCCTTTGGCAGCAATAACTTCAACCAAACGTTTCCTGTAGTTGCAGATCAGACGTGCACAACGGTCAGGGGTAATTCTTGACCATTCCTCTTTACAGAACTCTTTTAGTTCAGCAATATTCTTGGGATGTCTGGTGTGAATCGCTTTCTTGAGGTCATGCCACAACATTTCAATCTGGTTGAGGTCAGGACTCTGACTGGGCCACTCCAGAAGGCTTATTTTCTTCTGTTTAAGCCATTCTGTTGTTGATTTACTTCTGTGCTTTGGGTCATTGTCCTGTTGCAACACCCATCTTCTGTTGAGCTTCAGCTGGTGGACGGATGGTCTTAAGTTCTCATGTCTTGATAAACTTGGGAATTTATTTTTCCTTCGATGATAGCAATCCGTCCAGGCCCTGACGCAGCAAAGCAGCCCCAAACCATGATGCCACCATACTTCACAGTTGGGATGAGGTTTTGATGCTGGTGTGCTGTGCTTCTTTTTCTCCACACATACTGTTGTGTGTTTCTTCCAAACAACTCAACTTTGGTTTCATCTATCCACAGAATATTTTGCCAGTACTGCTGTCAAACATCCAGGTGCTCTTGTGCAAACTGTAAATGTGCAGCAATGTTTTTTTGGACAGCAGTGTCTTCCTCTGTGGTATCCTCCCATGAAATCCATTCTTGTTCAGTGTTTTACGTATCATAGATTTGCTAACAGGGATGTTAGCATATGCCAGAGACTTTTGTAAGTCTTTAGCTGACACTCTAGGATTCTTCTTCACCTCATTGAGCAGTCTGCGCTGTGCTCTTGCAGTCATCTTTACAGGACGACCACTCCTAGGGAGAGTAGCAGCAGTGCTGAACTTTCTCCATTTATAGACAATTTCTCTTACCGTGGACTGATGAACAGCAAGGCTTTTGGAGATACTTTTCTAACCCTTTCCAGCTTTATGCAAGTCAACAATAATCGTAGGTCTTCTGAGAGCTCTTTTGTGCGAGGCATCATTCACATCAGGGAATGCTTCTTGGGAAAAGCAAACCCAGAACTGGTGTGTGTTTTTGTTAGGGCAGGGCAGCTGTAACCAGCACCTCCAATCTCATCTCATTAATTGGACTCCAGTTGGCTGACACCTCACTCCAATTAGCTCTTGGAGATGTCATTAGTCTAGGGGTTCACATACTTTTTCCACCTGCACTGTGAATGGTTACATGGTGTGTTCAATAAAAACATGGTAACATTTAAGTCTTTGTATGTTATTAGTTTAAGCAGACTGTGATTGTCTATTGTTGTGACTTAGATGAAGATCAGATCACATTTTATGACCAATTTGTGCAGAAATCCATATCATTCCAAAGAGATCACATACTTTTTCTTGCAACTGTATGTAATGTAATATAGGCAGTGTAACATATGCCTAACAGTAGGTTGTAAGTAAGTCTTCGGTATTCTGGTTTATTCTGTACTGAAAGAGTTAAATAATTTATGTCCCAATTTGTAACCCTCTCAGACATCATGGCTGTGCAGGATTTGTCCTATTTCAAAGTATGAATGCAAAGTTCTTGGAACAAGCAGTTCATCTTAACTCTGACAAGGAGCTGCCGCCACCGCTGACTACAGATAATGCCATGCTATATCTGAGAGACAAATGAGGAAGGCTAAGGGCAGAACTCATTACTGCTGCCTCCCACTCTCCAGGAGAAGATACTTTTCTATTTTTATTAAGATTTGGTCGCTGTGCAGAACATGTCATGTAATGAGATGACAACATTTGCAATGTATTTCAGCTGGAAATATACAATGGTTGCTTTAAAAGAAAATTGATGCCACTCGTTAGTGTTTTTTCCACCTTTCAGAAGTTGCTTCCCATTCATTGAAACACACTGTCACAGCAGCACCTACACTAAATGCCATAACTCTCCCTCACTGTGAAGGAATGCATACTCTTGACAGCATTGCTTCATTCAGGTATGTGATCTAAGATTGTCACTGTTACCAATTCAATAAGTCTCCCCGAGGAGTAAGTGAGGAGGAATATATATATAATCTCCGTCTTTAACAGATCATGATGATGTTCAGAAAATATACGATGAGTGAAGGGACATTCTGTGTATAAATGCACAGAAAATAGAAATGTGCAAACCGCTGAGATGAAATACACTTTGTAATGTAGTGGCATTGAAGAGTAGTTAGGGGCGATACAACCACCATGC
Source organism: Bufo gargarizans (assembly GCF_014858855.1). Lineage (NCBI taxonomy): Eukaryota > Metazoa > Chordata > Amphibia > Anura > Bufonidae > Bufo > Bufo gargarizans. Next base: position 620,556,062 of record NC_058080.1, read on the forward strand.
ACAAATATATTACTGGACAGGGTGGGCAGCTCAGGGTCAGAACAAAAAACAGGCAGAGGTCAGGTCAGGCAGCCCACGGTCAAAATCCAGGAAACAAGCAGAAGTCGGTACACAGGAAGACGAACATAGAAACAACACATATTTGCAGGCACTAGTAAACTAGAACCTATTGCTCAGGCTCCTTCTTCCAGGTTAACGTGCCTTAAGTACCCCAAGGTAGCCAGCTATTGGCTGGGGAAGATTAGAACACGCACAGTGGCCCTTTAAGTACAGAACAGAGTGCTCACCTTATGAGCTGTAAGAGTCATTGCCAACAAGAAGCAGGCCACAGCCTGCATTGGAGGAACAACATTGCTACTCAGAATGCAGAGCCCGCTGGAAAGGAAGAAAGGGAGTCTGGCAGGCCCGAGCCACTGGGACCCGGGAGCAGGGGAGCACAGCGGTGGCCGTGCCCGCTGGGGAGAGTGCAGCGTACCACTAGTGTACATGGCCACTGCAAAAGCTTATTGTGTCACATGTCATATCATGCTGTATTGCTTTCTTATGTGAAATCCCTATTACCAGGCTGTCAGGTGCACTACACACATCACAGTATATATAGCACAGTTCAGGCCTAGTTAGTTGAGAAGATGTAGGGGTTGAGTTCAGAGTGTGGAGGAGGAAGGAGATGGAGTGAGGAGCAGGGGGAAAGGAGAGGCCCCCTGTCCTCTCAGCTATCTCTTGGGGTTCACGGCCCAGAGCAGCCAACGTGTATCTCAGTGTCAAGCCAGGAAGATAGGCAGAGGTGAAGTCTGTATTCTACCATGCACTCTTCCGGAGTAGCAAGTGAATTTCATCAAGTTTATTGTTGGATAAAGACAAAGAAAGGAAAAAGCCATTATTCTATGCTCTAGGCGCCTTTGTATCTAGGTGAAGGACTTATTAGCTTCCGGCAGCCTCACCGTTATCTTTAAGGACAGATAAGATTTCTGTTGCATTATTTGTGAGTACAAGACTAAGACTTGAACTACCTCAACTGAGACTGAAGCAAGGCAAGAGCTGAACATCAGTGAATACATAATTAACTACCCTAGCCTGAGACATAACTAAAAGTACAGCCTGTCACTGGGATTCATCACATCCAACCTGCATGTGTATCAGGGACTGCTTTATTACCAGATGTGAACTGTTATCAAGAACCTGGTTATAGTAAAGTTCACAGTTGGATTTAAACCTGCCTCATTCTTCTAACTCCATACCACTCTCAACATTTTGCACCGTCAAGGTGCTGGCGTCACAACATTACCTAAGTCAGGGACCCAGCCGCACAAGCACTCAGAAACCCAATCACCATCAAGGGCGCCTCAATCACCACCTGGCTGGTGTCCCCTGTAATAGAGTGTGCCCAGAAGAATCCAGTGCTGTTCTCCCCTTCACTGCACTGCTGGCCCAGGGAGGCATCTGCTAAACCGTGAGTCACCGATGAACTGTTTGTACACTTTGGCCTACCATGAACCTCACGTGTTCTACCCCTGTGGACTGGCAGGTTGCAAGAGCGCCATAACAGTTTCTGCAATATCCTTAACAGGAATTATTTACTGTATGGCCCTCTGCCCTGAGAGGCTGTAATGGTAGATTCATTGAACATTTTAGAGGTGCTTGGATGTCTTTCTTTAAAGATACAACATAACAGGTTTAGGTACAGATGACAGAAAGGATATAGTTTGATCTTTTCCCATACTTGGAGTTGGGATGGAATTTTTCCCCAACCAACAACTGCTATATATATATATATATATATATATATATATATATATATAGATATATAATTTTTTAGATTCTACATTATTCTGAATATTTTCCAAAAAAACCTAGATATAGACTTGCTTAACTTCTCCTGTTGTATCACATTCTGCCCACAGGTTCGTAAACATGTTCAACCTGACAGTCTCTTCTGAATTCTGAAATTTTATAGAAAGTGACACCATTGTCAACAGATATCACCATCCTTTCTAGAGCATTTCTCAGAACTTCAGCCCACATAATACAACCTTGACAACATGTAGTGCTATGACTATACAATCAAAAAATGGTCACATGAAACCACTTCATAGTACCCTAAAATATGTAGTATCCAAATAATGAGCCCCCATAAATGCCATATAGTTGTAACAGAGTAATGGACAATAACCACCATTCACTGCTAAAAAATACCGGGCTTACACCTGAGGTTCCTGTTCTGAGGGATTTTCTAGTACACAGTAAGCAAATGCCCATTTTGCCACCCCATAAAAGAGGCCCTGTTGAAAAAGGCAATTTTTTCCTTAGAGAATATACTGAGGAACATACATGGACAGGTGTATATCCGCGCTGTACACTGAGCAGCCCACTCTCATAAAACCTCAATTTGTATAAATGTAAAACACATTTCATTACACGTTTTATTAAGCAAACGTCAAAGTGCAATCTATCACATTTTATATTTAGCCTCCTCAGTGTTAAAGAATCTCACTTACCAAACAGATCTGTCATGTTAGAAATAATGATCCAGCTGCTTCATTATGAATTTGCATATCTTTGAATTCAAATTGTTGCCATTTACAAATGATTGCCCTTACATGAATGTTCCACAGACATGTGCATCTGTGCAGAAGGAAAGGCTATCTATCTCATATCTATCTATCTATCTATCTATCTATCATTTATCTATCAATTTTCTATCTATCTAATATGTATCATTCTATCATTTCATTTTCTATCTATCTAATTGCTATCTATCTTCTATCTATCTAATATGTATCGATCTATCTATAATTTAATTTTCTAATATATATAATCTAATATATCTATCTATATAGAGATATAATAATCTATCTATTTATCTAATATCTATCTAATCTATTATCTATCTAATATATATCATTTAACTTTCTAGCTAATATCTATTTATCATCTATCATTTAATTCATTTTCTATCTATTTAATATCTATCAATCTATCTACCTCATATATATTTATTTATCTAATATCTATCTATTGATCTATCTATCTAATTCGATCTGTCTAACTCAAACTTTCCTTTCTTAGAAAAAAAGTTTGGGGGGAAATTGGACTTTGAAAGAAGGAAATGATTTCTAAGTTTTTTTTTGTGTGAATACTGTTGCTTTTTCTAATGTATTATTAATGGCATCTCTTGTATAACTTGTGAAAAATCTAACAAAATGTGCAAATAAATTATCACAGCTTTGAGCATTACAACAATCTTTAGTAGGATTTTTGAAAAAATCTCATAAAATACATCTTTTGTACAATTCTCCTGCCCAGTGCTACATACTGTACAGTGTATTACATTTTCCCTTGCTGTATTTTACACTAAAGCATGACCACCATTGAACTCCCTTTTACAGTTTAGTTACAGCTATAATCTATACACAGATCTGATCCTGAGTTACAGCTTGTATTATATAGTGCTGCATTCACAATTCTATTGTTTCTTCTTTGTTAGGTAATGAACAAGCTTTCGCCCCGACATATCAGTAAACCTTCGCAGAGCTCCTATAATTCAATATTTTTTACTCAGAGAACTAAACAGTCCTCAGTGTAAGGACTACACTGCCCAAAAATAAAAATTCTCAAACTAGTTGCCTGCAGCCACCACTAAGGGGAACTCAATGAATAGGAATTTATACTGCTACCACTGAACCCAATGGAAGCTTTAACAGCTCTTTGTACTGAGCTTCTGGGGGGCACCTGCAGGAAAATGCCACGGATCTATCTCCTCTCTACTGCTAGGATGGACCTTGGAGAAAGGCAGCCCAGAACTGGTCTTTGCAGACCCCTCAGCGACTGGTGATCACCTTGGCAAAGGAACTCCTTTCTTAGCAATGTAGTGGTTTAATGGTCATAAAGTCATATGCAGTGTGGAGGGAAAAGCAAGCACTAGGTTCACTGGCCTTAGTGCCAAAACCATATTGGTGGCCCTTTTTTTTGCTATGGTGTACCCCTATTTTAGTTAGCTGAGAGTTTCTATTAATCTACCCTATAAAAGCTGTACCTAGGAGCACTATATACAGTATTGCAACATGACTTGGGAGTTGAGTTTCCCAATTATAAGCAACATTTGCATGGTACAGCTGGCAATTACAATTTATGGCATGAATTTTATAGTCATTTGAGTAATTTGTCTTGGTGGTTATGTGTGTAGGGTGATGAGATGCATTGTTCACTATAAAGCCTCATGCACACGGCCGTATCCGTTCTGCAGTCCTCAAAATATGGATACCAGCTGAATACATCCCGCACTTTCCACAGGCCCCACTGTTGAAATGCCTATTCTTGTCCGGTACTTGCAGCACAGCCGCATGGATGTGGACAACACACAGATGAAATCTGTGTGCTGTCAACATTTATTTTGCAGCCCCATAGAAATAAATGGGTCCCTTAGAAATGAATGGGACCATAAATATGGTCGTGTGCATGAGGCCTAAGTGAATAATCCAAAATAGGGGCTTAACATACAGTATGTTTGCACGTTTCAATGAAAAATTGTTTACTGGATGAAAGACAATTGTGCATTTTTAATAATAATAATCTTTATTTATATAGCGCCACCATATTCCATAGCGATTTACAATTAAGAGGGTTCATGTACAAAATGCATTTATTTTGCCGGCGCCCGTTCCGTTCTGCAAATTGTGGAAGGCAACACGGGCGGTTTCCGTTTTTTGCTGATCCGCGGTTTGCGGATGGCACGGTCGTGTGCATGAGGCCTAAACTGTAACACAATGTGATACAAATGCTGCATAGAAATTCTACAAGGAATCAGGTTATTATTGCTGCACATGGTCCTGTTCATTGTGCACATCTAACAGGAGGTTCTCTCTATCTATGCTGTCATAAACCAGACAGAAATGATTATTATAGAAAAATTACTCAGCAGTTCCCCGCATTGGGAACAATCCGGCTCTTTGAAATGTGCAATTTGTTACAGGTACAAAATGGTTTAACTGAGAGTTATCTTGGTGTCATACAGTGTGACAGTCACTTCATACTGAAGGTCTTCTACACGGAAGGACACTTCTTTTCATCCAGTAACCACCAAGGATCGATATCCCAGGACCAGTGTAAATAATGTAGCCCTGACCGGTATATTTAATGTTTTAATAATGCCACAGTGTAACAACATGCTATGCACTTATCTGCTGTAACTGGTCAGAAACCATTACATAGTGGTTACAGTTTCGTATGGGGGGTAACAAGCATATAGTTACAGGGTCTCTAGCCAGAGTTTAAGGGGTATTCTGGATATTAAAAGTTATCCCCTATCTAAAGCACAGGAGGTAAATAGCTGAGCGCTGTCATTAGTCTTTGGAACTCCCACAGAAATGAATGGAGAAGCAATTTGCATGCATTACAAATAAAGTGGACTGCATTTTTTTCTGGTGAGTGCCGTGCATTTCCTTCTACGTGTTTTCAAGTTCTGGACTGGATTCCACTTAATTCCTGAAGCCTATGAGGCAGTACAATGGTGCAGACAGTCACAATCAGAGTGACCGAGTGTGCTGGGTCTTTAGCTGGCACAATGACGTGTCACGCAGTGATGGCGTCCTTGTGCTGCCTGTGCCAGGTCACAGTCAAAGTATTCAGACAGCGATATAGGACGGGAGTAAGGTAAGTACTTTTTTGAACTGAAATATTTCACAGAAATATAAAAAAAAGTTGTGGCTGTCAGAAAATGGCATCACCATAATTGTACTGACCCATGGAATAAGGACATCATGTCATTTTTGGCACACAGTGAACACCGTAATCTCAAAACCCAATCATCCTTGGCACAATTATGAGTTTATTCACCCCACAAAACATTTTTTTCCCATTTTTCAATACAAGACATGGTAAATTAAATAGTGCCATTAAAAATACAACTTGTCCCACAAAAATAAGCCCTCATATGATTGGAATATTTTAAAAGTTATGGCTCTTGGAATGTGAGGAGGAAAAAAGATGAAAATCAAAAACATAAATGAGCTTTATCTTTAACAGTTTTATTTAGACTTTATTTGACTTTTAATACAATATATCATATTTACATGTTACTGCTGAGAAATATACTGTGTGGGCTAAATGCAATCCAGGTAGACAAGAAGGCTCAAAAAGTACATGTTCGTGAGACAGACAGAACTGAAAAAATGAGTCACTGTGTTTTGCAGGAATGGATTTAGTTAGATTTTTCAGTAGGTACGGGTATGTTTACGTTTAAACACTATTTTACAGATTACATATACCGTACATAGTGACAGAGTAAGGGTATTTTCACACTTGCAGCAGAGGAATCCGGCAGGCAGTTCCATCGCAGGAACTGCCTGCCGGATCCGTCAAAACGTATGCCAACTTATGGTATTTTAAGACTGATCAGGATCCTGATCCGTCTTACAAATGCATTGAAATGCCGGATCCGTCTTTCCAGTGTCATCTGGAAAAACAGATCCGGCATTTATTTATTTATTTATTTTTTCAGTCTGCGCAGATCCGGCATTCCGGTATTTTGAATGCACTAATACGTTTCTATTCGGCATTCCGGCAAATGTTCTGTTTTTTTGGCCGGAGATAAAACCGTAGCATGCTGCGGTATTATCTCCGTCCTAAACGGTCAAAAAGACTGAACTGAAGACATCCTGAACGGATTGCTCTCCATTCAGAATGCACACCAGAACCAAATTGACTTTACGGCCACCCTTCAAGAAGAGCGAGATGCCATGTCTCAGCAGACAATAAGTCGACTTGTGCACAGCATAAAACTTTGTTGTCAATAGTGATGGATGAACATCGGCCGGGACAATTCGCGGACGCTCGTTCACAATCAAATGTTCACGAACCGTGAGTTCGCGGCTGGCCCCATTCACTTTAATGGCAGGCGAACCTGAAAAACCTTCAGGTCATATTTGCAGCCAGCAAACACTTACTAGAAGTACACAAATAGTCCCACAACATGGACAGTGATATACCAGAGGGGGATCATTGGCAAAAATTCCCCCCAAAAATATATATTTTAATCAGGGGCCATTTTTATGCATCTTAAAGGGAAACTCTGAAAAATTTGCCCTGCTGGAGCCTAGAAAAATGTTATTTCCTATCGGTTTGATGTATCCAAATGTGCAGCACTCCACGTTCTTGTATCCTGCAGAGTCCAGTAAAAAAATGCATACGTTAACACAAATTTGTTTTCTACCATGGAACTTTATGGTGAACGGGCGCCACCGTATGTCATCAGTCTGAGGCATCTGTTAACGCATACATTTTTGGTATGCATTAAATGGATGGCAGAAATACAATGTGAACCCAGCCCTAGTGTCAGAATAAGCACCAGTACACAGCGGAGCAGCGTGGCGGAGAGGGGAGGCCGCCATGTACTGACAGAGCGCTACCTGGTCCTGGTGGTCAGGGATGAGGACTGTGTTTCCCAAGGATTATTTTCTACTGGGAAATACAGGGCGCAGTATAATACACTAGAATCTATATAATATAATGATATTAGCCCCCAAATAATAATACAATTAGGGGGTCATTTATTATATAGAAATACGTCTATGTTAGGAGTATTTCTGACACAGATTGTGGTGCAAAAGTCCTTAGCACCGCAATCTGTATCTTTTCCCGCTCATGTCAGGTCTAAAAAAGGATGGCGTGGGAAGGGAAAGGAATACAGTTATGGCCATCCAGTTATTGGATACCACCGCCATAATTGACTGGATAACACCTCTGTACAGTGACAGGAAAAAAACGCCATACCGTGACCGGATAAAAGGATATAAGAGGACACAGTACAGGGAATGACTAGGGGCACTGCACAGGGTGTGGTAAGAGGGCACAATGCAGGGTATAAGGGGGCACAGTATGGGGTGAGGGGCACAGTACGGGGTGGGGGGCACAGTCACATGACCCTGTGACATAAAAAGGTCCTTATGGTGAATGCGGTTCATACGCCACCATAAAGAGAGGCAGAGGAGTGAGACAGGTGTGTGATTATGTGGCTAGAGAGAAAAATGTAACTTTCTGCCAGTACAGGTCCCAAAAATAAGGGAATAGGCATTCAGCTGACAGCAAAAAACTTTGGATTCTGTGGCTGGAGGTTCATTAGGCGGTCACAGGATAAGTATGTAACTGTCGGCCAGTACAGGCCCCAAAAATTTGCCAATAGGCATTCACCTGACAGCAAAGAACTTTGGATTCTGCGGCTGGAGATACATTAGGCGGTCACAGGATAATTAGGCATTCATCTGACATAAAGGCCTTTTATGCCGCTGTATATACATAAGGCGAGGATCATTCTGTGTTCTGTGTGGTGGCGGATATGTGTGGCCTGGCATAATGAAATTCAATTACACGTGGTTATCACAGGTTTTGAATTCCTCCGAGATCCATGCCTCATTCATTTTTAAAAATGGGAGGTAGTCCACACTGTCATGAGCTAGGCGAGTGCGCTGATCGGTCACGATCCCCCCTGCTGCGCTGAACGTCCTTTCGGACAGTACACTCGACGAGGGGCAGGCCAAGAGTTTCATGGCAAATTGTGCCAGCTCTGGCCACAGGTCAAGCCTGCACACCCAGTAGTCAAGGGGTTCCTCTCATGTCAGAGCGTCCACATCGGCCGTTAACCCGATGTAGTCGGACACCTGTCGGTCTAGGCATTCCCTGAGGCTGGATCTGGATGGTGGCTGTCGATGGGTTGGTTGCAAGAATGATCTCGTACATATCCGAAGTGATCAACATATCTTCAAACAGCCCTCTTTTTTGCAGGCGCAGTAGGATTGGTACCTGAACCTGTTTAGCCAGGGCCGTCTTTAATATTGATTGGACCCTGGGCAAAAATTTACTTGGGCCCCCTTGATCCCACCTTCCAACACCTTAGCAGGCAAACATGCCCTGCACCACAACACACACACAAAAAATCCACACATCTGGTAGAGTACAGTGAATGTATGGAATGTATGTACAGTGAATGTATGTATGCAGCAACCCACAGTATGCAGTATAGCACCCCACACTATACAGTACCCCACAGTATATAGTAGAGCAGTATAGCAGCCCACAGTATACAACACCTCACAGTATACAACACCTCGCTGTATACAGCACCCCAAACTATACACGATACAGCCCCCCACTATACAGTACAGCAGTATAGTACTCCACACTATACCGCACCCACAGTATACAGACCCCCCCACACTATACAGGCCCCCACAGTATACAGGCCCCCACACAGTATACAGGCCCCCCACACAGTATACAGCCCCCCCACAGTATACACCCCCCCACACAGTATACAGCCCACCACACAGTATACAGCCCACCACACAGTATACAGGCCCCCACAAAGTATACAGGCCCCCACACAGTATACAGCCCACCACACAGTATACAGCCCACCACACAGTATACAGCCCCCACAGTATACAGGCCCCCCACAGTATACAGCCCCACACAGTATACAGCCCACCACACAGTATACAGTCCCACACAATATACAGCCCCCCACAGTATACAGGCCCCCACAGTATACAGGCCCCCACACAATATACAGCACCCCACTATACAGTAGTTTACAGTATATTAACATAACAGCCCCTGTCACTTTTTTTCTGATGTAATCTTCACACAAAAAAGCTCCACAGTTAACGTCTGCAACACTCCTGATAGGACCTGTGATGACCTCATAGCCATGTGACCAGTAATTGCTAGGTTACTGGTCACATGGTGATGATGTCATTAAGGTCCTAGATCACAACGTTAAAGTACACAGACAGCTTGACACCCGGGGCAGTGGCTAGCAGGGCTCAAAAGGCAGCTGCCTTGGGCCCCCCAGGAGCAACTGGGCCCGGGGCAGCTGCCCCTTTTGCCCCTTGGTAAAGACGGCCCTGTGTTTAGCTGTGGGTGGATGTTCCTCTGCCAGCGCCCTCAACAGCAGAATGCAACATCTCTCGCAGAAAGGCCTGGAAATGCTGCATTCTGACAGCCCTCTGTGATGCTGGTAACATGTCTGCCATTTTGTGTTTGTACCGGGGGTCTAAGTAAGTTGCCACCCAGTATAGGTCCTTGACCTTTATGCTTTTTATACGGGGGTCCCTCTTCAAACACTGGAGCATGAAGGCCTCCATTTGAACTAAATTGGAAGCGGATGAGCACCCTGGCTCCTGCTCATCGCCAAGGAGAATGTTGTCCTCGGTCTCCTCCCCCCAGCCACGGACAACACCAGGGATCCCAGAAAAGTTTAAAGCCTGCTCTTGTTGCTCCTCCTCCCCCCAGCCACCATCCTCCTCTGACTCCTCTTCAGCCTCCTGCTGACTTGTCTCAGATGGAGTAGCCCCCCCTGGTAATTCATTTAGCATTGCAACTTCCTCATCTTCCAGCTCCTGCTCCTCGATGGCTTGATCAATGACACGACAAAATGCACGCTCCAGAAAGAAGGTGTGAGGTATGATGTTACTGATGGCGCTCTGACTACGACTGAGCAGTTTGGTGATCTCATCAAATGGCCGCAGAAGTCTGCACACGTGGAGCATGAGCAGCCACTGGTGCGGTGAAAAGAAACCAAGCTCCCCAGAACCTGTCCTGCCACAGAGTTCATACAGGTAGTCGTTAACAGCACGTTTCTGCTGGAGCAGCTTATCAAGCATATACAAGGTGGCGTTCCAGCGCGTCGGGCAGTCACAAATCAGACATCTGACGGGCAAGTGGTGTCGCCGCTGAACGTCAGCAAGGTGAGCTATGGCCGTGTAAGATCTTCTAAAATGGGCAGAGATTTTCCTGGCCTGCCGCAAGACGTCAACTAATCACTGCACAACTAAGTTCAGGACGTGTGCCATGCACCACACGTGTGTCATTTTGCCCTGTTTCAGCGCTCTCAGCAGATTGGCACCGTTGTCACACACCACTTTACCAACTGTCAAATTGAGCGGGGTTAGCCACTGATCGGCCTGTGACCGCAGAACTGAAAGCAGTGCAAGACCGGTGTGGCTCTTGGCTTCCAGGCATGACAGCTGCAGCACAGCATGGCAACATCTCACCTGCCATGTCAAATAGGCTCTGGGGAGCTTGGGGGTGCAGCAGAAGAGGCAGTAACAGTGGAAAAGGAGGAGTCAGCCAAGGAGGAGACAGAGGATGGAGTAGGAGGAGAAGAAGAGGCCGGCCTGCATGCTATCCGTGGCAGTAACACCAAATCCACACAGGTGCCAGTAATATATGGCAGTATTTGGCGGGCTAGCAGTTCCGACAAGCCAGCGGTCAGCCATTGGGCAAGAGGATTATCCAGCATCATAATTTTTTTATGCTCGAACATTTGGGCCACGGAAGCCTGCCTTGTTTTAGATGAATGTGACGACGGCACGGTGGAGGTGGAGTGGAGGACAAATGGGAGGAGAAGGAGAAGAGGCAGGACATGGAGCGCCGGGAGTGTGGCTTTGTGGGTTATGACGGTGTTGCTCCCACTGATGGGAGGCCAGGTGCCTTCTTAAGCGGTCATCCCTAGTTGAGTGTTGGGCTTACCTCGACTTATGCTTTGACAGCACAGGCTGCAGATGGCAACACTATTGTCAGCAGTTGGCACATTAAAAAAAGCCCATACTGCGGAGCCATGTGTCGGCTTCCTGGGAGAGCAAGATGTGACCGTGCATGGTGGATGGATTTTTGCCTCCTGTGCACTTCGAGTTCTGCCTGCTTCTTCTCCTTCTCCTCCCTATCTGCTTCTCTGTCTCTCCCTCTGAACTCCCCTCCTCTTCCTCTGTTGTGGGCACCCACATAACCTCCATCGACATGTCATCATAGTCACCTTTACCACCACTGACATTAGAGATCTCGGAGTAGGCAGCAACAGTGGGGACCACCCTCCTTGGGCTGATTTGGGTACTGTCGTCAGACCGCTGGGTGCTACCTCCTCTTCCTCATCCGATGCCAAGAATGGTTGTGCATTGGTAAGGTCTGGGAATGGATGGGAAAATAATTGCTCTGACTCAAGTGGAGGGGCTATGGCGGTGGTGGTGGTGTCTTTCGGGGTGCACACAGCAGAGAGTGAGGAGGGTGCAGAAGCGGAAGGCTGAGTGAGCCACTCAACCAACTATGGTGCGTCCTTTGACATAATCACACGCACCAACTTCCCACTTTGGCTCCAGCCTGGTGCACCTGCCTGACCCCTACCACCCCTGTGGAACGGCCTGCCTCTTACTCTGCCTCTCATTTTCAAAATGACCCTGTGCCAAAGTCCCTAGAGAAGAGCAGTATTTGTGGAAGCTGATATATGGCAGGTCCCAATCAGTTGTTAGTTGAAGCAGGTATACCACCCTCAAGCAGTGATTTTGTGGATGCAGGTATATGGAAAACCTCTATCTCTATTTTGTGGAAGCTGATATATGGCAGGCCTCAATAAGTTGTTAGTTGAAGCAGGTATATCAAAACCCGCAATCTGTATTTTATGGACGCAGGTATATGGAAAACTTCTATCACTATTTTGTGGAAGCTTATATATGGCAGGCCTCAATCAGTTGTTAGTTGAAGCTGGTAAATCACCCTCAAGCAGTAATTTTGTGGACGCAGGTATATGGAAAACCTCAATCACTTTTTTGTGGAAGCAGAGAGATCGCAGCCCATAGTATTTTCCGGAAGCATACAAATGCACTATAATATTCTTTATATGTTAGAAAGTATATTTAAGGTATATCACACCCCTCTGTATATCACACCTATCGATAGCACAACGTTACCAGTCCTTAAAAGGACTTTTGTGGCCCTATTAGCTAGCATTTGGTGTCCCTAAGTTCCTAACAGCCTGTCCCTGCTCCAAAATACAACCTCTCCCTACACTGGCAAAACACATAATGTAAAATGGCTGCCAGATCGGGTTCTGGTATAGGGTTGGGGGTGTGTCCATGTGCTGAAACGTCTCAATTGGCTGTCCTGTCCCACCTGATGGATGTGTCATGGGTCAACATTCAGCACAATGCAAAAGACTATGGTGCGTGCGCACATCGCCATATGTTCGCATGTTCGGCGATTTGCGAACGAACAAAGTTTGCCGCGAAACGACCGCCGGGCGAACCGCAAGGCCATCTCTAGTTGTCAAGCTGTAATTGATGCTCAAGGCCACATGACAAGTTTTCGAGACATTGACATTTTTTGTGGGGATATACCCATCACTGTTTTCCATAAATTTCAGCTGAAAGCCAAATATCCCTAACATTTTGCGAGTAGTGTATATGTAAAATGTTTGACCACCTTTCATTTAGTATATGTCAGGAGAAGTATTTGGCAGTGGTTTGATCACCTTTCTCAATTAAAAAACACACACTCAGCCAAATAGAATTTTCAGCACAAATTCAGGTCTCCACGACAGTATTACTCAAGCTGCAATGTGGAAAAAGACTTCAGTTTTGCTGGATAAGTAGTAATTAGAGAACTCTAAATGCAAACTTTTATAGCCCATAATTATTCTACAAATGGTTGTGCTGAGATCACATTGCAACAAAACGAAGATACATTTTGTTTGTTGCAACCAAAGACTTTGCTAGCTCTTAACATATTCGCAAAAAATCCATTCACTGTAGAGACAGCGTGGGCATCTGCCAAGCTGTCAGCTAGAGGATCCAATTAAAATCTCTAAAGGTAATTAGCTGCAATTATCAAGAAAGTACATGCAATACATGAAGGATGGGGTGTGCAATGTATTAATATTTTTCTGATTAAACTTAATTTGATGAGATTGTTACAAACTGAAATGACTGAAATTACCATTAGGTCTCCTAAGGGCAATTGATACTGATATATTGATATATATATATATATATATATCAGTATCTGATCAGTTGGGGTACAACACTGGGGACCCCCGCCAATCAGCTGTTGGAGAAGGCACTGGCGCTCACAGCAGCACTGCGGCCTTCTCACATTTTTCCTTAGGCCAGTGCCTACACGTGAACTGATCATGGGGCCTAGACACAGCTCAGCCTCATAGAAGTGAATGGGGCTAGCTGCGATATCAAGCACAGCTGGTATACAGCGTACGGCGTTGTGCTTGGTAAGCATTGAGAAGGCCACGGTGCTCCCAGGAACGCTGATTCCTTCTCAAACAGCTGATTGGCAGGGGACCCCCACCGATCAGATACCGATGATCTATGCAGAGTATCTAAGTTTTAGAAAACCCTTTTAAGGTCTCATGCACACGGCCATTGTTGGCCATATTGTGACAGCATAATTGACAAGCTCCTTTCAGTGTACCTCCTCCCCTGCTGCAGAAATCTCACTCAGCTCAGCACAAGCTGAAGGCACCATGGCTTTGCAGTAAAGGAAAGCAAGAGAGGGAGTTAGAAGTAGTAGTTCCACACAAAAACTGCTGAAGGAAAATATATTTTCTCTCACTGTAAAACCATGAGACTGCAACTTGTGCTGGGCACTGCTAGATTTCAGCTGCAGCAGGGGAGGAAGTACACTGAAAGGAGCTTGTCAATTAGCCTAATGTTTTTATTTAAAAAAATGAATCTGAATTGCTGCTGCAGCATTATGCATGAAGCAATCTTTAGTTTCTTCACATACCACTGTTTTCCTTGAGCTTTTCTCTTATTTACGGCTGTTTCAAACCATACAATATGAGAATTTTCTTAAGTTGGCTCCTCTGCCGGTTCTCTGAGGCCAAAACTGCCTTCCCTCATTTCCCATACACACTTGCTTTAGCCAGCAGCTTCCTGCCAGCCAATCAGATTGGATTACTGAAAGACACGCCTTCTCACTCTGAAGCCTAATGCAGACATGCAGTGTGAAGGACCGCCCCTCTGTCTTCTGTTTACACTAATAAGAAGACAGAAAATCCCTAGCAATGGTCTTTTAAGGGACCAGTGGAAAGGGACAGGACATTAATGAAAGCTGTTATCATAGGGTAATTATAGATCTTTTGGCAGTCATTGACAGACTAACTCAGGTATACATGCCTAGCTCTAATAAACTAGCAAATAAAATAAAAATATGACAGTTACACTTTAAAATGTTTCATAGAGAGTTGAAACAAGAAGGAAAAACTTGGTTAAACAAACTGCAAACTAGGAAAAGTGACATTGTGTAGGATGGATTCTCTGTCAACAAGCCCACATATGTACACTGTATAAATAGAACAAACAAACAGCTATATGCTATGCATACAGAACAAGAAGCAAACTGCAGGAAAGCTGATGTAACCTATTAATGTTCCTATCTGTAATTTTTCTGCACACAGCGTTTGTTTCAGAGTACACTGTGTAGATGCAGTAATGATGTTAACATCATGTAAGTAGCTTATTTATTACATTTTCACAGTAGAAAACAGATTAAAAAATAGTTGTTGAAAACAGCAGCTAAGCTTGAATTCACATGATATAACCAACCCTGCTTCAAGACAAATTGGTAGACAGGAAAGGGGGTTATAAAGGGGCTGTCCAGGATACTTAAAAATCTGTGAAACTAGCATTAGCGGTCTACAGCTGAGGCCAGTAATTGACTGCAGCGGTCACAAGATGAATCCAGACACAACAGATGCATATAGTAGAAAGATGTAGGCTACAGCAGCATCTCCATGAACTTCTTTATTCAGGTTTCCAAAGTGCGGTACAAAAATGCAACATTTCGGCTAAGTATAGCCTTTGTCAAGCTGTGGGTGCTGCTCTTAACTTCTGTTTTTTACATCACTATGCATGTCATCTACAGAGTGTGGTGCTGGAGAAATTGGTGAGTATACCATAGTCTATTTTAAGCAAATGTATGGGTTGTTTGGAAGGAAGATGCCCCTGTTTATAAAGGCACAAAAGTTTTGGGTGCCTGGTCTCTCATTTACTTAAGGAGAACCTGTAACTAGAGTTGAGCGAACACCTGGATGTTCGGGTTCGAGAAGTTCGGCCGAACTTCCCGAAAATGATCGGTTCGGGATCCGAACCCGATCCGAACTTCGTCCAGAACCCGAACCCCATTGAAGTCAATGGGGACCCGAACTTTTCGGCACTAAAACGGCTGTAAAACAGCCCAGGAAAGGGCTAGAGGGCTGCAAAAGGCAGCAACATGTAGGTAAATCCCCTGCAAACAAATGTGGATAGGGAAATGAATTAAAATAAAAATTAAATTAATAAAAATTAACCAAAATCAATTGGAGAGAGGTCCCATAGCAGAGAATCAGGCTTCCCGTCACCCACCACTGGAACAGTCCATTCTCAGATATTTAGGCCCCGGCACCCAGGCAGAGGAGAGAGGTCCCGTAACAGACAATCTGGCTTCATGTCAGCAGAGAATCAGTCTTCATGTCATAGCAGAGAATCAGGCTTCACGTCACCCACCACTGCAACAGTCCATTTTCATAAATTTAGGCCCAGCACCCAGGCAGAGGAGAGAGGTCCCGTAACAGACAATCTGGCTTCATGTCAGCAGAGAATTAGTCTGCATGTCATAGCAGAGAATCAGGCTTCACGTCAGCCACCAATGCAACAGTCCATTGTCAGATATTTAGGCCCAGCACCCAGGCAGAGGAGAGAGGTCCCGTAACAGAGGATCTGGCTTCATGTCAGCAGAGAATCAGTCTTCATATCATAGCAGAGAATCAGGCTTCACGTCACCCACCACTGCAACAGTCCATTTTCATAAATTTAGGCCCAGCACCAAGGCAGAGGAGAGAGGTCCCGTAACAGAGGATCTGGCTTCATGTCAGCAGAGAATCAGTCTGCATGTCATAGCAGAGAATCAGGCTTCACGTCAGCCACCACTGCAACAGTCCATTGTCATAAATTTAGGCCCAGCACCCAGGCAGAGGAGAGAGGTCCCGTAACAGACAATCTGGCTTCATGTCAGCAGAGAATCAGTCTTCATGTCATAGCAGAGAATCAGTCTTCATGTCATAGCAGAGAATCAGGCTTCACGTCACCCACCACTGTAAGAGTCCATTTTCATAAATTTAGGCCCAGCACCCAGGCAGAGGAGAGAGGTCCCGTAACAGACAATCTGGCTTCATGTCAGCAGAGAATCAGTCTTCATATCATAGCAGAGAATCATGCTTCACGTCACCCACCACTGTAAGAGTCCATTTTCATAAATTTAGGCCCAGCACCCAGGCAGAGGAGAGAGGTCGCGTAACAGACAATCTGGCTTCATGTCAGCAGAGAATTAGTCTGCATGTCATAGCAGAGAATGAGGCTTCACGTCAGCCACCACTGCAACAGTCCATTGGCATATATTTAGGCCCAGCACCCAGGCAGAGGAGAGAGGTCCCGTAACAGAGGATCTGGCTTCATGTCAGCAGAGAATCAGTCTGCATGTCATAGCAGAAAATCAGGCTTCACGTCAGCCACCACTGCAACAGTCCATTGTCAGATATTTAGGCCCAGCACCCAGGCAGAGGAGAGAGGTCCCGTAACAGAGGATCTGGCTTCATGTCAGCAGAGAATTAGTCTGCATGTCATAGCAGAGAATCAGGCTTCACGTCACCCAACATTGGAACAGTCCATTGGCATATATTTAGGCCCTGGCACCCAGACAGAGGAGAGGTTCATTCAACTTTGGGTAGCCTCGCAATATAATGGTAAAATGAAAATAAAAATAGGATTGAATGAGGAAGTGCCCTGGAGTCCAATAATATATGGTTAAGGGGAGGTAGTTAATGTCTAATCTGGACAAGGGACGGACAGGTCCTGTGGGATCCATGCCTGGTTCATTTTTATGAACGTCAGCTTGTCCACATTGGCTGTAGACAGGCGGCTGCGTTTGTCTGTAATGACGCCCCCTGCCGTGCTGAATACACGTTCAGACAAAACGCTGGCCGCCAGGCAGGCCAGCACCTCCAAGGCATAAAAGGCTAGCTCTGGCCACGTGGACAATTTAGAGACCCAGAAGTTGAATGGGGCCGAACCATCAGTCAGTACGTAGAGGGGTGTGCACATGTACTGTTCCACCATGTTAGTGAAATGTTGCCTCCTGCTAACACGTTGCGTATCAGGTGGTGGTGCAGTTAGCTGTGGCGTGTTGACAAAAGTTTTCCACATCTCTGCCATGCTAACCCTGCCCTCAGAGGAGCTGGCCGTGACACAGCTGCCTTGGCGACCTCTTGCTCCTCCTCTGCCTTGGCCTTGGGCTTCCACTTGTTCCCCTGTGACATTTGGGAATGCTCTCAGTAGCGCGTCTACCAACATGCGCTTGTACTCGCGCATCTTCCTATCACGCTCCAGTGCAGGAAGTAAGGTGGGCACATTGTCTTTGTAGCGTGGATCCAGCAGGGTGGCAACCCAGTAGTCCGCACAGGTTAAAATGTGGGCAACTCTGCTGTCGTTGCGCAGGCACTGCAGCATGTAGTCGCTCATGTGTGCCAGGCTGCCCAGGGGTAAGGACAAGCTGTCCTCTGTGGGAGGCGTATCGTCATCGTCCTGCCTTTCCCCCCAGCCACGCACCAGTGATGGACCCGAGCTGCGTTGGGTGACACCCCGCTGTGACCATGCTTCATCCTCATCCTCCTCCACCTCCTCCTCATCCTCGTCCTCCTCGTCCTCCAGTAGTGGGCCCTGGCTGGCCACATTTGTACCTGGCCTCTGCTGTTGCCAAAAACCTCCCTCTGAGTCACTTCGAAGAGACTGGCCTGAAAGTGCTAAAAATGACCCCTCTTCCTCCTCCTCCTCCTCCTCCTGGGCCACCTCCTCTTCCATCATCGCCCTAAGTGTTTTCTCAAGGAGACATAGAAGTGGTATTGTAACGCTGATAACGGCGTCATCGCCACTGGCCATGTTGGTGGAGTACTCGAAACAGCGCAACAGGGCACACAGGTCTCGCATGGAGGCCCAGTCATGGAGGCACAGTCTGTCCAGCATGTGCAAGGTGGAGTTCCACCTGGTGGGCACGTCGCATATGAGGCGGTGAGCGGGAAGGCCGAAGTTACGCTGTAGCGCAGACGGACGAGCAGCAGCAGGATGTGAACGCCTGAAGCGCGAACAGACGGCCCGCACTTTATGCAGCAGCTCTGACATGTCGGGGTAGTTGTGAATGAACTTCTGCACCACCAAATTCAGCACATGCGCCAAGCAAGGGATGTGCGTCAAATTGGCTAGTCCCAGAGCTGCAACGAGATTTCGCCCATTATCACACACCACCAGGCCGGGCTTGAGGCTCACCGGCAGCAACCACTCGTCGGTCTGTTGTTCTATACCCCGCCACAACTCCTGTGCGGTGTGGGGCCTGTCCCCCAAACATATGAGTTTCAGAATGGCCTGCTGACGTTTACCCCGGGCTGTGCTGAAGTTGGTGGTGAAGGTGTGTGGCTGACTGGATGAGCAGGTGGAAGAAGAGGAGGAGGAAGCCGAGAAGGAGGAGGTGGCAACAGGAGGCACAGAATGTTGCCCTGCGATCCTTGGCGGCGGAAGGACGTGCGCCAAACAGCTCTCCGCCTGGGGCCCAGCTGCCACTACATTTACCCAGTGTGCAGTTAGGGAGATATAGCGTCCCTGGCCGTGCTTACTGGTCCACGTATCTGTGGTTAGGTGGACCTTGCTACAGATGGCGTTGCGCAGTGCACACTTGATTTTATCGGATACTTGGTTGTGCAGGGAAGGCACGGCTCTCTTGGAGAAGTAGTGCCGGCTGGGAACAACATACTGTGGGACAGCAAGCGACATGAGCTGTTTGAAGCTGTCTGTGTCCACCAGCCTAAATGACAGCATTTCATAGGCCAGAAGTTTAGAAATGCTGGCATTCAGGGCCAGGGATCGAGGGTGGCTAGGTGGGAATTTACGCTTTCTCTCAAATGTTTGTGAGATGGAGAGCTGAATGCTGCCGTGTGACATGGTTGAGACGCTTGGTGACGGAGGTGGTGGTGGTGTTGGTGGTACATCCCCTGTTTGCTGGGCGGCAGGTGCCAACGTTCCTCCAGAGGCGGAGGAAGAGGCCGAGGCGGCAGCAGCAGAAGAGGCCGAGGCGGCAGCAGCAGAAGAGGTAGCAGGGGGAGCCTGAGTGACTTCCTTGGTTTTAAGGTGTTTACTCCACTGCAGTTCATGCTTTGCATGCAGGTGCCTGGTCATGCAGGTTGTGCTCAGGTTCAGAACGTTAATGCCTCGCTTCAGGCTCTGATGGCACAGCGTGCAAACCACTCGGCTCTTGTCGTCAGCACATTGTTTGAAGAAGTGCCATGCCAGGGAACTCCTTGAAGCTGCCTTTGGGGTGCTCGGTCCCAGATGGCGACGGTCAGTAGCAGGCGGAGTCTCTTGGCGGCGGGTGTTCTGCTTTTGCCCACTGCTCCCTCTTTTGCTACGCTGTTGGCTCGGTCTCACCACTGCCTCTTCCTCCGAACTGTGAAAGTCAGTGGCACGACCTTCATTCCATGTGGGGTCTAGGACCTCATCGTCCCCTGCATCGTCTTTCACCCAGTCTTGATCCCTGACCTCCTGTTCAGTCTGCACACTGCAGAAAGACGCAGCAGTTGGCACCTGTGTTTCGTCATCATCAGAGACATGCTGAGGTGGTATTCCCATGTCCTCATCATCAGGAAACATAAGTGGTTGTGCGTCAGTGCAGTCTATGTCTTCCACCGCTGGGGAAGGGCTAGGTGGATGCCCTTGGGAAACCCTGCCACCAGAGTCTTCAAACAGCATAAGAGACTGCTGCATAACTTGAGGCTCAGACAGTTTCCCTGATATGCATGGGGGTGATGTGACAGACTGATGGGGTTGGTTTTCAGGCGCCATCTGTGCGCTTTCTGCAGAAGACTGGGTGGGAGATAATGTGAACGTGCTGGATCCACTGTCGGCCACCCAATTGACTAATGCCTGTACCTGCTCAGGCCTTACCATCCTTAGAACGGCATTGGGCCCCACCATATATCGCTGTAAATTCTGGCGGCTACTGGGACCTGAGGTAGTTGGTACACTAGGACGTGTGGATGTGGCAGAACGGCCACGTCCTCTCCCAGCACCAGAGGGTCCACTAACACCACCACAACCATGTCCACGTCCACGTCCCTTACTAGATGTTTTCCTCATTGTTATGGTTCACCACAACAACAAAAATATTATTTGGCTCAATGTATTGTATTCAAATTCAGCGGGATATAAATTTGAGGCCTAGTATTTAGGCGCTGGGTGACCGGTATGGATTTAGTGACAGAATTAGACTTGGAAATGCACAGTAGCGTGTGTGTGAAGTTATTCTGAATGACCCTATGTGCACCTTGAATATTATATACCCTTTTAGGGATAGATTTCAAATAGCTCTGATATAGCAGAAACTGAGGGTTAAATGCACTTGGTGACGGGCGCAGCTTGCCCCTGATTTAGTATATGGCCAAAATATTATGAAATTGCTAAATTGGGAATTGTATTTCAACCCAGAACAAAAAATGTGCTTTGACGGACACTAAATAACTTGCCCATCCACAACAGGACAGCGGTAATGACAGATTTAGCGGGATATAAATTTGAGGCCTAGTATTTAGGCGCTGGGTGACCGGTATGGATTTAGTGACAGAATTAGACTTGGAAATGCACAGTAGCGTGTGTGTGAAGTTATTCTGAATGACCCTATGTGCACCTTGAATATTATATACCCTTTTAGGGATAGATTTCAAATAGCTCTGATATAGCAGAAACCACTAAATTATGAAATTGCTAAATTGGGAATTGTATTTCAACCCAGAACAAAAAATGTGCTTTGACGGACACTAAATAACTTGCCCATCCACAACAGGACAGCGGTAACAACAGATTTAGCGGGATATAAATTTGAGGCCTAGTATTTAGGCGCTGGGTGACCGGTATGGATTTAGTGACAGAATTAGACTTGGAAATGCACAGTAGCGTGTGTGTGAAGTTATTCTGAATGACCCTATGTGCACCTTGGTGACAGGCGCAGCTTGCCCCTGATGTAGTATATGGCCAAAAAATGAACAGACTATTGCTGGTTAAATGCACTTGGTGTGACAGCTTGACCAACCACACTACTGAGGGTTAAATGCACTTGGTGACGGGCGCAGCTTGCCCCTGATGTAGTATATAGCCAAAAAATGAACAGACTATTGCTGGTTAAATGCACTTGGTGTGACAGCTTGACCAACCACACTACTGAGGGTTAAATGCACTTGGTGACGGGCGCAGCTTGCCCCTGATTTAGTATATGGCCAAAAAATTATGAAATTGCTAAATTGGGAATTGTATTTCAACCCAGAACAAAAAATGTGCTTTGACGGACACTAAATAACTTGCCCATCCACAACAGGACAGCGGTAATGACAGATTTAGCGGGATATAAATTTGAGGCCTAGTATTTAGGCGCTGGGTGACCGGTATGGATTTAGTGACAGAATTAGACTTGGAAATGCACAGTAGCGTGTGTGTGAAGTTATTCTGAATGACCCTATGTGCACCTTGAATATTATATACCCTTTTAGGGATAGATTTCAAATAGCTCTGATATAGCAGAAACCACTAAATTATGAAATTGCTAAATTGGGAATTGTATTTCAACCCAGAACAAAAAATGTGCTTTGACGGACACTAAATAACTTGCCCATCCACAACAGGACAGCGGTAACAACAGATTTAGCGGGATATAAATTTGAGGCCTAGTATTTAGGCGCTGGGTGACCGGTATGGATTTAGTGACAGAATTAGACTTGGAAATGCACAGTAGCGTGTGTGTGAAGTTATTCTGAATGACCCTATGTGCACCTTGAATATTATATACCCTTTTAGGGATAGATTTCAAATAGCTCTGATATAGCAGAAACCACTAAATTATGAAATTGCTAAATTGGGAATTGTATTTCAACCCTGAACAAAAAATGTGCTTTGACGGACACTAAATAACTTGCCCATCCACAACAGGACAGCGGTAACGACAGATTTAGCGGGATATAAATTTGAGGCCTAGTATTTAGGCGCTGGGTGACCGGTATGGATTTACTGACAGAATTAGACTTGGAAATGCACAGTAGCGTGTGTGTGAAGTTATTCTGAATGACCCTATGTGCACCTTGAATATTATATACCCTTTTAGGGATAGATTTCAAATAGCTCTGATATAGCAGAAACCACTAAATTATGAAATTGCTAAATTGGGAATTGTATTTCAACCCTGAACAAAAAATGTGCTTTAACGGACACTAAATAACTTGCCCAGCCACAACAGTACAGCGGTAACGACAGATTTAGCGGGATATAAATTTGAGGCCTAGTATTTAGGCGCTGGGTGACCGGTATGGATTTAGTGACAGAATTAGACTTGGAAATGCACAGTAGCGTGTGTGTGAAGTTATTCTGAATGACCCTATGTGCACCTTGAATATTATATACCCTTTTAGGGATAGATTTCAAATAGCTCTGATATAGCAGAAACCACTAAATTATGAAATTGCTAAATTGGGAATTGTATTTCAACCCTGAACAAAAAATGTGCTTTGACGGACACTAAATAACTTGCCCAGCCACAACAGGACAGCGGTAACGACAGATTTAGCGGGATATAAATTTGAGGCCTAGTATTTAGGCGCTGGGTGACCGGTATGGATTTAGTGACAGAATTAGACTGGGATATGGCCAAAAAATAACCACACTATTGCTGGTTAAATGCACTTGGTGTGACAGCTTGACCAACCACACTACTGAGGGTTAAATGCACTTGGTGACAGGCGCAGCTTGCCCCTGATGTAGTATATGGCCAAAAAATGAACAGACTATTGCTGGTTAAATGCACTTGGTGTGACAGCTTCACCCTGATGTAGGCTTTAGCCAAAAAACAACCACACCATTGAGGGTTAAATGCACTTGGTGACAGGCGCAGCTTGCCCCTGATGTAGTATATGGCCAAAAAATGAACAGACTATTGCTGGTTAAATGCACTTGGTGTGACAGCTTGACCAACCACACTACTGAGGGTTAAATGCACTTGGTGACGGGCGCAGCTTGCCCCTGATGTAGTATATAGCCAAAAAATGAACAGACTATTGCTGGTTAAATGCACTTGGTGTGACAGCTTGACCAACCACACTACTGAGGGTTAAATGCACTTGGTGACGGGCGCAGCTTGCCCCTGATTTAGTATATGGCCAAAAAATTAACAGACTATTGCTGGTTAAATGCACTTGGTGTGACAGCTTCACCCTGATGTAGGCTTAAGCCAAAAAACAACCACACCATTGAGGGTTAAATGCACTTGGTGACAGGCGCAGCTTGCCCCTGATGTAGTATATGGCCAAAAAATAAACAGACTATTGCTGGTTAAATGCACTTGGTGTGACAGCTTCACCCTGATGTAGGCTTTAGCCAAAAAACAACCACACCATTGAGGGTTAAATGCACTTGGTCGCAGCTTGGATGCACTTGGTCGCAGCACCGCACAAGACACAAAATGGCCGCCGATCACCCCAGAAAAAAGTGACTGACAATTGGTCTGGGCAGCCTAAAAACAGTGAGCAATTGAATTTCAGCAGCTCAATGATGCACAGCTGCAGATCGATCGATTAATCAAGTCCTTTGGAGGAGTTAATCTGCCTAATCTCGCCCTACTGTCGTAGCCGCAACCTCTCCCTACGCTAATCAGAGCAGAGTGACGGGCGGCGCTATGTGACTCCAGCTTAAATAGAGGCTGGGTCACATGGTGCTCTGGCCAATCACAGCCATGCCAATAGTAGGCATGGCTGTGACGGCCTCTTGGGGCAAGTAGTATGACGCTTGTTGATTGGCTGCTTTGCAGCCTTTCAAAAAGCGCCAAGAAAGCGTCACAAAAGCGCCAAGAAAGCGACGAACACCGAACCCGAACCCGGACTTTTACGAAAATCTCTGGGTTCGGGTCCGTGTCACGGACACCCCAAAATTCGGTACGAACCCGAACTATACAGTTCGAGTTCGCTCATCCCTACCTGTAACCTCTACTGACATGTCTGTTTTAGTAACTACTTGCATCCCCCATGAAATAACAATTCTGGAGCATTATGAGCACCAAAGCAATGAACCAGCTCACCTTGCTGAAGTGAAGTTGGACAGACGCACAGACATGCCCAGAGCAGATCAGCAGCAAATTCTGCACTCCAGTGACTTCAAAAAAATGTCTTCTTTATTGTAGGAAAATTAAAAACGATCTGAACACTGATCCAATAGTCGCATAACTTTGCTCTGTACTCATTATGAGATCAAAATCATTTTTTCCATTGGTCTTTATTAAAAATATGGAGTCCTTTTTTCTGTATAGAGCTGAGATGCTCTACTAGAGGGATTTGAATTTTCTTTTCCTTCAGTCAAGGAGCTGAAGAGCTTCTTATCTCTGCTCTGTGACATTATAAACACTCATTATGGCTCAGTTCTTATCTTACTGATAAGAATGTGACTTAAATAAGTGTTTATGACCTCTCAGCAATTTAGAGACTATTAGATGACTGGCAAAAAATGAAAGTAGAATGCACACAGCTAGAAAAACAGTTAACCTTTTGTGACAATTTTTTTAAATAAAGACCAATTCAAAGAATGATTTTTAGCCTCAAATGAGTAAAATGCAATCATAAAAATATTGTCCAAGAGGTGTACATAGCCTGTAAGGTGGATTTAGAGTGCCCGATGCTTGGGCAGATTATTAAGAATGACCGTTAATGCGAACACTCGTTCCAAACAATCTGCCCATCTAAATGTGCTGCCGATTACCCGATGAACGAGCAATATGCTCATTGATCGGATAATCCTGTCATTTGTGCAGGCACACCAATGATCATTTCTAGGCAGCAGAGCGTGCTGCCTGAACAGTGTTCTGCTGCCCAGAAGCAATGATTCTGTATGGGTACGAGCAATAGCGATCCCTCATCCTCATACTGTGAAGGAGATTGCTGCATGTACAGGTCCTTCTAAAAAAATTAGCATATTGTGATAAAGTTCATTATTTTCTGTAATGTACTGATAAACATTAGACTTTCATATATTTTAGATTCATTACACACCAACTGAAGTAGTTCAAGCCTTTTATTGTTTTAATATTGATGATTTTGGCATACAGCTCATGAAAACCCAAAATTCCTATCTATAAAAATTAGCATATAATGAAAAGGTTCTCTAAACGAGCTATTAACCTAATCATCTGAATCAACTAATTAACTCTAAACATCTGCAAAAGATTCCTGAGGCTTTTAAAAACTCCCAACCTGGTTCATTACTCAAAACCGCAATCATGGGTAAGACTGCCGACCTGACTGCTGTCCAGAAGGCCATCATTGACACCTTCAAGCAAGAGGGTAAGACACAGAAAGAAATTTCTGAAGGAATAGGCTGTTCCCAGAGTGCTGTATCAAGGCGCCTCAGTGGGAAGTCTGTGGGAAGGAAAAAGTGTGGCAGAAAACGCTGCACAACGAGAAGAGGTGACCGGACCCTGAGGAAGATTGTGGAGAAGGACCGATTCCAGACCTTGGGGGACCTGCGGAAGCAGTGGACTGAGTCTGGAGTAGAAACATCCAGAGCCACCGTGTACAGGCGTGTGCAGGAAATGGGCTACAGGTGCCGCATTCCCCAGGTCAAGCCACTTTTGAACCAGAAACAGCGGCAGAAGCGCCTGACCTGGGCTACAGAGAAGCAGCACTGGACTGTTGCTCAGTGGTCCAAAGTACTTTTTTCGGATTAAAGCAAATTTTGCATGTCATTCGGAAATCAAGGTGCCAGAGTCTGGAGGAAGACCGGGGAGAGGGAAATGCCAAAATGCCTGAAGTCCAGTGTCAAGTACCCACAGTCAGTGATGGTCTGTGGTGCCATGTCAGCTGCTGGTGTTGGTCCACTGTGTTTTATCAAGGGCAGGGTCAATGCAGCTAGCTATCAGGAGATTTTGGAGCACTTCATGCTTCCATCTGCTGAAAAGCTTTATGGAGATGAAGATTTCATTTTTCAGCACGACCTGGCACCTGCTCACAGTGCCAAAACCACTGGTAAATGGTTTACTGACCATGGTATTACTGTGCTCAATTGGCCTGCCAACTCTCCTGACCTAACCCCATAGAGAATCTGTGGGATATTGGGAAAAGAAAGTTGAGAGACGCAAGACCCAACACTCTGGATGAGCTTAAGGCCGCTATCGAAGCATCCTGGGCCTCCATAACACCTCAGCATGCCACAGGCTGATTGCCTCCATGCCACGCCGCATTGAAGCAGTCATTTCTGCAAAAGGATTCCCGACCAAGTATTGAGTGCATAACTGAACAGAATTATTTGAAGGTTGACTTTTTTTGTATTAAAAGCACTTTTCTTTTATTGGTCGGATGAAATATGCAATTTTTTTTTAGATAGGAAATTTGGGTTTTCATGAGCTGTATGCCAAAATCATCAATATTAAAACAATAAAAGGCTTGAACTACTTCAGTTGGTGTGTAATGAATCTAAAATATATGAAGGTCTAATGTTTATCAGTTCATTACAGAAAATAATGAACTTTATCACAATATGCTAATTTTTTTAGAAGGACCTGTAAATACAGCAGTCTCCTTCACTGAATGAGCAACCAACTGTCGGAAAGGGCGCTTTCTTCCCGACAATCAGCTGTTCCATCAGCCAGTGTAAACCCGCCTTTAGTCATAGCATGGGCGCGGGGTCTCTGCACAGTCTGACACTGGCAGCACTGATTGGATAGTATCAAAATAGCATCCCTGTATACCCCTAACTGGTAACACCCAACTAGACCTTCATTGCAAACTGCTAGTAATTCATTCATAACTTCTAGTAGGAATAATAAAGTAATGACAACATAGAGTCATAACAATAGATGGTCCAGAATGTATTACATGGGGAATGCAAGTCATGACAGGTCCTCTTTAAATGCAGCTTAGCAGCAGTACTAGTCACAGGCATACTTATGGATGAGGTGCTGTGCTAGGAGAAGCAATGAAGGGGCCGCATGGAGCTATGCAGATTTAATGGTTTCAGCAGGTGATAGGTCCTCTTTAAAGTTAACCTATTGTTCTTCATCTGAGGAGCCATTTTCAGCTGGGAAGTTACTAATTGTAGTGTTTAACAAGATCACTGGCAAGAAGCCCAGAAAATCGTCTGCCCTGGTCAGTACTTGATCTTCTCTTCTGAGGACCTTCAACCATTGAAATAAGCTGCAAATTTAAAGATTTTGTAGTTTTGGTTCAGGGGCCCTTTAACATTCGCTACAGTAGTTATCACTATAACTACAATATCTTTTATACATTTGCTGGTCTTTCTGCTTCCATTGAAAGTGACTACAATCAGCTTTGTGCATTTCATTTTCTCTCTGGCTCAGTAACCTCCTCTTAGTATTTAGGTCACATACACTTCATTCCACAGGCAACTTTAGTTGACGGATTCCATAATGTCTGATTCAGCATAATACATAACAACATCCGTAAGAAAACTAATCTGTCCTAGCATTCTGCTCCTTCTCAGGATTTCCTACTACACATAGAACATTCCAGTAAAACATAGGGATGTATAATACATTATTGTACTGGTGTTTAAGGTCACATCTTCCCCATAGCAATGTATACTGTGCACGCTCATGCATCCTTCACACTATTCCTACAGACAGAAATAGTGCATACTGTACATTCGACAGATCAGATTACAATGCTTAACGTAGAGAGATATATTGTATAAATCTAGACTAGAGCAATTGTATTTATATACAGTGCCTTGAAAAAGTACCCCTTGAAGTTTTCCAAATTTTTTCACGTTACACCCACAAGCTGAGGCTACTTTCACACTTGCGTATTTACCTGATCCGGCAGGGATCAGCAAAACCACTTCCGTTACTGATAATAAAACCATCTGCACCCGTTATGAACGGATCCGGTTGTATTATGTTTAACATAGCAATGACGGATCCGTCATGAACACCATTGAAAGTCAATGGCGGACGGATCCATTTTCTATTGTGTCTGAGAAAACGGATTCCTCCCCATTGACTTGCATTGTGGGTCATGCCGGATCCGTTTTGCTCCGCATCCCATGACGGAAAGAAAACCGCAACTTTGTCCAGAAATTTTTGCCCATTGTTCTTTGCAAAATAACTCAAGATTGGATGGAGAGTGTCCATGAACAGCAATTTTCAAGTCTTGCCACAGATGTGATTTAGGTCTGGACCATTCTAACACATGAATATGCTTTGATCTAAACCATTCCATTGTACCTCTGCCTGTATGTTTAGGGTCATTATCCTGCTGGAAGGTGAACCTCCGCTCTAGTCTCAAGTCTTTTGCAGCCTGTACCAGGTTTTCCTCCAGGATTGCCCTGTATTTAGCTCCATCTATCTTCCCATCAGCTCTGACCAGCTTCCCTGTCCCTGCAAAAAAAAAAAACATCCCCACAGCATAATGCTTGTTAGGCCTTATGCACACAACCGTTTCATTTTTTGCGGTCTGCAAACCGCAGATCCGCAAAAAACAGAATCCGCCCATGTGCCTTCCGCAATTTGAAGAACGGAACAGGCACATGCCGCAAAAGTGGAAATGCCTATACTTGTCCGCCAAACGGACAAGAATAGGACATGCTATATTTTTTTGTGGGGCCACAGAACGGAGCAACGGATGCGGACAGCACACGGAGTGCTGTCCACATCTTTTGATGCCCCATTGAAGTGAATGGGTCCGCACCCGAGCCACCAAAACTGCGGCTTGGATGCGGACCCGAAAAACGGTTGTGTGCATGAGGCCTTACTGTCATGTTTCATGGTGGTGTGTTTAGGGTAATGTGTAGTAGTTTTCTGCCACACTTAGCATTTTGCACTTAGGCCAAAAAGTTCAACTTTAGTCTTATCTGACCATAGCACCTTTTTCCATTTGTGCACCCTACATGGCCTGTGGCAAATTACAAACTGGATTTCTTATGGCTTGCTTTCAAAAATGGCTTTCTTCTTAGCTCTCTTCCAGGAGTTTTTGGAGTACATGACTAATAGTTGTCCTATAGACAGATTCTCCCACCTACGCTGTGAGTGCTTCTCTAATTAGTGCTCTCCTTGCCTAGGCTGTCAGTTTAGGTAGATGGCTATGTCTTGGTATGTTTGCAGCTGTGCCATATTCCTTCAATTTTCAGATGATGGATTTAACAGTGCTCCGTGAGATGTTCAGAGCTTGGGATATTTTTTTTATAACCTAACCCTGATTTACACTTCTCCAAAACTTTATCCCTGACCTGTCTGGTGTGTTCCTTGGTTTTCATGATGCTGTTTCATTCCTTGATAAATTACACACAGGTGGACTATATTAGGTGACTTCTGAAGGCAGTTTGTCACACTAGATTTTATTTAGGGGTATCAGAGTACTGGGGGCTGAATATAAATGCATGCCACACTTTTCAGTTTTTTAATTATACTTTTTTTTTAAATCATGCATCATTATTTTTCACTTCACACATACATACTTTCTACTTTGTGTAGGTCTATCACATAAAATACATAAAAAAAAAATACATTTAAGTTTGTGAGTGTAAGGATACTTTCACACTAGCGTTAATATTTTCCTGTATTGATATCCGTCATAGGGTCTCAATACCTGAAAAAAATGCTTCCATTTTGTCTCCAATGAAGTATACAACTACAGCTTATTTGGTTTGCAATTATGTTGATTCAGGTTTTTATTTGACTTGCGGCAATATTCATATCGTATATAACGTTTCGCAAGTCAAATAAAAACCTGAATCAACATAATTGCAAACCAAATAAGCTGTAGTTGTATACTTCATTGAAAAAAGGGTTGGAACCCTACTTACAGCTCCTCACAGAGTGCGACAACCATTTATCTGAATCTGTATTGTCTCCATTCATTGTCAATGAGGACAAAACGTACCAAACAGAAACGAATGCTACAAAATGCATTCCATTTCGTTCTCATTCCGTCCTGGGATGCGGAGCAAAACGTTTTCTCTGACACAATCTGACACAATAGAAAACTGATCCATCCCCCATTGACTTTCAGTGGTGTTCATGACGGATCTGTCTTGGTTATGTTAAAGATAATACAACCAAATCTGTTCATAACGGATGCAGATGATTGTATTATCAGTAACGGAAGAGTTTTTGCTGAACTCTGCCGGATCCAGCAAAAATGCTAGTGTGAAAGTAGCCTAACATGAACAAATGTGTAAAAGTTTAAGGGGTATTAATACTTTTTCAAGGCACTGTATATACCACATGTATGATGGCACAGCTCTCTGTACTCTCATTTTACAACTTTCTCTTAACATCTATCTGATTCTGGCCAGAAAAAAATATACTATAGAAAAGAGGTTGTTGGTTATTAAACCATATACTTGATGGGTCTAAGGGCTAATGTGTGTTCACAGTTGACTAAAGTATCTTTGTTCTAATTGTGTTGCATATACTAGTTACACATAATCCTTCAATTATACAACATTCATTTATAGATGAATTCTAACCTTCATTGCCATTTGTTATTAGATATGTGTTACAGACTGGTGATATGGACAATGGTTGTGGAACCACTGTGCCAACTAACCAGTTTGGCATTGGGCTAGATGTGAGGGTGTTATCCTGGTGGTCCCCTGGTTTTCACCCTTTACCGCCTATATAGGGATCTGGTCTTCGCTGCAGGGGAACCACCAGGCTGCTACATCTTGGAATAGTCCTGGTGCAGTTGCCAGTTGACACACTAGAGCCACCAGAGCAAGGTGCCAGAAGCACAGGTAAGATCATAGACAGAACCAGACAAGGACTGACTGTTAGAACACAAGGGAATTCAAGACAAAACACGGACAGAACCAGACTGTTGGCAAACAGGTAGAGAACATGCAAAATCCATGGAACAGACTTGGTGACACACTCCGGACCTAGCAGATACATACACAAAGTAGTGGAAAAATGAACTGCCATTAAACACAATGGCCTGAATTCAAATCCACAAGTTGCTGATGTTGGTACGCACGGTACAATAACAACAAGTGATACGCCACAGTAACAAGTATGTATGCCTGCCATTGCTACCTCTTGGGGTAGGGCATTCCATAGTCTGACTACTTTAACTTATGCGATCCTGGCCGCACTGCAGGCTGTCAATCTAACAAGAGGGGACGGTTAGGGGGCGTGCTTACCTTGACTTAAGCAAGGAAGCCGCTGCCCCCTTGACTTCAAGCTGAACGGCAAGATAGCGCTGATGGCGCTTAAAATCATTTTTTTTGAACCTATGGAAGCATCAGACTACCAGATCAAACATATGATTATTAACAGACTGGGGGCTACTATGAGGTAATGCTGGCCGTTTGATATGCGTTTTTGAGGTGACAGGTTCCCTTTAAAGAACCCTTCCTATATAGATGTCTAAATCGCCTTTCCTACAAAAGGGCTTAAAAGTTACAACTTGCATTCCTAATAAGGTTGTGATGCAACATTTACATTATGAGTATATTATAAGTATACTAGCAGAAGGACCCGGCTTCGCACGGGTATATTTAATCTATTTCATTTAATGTTTGTGTGAGCCGTTAAAAGATATCAACAGTATCCCCCATAACAGTGACCTCTACAGCACCCCGCCCCCATTAACAGTTAACTTCACAGCCCCCCACCCCTTAACACTGAAAACCCCACAGTGCCCCACCTCCTAAAAATGGGATCTCCACAGCAGCCCATCCCCTTAACTTTGACCTTCACAGCAGCCTGCCCCTTTAACAGTAAGTTTTTTTACAGCACCCACTTCCTTGATAGTGACTTCCTCAGGGGTCCTCCCCCTTAACAGTGACCTATACAGCTGCCCGCCCCTTAGCACAGACCTCTATAGGGGACCGTTCCCTTATCTGTGACCTCCACTGTTCCCTGTACCCTTAACAGTGACCTCCACAGTACCCCGCTCCATTAAGAGTGAACTCACAGTTCCCGCCCCTTTAACAGTAAGCGCCACAGCAGCTGCCCTTTTAATAGTGGCCTTTGCCCCCTTAACAGTGACCTCCACAGTGCCCTGCCCCTTTAAGGCTAGGGCTACACGATGACATGCACCAATGTCTTGCAACAATGGTGATAGGCTATGGTGTTGCACTGCGACATACGACATGCTGCGACTGCGAGACGACAGTCACAATAAATTCATCCAAGATAGATTTTTCTACAACTGTCGCGTCACAGTCGCAGCATGTCACATGTCGCAGTGCAACACCATAGACTATGATTATAAAAATTGTCGTAGTGTAGTTGTGCCCTATGTGTCGTGAGACTTATTGTTGAGTGACACATGTCGTCGTGTAGCCCTAGCCTAAAGCTGACCTGCAGCAATGAATAAAAATGGCTGGGTTGTTATGGAAACCTGGAGTAAAACTGTGTGTATGTGGAGACTAAGGACCTGTAAGCTTCTATTGGTGATTAAGGGACGTGTGACTGTGTGTATGGCAGTTGGGATATAAAGAGAAAGACTTGCATTCTTCTATTGGCTAATACATGTCATTTTTGGAGAATAAAACCTTCCCGGACACCTGATGCACCTGTGTGCCAAATTTGGTGAAGATGGGTCCAGTCATTTGGTCGATCATAAAGAACAGACAGACAGACATTCAGACAGACAGAAACTCATATATATATACTGTATATATATATATATATATATATATATATATGAAGAAAAAAGGCGGCACTGGCTCAACAAGGAAAAAGCGGGTGCACGTCTCAGAGGGAATGGAATGATTTCCCTATTGAAAATAACAAGAAAAATGAGCGGCAAGCTTGAGGAAGGCTCGCGATCAGAGCCGAAACGTTGCACCACTGGTGTGAATAAAGGATTCATCACTTTATCACTTGGAGTGCCGCTCATTTTTCTTGTTATATATATATATATACAGACGTGGACAAAATTGTTGGTACCCTTTGGTCAATGAAAGAAAAAGTCACAATGGTCACAGAAATAACTTTAATCTGACAAAAGTAATAATAAATTAAAATTCTATAAATGTTAACCAATGAAAGTCAGACATTGTTTTTCAACCATGCTTCAACAGAATTATGTAAAAAACTAAACTCATGAAACAGGCATGGACAAAAATGATGGTACCCCTAGAAAACACAGAACATAATGTGACCAAAGGGACATGTTAATTCAAGGTGTGTCCACTAATTAGCATCACAGGTGTCTACAACCTTGTAATCAGCCATTGGGCCTATATATATGGCTCCAGGTAATCACTGTGTTGTTTGGTGATATGGTGTGTACCACACTCGACATGGACCAGAGGAAGCAAAGGAAAGAGCTGTCTCAAGAGATCAGAAAGAAAATTATAGACAAGCATGTTAAAGGTAAAGGCTATAAGACCATCTCCAAGCAACTAGATGTTCCTGTGAGTACAGTTGCACATATTATTCATAAGTTTAAGATCCATGGGACTGTAGCCAACCTCCCTGGACGTGGCCGCAGGAGGAAAATTGATGACAAATCTAAGAGACGGATAATCCGAATGGTAACAAAAGAGCCTAGAAAGACTTCTAAAGAGATTCAAGGTGAACTTCATGCTCAAGGAACATCAGTGTCAGATCGCACCATCCGTCGTTGTTTGAGCCAAAGTGGACTACATGGGAGACGACCAAGGAGGACACCATTGTTGAAAACGAATCATAAAAAAGCAAGACTGGAATATGCCAAACTACATGTTGACAAGCCACAAAGCTTCTGGGAGAATGTCCTGTGGACAGATGAGACAAAAATCGAAGTTTTTGCCAAGGCACATCAGCTGTATGTTCACAGACGAAAAAATGAAGCATATCAAGAAAAGAACACTGTCCCTACTGTGAAACATGGAGGAGGCTCTGTTATGTTCTGGGGCTGCTTTGCTGCGTCTGGCACAGGGTGTCTTGAATCTGTGCAGGGTACAATGAAATCTCAAGACTATCAAGGAATTCTAGAGAGAAATGTACTAGCCAGTGTCAGAAAGCTTGGTCTCAGTCGCAGGTCATGGGTCTTGCAACAGGACAATGACCCAAAACACACCGCTAAAAACACCCAAGAATGGCTAAGAGGAAAAAATTGGACTATTCTAAAGTGGCCTTCTATGAGCCCTGACCTCAATCCTATTGAGCATCTTTGGAAGGAGCTGAAACATGCAGTCTGGAAAAGGCACCCTTCAAACCGGACACAACTGGAGCAGTTTGCTCATGAGGAGTGGGCCAAAATACCTGCTGAGAGGTGCAGATGTCTCATTGACAGTTACAGGAAGCGTTTGATTGCAGTGATTGCCTCAAAAGGTTGCGCAACAAAATATTAAGTTAGGGGTACCATCATTTTTGTCCATGCCTGTTTCATGAGTTTATTTTTTTACATAATTCTGTTGAAGCATGGTTGAAAAACAATGTCTGACTTTCATTGGTTAACATTTATAGAATTTTAATTTATTATTACTTTTGTCAGATTAAAGTTATTTCTGTGACCATTGTGACTTTTTCTTTCATTGACCAAAGGGTACCAACAATTTTGTCCACGTCTGTATATATATATATATATATAAAAGGAATAGGGAAAGCAAAACTCCGGGCTGAGTAGTCCCAGAGGTAGTTTTTGGATCATAGTCCACATGTGACCTCATGAACATAGCATTCAATAGAAATCCATTTAAAAAAATTTTTTCTTTTTGCCTGAAAATTCTATATATAAAATTGGGTCAGTTTGAGTTCCTGGTTAAATATCGTGGACTACAGAGCTGAATTTCTGTGAGAGGTTTTAGGATGAGTTTACAGACTAATCCCCCAGCTGATGGCAGCTTAAGAATCAGAAGTGAGAAAGCACTAGATCCCCTTAAAGCCTGTGTATTAATAAAGTAAGTCCAGATGCACCAATCCCCCAACGTTGATTATGCCATTTTCTAAAGTTGTGTATTCTTTAAGATGTTTTTGATGTCTTATTTGAGTAACTTGCCATCAAAAGCAGATGAAGATGAACAATTCTGCATACTACTCTATAGACACAGTGGTGTATTAAGTGTGAACAATGGTCTCTAATACTTTGGATCAGAGTAATTATTTTAGAACACATGCATACCAATTTTTGTTTTGCTTATTTGCTATGCAAGATTTCCCATAAAATACTGTTCCAGTGA
This sequence comes from Bufo gargarizans, assembly GCF_014858855.1. NCBI lineage: Eukaryota > Metazoa > Chordata > Amphibia > Anura > Bufonidae > Bufo > Bufo gargarizans. Next base: position 620,592,067 of record NC_058080.1, read on the forward strand.
TAACATTACAAAGTAAAGGACTGGTGACTACATTTATAGAAGATTTTCCAACATACAGATGTAGCAGGGTTAGCACTCAAGCTCTTAACTCATGGCGTTATCTTGAGACAAAAGCCATTGAAAAGCAATTGAAGGTGTTTGCTTAACGCATTTAGTTTAGATAACACTTCTCATAAATTTGGAACACAAAGTTACAAACTGTTGAAAGATTTCTATGTCTTTGGATGGACTGATTGTATTGATGATATTGTTAAAAAAAAAAATAATAATCATGAAAACTTTAAGGAGCTGTCCAGAATTTTGATACCGATGCCCTATCCTCAGGATAGGCCATTAATATTACACTGGTCCATTCCTACATCCTGAACCCTATTGGTCAGCTGTATATGGCTAGCTTCAGCACTGGAAGTAGACATCAAAACTATACAGTTCTATCCATTGTGTACTGGGTGGAGATAATTACTGCAGTGCTGCTCCCATTCACTTCCAACACTGGAGCTTCAGTACAAGATAATAGCTGATCGGCATGGGTGTGGGCTGTCAAACCCCTGCAGATCTGTAATTATCAGCGGCCTATCTTGAGCATAAGCCCTGATATAACTTCTTTAAAACATAAAGTCAGAATATTTTAGGAGGGGTATGTGGAGCCAGACAGGAAGCCACTTATCTCTCCCTGCTTCATAGAATTAGCAAACTCATAGATGTAAAGATTCTCAAATGATCCAAGAAGCTACTGAAATTTCACGAGATTGAGACAGTTATCGTCAATACATATTTATCATGATATAAAGGCAGGGGTGGACTGGGAACTTAAAGTGGCCCTGGAAAAAAAACTAAAAGTCCCCCCATGTTGTAGGTGGGTCAAAATTGACAGAAGACGGGCAACACAAGTAGACGGGGACAAGAGACGTAGAAGGAGCTAGAAATAACATAGTGCAGCATCAAATACTGCTGTTATGGTTCTCCCGCTATGAGATCGGAGCCCCGGGCTGATCAAGAGGTGGCCCCTGCCAGTCTGATATTGATGACCTATCTTGAGGAAAGGCCATCACTATCTAAATACTGGAAATCATGAAAGACAAGTAATCAGACTGATTCAGCAGATTTTATGATTCTTAGTTGGTTATGACATGGAAAACTGTAGTAGGAATAATCTTTATGTCTATGACAAACTCTGTTTGACCAAATCAAATGAGCAAATGTTAATAAGAGAATCAGCATATTGTGGCTCCCAATTACTTTATACCTATTGCATTATGTGTTTACTGGTATAAACACAGGAAAGGGAAAAACAATCCGTTAGACTAAAGTATTATATACGGCAGTTTCATTAGGAATATTTCAGTGACACAATGTCTCTATCATACTGACCTAGAAAACAAGTCCTCCTGGAATACGAAAGTGGAGTAAATCAAAGAAGGTGATGCTCAGTACATGAGGCGTAGATCATTATAAAAGCATGTTACTTGTAGGAAGTATATCTCACAGGAGATGAAGAAGAGATGTGGTGATAATTCATTGTCCCTCTTACCCACCAGACAGGCTGCAGTTTATCACCGGAATGTACATCAATATGAAAAGAATACTCAATTCCCAGTTTACAAGGCAATGATAAGTAGTGGACTATTTAAAGAGGTTGTCTGAGTTCAGAGCTGAACTTGGACTTAAGCTCCTCTTCACTCATTAACGTGTCTGAGCGGAGCATCGAAGCATTTCTTGCTCTGATGCTCCCCTTTGCAGGGCAAGGGCTTTTTCTTTAGTATCGGTGACGTACCAGGCTTCACATGGGTATGCTAGGTGGAAGTCACTGACACAAATGGGCGGTCTTTAGAGCTGCCCTAGGCTGTTTTACAGGCTAGGGCAGTGCTAAAGACCATCCATTAGTGTTGGTGACATCACTGGGATCACTGCTAGGTGAAAGCTTCCACCTAGCATACTGAGAAAAAGCCAGGTTCATCACCGGCAGTAAACAAACAGCCCTCGCTGTCTTGCTATGCACTCATACATGGTAAATGAGTGAAGGGGAGCTCTGAACCCAGACAATCCCTTTAAGGGGCTTTCCCAAGTCACAAATTGCTAGGATATGACATCATATAATTTGTTAGGGTCTGACCTGATACAGCACTTTGGCCTTTTCACAGCTTTTTACTGCACAGTTGTGCCTCAGCCGCACTGAGCAGTGGAACTGCAACATAACTCCATTGCAGTTAGTGGTGCCTGCGGCAGTTTACTGCACAACCGGTGGCTGACAGCATGGAAAACTGAATAACCGTTGTGACCTCTTCAGTCTCAGGATTGGTGAGGACCCAAGAGGTTGGACCCCATATAGAGATGGAATATCCCAATGATATGCTATCACTTTATAAGATGGTATATACAGTACTACCAGGCCCAGTTAGGTTTTATCAATAGAATGTGATTTGTATAAAGATTAACATTGAGGTTTAGCATTTAGTTTTAAGAAGATTACATGTAAAAAGAAATCAGGGATATAATCCAGGATTTACAAAATGTCTAAAGATTAAAGTTTTGTTAAATATTAGGACGCAATATGCCATGTATCAGGGGTGGCATCCTTCAGCAGATTCTGAGGTAATACCGTACTTACTCATAGTATACAGAATAAATAATGCACAGCTTCTGCTGTGATGGCAGGGGCGTTGGAAGGGCCCCAGTGCTAAAGGCATATTTGGACAGAAGAATACAGTACCTCATAGCCCTTACATCCAGTGATCTCTCCTCCGATGTAGACATTCTCTTTCCTCCTCTTCTTCATTTGGCCCAGACAACACATGACGTCTTTCAGCCATATAGACTCACTTTTCAATGATCCTGCTAGTGCCTCAATAGTGTTATCCTGCTGCTACCCCTAATACTGTGCCTCTACACTTCTCAATGCCCCCAAATACTATACTGTAGAAATAACAGCGCCCTACAGGTAGTCCTCAAAGTGCCACCAAAAGTAATAATTCTCTCCCAGAGTGCTGTAATTAGTAATAGCCCCAATATTGATAATGCTCCAGAAGAGTGCCCCATTAGTAGTAGTGCCCTCCATATTGTGCCCAATAATAATAATGCCCACACAGAACCCCCAGTAGTAATAATGTCCCACAGTGTCCCCAGTAGCGAAAAGGCCCCTAAAGTGCCCCCAGTAGTTATAAGGCCCATCCATAAAGCCCATTGAAGAGCCCCCAATAGTTATAATGACTCATATAGTGCCTCAAATAGTTATAATGCCCTCTCTAGTACCACCAGTAGATATTAAGCCCCCTACACTGCCCCAATAATTAAAATGGCCTCCTGTAGAGCCCCAGTAGTTATAATGCCCCTATAGTGCTTGTAATAGATATAATTTCCCCTGTGCTACCCCCAGTAGATCTTATGATTCATATAGTGCCCCTAATAATTATAATGCCCCAGTAGTTATAATGCACACTGTAATGCCACTAATAGTTATAATTGCCCTCTGTAGTACCCCTACAGTAGGCATAATGTCCCCTATAGTGCCTCCAGTAGTTATAATGCCCCATTCAGTACCCTCAGTAAGTATAATACCCCCTGTAGTGCTACCAATAGGTATAATGCCCCACTTGGTGTCACCAGTAGGTATAATATCCCCTGTAGTGTCCTCACCCATTTAGTGATCCCAGTACTTATAGTGACCTCTCTATAGTTATAATGCCACCTCCACATAGTGCTCCAGTAGGTATAATACCCCCTCAGCACCCCCAGCACTTATAGTACCCCCTGTAGTGTTCCTAGTACTTATAGTGGCCTCTCTGTAGTGCCACCAGTACTTATAGTGGCCTCCCTCACGATGCCCCTGTGTGATTGTATATCACTCTGTGGGCCCCTAGAAGAGAATTGGAGATTAGATATACTTTATACTGTGCATCGTTAAGTTCTGTATACCTATAATGTACTACATTTATGATGCAGTGCTATCTGATAAACACTACATAACAATGAAGAGCACATACAACCTTTTCTATGATTAACCCTTTAGGGACCAGCCTCTTTTGGGCCTTAGTGACCAAGCTAAATTGTTTCATTGTTGCATTCAAAGAGCTATAACTTATTTTCTGTCAGTGTAGCCATATAACAGCTTGTTTTTGCAGAACAAGCTATAGTTTTTAATGGCACCATTTTGGGGTACACATAACTTACTGATTAACTTTTATTAACTCTTTATGGGGAGGAATGGAAAAAAAATGCAACATAACCGTAGAGTTTTACATTGTAACTTTCACTTTGTAGCAAAAATAACATGATAAGGGTGGGTTCACACTAGCGTTAGGGATTCCGTTATGGCTTTCTGTTATAACATGGTTATAACGGAAAATAACGGAATCCATAAGACGGAAGGACGGATCCGTTCTTCTGCCCATAGACTTGTATTATGACGGAATGCCAAACGAAAGCCTTTAAAAGGCATTCCATTCGGTTTCTGTCCTAATAGAAGTCTATGGGAATCAAAACGGCAGGACTTTGTTTTCCGTCTTGCATAATGGGACCCAGACGGATCCGTTATGCTTTCCCATAGACTTCTATTAGGATGGAAAGGAAATGGAATGCCTCTAAAGGCTTCCGTTTTGCATTCTGTCTAGGCATTCCGTTATTTTCCGTTACAACCATGTTATAACAGAAAGCCATAACGAAATCCCTAACGCTAGTGTGAACCCACCCTAACTTTATTCTCTGGCGCAGTATGATTACAGAAATACCAAATACATATTTTTTTCTTTTTGCTTTAATACTTTTGCACAACAAAAATATGAAATGTTTTTGCGTCGCCTCATCCCAAGATCCATAACTTTTATTTTTCTTCTACGGAGCAATGTGAGGACTTGATTTTTGTGAGACAACTTGACTTTATTTCATTTAAATTTTTACTGTTTATTAGTCCCACAAGAAGACTTTGACATGTGATCCTCTGATCGCGTCTATAATACACTGTAGTACTTAGATATGTGGTACAGTGTATTATACCGTCAGTAGGAAACCGACAGGCACTCTTATCGGGCTACACCTCTGAAACCTGCTTTAATTTTGAGCAGCTGTAACTCCCAACCTGATTTCTAAAGGCTGTATCTCCAGAGAAGACCATGCCCCAGAGGTGCAGCTGGTCTTTCCAGCACCCAGTGCAAGGATTTAGCATTGCACTCCCCCCTCCCCTGTACTTGCCACCCAAAATTAAATAAAGAGGGAAAAATTCTGGAGCAATTTTTTTTACACTAAGCCACACCTCTAACGCCGCCCAATTCATAACTACTGTATACTCACCCAGTCCCAGTCATCTGATAAAATCTATCACAGGGTATATGGCAGTATCAATACACCTTGCGATAAATAAGAGAACCAACTGGTCCTACCACATCCAGGGTGTCGCTGCCATGTCGGTGTGATGTCTGCTGGATACAGAACAAGTTCACTGTGGTGATACAGCAAAAAGAATAATCACATAAGGAAGAGATGGTAAGTCCCCCTCCAAAAATCCCCAGCAGGGGGCACCTGGGTAATCTAGATTTAGGGGATACTATCTCTCCTTGGGGAGAACGCTTTAATTGGCGTGAGGAGACTTATAGGCCGTACATGCACCTCTGGAATTCTGGGAAGGAAGGGATGCAAATGAACTCTTAACGAGCTCTGCTTCTAATGCCACCAGATGTAAGGCAGCTATCCTATAAGTCAATGACCCTTTAAATAGGCCTTGAGACACGACTTAGATATTAAAAAAGCCAGCACCTCAGAGCTCATTTGCATCCCTTTCTTCCCCGGGTACTCTAGGGCATTGCTTTTCCATAGTGCTACCACACAGTACTAATGCCCACATTGTGCCCTTCACAGTAGTTATGCCAACATCATGCTCCTCTTAGTAGATACACATTGTGCCCCTCACAGTAGTTATGCCCAGATTAGGCCCACTCACAGTAGTCATGCCCACATTGTGCCCCTCACAGTAGTTATGCCCACATTGTGCCCCCTCACATTTGTTACTGCAAGAAATTTTAGACTAGCACATCTATAGTCACAGGTGCACAGCCATAAAACTAGCATGCAGATAGCAAACAAAAATGTATGGCAGCACACTGTTATACATGCAAACAATAGAACTAAGGATTACAAATTATTCTGGATTAAAGTGGTACAATACCTACTATACATAAAAAATGGAAGCTCTTTGCGCAGATTTTTGATCAAACGTGTGCCAGCATCAAGGTGTCTTCTGCAGATGGGTACCTAACACTAACAGAACTGCCTCTCCAGGTCCTAACCTAAGCCTACAATGTTCAGGGAGGTGTAGGAACCAGCTATATTTATACTCTGTAGTTATGCCCACATTGGGTCCTCTTAGTAGATAGGCCCACATTGTGCCCCTCGCAGTAGTTATGCCCACATTGTGCCCACTCACAGTAGTTATGCCTGCATTGTCCCCCCTCACATTAGTTATGTTCATATTGTGACTCCTTCGCAGTAGTTGTGCCTCGATTGTGCCCCCACTGTAGTTATGCCCACACTATGCAGCTCTTAGTAGCTATGCTTACATTATGCCCATTACAGAAGTTATGTCCATGTTGTGGCCCCTTAACTCCAGTTATGTCCTCCTTGTGCCTCACTTACAGAAGCAATGTGCACCTTTGGCCCCTACTGCCCCCTCCAGCTCCATAAAAAAATAAAAAAAATGAAATACTCACCTATTTCCCTGATGATTGGGCAATAGGTGCAGCAGCAGCAGACACGGTCACACACACATAGCACAGCGGGTTGTGTAGGAGGCTGATTCCTGGGCTTTCACTGCTCCTCCCATACAGCTAGAACCGCGATGTGTGTCCTGCTTGGGAGCATCGGGGCTCCGCAGCACATTGATGAAGGGAGCAGACGGCCCCCTGCTCCACCATCTAAATGAACTGCCTGTCAGGTGCGCCCTTACCTCGCTGCGCCCCTATCATGCCCATATCTCTGTCTTCTACAGGGCCTCAAATATGAAGACTTAAAGCAATTCCAGTCACCTAAACTCTGCTTGGGCTGGGCAGAGCTCGATGCAAAACTGTAGGGAGTTAAAGTGATGTCAAAGTCTCAGACGCTTCACTTTCAGAAGTTATCAACCAATCTGATGGCATTTTAATACGATGAAAAGACTGGCTGGCTTTTGTTTTCAATTTCCATTTCATTTATTTCCTATGTAAAATATATTGGTCCTGTTGTCACAAGGTTTATGTTGAACTATGGTAGTGATAGAGACTCAGATTCCAGCTCTATGCCATTTACTAGCTTTCTTGCAGCAGTTTTCATATAATGACTGTATATTAGATGCAGTGTAAGCCGAGCGCTATGTGACTAGTATTCATGAGCTGTGGGCTCCTCAATGAGGGTAGATGTGTGGAGGGAGCCTGCATGCTCATGAATATCGACCACTTAAGTGCACACTAAAATCATTTAACGCAGTGGTCCCCAACGACCGAGCCGCAGGACCAGTACCGGATGATGGGGAATCGTATATTGGTACAGGGAGGAGGAGACTTCATCTCTGCTCAGTGGGAGTTGTCTTCTCCCTTGCTATGACACTGTCCAATTGCTGCAGGACCACTGCTTTCACAGCCACGGAGATGATGAGCTGTTTTTGTGAGAATTACCGTACCTAATCTCACAAGAAGAGCTTGTCTTCTCCGTGACTGTGAAGCAGTGGTCCGCAGCAACTGGGCAGTGTCATAGCCAGGGCGAAGACAACACCCAGTGAGCAGAGATGACGTCTCTAATCTCCTCCTCCTTGTACCTACTAGGAAAGACGTGTAGACGTACGCTTACAGTGCAACTTCAAAGGGGGCAAGAGTGGCAGTTCAACCTCCTTACAAATTGGTATGGCTTCATAATGAGATCTGAGCAAATATCTGGCCATTTGCTTAAGATGTTATATAACAGTGCCCCCTGTATAATGCTACTGGATATTTACATACACACCGCCGCCTATATACATGTGTATAGATTAGGCAATAAGTAAAATGAAATAATATAAGCAGAGACGTAAACAAGGCCCAGGGTTAAATCTTATGAGGACATTTTCAATCCTTTTACTACAATTTCACAAATTGAATTTCTTAAAAAGATATAAAAACATTTTTTAATAATGTTTTGGCCTCTCTGAGAAGGGATGGATGACTTAAATGGGGTTAAATCCATTAGTGAACTGCTCAAGACTTCAACTATCAAATAAATATTCATTCAGAAAATCAATATTCTATTAAGTCTTCATTACACGGGTTGGCACTGAGCTGTCAGCTTTCACATTAAGATTTTTAGATAGGCTTTATTTTCTGATCTGTGTACTAGCCAAATCTGGATCATCAAACCACTGCAAAATATGGGTTTATATTATATGGGCAGCATGGTGGCTAGCACTGGTGCCTTACAGTACTGGGGTCCTGCGTTCAAATCCAACTAAGGACATCTACGTGGAGTTTGGATGTTCTCCCTGTCTTTGTGTGGGTTTCTTCTGGTTGCTCCGGTTTCATCCCTCAGTTCAAAGACATACTGATAGGAAATTTGGATTGTGAGCTCCACTGGGGACAGCGAGTGATGCTAATGTCTGTAAAGTGCTATGGAATAAGGAAGTAAAATAAATAAATCATATAGCTGCATAGTAAATTAGGCTGAAGAATGACACATGTCCACCATGTTCAAGCTTTCTTAAATATGGATGATTAAACCATAGGAAGAATAAACAAAACCCTAGGTAATATTGTAGCTAATTTGGCCAGATGGGAAAAAAATACCTCCTTACCCTTCAAGGCATTTGAATAAGCTGAAGGCATCTTTGTTGGTCCCATGTTCATATGTGCCCGCATTGCTGAGAAAATTTATGTTTTCATATTTGTAAATGAGCCTCTAGAGGCAATGAAGGCTTTGCCATTACACCTAGAGGTTCGGCTCTCTCTGCAACTTCTGGGTTCCGGCTCCATCCCTGCCCTTTGGGTGATGCAGATCAGCGATTCTGGCCACAGTGTCAGGGATCTGACATGACCCAGGGATCTGACATGTCACTGCTGCGGCCAGTCATTGGCAGCAGCGATCACGTGACAAGCATCAAACAGGATGTTGTCGCAGGTAGTCCCAGGTCCTAATGCGCCTGAGGGTGGAGCAATGAAGAGGGAACCCAGAAGAGGGGATCAGTAAGTATGTCCACCACCTTGGGTCTGGCCATACTGTGGGGGTCTGAAAAAAAGCTCAAGAAAGTGAACACCCCCTTTCATTTTAATGGTTTGACTGCTACATTTCTTGTAGCATGCCAATATTACCAATGGAAATAAGTTCTTATGTTGACCTCTTGCTACCTTGTTGCAAATTCTAGTCATCAATCATCAACTATTTTCTAGCTACTGTAAATGCATTTCTAGAAGCAACGCAACCATACGAAATTTGAGTGTTAACCAATATGTGCAAATTCTTAATTTAGGTCAAATGGTGCCCATATTAGCTGTCAGCCGTCTTCACCAAAAACTTATGCTGGGGGCATGTACCTGCCATGAGCCCTTCTCTATTATAGTCAAGGACACCCCCAGATCTCCAAACATATTTGAACTACTGCTTGTCAAAATGAATTATTGTGGCATCTGAGGAACTTCTTAATAAAAAACTATAATGCAAAACAGTGTTTTTTTTGAAATTCCATAAAATTGCAAGTCTGTATTCATTAAAGACAATAACAAGGAAAACACATTATAAAGACAATTAGCACAACTTCTTGAAATTAATGTAATCACAGTTTGATTACAATTACGTCATTTTACGGAAATCAAATAAACAATACAATAAAATTCAGCAAGGAAATTTGCTAAATATCATTTTGAGTATCTCATAAAATTTTATTGCATGTTGTAACATCTATTATTAACCATTTGCTGACCATAATGTACCAACCTCTCAAATCTGACTACCAGTGGAACAGACTAATAAGACAAAAATTGTGACTGCGGTTATACAATTGCTCAAAACCTAGGAGTAAGGGGTCGATCATTGCCCATATGTCCAGCCGCATTTGCATGCAGAAATCATCTTCTCCGGATGGGGATGAACGATCGTTATTGTGATCATTCGTCGATCATTTGTTTATACAAGGAGATCGGCAGCCCACAGATGATTTTAGGTGCTGCATAAAGTATATGGTCACCCAATGAATGAGCGTTCACTTATTTATTGGGTGATAGGCATCACCCTTATGCAATTATCAGGAATGGTCGTTCACATGAAAGTTGGCTCGATCTTTGGCTTGTGTAAAAGGGGCCTAATATAAAGTATTCAATTTGTAATACAGTAAATACTTAGATAACAGTACACAGAGTACAACAGGAATTCTATCAAAAGGTTAAAAGAAAAAGTAAAGCTCAGTGGTAATATGATTTAATAATTTTCTAGCAATTTTAACAATCTAATCTAAATCCCCCTAGACGTTTATTCATAAATAAACTTTGTATGTGCGATAATTGTACTGATGGAAATGTCCATCAGTAATGGCTCTTCAAGCCACTTATCTTACAGGTAAACAGGCCGGGAAGGAAGGGTAGTAAAGATGTACAATAACATAAGGATGGTATGGAGTGTGCCGTCCATACTCAATCAAGAGGTGCTGTTATCATACGATTCGTCCGAGGATTTATCTTGATGCAAATATTTATTTGTATTTGAGTCATGTTAAAACAACACATTGTGGACTCAGACCGAAGCCTTCTTCAGGATAAAAATATATATATATTATTTTTGACCATTTAAAGGAAGGACTTGATGCAAGTCAGAAATACTTCACAGTGAAGTATTGCCTCCAGGCCACTTGCAGGAGCAGACTGTGATTGTACCTCTAGACCTGTCATGAACAGATGCCTATAGGTATTATGTCCGTTTTACTGTAACTGACATAACGCACTGCAATACAATAGTATTGCTGCATATTACAGGATCAAATGTTCAAGTCAGCTGGTAGGGCATAGAAAACATAAAAATGGGGGGGGGGGGGGGCTGTTTGGGGGGAAAAATCCACCAAAATATGTATTTACGTCAAAATATTAAAACATAAAAATTGAAAAACTACAAATAATTGTTACCATCGCATCTGGAATGACCTATAAATTAAAATTATTACCTTTTTACCCTATATGGTGAACTGTATAGCAATAAAAATAAATAAAATGCCAAATTCCTGTTCTTTGATCGTCTCACCTTCCAAAAAAAGCATTAAAAAGTTGTCAAAAAGTTTTATCGACAAAAAAATGCTGCCCATGAAAACTACAATTTCTCCTGGTAAAACAGTAAATGTGTTATGGGTCATTTAATGCAGTGACACACAAAACTATAAACAACACCATAAAAAAACTATTTTTAATTTGTACTGACCCGCAGAATAAAGTTAGAATACTGCACAGTGAACTAAAAAAATAAAACATTTACACAAAATATATTTTTAAAAGCTATAGAATCTATTACATTCCAAAATGGTGCCATTAAAAAAACCTCATCCCATAAAAACAAGCCCCCATACAGCTATATTGATGGAAAACCAAAAACGTTATGGATTTTGAAACATGCAGATGAAAATAAAAGCGATGTGTCCTTTATTACCAAACAAGGCTGTGTCCTATATGGGGTAAAAACAATTGCAAACATTAGATAGATGCATTGGTGGTTGGAAACATTGCAAGCTTGTACCACTGGATGAACTCAGAAGAGCAATTGTATAGAGCGGTGCATTGCTGGGTTGAAATTATGAGATTGATGAGGGTATGGCCACACAATCAGGTCTGCTGATTTGGTTTTGAAAAGATACAGATAGATCTTCTCCAACTTTTTGAATTCACTCCTTCCAAAACTGCATGCTGAAACCTGACCATGTGGCCGTGCCCTAATGATGCTTGACGATGATAACTTTGCACATTTCTTTGATAAAAGAATGTTATTTCACGTTGAAAGGGGTTTGAACATCTCAAACATTTTTCCAGGGCATAAGGAGCATAACTAAAGGGAGTACAGAAGTTGCATTTGCATCCAAAGCCAATAACCTGAGGCCAAAATTTTTTTTAAAAAATACATACGTATTGATCTAATGGATGCACTTAAAATACATGCCAAAACTGGCAAATCATTTATTATACAAACAAAATAGTTTGAAGTTTGGTAATTTGCTGTATCTGCCACTGAGCACATAATGACTAATATTAGTTTTTAAAAGCACGTGTTTTCCATTGAGAAACATTAGATTCCGTTTAGCGCTCACCGGGACATTTATCACTAAGCAGTGTAACAGCACAGTGAAGCGCGCCAGTACTAGCACAGACATCACTGCCCCCTGTGGGGTAGCTATCTTTGCCAGGAATTGAAAGCCAAAGTCATTTCTAATAATTAGAATACTGATGTTTACATGCATTGAATGGAAACATATTTGCATTCAGTATTCTATCAATCACTGCAATGATCTCTTCACTTGCCTCTACTACAGCAGAAAGAGTAAAATGGACTTTTAGTGGCTGATTGTGGTAGATGTACTGTAAGTGAAAGAAACCAGTGAATATGAAAAGGGCAGAGCTGATAACTGACTAGCAGGTAAACATTTTTGAACTAATGCTGGGTGGACTCATGTTATAGATATGCCATCGGACCAGAAATGGTGAAACCTGCCCAGGTTCCTTTGACAACGATCACTGCTAGGATTGTGCTTGCTCTAGGTCTGTGATGGCTAACCTCCAGCTATTGGTAAAACTACAACTCCCAAGATGTATTCTTGCTTGGCTGTACTTAAAACTCCATAGAAATGAATGGAGAATGCTGGGAGTCGCAGTTTCACCACTAATGGAGTACCGGAGGTTAGCCATCACTGCTCTAGGTATACGCAGCAGCCTCCTAGAATTAGAATCCCAGCGATCACCAGATCAGTCACATGATGACCTGGACAAATAGCACTACTGTCTCTCTGCTATACACCGTGCTCATTGTGAAAGAATTTGAATGGAGTTGTCATGCACTAAGGTGTCTGCGTCCATACGGCAATTCTTGACACACTGTGGTGGTGGCACTGCCCACGCTCTGTAGCTACAGAAACCATCCCCGCAGTAGGGCTACTTGAACTATTAGGAAGCCAATTAGGCTCTGTGCCGGTGTCCAATGCGTGCGGGTTAAATAGGCAGCTGCTGGCCACAGGTGCCTGTGACTGGTTTTCTAAGCCTCATTAGCTAGTTGTGCGCTCGCTTCTCTGGATCACTGACCTTTGCCTGTTTCTTTGACATTGTCTCTTATTAATGATTTTGTCTTTTATGTGACCTCCAGGTATTTGCTAGTTTGTGACCTCGGCTTAGCCTACTGACTTTGTATCTATAATTTTCTCCTGGTTTCACTTAGTTGTGTATCTGTATCTGATTTTGCCTATCTGGTTTTCACCTCTTTCTATTTTACTACTCTTTTTCATTTTGGTTTAGGCCCCAGCACTTAGCTAAGAAGGGATTGTCGTCCAGTTGTGGGCCGTCACTTAGGACGGATTGTACAAGTAGGTAGGGTGGATTACAGGGCTGCACTGTTCCCTACCCTGATCTCACCCCTAGAGGTGGGCAATGACCCACAGGGTATATTGCACTTAGGTATTTATACATGCTCAACACTGGTGTAAATTGTTATTCTGCCTAAAAAAGACTCATTGTAGTCAAAATGTTGCACAGTTGGTGAATAAACCCTGAATTTTCATTGAAGACATCGAGTGCTGCTGTATTCTCTCCATATTTCTTGACTACCAGGGACTCGCTGGGCTAGGGCCTGACAGTGCTGGCACCGCCACCCCATGGACTGTCCCACTAGGACCCAATAGTAGTGCTGTTTTTAACTTGGATATTCGCTACCCTTTCATGACATGAGTGGTGGGCATCTATGCCCGCTGCATCCAAAGTCTATGGGAGTGACAGCCAACAGTGAGGCTCCAGCAATCATAAATTTATCACTTATCCACAGGATAACACATAGTAACACATACTGCATATTAAATTTAGCTAAGAATGGGTTAAAGGGTCGTCCAAGTTAAAATTTAATTACCGGTATAATGATCTGCTGTGGGGACGGTAAATTAATAAAATAACTAACCTCACTGTCACCAGCCCCGCTGCATCTTCCTCTTCCCATGGGCTGCATCCAGTGCCGTACTGTTGTAGCTGCAGCAATGACTTCCTATATACTGCTGCAGCCAATCACTTACCTCAGCGGTGTATGGCCCCAGTCCACTGAGGCCGGTAATAGTCTGCAGCGGTATACGGGACATCACTTCTGCAGGCAGAACACAACATCACTGGATGCAGCCTGGAAAGAGGAAGGAGCAGCAGGGCTGAATTGGAGGGGTTGGTGAAGATGAGGTAATCCCACAGCAGATTACTATACATTTTAATTTGGAAGAACCCTTTCCATCTTTGTTCTTCCGACTACTTTTTAGCCTTACTAACACCTCACTGCTCCTTCTTACTAGACTGGAAATGGTACAGGAACAGCCTCTGAAATTCAATTTCATGTGGGATGCAAATGGAACAGCAAGCTACATCTCATCTATTAATAATTGCTCATTATTTTTTAAGAGGATCTTCCTTAACATGTTTGAATATGGCACCTGCTGTAATGTTAAAGCAGTTCCTCTATAACAATAGTCTATTACTGCTTAATGCAATATAATAAACTACTCCTGGTAGAGCAGGTAAGGCTTATTACGCCATTCATCTCATGAATTCCTGCTATGCATTCTAGTACAATAAATGCGAAGTAATTGCAATCAAGATACATTTTTTTAATCTCCATTACAGTTTTAGGCTAGTTTCACACTAGTGTTAAAATCTTTATATCCGTCATAGTCGGAAAGGGCTGGAACACCACCATAATGGGACCAGGTGGGGATCTGGCCTATTTCCGGCATTGGTGCTGGGAATTGGCTGGACAAAAAACAATCAATGGGCTCCGGCAGTGCAGGCTGTATCCGACTATGCCAGATACAATAAACTCTGGCAGGCTGTTCCTCTGCCGGAACAGCCTGCCCGAAGATTTTAACGCTAGTGTGAATCTAGACTTTGTATATTTTAGTTTCATTAAAGTAAAAGTCCATGAACAAAAATCTGGATTTCCACCAAAATGTAATAATTGTCATAGACTAGGAAGGTCGAAGATTTAAACCATTACCAAGATTTGGTATTCACGTTTTTATGTGATTTGTCTCACTTGCAGAGATATTATTTTTATACTCAGCTGTGAATTCTTTCTCAAAAGTAACAATAGGAAGTGCAGCCAGTTATTTTCTCTGAAACTATGTCCATTTTTTAAAGGGAATCTGTGACCACAATCTTGGACTATTATCTGAAGTACTACATATGCAGATAAGACGTTTTTTATTTCCCTACTGCCCCATCTTCCCACTCAGGACTGCTTTGTGAATGCTCATGAGTCCTCCCCATTATGTTAGCACAACACATTAGGGTCCATTCACACGTCCGTTTTGGTGTTCCGCATCCGTTCCGATTAAAAACGGAACGTTATGCGGATCCATTCATTTTCAATGGAATCAGCAAATAATCGGACAGCACTCATGGTGCTCTCTGATTCCGTGATTCCGTTCCGTTCCGTGGGTTCCGTTATTCGGATCCTGGAAAAAAAATATACCCTGTCCTACTATTTGTCCGATTTTGCGTTCCGTCATCCCATTCTAGTCAATGGATCCGTTGAAAATCTGGAAGACATGCTAAAAGCATCCTCATGTCATCCAGATTTTCGGATCCGCAAAAAACAGGAATGTTTATCTGGAAAGGTAAAAATACTGACGTGTGAATGGAACCTTAGTCTGGATCACGTATTTCAGTGCAGATGTCAGTGCTGACAGTGGGGAACAGAGGCACTAGGAAAATAAAGATCTGGACTCCTTATGTACCGTACTACTCATGTATTGCTGCAGATAATAGTCCAGAATCATGGTGACAGATTCCCTTTAAACTACCAATATGGCTGCACTTTGTGTTTCGTTTACCTTCTCACCTCAACTGAACAAGAAACAGGAATATCTATTAAATAAATGAAAATAAACCTTAGTTACAGCGGTACATATTGACTTTATTTGAAGAGGTATTCCCATCCTGGACATTTATGGAACTGATATGTATTAGAAAATGAAGCATGCGCACCATATGTATATAGAGGTTGTGTTACGGACAATGGTTGTGGAATTCCTATACCAACTAACCGGTTTGGCTTTAACCTAGTCCTAAGGGCATTAATCCTGACTGTCCCCAGGTTTTCACCCTTAAACCTATATACAGGGATCTGGTCTTTGCTAAAGGGGAGCTACCAGGTGCTACCTCTTGGAATAGTTCTGGTGTAGTTGGCAGTTGACCCACAGGGGTCAGAGACCCTGGTGCAAAGCAGGCAATACTCGTAGTCAGTAAACAGGCAGAGGTCAGGGCAGTCAGAGTTTGTGCAATTCTGTGAAGCTAATCTGAGCTCAGCTTAGGCAGTAGAGTATCAGAATTGGTTAACAAGCAGAGGTTCAGTACACAAGCAACCAATCAGAATTCACACCTTCACCAGTTACACTAATAAGCTACAAACCTAAACTCAGGCACCTCTCCCTTGGGTAAGGCGCCTTAAGTACCCACAGGTGTCCAGCCATTGGCTGGAAGAGATTAGAACTAAAGTGCACTGGCTCTTCAAAGGGGTTGTCTCACCTCAGACATTAGAGGCCTATTGCTAGGGACCCGCACCTCTCAGTAGAACAGAGCCCGAAAAGTGAAGGAGGGGGCACAGCTCATGCGCTGTCGGCCCCAATTCACTTTGCAGGCTCTGTTCTAAAGATAAGTATGGGTCCCAGAGGTGGGACCTGCATCTATTAGACATTGGGGGCATATCCTAGCAATATATCCCCAATGACTGAGTTGAGACCACCCCTTTAAGAGCTGGGGATCGCATGCACACCTATGGTACACAGGAAGAGGCCTTGCAGCCTAGCTTTGGCTGTGGCCTCCAGAGATGGACAAAGGACTTTGGTGGCAGTCTTCACTTCTGGAAGGCAGAGTGGACCCCGTGGGACCGACCTCTGGACAAGATCAGGGTGAGTGATGTGGCCTCCATGCTCGCCCAGTATATCGGGATGGTGGCGGGGCACAGAATGCAGCCATGACAGGTTGTGTGTCATTTTGCACTCTACATGTTTTTTTATATTGAGTGTGGTGCAAAGTAACCTGCCTGTAAGCTGCCATATACCGAACCTTGTAAACGCTGTCAGTAGTTTTTTTATTTAAAGCTAGAATATGACAATATACAGTATAGTACTTGTACCTGATTTATATACATATGTGTGATATATCTATAACTATAAAATAGTTTTACACAAGTGACCTCCACTGGTACCAGATTTAAAATGTAATAATTCAATAAAAGATAATTCTACTTGTTTAGTTTATTGTCAAGTATAAAGAATGGGTAAAGGGCGGGTCCGCATCGGCATTATTGACTTCCATTATAGGAGAGTTATAACGGAATATAACGGAATTCTAGGACGGAATGCAAAATGGAAGCCTTTAAGAGGCTTTCAGTTTTGCTCCGTCCTAATACATGTGTATGAAGCCAAGTAACTGTTCTGTTTGTTTCCATTATAATTAATTGAAGGGCCAGATGTGTCGAACAGGCCCACTAAATCCCAAAAATTAGCAATAAGTACTGGTCCCATAGGACAGAGGGATAAAACTTAACATTTATTTTAAATCAAACTAAGATTAAAGACAACAGAGGAGAAGCCTCTAGACAAAACAAATAACAAAACAGCCCAGGAGGCAGACAATAATCAACAAGCAGTGTGATCAAAAATTTGAAGAAGAAGCAGGAACGCTCTCACCCGTTATGTTGTTCAGGATGTCTCGTGGAGAGGACTGGGGGTGAAGAACGGTCCTTGAAAGCTTCTCAATCACACACGAATAATAGATGGGCCCCTTTCAGGATGGTTGGAGGCAAGATGGTTAGCCCTAGGCAACCCTAAGAGGGGGGGGCAGGGGCTGTTATGCCCTACCTATCTATACGGGGACTTACCCCGCAAGGAGCGTCCCCGTCCGGATACCTGTCCCTGTGGGGGACAGAAACCCTAGAAGTCCCTAATAGATGCTCCCTACGTGTCACGTTTCAGTTCGTTCACAGAATATCATCAGGGGAGATAAATGGTACACACAGGGCTATGGATTGGGCCTGTGTGACCAAAGAGACCAAGAAGGTATTTTTCTTAAAAAATGGGTCAGATGCCTTAGGAAGTGTGAGGCCAGTCAGGCTAAGAACACACAAGGCATGACCATAATGGACCTGTTATTTTAAGTAGATGCACCAATGGGTGCCAACTATACAATAACAGTGGGCCTCAGGGACGGTCAATCCAGGGGCGGGCTGTCGGCAGAGTACACTTACCGCTCTGTGTCTTAAATACAGTCCTGATGCCGCCGGGTTCTCTTGCCGCTTCCTGCTTCCGGTCACGTGACTTAGTAAGTGAAGTGTCACGTGCCCGGTGGAACGCAGGAAGTGAGCGTGCGTTCCAGCACGATGCGGCCCGTGGAGCGCGTCGCCAGAAGATGACGCCGCACGGCATGTGAAGAATCACATGACCAGAAACTGGTCACGGGGCACGCCGGGCCGAGAGAAGAACGCCCACTAACGCCGCTCCAAGCAGGAAGCAACCAGTGTATTGGCAAGTGGCGGAACGGAGTGTGGGCAACCTAATTGGGCACAAAGGTCATTGTAACAATTAGATGCCTAGTGGATCCAAGGTTCTAGGGATCCATAGTAACGCTTCATATATATGAAATAAATGCTAGACTATTAGAGGCAAATTAAATTACCAAAGGGCCATAGAGACAGTATGACCGGTCCAAGGAGAAGAGAGAGATGAAAAAATGTTGGGGAATCAAATAAAACAGCTGAAATTGAGCTGTTCATTTAATCCCATTGGGGCCATTGTCTTTAAATAGTAAATCCAGCGCAATTCGCGCTGCAATATGGTGCGGTCCCAGTCTCCTCCGCGTTTGGGGGGTGGGACATGATCAATGCCCATCACAGTAATGCGGGCTTTCCCATTGTGTTGACGGTGAACATGATTGGCGACCGGAGTGTCTTTGGCTTTGGTGATGTCGCCAAGATGTTCACCGACACGTCTGCGTAGTTCCCGGATAGTTTTTCCTACGTATCCCTTGCCACATTCACATGACAGCAGATAAATGACACCACGGCTCCTGCAGTTGATAAATGGTGTATAAGGTATGTTTTCCCTGTCACCGTACTCACAAAGTCTTTGCCGGTTTTTAAATACGGACAGGCGATACATCCACTGCATCTAAAACATCCCTTAATACCAGATTTGAGCCAAGCTGAGCCTGATAGAGAAGGTGGGGGGGGGGGGTGAATTCGCTCGATACTAGTGTATCGCGGAGACTCCGTCCTCGGCGATAAGTGACATGAGGATAGTCTCCCACCACTTCCTTTAAATCGGGGTCGAGTTGTAGAATGCCCCAGTTTTTTTGAAAAATGTGTCTGACTTCGCCAGCAGCCCTATCAAAGGTCATGATCGGTCGGATGATGTTAGAGGGTGGCATGGTGCAGGGTTTGGGAACAAGGAGGGATGTTCTATCTGCGTGTAATGCACACTCAAATGCTCTCCTTAGAACCTTGTCAGGATAACCGCGTTGAAGAAACCTGGTGCGTAAATCGGCAGCCTGTCTGACAAATTCTCTTTTTGAGGAGCAATTACGCCTAATTCTAAGATATTGCCCCTTGGGAATACCTCGCCTAAGTGGGAGGGGGTGACTACTCTCCCACCTAAGCAGGGTATTGGTAGACGTCGGTTTACGGTAGATCGACGTCTCCAGAGCGCCAGCAGGTGTGTGGGAGATGAGGACATCAAGGAATGGCAACGTGGTGCCCCCAACCTCACAAGTGAAGTGCATGCCGATCTGGTTGTTGTTGAACATCCTCACCAGCGAACGGAACGAGGCGCCGTTCCCAGTTCCAAATGATGAAGATGTCATCAATGTACCGCGCCCACATGCCAATCTGGTCCAGGAGACTAGAACGTTCATCCCTAAAGACCAGAGTCTCCTCCCACCAGCCCAGGAACAAGTTAGCGTACGACGGGGCACAGGAACACCCCATCGCGGTGCCCCTGAGCTGATGGTAGAGTCTCCCGTTAAATGAAAAAACATTGGTGGTCAAAATAAATTCAAGAAGGGAGAGGACAAATTGGCTGTGGGCGCGGTACTGACAACCACGGGTGCTGAGAAAATGCTCAACTGCCTTCATTCCCAGGTTATGAGGAATGTTGGAGTAGAGGGCCTCCACGTCGATGCTAGTCAGTAGGCTAGCGTTATCGACGTGGATGCCCTCCAGTTGTTTGAGCAGGTGTGTGGTGTCTCGGGTATAGGATGGCAGCGAGGTCACAAAGGGTGCCAATACACGATCCACATAGATCCCTGCGTTTTGTGATAGGTTTCCTACTCCGGATACTATGGGGCGCCCTTTCAAGGGACGTATTCCCTTGTGCAGTTTAGGCAAACAGTAAAATGTTGCCAGACGTGGATGAGTGGGCAACATGAATTTATACTCATCCTCGGAAATAATGGATGCAGTTCTAGCTTCGTCAAGAATGCTTTTAAGTTCGAGTCTATATCTATTTATTGGATTAGCAGAGAGGACCTCGTACGTGGATGAATCCCTCAGCAGGGCCCCACACATATCCGTGTATTGACCATGGTCCATGACCACCGTATTACCTCCTTTATCGGACGGCTTGATTACTATAGAGCGGTCAGTCTCCAGGCTAGCTACAGCGGTGACATGGGCCCGGTCAATGTTGGAATGGAAGGTGGGACGTAGGTTCTCAATCTCTTGTGAGACCGTGCTGAAGAAGACATCCACGCACGACAACTCACCCTGATTGGGAGGCATCCTATTGCTTTTAAGTTTAAGGTTAGTGAAAGGTCCCTGGCCCTCTGACTTGTCGAATTCTCCGTCCAGTCCGTACAGCAGGCGAACGTCCGCTAAAATATCCAGGGGTATGCCTAACTCACGGCACTGTTTTTTTATCCTGGAGTTTATAGAATTTATGCCAGCGGAGCTTCCTGACGAATAGATTAAGGTCTTTAAATGTTTCAAACAAGTTAAAGGGGGGGTTGGCACAAAGGAAAGGCCTAATTGCAGTACCTCTATCTCAGTGGGACTGAGATTACGGGATGAGAGGTTAACTACCTGGGGACCTCTGGGTTCTGAATTTGTTGCAGGCGGTTCCGTAATGGGTATATCTGCTGAGGGGTTGGTGGACCTTGGTATTGACCTGTCCCTCCTAAAAAACGAGAGTTAGGGGTACCTTGATATTGTCCCCGTCCTCGTGAATTTCCCCTCTGGCGCCCACGTCGGTTACCACCCCGTGATGAGGGTCTTGGACCCTTAACTGAATTGTCAGAATCTGAACAGTCGGTGTCGGTAGATGACTGTTCAGTTAAGGGCTCCTGTAGGGTTCCCTCCTATTGGCAATAGAGGAGTAGACTCTATTATCTTTAAAATCGGCCAAGTCCCTCACAAACTGCCGATGTTTGCGTTCCTTCAGGTGGTACTGATATTTTTCAAGAAGGCTCTGAAGTTGTTTTTCCTTATTCGCAAACTCGGTTTCCTGTGAGAATGACTGGGCCGATTCAATACTCGCATTTAAGTTTCTTATTTAGAGTCTCGAGGTTGTTTTTCTCCTCTGTGAGCAAAAGACGCATGAGTCTCAAGGAGCTTTCTGTAGCTTCTTTTTCCCATTTACTGAGGAAACCTGGATTGCGGAATCTCGTTCCTGGTAGGAGTGCAATCCTAAGACCTCGAGGCACAATATTGTGCTTCAGATAACTTTCTAGGCTTTGCACCTCCCACCAGGAGAGAATTTGGTCCTTATATGTATCAGGTGAGTTCTTTGAAGGCTGCATTAAATGACGGAGTATATTTCTTTTGGGAAAATTCTTTTTCTGAAAAAATCTCTCTAGCCTCAGTGAGCCAGTTTTCTGCACTAAACCCAGTAGCAAGAAAACCTGCCATGCCTAGTATACGGGGTGGAAATAATTAATTGAAGGGCCAGATGTGTCGAACAGGCCCTACTAAATCCCAAAAAATTAGCAATAAGTACTGGTCCCATAGGACAGAGGGATAAAACTTAACATTTATTTTAGATCAAACTAAGATTAAAGAAACAGAGGAGAAGCCTCTAGACAAAACAAATAACAAAACAGCCCAGGAGGCAGACAATAATACAACAAGCAGTGTGATCAAAGATTTGAAGAAGAAGCAGGAACGCTCTCACCCGTTATGTTGTTCAGGATGTCTCGTGGAGAGGACTGGGGGTGAAGAACGGTCCTTGAAAGCTTCTCAATCACACACGAATAATAGATGGGCCCCTTTCAGGATGGTTGGAGGCAAGATGGTTAGCCCTAGGCAACCCTAAGAGGGGGGGGCAGGGGCTATTATGCCCTACCTATCTATACGGGGACTTACCCCGCAAGGAGCGTCCCCGTCCGGATACCTGTCCCTGTGGGGGACAGAAACCCTAGTAGTCCCTAATAGATGCTCCCTACGTGTCACGTTTCAGTTCGTTCACAGAATATCATCAGGGGAGATAAATGGTACACACAGGGCTATGGATTGGGCCTGTGTGACCAAAGAGACCAAGAAGGTATTTTTCTTAAAAAATGGGTCAGAATGCCTTAAGGAAGTGTGAGGCCAGTCAGGCTAAGAACACACAAGGCATGACCATAATGGACCTGTTATTTAAGTAGATGCACCAATGGGTGCCAACTATACAATAACAGTGGGCCTCAGGGACGGTCAATCCAGGGGCGGGCTGTCGGCAGAGTACACTTACCGCTCTGTGTCTTAAATACAGTCCTGATGCCGCCGGGTTCTCTTGCCGCTTCCTGCTTCCGGTCACGTGACTTAGTAAGTGAAGTGTCACGTGCCCGGTGGAACGCAGGAAGTGAGCGTGCGTTCCAGCACGATGCGGCCCGTGGAGCGCGTCGCCAGAAGATGACGCCGCACGGCATGTGAAGAATCACATGACCAGAAACTGGTCACGGGGCACGCCGGGCCGAGAGAAGAACGCCCACTAACGCCGCTCCAAGCAGGAAGCAACCAGTGTATTGGCAAGTGGCGGAACGGAGTGTGGGCAACCTAATTGGGCACAAAGGTCATTGTAACAATTAGATGCCTAGTGGATCCAAGGTTCTAGGGATCCATAGTAACGCTTCATATATATGAAATAAATGCTAGACTATTAGAGGCAAATTAAATTACCAAAGGGCCATAGAGACAGTATGACCGGTCCAAGGAGAAGAGAGAGATGAAAAAATGTTGGGGAATCAAATAAAACAGCTGAAATTGAGCTGTTCATTTAATCCCATTGGGGCCATTGTCTTTAAATAGTAAATCCAGCGCAATTCGCGCTGCAATATGGTGCGGTCCCAGTCTCCTCCGCGTTTGGGGGGTGGGACATGATCAATGCCCATCACAGTAATGCGGGCTTTCCCATTGTGTTGACGGTGAACATGATTGGCGACCGGAGTGTCTTTGGCTTTGGTGATGTCGCCAAGATGTTCACCGACACGTCTGCGTAGTTCCCGGATAGTTTTTCCTACGTATCCCTTGCCACATTCACATGACAGCAGATAAATGACACCACGGCTCCTGCAGTTGATAAAATGGTGTATAAGGTATGTTTTCCCTGTCACCGTACTCACAAAGTCTTTGCCGGTTTTTAAATACGGACAGGCGATACATCCACTGCATCTAAAACATCCCTTAATACCAGATTTGAGCCAAGCTGAGCCTGATAGAGAAGGTGGGGGGGGGGGGGTGAATTCGCTCGATACTAGTGTATCGCGGAGACTCCGTCCTCGGCGATAAGTGACATGAGGATAGTCTCCCACCACTTCCTTTAAATCGGGGTCGAGTTGTAGAATGCCCCAGTTTTTTTGAAAAATGTGTCTGACTTCGCCAGCAGCCCTATCAAAGGTCATGATCGGTCGGATGATGTTAGAGGGTGGCATGGTGCAGGGTTTGGGAACAAGGAGGGATGTTCTATCTGCGTGTAATGCACACTCAAATGCTCTCCTTAGAACCTTGTCAGGATAACCGCGTTGAAGAAACCTGGTGCGTAAATCGGCAGCCTGTCTGACAAATTCTCTTTTTGAGGAGCAATTACGCCTAATTCTAAGATATTGCCCCTTGGGAATACCTCGCCTAAGTGGGAGGGGGTGACTACTCTCCCACCTAAGCAGGGTATTGGTAGACGTCGGTTTACGGTAGATCGACGTCTCCAGAGCGCCAGCAGGTGTGTGGGAGATGAGGACATCAAGGAATGGCAACGTGGTGCCCCCAACCTCACAAGTGAAGTGCATGCCGATCTGGTTGTTGTTGAACATCCTCACCAGCGAACGGAACGAGGCGCCGTTCCCGTTCCAAATGATGAAGATGTCATCAATGTACCGCGCCCACATGCCAATCTGGTCCAGGAGACTAGAACGTTCATCCCTAAAGACCAGAGTCTCCTCCCACCAGCCCAGGAACAAGTTAGCGTACGACGGGGCACAGGAACACCCCATCGCGGTGCCCCTGAGCTGGTGGTAGAGTCTCCCGTTAAATGAAAAAACATTGGTGGTCAAAATAAATTCAAGAAGGGAGAGGACAAATTGGCTGTGGGCGCGGTACTGACAACCACGGGTGCTGAGAAAATGCTCAACTGCCTTCATTCCCAGGTTATGAGGAATGTTGGAGTAGAGGGCCTCCACGTCGATGCTAGTCAGTAGGCTAGCGTTATCGACGTGGATGCCCTCCAGTTGTTTGAGCAGGTGTGTGGTGTCTCGGGTATAGGATGGCAGCGAGGTCACAAAGGGTGCCAATACACGATCCACATAGATCCCTGCGTTTTGTGATAGGTTTCCTACTCCGGATACTATGGGGCGCCCTTTCAAGGGACGTATTCCCTTGTGCAGTTTAGGCAAACAGTAAAATGTTGCCAGACGTGGATGAGTGGGCAACATGAATTTATACTCATCCTCGGAAATAATGGATGCAGTTCTAGCTTCGTCAAGAATGCTTTTAAGTTCGAGTCTATATCTATTTATTGGATTATCTGCTGTCATGTGAATGTGGCAAGGGATACGTAGGAAAAACTATCCGGGAACTACGCAGACGTGTCGGTGAACATCTTGGCGACATCACCAAAGCCAAAGACACTCCGGTCGCCAATCATGTTCACCGTCAACACAATGGGAAAGCCCGCATTACTGTGATGGGCATTGATCATGTCCCACCCCCCAAACGCGGAGGAGACTGGGACCGCACCATATTGCAGCGCGAATTGCGCTGGATTTACTATTTAAAGACAATGGCCCCAATGGGATTAAATGAACAGCTCAATTTCAGCTGTTTTATTTGATTCCCCAACATTTTTTCATCTCTCTCTTCTCCTTGGACCGGTCATACTGTCTCTATGGCCCTTTGGTAATTTAATTTGCCTCTAATAGTCTAGCATTTATTTCATATATATGAAGCGTTACTATGGATCCCTAGAACCTTGGATCCACTAGGCATCTAATTGTTACAATGACCTTTGTGCCCAATTAGGTTGCCCACACTCCGTTCCGCCACTTGCCAATACACTGGTTGCTTCCTGCTTGGAGCGGCGTTAGTGGGCGTTCTTCTCTCGGCCCGGCGTGCCCCGTGACCAGTTTCTGGTCATGTGATTCTTCACATGCCGTGCGGCGTCATCTTCTGGCGACGCGCTCCACGGGCCGCATCGTGCTGGAACGCACGCTCACTTCCTGCGTTCCACCGGGCACGTGACACTTCACTTACTAAGTCACGTGACCGGAAGCAGGAAGCGGCAAGAGAACCCGGCGGCATCAGGACTGTATTTAAGACACAGAGCGGTAAGTGTACTCTGCCGACAGCCCGCCCCTGGATTGACCGTCCCTGAGGCCCACTGTTATTGTATAGTTGGCACCCATTGGTGCATCTACTTAAAATAACAGGTCCATTATGGTCATGCCTTGTGTGTTCTTAGCCTGACTGGCCTCACACTTCCTAAGGCATCTGACCCATTTTTTAAGAAAAATACCTTCTTGGTCTCTTTGGTCACACAGGCCCAATCCATAGCCCTGTGTGTACCATTTATCTCCCCTGATGATATTCTGTGAACGAACTGAAACGTGACACGTAGGGAGCATCTATTAGGGACTTCTAGGGTTTCTGTCCCCCACAGGGACAGGTATCCGGACGGGGACGCTCCTTGCGGGGTAAGTCCCCGTATAGATAGGTAGGGCATAACAGCCCCTGCCCCCCCCTCTTAGGGTTGCCTAGGGCTAACCATCTTGCCTCCAACCATCCTGAAAGGGGCCCATCTATTATTCGTGTGTGATTGAGAAGCTTTCAAGGACCGTTCTTCACCCCCAGTCCTCTCCACGAGACATCCTGAACAACATAACGGGTGAGAGCGTTCCTGCTTCTTCTTCAAATTTTTGATCACACTGCTTGTTGATTATTGTCTGCCTCCTGGGCTGTTTTGTTATTTGTTTTGTCTAGAGGCTTCTCCTCTGTTGTCTTTAATCTTAGTTTGATTTAAAATAAATGTTAAGTTTTATCCCTCTGTCCTATGGGACCAGTACTTATTGTTTCCATTATACATGACAGGAAAAAAAAGTCCTGTCGACAGAACTATTTTTTCCAGAACCTATAACGGAACTCAATAACGCTGAAGCAAACCCGCCCTAAGGCTCTGTTCAGGTTGCATTTTAGCTTTATGTTTGGTCCATGCTGCAGGAGAATCTCCAAAAATATATTCTGAATGTAAAGCCCTTATGCCATATGTTGCTTATATAGTTTATAGTCCATCATTGAAAAATAAGTATACAAGCTTTAAAGAGGCCAAGTGCATATGAAAGCACAGCAGACTATGTTTTCCCATAGACCAAAAAGTATATTAATAAATACCTATCCAGTGGATTCTTTTAGAATCTGTGAAGTCAATAGACCTGCTCAGCATATTTCTGTCAGTGTTTCCTTCTGCATACACTGAACACTAAACGCATCCTAATAGAACAGAATAATCTTTGACAGATGCTCCACATCAGACACTCATTCCAATCTGTTCATACTTTCTATATCACATGGATGCCAATTTATCTCAATAAACTTGAGAGACATCACTGAAATTGGATGTAGAGCAGAGCACCTCCTGCGGGATTTATGGATCACCTGTATATGGGTTCAGTAAAGAAAATAAAGTATATGTCAAATAGCTGAATAGTAGTGCAGGGCTGAAAGCTGATTTAGGGGTCATAGCTGAAAAACGAAGGTTATTTATTGACAAGCCGCTTGTCTATAGACAGAAGGGCTTCGTGTGTTAGAAAACAGGATGGTTCATACATATAATACAGATACACAAGTTTAATAGTGCTTTTACAATGGAAGTCAATGGTTATACAGTTACATAGTATGTATTCACAGGTCTGTAGGCTCGTACATACAATAGCCCTTGTCAAATAATTGGGCTTGAAGGAAGAAAGTCACTACCAATATGGCCACCTAAAATGTCAGGTTCACCAACAGTGGAGTAGTGGCATATTAACTTTCCGTAGCCCTTTATGAATCAAACAAGCAGCACTGGTTAAAGTTAAACTATGATTTGGGCTCCATTATAAGCCCCTATTGTGCAAAACTGTACATCTAAATGTGAACTCAACTGCTCCATCTGGATGGTAAAATATTCCAACAGAATCAAGGCTGAATCAAACAGCATGAAGAACGGACAAAACGAATTTCACATTGCAACCACTATGCTATATCCAACTCAGTAGCTCCAGGATATTCCAATAAGTCCCTGCTGGAGACAAACGGCTTTTTTACCATTTGACTTTGAGTGACATACACTATATGGAGAAAAGTTATTGGGACACCTTCCCATTACATCTACAGGAGCTTTAATGACATCCCATTCTAAAACCATAGGCATTAACATGGTACCCCTCTGTAGCTAAAACAGCTTTCACTCTTCTGGGAAAGCTTTCTACAAGATTTTGGAGTGTGGATGTGGGAGGTTTTGCCCATTCATCAAGAAGAGCATTTGTGAGGGCCAGGTTCACAATCTCAGTTCTAGTTCATTCCAAAGGTGTTCCATGAGGTTGAGGTCAGGGCTCTGTGCAGGTCAGTCAAGTTTTTCCACACCAAACTCACCCAAAAAGGCTATTATGGAGCTTTGTGCACTGGGGAACAGTCATGCTGGAACAGAAAACAGCCTTACCCAAACTGTTCCTATAGTTGGAAGCATACAATTGTCCAAAAAATGCTTGGTAAGCTGAAGCATTAAAGAGTCACTGTACTTATACAAAATCATAACAATTGATAGAGAATGGTGTAACTAAAAATGTCTAAATCGTAAAATTTCTAAAAAAATATACCTGCATCCACCTGAAAAACAACTATAAAGTCATGGTCACTAGGGGACTAACTTCAACCTAAGTTGCAGTCCACTGACAGTTGTTAGACAAGCTCCACCCCTAGTAACAGAGGTTCAGAAGATGGCTGAGAGGAAGCTGAGATCCTAAACTTGATAAAACAACAGTTTCTACAATATTTTTGAACATCACAGGAGCATCCTGCCTTTCTGTAAGTGTGATCTATTGCTCCTTATCTGTTCTGTGAGATCCAAAGCTGAAAACAAACATAATGGGGAGTAGGTGAAAGCATGTCACAGCAGTACAGAAGGGAGAAGGGATATACCCCTGCTTCTGAATGAAATGCATCTAGCTGTGCAGCTGAAACAGGGAATAATATGGCTAAAAACACTTTAGAGAAGCTCAAACTCAACTGTTCCTTCACATTTATGATTGTACAAAAAAGCACAGCAATTATGTAAACTTTTTTTTTACTCAGGTATGCTTTAAGATTTCCCCTCACTGGAACTAAGAGACCTAGGCAAACCCATAAAAAAATAACCCTATTGCATTATCCCTCCTCGACCAAAATTTACATTTGTCACAATGCAGTTAGGAAATTCTCCTGGCATTTATCAAATTCAGCCTCATCCATCAGACTGTCAGATAGAGAAGTATCATTCATCACTCCACAGAACACATTTCCACTGCTCCAAAGTCCAGTATGGCTGTGCTTTACACTACTCCATCCAACTCTTGGCATTGTGCCTGGTGATGTTAGGTTTGCATGCAACTGCTTGGCCATGTAAATCTATGCCATGAAGGTCCTGGTGGACACTTAAAAAAAGTAAATGTGTGCAATTGCATTTCTTTGATTAGTGCATTGTAAGATCTGTAAGAGCTCTGAACGGTCTATATACACATTAGCCTATCTGTCAGATACATATTAGGTGAGAGATAAAAATTAGGTGAGATTTATAACAAGTAGTATAAACAAAGACTATGGAAGTTGCTAATAGGATTTTTTACATCTCTGTCAGTGTCCCACTTAGATTTCTTTTACATTTGATGGTAAGAATAGCACAGCATGCAGCACTATTCTTGTTGTCAAACAAGGGGAACCTCAAAACAATTTTTATCCCCTCTACAATGGATCCAACATAGCTTCCTGGCTTTTGTTATCAATGGCTCTGCACAGTGGGCCGCATGACAGTGATGGAAACTCTCCATCAGATATTTTCTATTTTTGTGTAATTGTTTCATTAACCTAGTGTGTGCTCCTAATTTATTAAGAAATGCTGGTCTCTTAATAAATTTGGTGCATCTCTGTCCTTCTGTACACTAGAAGTGACATCTCTGAAAACTATGAACTGGTATAGACTGGTACAAATTACACTAGTTTCTGGCGTAAATTGTAATACATTTGCCAGGCTGCCACTAAGCACCACATGCCACTTCAATTGTTCCGGAGAATAGGTCATCACCATCAGATTAGTGGGGGTCCAACATCAGTACCCTAAAAGATCATTGCGCCAACAGAGCCTTCTGTTTCCACCCCTATCCACTGTTTAATTCCCAATGCCGGCTATGATCAGTGGGGGTGCCAGGTGTTGGACCCAACTGATCTGATACTGATGACCAATCCGGAGGCTATGCCGTCAATATATAAAAGCTGGAATACCCCTTTAAGTGAAAGAATGCTGACCAAACAACAGTAAATTATTACTGCACATGTATCACCCATGTGAAAAAGTATCTGCGCCATTACAGTTAATAATCAGCAGCAATAACCGCAATCAGATGCTTTCTATTATTTGACATTAGTCTTTCCTATTTCAGAAGAGGGATTTAAGAGAAGAATGGGCTAATATTATAAGTAAGATTTTACTGCAATTATTGGTCCTAAGGTAGCGCTGCCAGTTATTAAGTATAAAAAGGCAATTTCTTTCTCACATATAGGGTTGTTGTTCCTTAAATAATTGTGGCAGTAATTCAAAGACTGTTATCTTCTCAAAATCACAAACCATTCAGTGTGACAACTATGAAATAACAGGACACAAATGGAAAATACTGTAGGTGTCTATAGTTTGCCACTATGACACAGACAATGTTTTATTGAAATTGCAGAATTGCCTTCTGAACCATAGTCATAACCCAGTTTCATTAAGGCCAAGTGTCTCAGTTATACTCTGTAATTACTGACGGTATCTCAAACAGGAGTATAAACAGGACAGCAATACAAAAAGGACGGAAAGTGAAGATCTGTTGTCAGGAGGGTGATGCTATGTGTCAGAGTCCTACAATCCCTCTAAAGTACGACCTTTTCAGGATTTCATTCACAAGAAAGTCATGCATAGGGGTTGAAATGTGACACAAGACAGCAATCCTGAAAGGGTCATATAAACGATGCAAAAATCTGTAATCTCCATTAAAAGGGTTGCCTTATAAAGACCCTTGTCCATTTGCCCTATTATGGAACATGGACATCATAGCGAAGGTCCACGCTCTGCATTTCCCTCTATACAAGGACTCAAGCCATCTTTGCATTACATGGACAGCCATTACTCTTTTCCTCTTATGGGGAAATGCCTGGCTGACTGGTTTGCTAGGAGCAGGTCTTGAGTCATCAGTCCAGGAAGTCCTGGGCTGAAAGCAGTTGTCTCTCATGAGAAGACCCATTTAAATACTTTTATGCATGTGATGAATGATTCTTCATCAATAATGCATCTTTTTGTCAGTTTAAAATGACACATTTAGTTTAAGAAGCAATGTGGTTTTGGTGTGCCGAACCAGGACATACCCATATTTTCACCCAGGCAGCCCCCCTAATGTTAGCATTGGAGCATGTCATGCTCCGATGCGCTCCCTTGTTCTGCGCTGGATCGCGCAGGGCAAGGGCTTTTTTATTTACAATAATACACTGCTGAGCGGAAGCTAAAGCCCTTCCCATCAGTGCCGGTGACGTCACCAGGCTCACTGCTGGGCGGAAGCCTCCACCTGGCAGCCCTAAGTAGAGCCTGGTTCGTCACCGGAACTCCTGAAAATGCCTTTGCCCTGTTCAGCGCAGGGCAAAGGAGAGCATCGGAACATAAAATGCTCCGATTCTCTTGTTAGGTGGGTGAAATTCTGGGTATGTCCGGGTTCAGCTCTGAACCCAGACAACCCCTTTAATGGGAGGGATTTAGACATTTAGAAATGCTGTCCCTACAAGCTCTGCCCACATGAATTCCTACCCTCCTCTACACTAATGCTCCCATGATGGTTTTTGATGAAAAATAAGCAAAAAAGAGGCAACAAAATAAAGAAACTAGCTGCTAAATTATATTGTTCTGGCGTTATATAGAACATCCTTGTTAATATATCGCATTTCTGTTGGAGAATGCCTTAGGGCTTGTTGAAACAAGCACTTTGGCTGTCTTCCCAGGCAGCACATAGTGTTTCTAACAAGACATCATGCCAATGCAAACACCCAGTATTGTAATTTTAGAGGTTTGGGGAGATGCAGGGAACTCTGAAGGTTCAAATGAGATGGAATGCAGTGATTGCTGGTCTGCTGCTTTAGATTCATTTATGTTAGTTACTCCAGGGCTGAATTGCCAGGCGAGAGCTGCCCAGCAATATTGTCTTGTTGGATCTGCACCCCCCTGGAATGCATTGAAGGGCATTCATATTCCATACAACTGCAATGCAAGACCTTGATGTGTTTCGTCAGTTTTAGTGACAGAGGTTCCCCATAGACAACGGTTAGGTGCACATATATGGGAAAGAGAGGGGTAAAGATTTACGTGACTCAAATTAAAGAGGACCTGCCATCTTCAAAATGCAGTGCAATCTGCAGGCAGCATGCTATAGAGCGGGAGGAGCTGAGCAGATTGATGTATAGTTTTATGGGAAATGATTCAGTAAAATTTCAGTATTTCATTAATTTAAATCCCTGTTCATTCTGGGTTTGGAGCTCAGAAGGAGGTCCTACAAGTGAATGACAACCATCTCTGTTGAAGTAGAAATTAAAGGGGTTATTCCATGACTAATGTAAAAAAAATTAAATCAGACATATAGTACATGACAACCTCTTTCTAATAAAGCTAGAACCAGCCCTGTACCTCACATGGATCCAGAGATCTCCCCGTTCACTTTTCCAATTGCTCTGCTAGACGTATATATTAAGGGTGTGTGTCCTGCACTGAGCGTGTGCATCTACTTCAGCGAGGTGGACAGAGAAACAGGAATAAAAACAAACAGAAGGTGGCGCTATACAGATACATTTTATTGAATAACTAAATTTTTTATTACAGGCAATTACAAAAGTATTCAGAACCAGGTGCTGGTTTGAAAACTGGGGATTTTTTTTTCATGGGACAAGCCCAAATGTAATGCCTCCTGCACACAACTGTAACCGTTTGTTTGTACAGCTCTCCCCAGCCAATACCTATTTCAGGTGGTGAAAACTGCTGACAGATTCCCTTTGAGTTACTAGTGGTGGAAGAGGAGGATGAGAATATAATAGAACATGGTTAGATGATTGGTGAAATAAATTTGTAATATCAGTGTTGAACTGTTCATACTAATTAGATTAATCGCAGATTAACCAATTTCGGTGGGACTAGCTGACCATCTAATATGTATAGTAATCTCTTAACTTTCCCTCAAATGTGAGATGTTGGGGAAAATAAGGATTTGATTTAAACACACCCGATCCTTTTGCTGTGTCTGGCAGTGGCTTACTCCCCTCTACCCATTCAGAACACATGTATACTTGGCGGAACCAAACCTGCATGGTGGGGAGTCGAGTGGAATAGCTGTCAGTAGCATGGAACGGTTTTTGTCTGGCCGAATCCTGGGATTTATGCCAAGGAGCTTCCGTATCCCTACCGGATCCTATTATATACAATGGTGGTGCGCGGGACTATCTGGCTATGCCTACTCCAGAGGACTCCAGCAGGCTGTTCTCTGCCGGAACAGTCTACAGGATAAGCTTTGCCGCGTGAAGATAGCCTTAATTGAATATTAGATATAAAGACTAAACTGCATTAAAAAAAAGACTAAACTACATTGGCTTAGAAAGTTTAAAAAGGGTTATCAGAGAGAATTAAACAACCTCAGATGCAGCTCACTGGGTTTCTCTTGTCTGATAAAGTGTTAAAAATCCTCTTCCACCTAGTCCACCACTTCTTTTTATTTAACCTCATACTAGGTTTGGCAAGCAGATTCCTATCCTCTTAAATTACAAATCGAATTAGTTACATAAGTATATGGAGAAAAGGGATTAGATAGCAAGTATTAAATTACTTTGGGCTAAAATCTTGAGTTTTATTCTTTGAAATGGTTGAAATCCAGTTTGATCAATACATTTTGAATTGAGCTATGAATCATGATGTCATTAAATTGATGATGTCATAAACGTAACATGCTGTTCTAGTACATCATAAATTTTTACACGTATTTCATTAAAAACATGAAATATTATTTTACAGATTTCACTCTTGTCATTGCAGCGAGCCCCCGTGGAAGTTAGTGTAGAGGATGGGAGTGGTAATGGCCCTGATGTGATGTTGTGTCTTGTTGTCCTACCTTAGGCTGTCGCTCCCCGGGGTCCGTTGTAGTCAAAGTTATAGTGCAACGTAGATACATACAGTAGCGGCAGGCTTTAGTGCAATTCTCTCTGGCACTAGCAAGGATATGGGGGCAGGTTGGTGGTAACCACTAACTGTAGGTGATACTGGCCTAGTGGTTGTTTGGTGTAGGGTGGCTTAGCTGTAGTCCCTCACTTCTCAGCAGTGTCTGTAGAAGCTGAATTTAGCCGTTCACTCTGCTGTCTCAAGGCTTTACTTTAAGCAATGGTTCTTTGTGGAGAAATCTGTAATAGGAGAGGGAGCACTGCAGGATGCATCCTCTCCACACTGTAGCTACACAGGAAATCCCCACCCTTGGCAGGAAGCAGGACCAACCCACTTTCTCCAAAAGGGAAGGAACAGGGGGTTAATCCTGTTCCTGTCAACCTTTGCCATACCTTCCTTGCTGGTAGTAATAGCCAGGGGAAAAAAAAAGTGAAATATGCTGCATAAAAATAAACAATTTGTAGTACCCCCAGGTCTGGGGTACTACATCATCACCACATGGGCACCCCCTGCCGCTCGTTTTTCTCCATACGTGGGTACTGATGGGACCTTCATGATACCACCGAGACAGGTCATGCTGTTCACCACTCATTGGCATATCCATCGATATAGAGAAACAACAGGTGCTACAGGATGTAGATGGCCAATGACAAAATGTAATGTGCCTGAGGACCCACAGGACTATGATGCTGCAATAAGGGATGGAGGCAGAGACATGAGGTGCAGTGCAAGCAAGATATTACCGGTAGCAGTCAGGCAGATAAGCTTGGTGGTTACAGATACTGTATGTATGCTGTTCAATGCTTTTCAGGTTTCAGTCTCTCAAATGAGGGCACACACTTACAGGGAGATTTATCAAAAGTGGTGTGAAGGAAAACTGAAAGACTTGACCATAGCAACCAATCAGATTCCACCTTTCATTTTCTAAAACAGCTCTGAAAAATGAAATGTGGAATCTGATTGGTTGCTATGGGCAACTAAGCCAGTTCTACTAGACAGCAGTTTTGATAAATGTCTCCTTTATCAAAAAAAAAGGAAAGATGGTGTGTAAAGGCAACTACT
The DNA here is from genome assembly GCF_014858855.1 of Bufo gargarizans. NCBI lineage: Eukaryota > Metazoa > Chordata > Amphibia > Anura > Bufonidae > Bufo > Bufo gargarizans. The sequence goes on from NC_058080.1 coordinate 620,627,219, forward strand.
CACACTTCTGCAGTGTCCTATTCACTGCTGCTCTAGACTGTCTTTCTCTTAGACCATCTCTACTCCCGCTAGTAGCTTCTGGGTTTCACTCATAGCCATGGCCAAACCCCTTGCTTTACACTGCTCCACTTCACTATGCTGGAGCTCAGCTTCCTTCCTGATGATGGGATGGTGCACGAAACCCAGGTATACACTCCAAACTGGTTTGGCTGCAGCTAAGGCTATTTTCACACTTGTGGCAGTGTGATCCGGCGGGCAGTTCCGTCGTCAGAACTGCCAGCCAGATCCGCCGATCTGGATGTCACTGAAAGCATTTGTGAGATGCATCCAGATGCGGCTCCGTCTCACAAATGCATTGCAAGAACGGATCCGTCTCTCCGCTTGTCATGCGGACAGACGGATCCGTCTTGTATCTTTTTTCAAATTTTTACCAGTCTGCGCATGCGCAGACTGGAAGGACGGATCCGGCATTGTGGTATTTTGGATGCCGTATCCGGCACTAATACATTCCTATGGGAAAAATGTATTCAGGCATGTCTTCAGTTTTTTTTCGCCGGAGAAAAAAATGTAGAATGCTACGGTTTTATCTTTTGCCTGATCAGTCAAAATGACTGAACTGAAGACATCCTGATGCATCCTGAACGGATTTCTCTCCATTCAGAATGCATGGGGATATGCCTGATCAGTTCTTTTCTGGTATAGAGCCCCTATGACGGAACTCTATGCCGGAAAAGAAAAAAACGCACTCTGTGCACTGGACTGAGTAGGACACACTTGGTGGTGGGATCTCCTGACCTCTTGCTGCAGACACTCTTGCTGCTTCTCTGTAGTGTTGATCACAAATATTCGAATTGCGAATTTTAATCGCGAATATCGGCACTTCGAGAATTCGCGAATATTTCGAATATCGCAAAATCTATTTGTAATTGTGAATATTTGATTATTTGATTATTTGAATGCGAATTTTATGCAAATTTTTGCAATCAAGAAAATAATGCCTGGAAATCACAAATTCGCGAATTTTCGAATATATGGCGAATATTCGCGAAATATCGCTAATTCGAATATTGCCCCTGCCGCTCATCACTACTTCTCTGTTCAAGACTTACATGTCACTACCTATGGGAGCGCCGAAAATAGCCAAGCGCTAGCTCGGCTATTTCCATAAACCCCGTAGAAGTGAATGGAGAAGAGTCCGTGCTTTTGCTGTGTGCTTCCCAATCATTTCAATGGGATTTCGAAAATAGTTGAGCATGCTCGGCTATTTTTGTTGCTGCCACAGGAATGACTGGAGGGATGCTGCGCTTGTGCGGTGCTCCCTCTGGCACTTTACAGGCTCTGTTCTAAGTATAGGTGCAGACATTAGGGGCATATCCTAGCGATAAACCACCAATGTCCGAGATGGGAATACCCCCTTAAATAACAATATTATTCATTTAGGCACTTTTTTGGGGGGCTCCTATAGAGGGAAAATCTAACAATGCAATATATAACATACACTATGGGCACGTGTAAAATTCAAACAAATCAGCATATAGTGATCATTTTAATACATGCATTTCCCAAAACTTACAGTGCACATTCGGTAAGGTACATTTTTGGGATATTGAGTTCAAATGCAGAGATTTTAAATTCAAATATTTGTATTTCTTTTTAGGGAACTAGTCTATGCATTTTTATTATTAAAGGGTATTAAAGTTATCTCACCAAGTGGCTTTTATTATGTAGAGGAAGTTAATGCAAGGCATTTACTAATGTATTGTGATTGTCCATATTGCTTCCTTTGCTGGCTGGAGTCACTTTTCCATCGCATTATACACTGCTCATTTCCATGGTTACGACCACCCTGCGATCCATCAGCGGTGGTCGTGCTTCCACACTATAGGAAAAAGAGCTCACCTCTCTGCTGGCCAGGACTGTGGAAGTGCACATAGGCTGGTGCTTTTTCCTATAGTGTGCAAGTACGACTACCACTGCCGGATTGCAGGCTGGTCGTAACCATGGAAACGAGCAGTGTAAAATGTGATGGAAAAATGAATCCAGCCAGCAAAGGAGGCAATATGGAGAATCACAATACATTAATAAGTGCCTTGTATTAACTTTCTCTACATAACAACTGCTATTTGCTGAAGTGAGACAATCCCTTTAAAGGGGTTGTGCATGCGCGCACCGTGTGCGATCCCATCTCCTTCTGCTGCTGTTAGCTGAGTTTCAGCACCGCGCATGCGCAAGACTTTAGCAATCGAGGCCAAACTGCAGGCTGTCACCCTCAGGCAGGGGGGTGGGTAGGAGGCATGGTTACCTTGACTTGAAGCTGACCGGCAATATAGCGCGTTTTTTTTAGCTTATACAGTCTTGTTCTCAGCCATAGCAACGTGCCCCTGCGCTTTGGGATGTGCTGACTGACCCCCTTTTTCTTTGCAGTTTGTGCTGGAGGTGTGGCTGCCTCCTTAGTCGTGCACTCCTGACCTGCTCGTTTGTCCCACAGGTTGATTTTAATTAGTGTTAGTATTTAGCTTGGCCTGCTCCCCCTCACTCACTGAAGCCATATGGCACCAGGAGAGAGATAGTGTGTGGACTCTCATTGCAGTCCTTGGTGACCATGTGGCGCCAGGGGTGGTGTGGAGTGGGCCCGGCGTGCATGCTGGTTACTGCTTTCCCTGGATATAATGGAGAGGCCATTTTGGCACCGAAAATGACAGAAATTCAGGCGGATCCAGCATGTAAGTGGAACCTGCACTTTCTGAATTATATGATAGCCGCTATGGCACATAACAGGTATATTTAGTGTTAGGAACCCGTCTAACTAGAGATTGCCTTGACGTTCGGCAGACGGGCTCAAATAAATTTGCCAAGTATCTCTAACTTATTAGTTCAGCATTTGATATTATGATGCAATTTTGTACTTTATTTGGTTTGCAGTGAGCTGTTGCATTACTTGTTTTGTTTAACAGTCTTGTTCTCAGCCATAGCAACGTGCCCCTGCGCTTTGGGATGTGCTGACTGACCCCCTTTTTCTATACACCATCGGACTACAGGATGAAACATATGATTATTATCAGGCTGCGGGCTACTACGAGGTACTGCTGGCGGGTGTCGATGCATTTTTGAGGTGACAGGTTCCCTTTAAGTTCTTTTATTGCCATAGGGCTGCACACTGATGATGAACTGCATGGTGGAAGGAGTTTTTTGCACTTGCCACATGTCGGTAAGCACCGTGCTGTGGACCCAGAAGTAATGAGAAATCAGGCCAGCTACGCTTCACAATCTGAGAAATATGATATATTGCAAAGACTCTCTCAAAATGTGATAATTTTAAATAACTTGCAAATGAACTAAGAACACTTTATATATCACGTTTTACAGGCAGTGTTATCATTTTAACCAGTCAGAAGATGGTGATTGCATATTTTGATACCCAATAATGCTTCTGCATCAGTGACCCCCCCTGCTGCCCGCAGTAATGAAACACTGGTGTATCATAGCTTGCCAGTGTTTGTAAAATTATACTATATTTAATATATTTAACATATTGGGTAGATGTTTAGGTTGCACCATTTTTAACGATTCTCCCTTCACTTCCTTCCAAAATAATACAGAAGAGACCCAAGCATAGTATTCCTCCAGGGGTCCCATCAGACCTCCATACTGACCTAGTTAAAAACACATCCCAAGAAAGAAGATGGAGGCAGCATATCCGGTACAAAAATCCCTTTAATGGGAACCGCCAAGTGAACAAGCATGCAACAGGTCGTGACGTTTTGGCTGATTCACAGTCACAATTATACCCATGATGTTTAGATTGAAACAGCAGAGACCTGCCAGCTATGGCGCCCGCCGCACGTGCGAGCAGGCGCCATGTTTACACATCGCTCCAGCGGTTCCATCATGGCTATTTTAACCCGTTCGCTACCAGCGCCGTACATGAACACCATTGAAAGTCAACGGGGGACGGATGGTAAATGCCGAGCTGAACACTTGGTGCCTCAATAGCATCTCAAAGTTCCTTTTCTGGGTGATGGAAACAAAAAGCATGTTTAGCACGATGTGTTTATCATCAACACCTATTAAATTCAAGGGCCAAACAAAATACTGTGGTCAGCACCCCACAATGCAACACAAAAGATAGCAACAACCGGAAAACTATAAGTTAACAAATCTTTATATCACATGATTAATTAAAACCATTTACATGTAAAAATACCAAATTCTCAGGTGGTTACACAAAACATTAGACAAAACGCTCAGGCAGGCAAATAGGGGTGGCAGTTTAGAACATATAACTTTTCATCAATAGCATGCATAGAGGAACACTACACACATTATACAATATCAAGGTGCTTTAAACAAGTAAACATACACTATAACTATGTCAGTCCAATAGCAGCCAAATAAATGTTAATACAACCATGTCATAATGCCAGCCACGTGTCCTGCGCCCCGACACGCGTTTCGCTCAATGCTGCGTCAGGGGGTGATGGTTGCATTAACATTTATTTGGCTGCTATTGGACTGACATAGTTATAGTGTATGTTTACTTGTTTAAAGCACCTTGATATTGTATAATGTGTGTATTGTTCCTCTATGCATGCTATTGATGAAAAGTGATATGTTCTTTAAAAACTGCCACCCCTATTTGCCTGCCTGGGCGTTTTGTCCCATGTTTTCTGTAACCACCTGAGAATTTGGTATTTTTACATGTAAATGGTTTTAATTAATCATGTGATAATAAAGATTTGTTAACTTACAGTTTTCCGGTTGTTGCTATATGATGTGTATATGTGATACACTGTATTGGAGATGCTTTCATATGTGAAATGAGGTGACAGGCTCCCTGTAAATGCTTCTAATCCCAATAAAATTGGAAAATGAATTATAAAGTTTACTTTGTCTCGTATCCAATCAACCAATATGAGAATCTATGCATATCGTTATTGAATGTAACAGGTATACAGCTCAGCATTGTACGATATATAACACTCAGCAGTCCAATTATCCATCTTCATATAGTCGACTTTTCACTTGACAACCAGGTTTTAATGGCTTAGAAGGTAAATACTAAAGAACAGTAGTACTAATTGTTCTCATTAGTAACAATTGCTACATTGACATTGCTCTCTAGGCAGCGTCAGGAGGCATATGGCTGGCCACTTACAGCCGGATTCCTAAGGCAGGGGTTACACCTACAGTTTTTGTACTCTTGATTGATTTCAACAATTGATTGTCAGCTGTATAGTGCACACGGTTTGGACTACTGGTAGTCTAATGGTTGAATAAAAAGTGCTAGAAAAGTCCAGGTCTAGCCCCAGTGTAAATACCTAACAAAGCAAGTTATTTGATGCTTAGGCAGTATACATACCGATCAACCATAACATTCACAAAAGCTGGTGAATTGAAGACATTATCTGATGTCAATGGTGCTGTTAAGGGGTGTGATATATTGGACCAAAGACAATATTCAGTTCTTGAAGTTTATTTATTGGAAGCCAACGAAATGGGCAAGTGAAAGGGACTGAGCAACTTTGAGGGTCAAATTGAGATGACTAGAATACAGGTTAGGAATATTTCCAAAATGATAGGTCTGGTTGGGTGTTACTGCTATGCACTGGTTATTATCTACCAAAAGTGGTCCAAGAAGAACCAAACCATTAGACTCATGGGGAGCAATGGCTAGCCAGTCTGATTCAATGACCCAGATTGCTACTGAAGCACAGATTGCTAATAAAGCTAAAGTGACCCTCCAAGCTACCCATTACTAAGGCTCAGTCCCCCCAGTATATGTTCCATACTGGTGCTTTATTAATCTGTACTTTATAATCAGTCTGCCCTTGCTCTAGTACATACACTGACTCCTGTCTGCCACCAGGAAATTCCCTATTGAACCAGGCACAATGCCCTATGATGCAAGCTCAGCTGAATGCAATGACACTATTCACTTAGCAATTTGTTCCTTCATTCTGGAGAAAAAGTACTTTTAATCCATATGCAAGCGAGCAGCTAAGTGCCCTGAGGCGGGCCCAAGTCACTGTATGCACCCTTAGGGGTCTTTCACATGAGCGGATGCTGTGCGGGTAATCTGCTGTGTGAAGGAGAGCCAAGCCCCGTTCCGGACAGCAGAGACACGGAGCATTAACGGTCGCAGCACGGCAAATATGCCGAGAGGCGGCCAGACAAAAACCGCAGCGGGACAAGCCTAACACCAGTGTGAAAGAGGCATAAGGCAAGTAAGAGAAGGCAGTCTTATGGTCTGGGCAATGCTGGGGAACTTTGGATCCTGGTATTTATGTGGATGTTACTTTGACATGTACCACCTACCTAACCACTGTTACAGTGTAGTCTATCCCTTCATGGAAGCTCTACTCCCTAATAGCAGTGGCTGCTCTCAGCAAAGTAATGCTCCCACCACACTGCAAATATTATTCAAAACTGTTTGAAGAAGATGACACAGAGTTTGTTAACATGGCCTTCAGATTCCTTAGATCTCAATCCTATTGAGCATCCGTGGGATGTGCTGGAGAAATAAGTCCGATCCATGGAGGTCTCACCTCACCTCGCAGGACTCATCTTGTGAAGCCCATGCCTTGATGAATCAAAGTTGTTTTGGCAGCATGAAGAAGACCTCCACAATATTCGGTAGGTGGTTTTAATATTAAGACTGATCAATGTATACCATTCAGTTAGTGATTCATTTGGAAAGTATTAGAATAATATGCTGCTGTTGCAAATGACTGATTTTAATAAGAGAAATCTGAATTTCATAAAATGTGTATTTTGAGCACTTATTAACAATGTCAAATATTTAGATTTTCCAAGAAAAACAATAGTTTACCTAAACTATGGCTGGCAAGCAGTGTGCATATGGCGATAGAGGACTAGCTGGTTATATGGTCAATGTACATATGCCACCTATTTGTCACTATGGATTTGTTTGTAGAGTTGTAACTTTGCAGGTGGATGGTGACAACAACACTAAAGGTGGATTTAGATGAGAAGCAGGGCCGGACTGGCCATAGGGCAGACCAGGCATTTGCCCGGTGGGCCGGGCTGAACACAATCAGCCGGGCCGCCAGGTGAGTTTTTTTTATTTTATTAATGTGGCAGGCAGCAGCCGGGCAGGAGTGGAGATGAGCGCTCCCCAGTGGTGTAACTATCAGGGAAGCAGCTGCTTCGGGGCCCGAGAGCAGTCGCTGTACTTCGTCACCCAGGGCCCCTGTCAGAGCAGCTGATTTCTCCTGCACTTGCACTCTGTCACTGACCTGACATCGGTGACATTGCTCCGCCTCTCCAACTCCTCAGTTCTTATGATGGACAGTAGTGACCAGCAACAGGACGGTCCGATGTGGGCGGAGCTATCATAGCCCCGCCCCTTTTCTACCCGCGAAGCGATTCCTGCAGCCTGAACCTTTCCTGCCCAGCATGCTGAACACCAGTTGGATTGCCAGTTTGCCACAACTGCACCAGTGTGTCATGGTCTTACCTCCTTGCTGTTCCCTTCGTTTGACATGTGCTGGCGGCCATCTTGGTTTCTGGGTTTTCTTGTAGCCTCCCACCCTGCGGCTCCTCCTTCCCACTGGGAGGAGCTGGATGCCTAGCTCATATATATAGGAGGTCTGTGGCTTCAGTTCCTTGCTTGGTCCTCCTGTGTTCACATGCTTCCAAGACTGCTGCTGCTTCTGGTTCCTGATCCTGGCCTCGTCTGACTACCCCGTTGGTTCCTGATTCCGGCTTCGTCTGACTACCCCGTTGGTTCCTGATTCCGGCTTCGTCTGACTACCCCGTTGGTTCCTGATTCCGGCTTCGTCTGACTACCCCGTTGGTTCCTGATTCCGGCTTCGTCTGACTACCCCGTTGGTTCCTGTTCCTGGCTTCGTCTGACTACCCTTCTGGTTCCTGACCTCTGTCTCCACAAGACCCTGCTTCGGTTTAGCCATCCGTTCGGACTTTGCTTACGGCTTGCTCTTCAATAAAACCTTCTTATTTTCCACTTATCTCTTGTTGTACGTCTGGTTCATGGTTCCATGACACAGTGATGTGAGTAGCAGGGGAACTGCGGTTATATTCAGCTTTTCCAGACTGTGCACATGTGACCTGCAGTACAGTAGGAAAGCTGGGTGAATTATATCCTGAAATGTCATCCAGCTTCCCTGCTATCCTGCATGGCACAAGTGCAGAGGCATCAGAGTATGGGGGAGAGGCACAGCAGGAAAGCTGGGTGTCTATATATGTGTATTTTATATGTGTGCGTCCATGTATGTGGTGACTCTGTGCATGAGTGCGTCCATGTATGTGGAGAGTGCGTGTATGACTGCGTCCATGTATGTGGTGACTGTGTGCATGAGTGCGTCCATGTATGTGGAGAGTGCGTGTATGACTGCGTCCATGTACGTGGAGAGTGCGTGTATGACTGCGTCCATGTACGTGGAGAGTGCGTGTATGACTGCGTCCATGTACGTGGAGAGTGCGTGTATGACTGCGTCCATGTACGTGGAGAGTGCGTGTATGACTGCGTCCATGTACGTGGAGAGTGCGTGTATGACTGCGTCCATGTACGTGGAGAGTGCGTGTATGACTGCGTCCATGTACGTGGAGAGTGCGTGTATGACTGCGTCCATGTACGTGGAGAGTGCGTGTATGACTGCGTCCATGTACGTGGAGAGTGCGTGTATGACTGCGTCCATGTACGTGGAGAGTGCGTGTATGACTGCACTATGGGGGCATCTACTGGGGGCCCTATATACTGGCACCCATTATAGGTGGGCACTATGGAGAAGTGGGGGACAAGAGCACAGTGAGGGCATTATATAGGGGCATTTAATACTGGCACCCATTTTGATGCCACTATGGGGAAGGGAGGAAAGGAGCATTATGGGGGTATCTATGTGGAGCATTTTATAGTGCCACATTATGGAGGGCACTATGGAGACGGGGAAGGAGCACTATGGGGGCATCTTCTGGGGGGACTATATAGGAGTATTTTATACTGGCACAAATTATTAGGTCACTATGGGCACCTAAGCTCAACTGGACACTAAGTGTTTTTTGTAGTGGCACACAGTGCAGGTCATTGGAACACATGAGGGCACTCTGGGGACATTGGCTCTACTGGGGGCACTAAGAGGAGGTATTTCTTTTTTTACTGCCACACGACGGGGCATTTTTTGTACTGGTGCACATTGTAAGGGGGGGGGGGGGTTCTACTGTCACACATTATAAAGAGAATTCTTACTATCGGGGTATTATGGTGGGCTTTCTTACAACTGGGGGACTATGGGAGCATTATTACTTGTGGGACACAATTACTGTTGGGGGCACTGTAGGAGCACTATTACTACTAAATGCGCTACGGCAAAGAAATAATTACTATTGTTGGGACTATGGGAGCATTATTACTTTTGGGACACATTACTGACTTTGGGAGCACCATTACTTTGGGGGCACCCTGGCACAGCATCAGATTATCACAGTTCTTTTTGCAGTATAGTTTTGGGGAGCACAGCTTCTCAGTATTGGGGGTGCATGATGGGATGTTAATTGGAGGATGATGGAAAAGTTGGAAACTAAGATGTCTGTCAAACTCTGCAGAGACGTGAGATGGCTGAAAGAAATTATCACGGTGGTCTGGTCTGAATGGAGAAGATGAAGAAAGAGAACGTCTACATCAGAGGAGACGTCACTGGATATAAGAGGTATGTGGCGCTGTATGAGGCTACTTTCACATCTGCGATAGTGATCCTGGCAGGCTGTTCCAGCAGAGAATTGACTGGATCCAGCACTGCTGGATGCAGGCGGAATGCCCGCCAGCCCCATTAACTACAATGGGGTACGGCAGAGATCCGGCCACAATCTGGGAAAAATGCAGAGAATCAGCGGGACATAAACCGCTGCATGCTGTGCTTTGTGTCCTGTCGATTCCTTGCATTTTCTGCCGGATTAGGTGGCCGGATCGTACTAAGACCCCTAATGTCACCTGGGGACCCCCAAAGAAGCTTGTGTGTTGGCTGAAGCCTTCCTATCTTACTGGTGGCTGGCCCTGCCGCTCAATTGTGCTTCCGGCTTTGGCTCCGCCCCTAGACTGCAAGGGGGTGGGGCCTGTTGTGGGTCATGTGATTGGGCTGCTCAGTCAAAAATGCCCGGGCCTATTTTTTTGTCCCAGTCCGGCCCTGACGAGCAGATAATCATTACGATTCAAGTGCAAGCGATGGACGATGGACGATGGACAGGAATCGTGGCATGTAAATGTTTCTAACGATTGAGCGATCTGACCAAAAACACTCGTTCAACGTCTGTGAATTGATGCAAACATGTACGGTCTTCGTTTTTTGTTAATGATTTGTACGGATATCACGCTGCTCCTCTCTTATGCTCCACATTATGGGGCTGGTACACATCTTGTGGTCTGGCTCTGTAATGTGAGGCACAGTTAGTCCTCTCTGAATTGAGCCGGACACACTTGATAGCTAGCTTCCCCCACCTAAGCCTGCAGACACCTCCATTGTCCAGTGTCCTACTACACTGCCTACTACAGTGTAGGCTACAAGCTAGATCACAGGTCACATATTGCCGATGGTCTCGTGCTAAGAAGTATAAATAGTGGATGTAGTGGGTATAAGCAGTATATACAGCAGTGTACTGACATGTGAGGTATGAGGTATAATAGATGCCGTGTGTACAGATATATAGCATATACAACAGTGTACTAATATCTGAGGTATAACAGATGCGGTGTGTACAGATATATAGCATATACAACAGTGTACTAATATCTGAGGTATAACAGATGCAGTGTGTACAGATATATAGTATATACAACAGTGTACTGATATGTGTACAAGGTATAAATTACACCAAATATATCAGTACACTGCTGTGTATATACTATAAATCTGTACACACTGCATCTATTATACCATATAATAGATGCACTGGGTATGGATATAGAGCATTAGGCTTAGTATTAGGGTTAAAGGGACACTGACAGGCCTTCTGAGCATAATTAGCTCTTTATATGCCCCCCTAGGTCTTATAATAAGTTCCCAATTCATATAAGTATTATCCCTGTGCGCATTATGAAACGTTAAAAATAATCTTTATAATCACCTGTCCTTTCTGCCCAAGGGGCGTTCTTTGTGCCGCATTCGTGCCCAGCCCGCGCCCCAACTGCCGGATCCTTAGACACACCCATCTCATTAGTATTCACTTCGCTGGGCGGTATTTTCTTGTCCCCGACATTCGGAGATCCTGCGCATGCGCCCGGCACCCTCGCTCGCTGGGATCACATTGTGCCAAGTGAATACTAATGAGATGGGCGTGTCTAAGGATCCGGCAGTTGGGGCGCGGGCTGGGCACAAATGCGGCACAAAGAACGCCCCTTGGGCAGAAAGGACAGGTGATTATAAAGATTATTTTTAACGTTTTACAATGCGCACAGGGATAATACTTGAATTGGGAACTTATTATAAGACCTAGGGGGGCATATAAAGAGCTAATTATGCTCAGAAGGCCAGTCAGTGTCCCTTTAAGGTTAGTATTAGGGTTAGGAGTTAGTATTATAGTTAGCATTAGGAATCAGGGTGAATATTAGGGTAAAAATTAGGGGTTAATAATAGGGTATAAGGGTTAGAGTTAAAGGGGTTTTCCGAGATGTTTTACTGATCACATATCCAGACACCTGCTTTTCCTATGCCGAGTGATGACACCAAGCACAGCCGCTATACAATGTACGGTACTGTGCTTGGTGAGCAAGGGGAAGGCAACTGCACTCACAAAAAAAAGCTGATTGGCGGGGATCCCAGGCAGGGGTGCACCTAGCCTTTCTGCTACCTAAGGCAAAAACTGAAACGGCGCCCCTTCCTTCCCAATGCCAGTTTCTTAACCTAATCTGTTCCCTTCAGCCCATGGCCCTTCCGCTGCCTCCCTCTTGCCCCTACCTGGTGCTGCCTGAGGCGATCAGCTCACCTCATTCGTGGTGCACCCCTGCTCCCAGGTGTCAGACCCCCACCGATCAGTATTAAAATCCTTTTAAGATTAGGGTTAGTATTAGGGGTTAGTTTTTAGGGTGAGTGCATATGGAGAGTAAAGGGGAGTACCACCCTTTACCCTCTCCTTTCTAGTCTCATCCTACAGTGTAGGAACTGTCCAGGTTTAAAAAAGCTTCTCCTGATCTTTGGTTCCACCTCGCTCTTGTGGAAATGCAGCACCTAGACACAATGGCAGGCTGTGCATACAGGGGGAGTGCAGCTTCTCTGGGTACTAAAGAGTGACAGGAAAAAGTATTGCAATATCCAACATCACCCCGCTGGAACATTGACTTCTGGCAAGGTAGAACCTATTTCAAATGATCTTGCATCTGCAGGTCTATACGACATCTGGTACCTAGATACAGGGGAAAAAAACTATGCTTTATTATGGTCACAAAAGACTGACAGTGATGCCTGGTCTTAGCTCTCTGCACCTTTATCTAGGGCTCCTTCTATAAAGTTTTACACTGAATTAAAAGCAGGATGTGATCTAAGGCCTGACGTGGCCTGATGACCTGAGTGAAGAGCAGACATTCTTCTTATAAGACAAAATCACAGTGTGTCCGTACAGCATCCTGAGGGACATCTCCACATGAAGGTTATAGTTTTTACTGTAAGAAAATCCCTTTAGCGAGCATTATTGTGCATTAAGAGAACTTACTTTATATCAGAACAGATATACTGTAACATTGTCCTAGAAACTGTAGATATTCTGTGGATTGCTCCTGGGAAGTGTTCCTGAAAGGACTGAATATGATTAGACCGTAGATAGAGCTTTTTCTCTGCTGGCTATATACTTTCTCCCTGAAGCATAATACTGTATATACTTTTATATCACTGAGCGGCAGCACAGTTTTATCCAACTTGTGGGTATCAGGGAATGGCCAGAATTGTCATTTTCTAAATATGGAGACCTGCTGGTTGACAGAACTTCCTTTGACCACTTCAGTACATACGGCATACATCTACTCAAACTGTGATCAACTTGCCATAGAGTCAAGTGGATACTGAAAACCCTAAAGTAATAAAACCTACAGAACGCACTAAGGTGAAGGAATTAGCTACAATTATAGAAACATGTATGTGATATGGTTGAATCTGGGATCTCTTAGCTACAAATGCCACCACAACAACCACTTAAGAGGCTGAGCCTGTGCCACCACTGTGCTGTAAATGTACAGTTCACATTAATGCCCACCCACCCCATATATATATATACAGAGCAAAAAGGGAAGGGATTGAGATTGAAGCCTGCCCAGTGATCAGCTGATATCCTCCAGCTACAGAAACCTCCAGTCCTTGCTGGGGCAAGCATCAGCTAGCTATACAATTCCCTGCAGCAACCAAACAAATGGCCGACTATGTAAGGGCTGTTTCACATGGGCGAGTCCATTGCGGGAATGGCGCTCCGTGTGCGAGTGTGATCCTCCGCTTTGAATTTGCAGGAGCGCACGGCATTATCATGATTTATAATGCTATGTGTCTCTGCATGGCCTTTTTTCCACAGAATCATACTGACCTAAAGCTGTCAGTATGATTCTGTAGAAATAAGGTCAAGCAGAGACACATAGCATTATAAATCATGATAATGCCGTGCGCTCCTGCAAGTCCAGAGCGGAGGATCACACTCACACACGGAGCGCGATTCCTGCAATAGGCTCGCTCGTGTGAAACAGCCCTAATACGTCCAACGGAGAGGGACCCACCTTTAAATCCTAATAGGGCATATGAAAAGTGGTTGTCAACACAAGACAGTCTCTTTATGAGTGTGCACCTGGCCGATCTGTTACCGAAATTTCTGCGACTGTCCAATTTATCTGAATGGACAGCGCGGACAAGAATAGGACATGTTATATTTTTTTAGCGGGGCCACAGAACGGAGCAATGGACGCGGACAGCACACGGAGTGCTGCCTGCATCTTTTGCAGCCCCATTGAAGTGAATGGGTCCGCCATCAAGACGCAAATACTGCGGCTCGGATGCGGACCCGAACAACGTTTGTGTGCATGAGGCCTTACCCTGTGTTTTACCATTTAGTATGTATGGGTGACTTGCAGTATTCCTTCCCATGTGCATAACCTTACATTTGTCAGTGTTAAACCTCATCTGCCACTTCTCTGCCCAAGCCTCCAATCTATCCAGATCCATCTATAGCTGTATACTGTCCTCTTCAGTGTTAATTACTTTACACATTTTAGTGTCATATAATTATACATATAATTATACTATATTATAATAACTATATGTAGCTATAAATATGTACATGGTAAATTTACTGTTTCATGATGATTGGTAAAGTTTTGTTGCAATGTAAAGAACATAATGACAATGATTTTTGCATAGTGTTTTCATATAGTAAACGGGTTACGAGTTATTTGATCAGAGAAGATATTGAGCATTGACTCAAACATAATTGTTTGTGTTGAGTCCCTTCACAATTTTATATTGTCACTGAGGCTACTTTCACACTAGCGTTCGATCGGATCCGTTCTGAACGGATCCGATCATATTAATGCAGACGGAGGCTCCGTTCAGTACGGATCCGTCTGCATTAATAACTTAGAAAAAATTCTAAGTGTGAAAGTAGCCTGAGCGGATCCGTTCAGACTTTCAATGTAAAGTCAATGGGGGACAGATCCGCTTGAAGATTGAGCCATATGGTGACATCTTCAAGCGGATCCGTTCCCATTGACTTACATTGTAAGTCTGAACGGATCCGCTCGCCTCCGCACGGCCAGGCGGACAGCTGAACGCTGCAAGCCTGGCCGTGCGGAGGCGAGCGGAGCGGAGGCTGAACGCCGCCAGACTGATGCAGTCTGAGCGGATCCGCTCCATTCAGACTGCATCAGGGCTGGACGGAGGCGTTCGGGTCCGCTCGTGAGCTCCTTCAAACGGAGCTCACGAGCGGACCGACGAACGCTAGTGTGAAACTAGCCTAATCTGGAACTCTAGACGAAAGGAGCTGCAATCTTCATTTACAGATTAAGGCTACTTTCACACTCGCGTTTGGTGCGGATCCGTCATGGACCTGCACAGACGGATCCGCGCTGATAATACAACCGCATGCATCCGTTCAGAACGGATCTTTTTGTATTATCTTTAACATTGCCAAAACGGATCCGTCTTGAACACCATTGAAAGTCAATGGGGGACAGATCCGTTTTCTATTGTGCCATATTGTGTCAGTGAAAACGGATGCATCCCCATTGACTTAGATTGTGTGTCAGGACGGATCCGTTTGCCTCCGCATCGTCAGGCGGAATGGAGATGGAACAGAGGCAAACTGATGCATTCTGAACGGTCCGTTGCATTAGGGCAAAACTGATCCGTTTTGGACCGCTTGTGAGCGCCCTGAACGGATCTCACAAACTGAAACCAAAACGCCAGTGTGAAAGTAGCCTTAAGTGCAACCACTATAATAGTAGCATTTCTTTAGAGGACTGAATATTCACAAGAAAAGTATGTTTCGTGGCACCTACCCTCTTATGGTGGTATACTTTGAAACTGATTAAGGAGGTCACCTACATCCACTAAATAGGCTAAATAAGTTATATAGAATTTTAAAATGTCTGCAATATAATTTGCTGGTAATTGCTTGTTGTGTGCCCTAGATTACGGAATGGGACTCTTACTCCCATAGCTGTCACTTTTCATGATTAACTAGAAGCTTTAATTGGACGAGATGTTGGGGGATCGATCAAATGGTACGGCGCAGTGATTTTTGCATACATTTGAGACCACTTTACTGCCCACAGCTCCTTTGCATTATGACTGCTCAGCAGTTGTTATAGAAGTCCTGTGTTTACTTCATTAGAAGAACATTACATACGTCTCTGCATTGATCTGCAAGCACTATGTTCTGAGGGAGCTGGAATGAAGGGGCGGGCAACAGGTGAGTATGGTTTTTTTAAACAGGCAGAGCTGCCTTGGTTTTAAATTTAGAAACAAGCATAAACCTGGAAAATCTTTTGGTATAAAACTTAAAGAGTCATTGCACTTTCACACAATTTCATTTCATTTAATAGAAAGGTATAAAGCTGAGGCCCCCATAATATGATACGTTGACCATCAATGTTCTAAAGTCATGTTGGGAAAGCCAGGAAGATGCATTGATGCTAAAGGGGTTATCCGAGATGCACTGTGCTCCCTTGTGGCTGCCACTGCCAAGATCACGTGCCGTATATAGGGCATGTGATCCCAGCGTGGTGTTAGAACCTGCAGTGCATGCGCGAGTCTGAATCTCATACAGAAGTGGAAGATGACTGGGATCATGGCACATCTCAAATATTTACTTCTGATATCTCCCACTGCTACAGGATTACGCTGATTAGCAGAGATAATATTATTCCTTACCCAAATGGGTCTTCTGGACTAAAGGGTCCCTTTAATGTATCGGAGCCTGGGAACATCTTCTACTGCCTGGGGAAGAGGGGGCAAACCAAACCCCCAAATCAGACATGTTTTACTTGACTGTTTAAAGAGGTTTTCCAGAACTACTATGGTTTTAACAGATATGCTCATGTACTCGATTACATCGTGTAAATCTTCCCTGTACTTTTTTCATCTTTGGACTCTCCTGACTAGTTTTCATCACGTTAACAAAATCACTCTGGTTTGTTTTCATCCTGTATGTAGCACTTTCTGTTCCTGTATCCAACCAAACCCGTGATGCATTTTCTTTGCCACAGCTCCAGAACTGCCCTTAACAGCGCCCAGCTAGTTTATAGCTCCTCCCACCCCGCTAGATACATAGACACTCCCCTATCACCGCCCCTGTTGCTGCTTTGACACGCCCATGAATGTAACATCACAGGAAATAGAAAAGAGCTGCATGGGCATAGTCATGTGACCACAGCCCAAAAACAGAAGATAGGAGCAATGAAGGTAAAATAAATACATAACAAAATGACAGCAGCTACATTGACAAGTGATTATTTTAAAGGATGTAGCCACAAACTAACAAACCCTTGTTATGGACCAGCACGTGTGAACATATAAAGGTCATTATTCGGGTGCTCCCCTAGTATTCACCCTTTAACCCCTACAAAAGGATCTAGCCTTCACTGCAGGAAAGCAACTGGACTGCTACCTCCTGGGAAACACCTGGTGTAGCTGGCAACTGACTGACTGAAGTCAAGCTCTTTGGTACAAGCACCAGAAGCTCAAGGTACAAAAAACACACCAAAAATGCAAGAAAATGACAGGTATAGTCTGAACAATCACTAAGACTGTAATGCTGGTATTCTGAGACCCAGGCAGCACACAATTAATGCAGAAATGGGAAAGACTTGCAGGCGGAGTATTAATGAGGCAAACGTGAGAAAGACAGGCTGGCGACTTGACTGGGGTACAGATAGGGTAGACAGACTGAAATACAAACTGAGTTTGAAAGTGCAAGGGCAAACAGGCAGCATGGCACACACTTGAAACACAGCAAGAATACAGGCAGGAGATAACGTTACTCAGGATAAACGCAGGAAAATCCCAACAGCACTAGACTATAAGAACACCTTCTCTGGTCACCACCAGGGAACCAAGTACCTTTCTGCTGGAGAGGGTGCCTTAAATATCTAGGAACCCTCAACCATTGGCTGGTGAAGGATTTGGGAGCATGTGCACTGGCCCTTAAAGAGGAGCCCTAAGGGGTATCGGGTAGAAGCATGGAGGCAGCAGTATGTAGAGGGTGTTGGTGACCAGGGCACTGGATGGCATGGTAAGCAGTGCAACATCTGCACTCACAGGGGACAGCAGGAAGGCAATGGGCACAGACCACACACCTAACATCCCCTTTTGGAATTTTAATACGAGCAAAGTTATCCGATTCCTAACTTATATTGCAATTTTCATAGAACTGCGTAGATTCAGATGTACAGTATAAGCCATATATTACTGTTCAATCATTGAATAGTTTCTCCTTTACTCACCTTCAACTATAGTCTATGGAGGTTTATAATAAAGCATAAAACTTCTCTGTAGCTCATTATAAATATGCATGTTATTCTTGAATTGGAATTAACATAATAGCACAATTTGCAGGTTTGTTCACTTAATATTTGCCTGCGGAGCAGTAAAAGGTGTGATGCTGGAGGTGTAGAAATGTAAATCTCTTGTGGAATTTATCAAATTCAAAGGAAATAATGAACAGCATTCATTATTAGTATGCGCCCCTTTAACTTTCCAGATCTGTATTCTGATCACAGCTGGAGTTATGTAAAACACTTTGTATAAATTGTCTTTGAAAGTATATAAGGTTTTCTACCATTATCCTTAGGGAGTTCAAACCACAGAATGTTATTGTTACAGTATGAAAGAATCTTCTATGTCTATGTTTCCATTACTAACACGATCCACCATACATAATAGGTGATGGTCACAGCTCACCTGCTCCCCTCCCTGAACAGGTCACAGATCATGCCTAGACCACTTTCCAATCGAAGTCGTCCATGTGGTGGCCATAAAGCATATCTCTAAGGCTACTTTCACACTTGCGTTTTTGCCTTATCCGGTAGGGATCAGCAAAAACGCTTCCGTTACTGCTAATACTACCATCTGCATCCGTTATGAACGGATCCGGTTGTATTATCTGTAACATAGCCAAGACGGCTAGGTCATGAACTCCGTTGAAGGTCAATGGTGGACAGATCCATTTTCTATTGTGTCCGAGAAAACGGATCCGACACCATTGACTTGCATTGTCCGTTTTGCTCCGTATCCCATGACTGATGCGCACCGGTATGGGAACGCAACCAAACGGAAATGCATTTTGGAGCACTCCGTTCTATTCAGTTCAGTTTTGTCCCCATTGATAATGAATGGGGTCAAAACGGAAGCGTTTTTTTCCGGTATTGAGATCCTCTACTGGATCTCAATACCGTAAAAGTGAAAATGCAACTGTGAAAGTAGCCTAAATTGTGTTAATAGAAGCTTAGGCAAGGTGGCTGCCTATCATGTACAGAAAACAGAATTTTAAAAAATCTACAATCAGAAAATAAAAAAATTAATTAGAAAATGAGCATTTATCAGTATCTAGTTTTAATTAGAAAATTGGACCCAGACTGTAAAAAGACACAAATGTACCCAGAGTAGTGGTCATTGCCCTTATTCTACATGTAGGTGAAAGGGGTGCAGTACTTATCTTGGTGGATCAACTAGCTAGGAGAAGTTTCAGTGTGGCACTGCCAACCAAAATGATCGTGGAGGCGGTTTAGTGAGTGGTGAATATAACATGAATCTCAGCATACTCCAAATAAATCAGATAATCAAACTGGGACACAAAGCAAATGCACGCTTTTGGGACCTCATGGGAGCCAAAGGAGCAAAGTTAATGGACCCAAAATGGCATGGTACCAAGAAAAGTGCCTCAGTCCCCCCTAGAAATCAATGCGGGTCTTAGTGCCCGGATCACCACTGTATGGCTTGTAAAAATGTGCATATTTACATACGGGTTTAGGCTACTTTCACACTAGCGTTCGTCGGTCCGCTCGTGAGCTCCGTTTGAAGGAGCTCGCGAGCGGACCCGAACGCCTCCGTCCAGCCCTGATGCAGTCTGAATGGAGCGGATCCGCTCAGACTGCATCAGTCTGGCGGCGTTCAGCCTCCGCTCCGCTCGCCTCCGCACGGACAGGCGGACAGCTGAACGCTGCTTGCAGCGTTCAGCTGTCCGCCTGGCCGTGCGGAGGCGAGCGGATCCGTTTAGACTTACAATGTAAGTCAATGGGAACGGATCCGCTTGAAGATGTCACCTTATGGCTCAATCTTCAAGCGGATCCGTCCCCCATTGACTTTACATTGAAAGTCTGAACGGATCCGCTCAGGCTACTTTCACACTTAGAATTTATTAATGCAGACGGATCCGTACTGAACGGAGCCTCCGTCTGCATTAATATGATCGGATCCGTTCAGAACTGATCCGATCGAATGCTAGTGTGAAAGTAGCCTTATAGAAGATGCAACTGAAGAACAGACAGATCAAAGGATTTGTCACATGGTTGGTGTCTTTGAGACAAAAAAGGCCAAATCTCAGGAGACCTAAAGATCAAAGTAATGCTGAGTTTGATTTCTTTGTGTGAAGGTGGCAGTGGCTGATGTATCTGGTTGATGGACTTCATGATTGGTGCCACGAGACATAGCATCAGGCCTACTGCCTTTACATGCATTTCTAGGGCGCCAGACAAATAATAATAGAATTAAATATCTTTGATAAGATGTAAAACTGTCATTTGGTACTATAAAAATAGTAATTGCCCATGGATGGTTGTAACTGGGAAAAGTTACTGGTTCCTGTGAATTCTGTCTTATGATGGTAACATTTGGTTAAGGATGTGTGCTCCAGTTTTTATTTTCAAGCACAGTTGGCTTTCTAGTTCACGGTAAGGGTTTGCCCGAGAAGCTCTAGCACTGAATATTTGAATCAATTATTGATGATCTCTTTCTGAAATGCAGTTTCACAGCGAGTTATTTTTTACATTTCACATTCGAGATGTACTATGAATAGCAGAATCATTACTGTAGATGTAACATCATGTAGGTCAGGGGCTTTAAAGGGAACCTGTCACTGAGGACAGCATACTGTAGTGACAGACCTGGTGTTGTCAGCAGTCTGTCACTGACATGAGGGCTACTGACCTGCTATGAGTACTGACCTGTCGAACCCCACAGCGCACACCGGTGCTGCGAGGAAGAAGAGCCGACACTGCTCACATTGAGGGCGCCAAAGGTACTGTTGTGAGACTTTAGCGCCAGGCGTAAATATGTTTTCACTGCCTGACCTGTCAGTCTCAGCGGTGGGCACACCACATAGGAGGAAGGGAGTGGAGCCTCTGGGTGCAATGGTACCACCCTTGTTGCACCCAGGGGCTCATTTACAAAGCATCAATTTTCTACAGATTGAAGCCATCTAAAGAAAAGAGACCAAAAGCATTACATTCAGCTGACATCCGCACAGCTCGCATGTCAGCTGGCTTAATCCTGGTAAATCTGGTGACAGATGCATGTTACAATAAATGCAGAAGAAAACATGTGGTTCTTCATGTGAAAGACTTTACAGATGACAGTAACATGGTTTTAGATGTTAAAAAATTAAAGGGGTTCTCCAGTTCCATAATTTATATTTTTAATCTGCCCAGAGTACCCCAAACACTGCATATTTTTTACCCCATGTTTCTATTTTTCATGTCAGCACTTTCCTCCCCCTGTTCTCAGCATTACTGCATCCGGACAAGATGTTTGCACAACATCCTCTTTTTATGGAAAACCCAGCATGCTTTGTTCTGTAATGCTTCTCAACGGTTGCTCCACATGCCACAGCGTTCCCTCTGCAACAGTCACGACCGCTACACCTATCTTCTCCATGCAGTAGTCACGACCCCTACACCTATCTTCTCCGTGCAGTAGTCACGACCCCTACACCTATCTTCTCCATGCAGTAGTCACGACCCCTACACCTATCTTCTCCGTGCAGTAGTCACGACCCCTACACCTATCTTCTCCATGCAGTAGTCACGACCCCTACACCTATCTTCTCCATGCACTAATCACGACCCCTACACCTATCTTCTCCATGCACTAGTCACGACCCCTACACCTATCTTCTCCATGCAGTAGTCACGACCCCTACACCTATCTTCTCCATGCACTAATCACGACCCCTACACCTATCTTCTCCATGCAGTAGTCACGACCCCTACACCTATGTTCTCCATGCAGTAGTCACGACCCCTACACCTATCTTCTCCATGCAGTAGTCACGACCCCTACACCTATCTTCTCCATGCAGTAGTCACGACCCCTACAACTATCTTCTCCATGCACTAGTCACGACCCCTACACCTATCTTCTCCATGCACTAGTCACGACCCCTACACCTATCTTCTCCATGCAGTAGTCACGACCCCTACACCTATCTTCTCCATGCAGTAGTCACGACCCCTACAACTATCTTCTCCATGCACTAGTCACGACCCCTACACCTATCTTCTCCATGCAGTAGTCACGACCCCTACACCTATCTTCTCCATGCAGTAGTCACGACCCCTACACCTATCTTCTCCATGCAGTAGTCACGACCCCTACACCTATCTTCTCTATGCAGTAGTCACGACCCCTACACCTATCTTCTCCATGCACTAGTCACGACCCCTACACCTATCTTCTCCATGCAGTAGTCACGACCCCTACACCTATCTTCTCCATGCAGTAGTCACAACCCCTACACCTATCTTCTCCATGCACTAGTCACAACCCCTACACCTATCTTCTCCATGCACTAGTCACAACCCCTACACCTATCTTCTCCATGCACTAGTCACGACCCCTACACCTATCTTCTCCATGCACTAATCACGACCCCTACACCTATCTTCTCCATGCAGTAGTCACGACCCTTACACCTATCTTCTCCATGCAGTAGTCACGACCCCTACACCTATCTTCTCCATGCAGTAGTCACAACCCCTACACCTATCTTCTCCATGCACTAGTCACGACCCCTACACCTATCTTCTCCATGCACTAGTCACGACCCCTACACCTATCTTCTCCATGCACTAGACACGACCCCTACACCTCCTTTCTCCATGATGCAAGCTCTGTGAAACATTACAGAGCAAAGCCTGATGGGTTTGGTTAGAAATCCCAGCAGGAAGCTGATGAAAACAGGAAGTTCTGCATGTAAACATCCTGCCAGGATGCAGTGATGCTGAAAACAGGGGGAAGTAAATGCTGAATTGAAAAACTGGCGCAAAAATATGGAGTGCTTAGAGTACTAAGAAATTTCTTTATGAGACCTGAGAACCCCTTTAATTATCTGGACACTTGCTCCAAGGTAATAAAATGTGACAGATAAAATGTTATATAGCAGTAGAAGTGGGGCCAAGGTTCGGCCTAAGGGGTAGGTGGAGGCAGATGCATAGGGCATCATTGAGGGGGGACACAATTTATGGACTTAATGAAAAATAATAAAACAAGAAACACTGCCCTGTTTTAAAATGTATTTGTCTTATGGGCACCGCAGAAATTGGAGAAGGTGATGCGTAGGGCAATAAACACATGGGGGAGATTCATCGAAACTGGTGTGAAGGAAAACTGACTTAGTTGCCCATAGCAACCAATCAGATTCCACCTTTCATTGTTCAGAGCTCCTTTGCAAAAATGATAGGTGGAATCTGATTTGTTGCTGCTTTGGGCAACTTAGCCAGTTTTCCTTCACAGCAGTTTGATAAATGTGACCCATGGCTCAGGGAACCGAGGGGAATGGGTGCATTCTGAATACCCTTTTTTGGGCACCAAAAGGGCTCATCCGGTTCCTGAGTACAGCCTTAATATTTTTACAGGGGGTTACATTATATTTTTCAAAAACAATGCCATTTGTGTCTGTGAACTGTGTCTGGTACTGCAGCTCAGCCTTATCCGCTTGAACGGGGCTGACACACAATACTAAGATTGGTGCTGTTTTCAGACCATTTTTCTGCATCTCGTGCAACCTGTAGAAGGACATGTTATACAAAGGTTACCAAAGAAACAAATTATCTGCACAAAAGGTCGATATCAGTTGCATCACATCTGTATATGTGCCTGAACCAGGACAGGGGAAGTTTTAATGAGGTTGGGATTTTTCAGACTATGGCAGTGTTAAGATTTCTCCATATTAAACCAGTTAAACATCTCAACAGGGAATATACACAGCGCACAATTTCTCTGCAGTATCCCCACAGCTCAGTGCTGAGAGCATCCTGTGTCTCCTATTATTTGATATACACATTAACAGTGTTCATTTAGCGCCTGAGAATCCTCATTTCAAGGAAACATACTAATTCATATTCTCTTTGTGATGCAGAATTCTTTAATGTTCCTAGAGATGCATTTAATGCATTACCGTCATCGTGCTGTACTCGAGTTCTGGAATGAGATCTCCTTATGTGTCACTTCAGCAAAGAGCATTTATGTAATGTATCTAATGTATTGTTATTATCCATATTGTCTCCTTTACTGGCTGGATTCATTTTTCCATCACATTATCTCGTTTACATGGTTACGACCACCCTGCAATCCATCACTGGTGGACGTGCTTCCACAATATTGAAAAAGTGCCCGCCTATGTAAACTTCCACGGTCCAGAACTTTTTCCTATAATGTGCAAGAACGGACACCACTGATGGATTGTAGGATGGTCAGAACCATGGCAATGAGCAGTGTATAATGTGATGGAAAAATGAATCCTGCCAGCAAAGGAGGCAATATGGACAATCACAATACATTAGTATTTAGTAAGTGCCTTGTATTAACTTTCTCTGCATGATAAAGGCCATTTGCTGAAGTGAGACAACCCCTTTAAAGGAGCCGTCCAGTGAATGGAGCTGAGCTACAATACCATACACAATCCATGGATCGGTGCCGCTGTGTTTTTGGAAGAGAGCAGCTATTTTCTAATACTGTACAAACCCTTTGCGTCTGGTCAGGTTAATAATTGTAAATGTCTTTAAAAAGTTATCAATCAGAATGAAGATTTGAAGAAAATATTATTCTGTTTGTCCACAAAATACGGTTTGGCAGAAGGTAATCATTTTTTGCCACGGGACAAGGATAAGTGGGCATGGTGACATCGCAGCATAGGAATAATGCGCATGATGATATAATGGTCTAAAAGCAAGTCCTTTCCTCGGCCTCCTATATACTTGTGTTCTATTTTCACCATCTATTAGTTATCACTATCTGGACCTCAGTTCTGAATGTACATGGGAATCTTTACTTGCTGAGCCAGTAGCTGTTGACATTCCGGTAGCTTGGTCCATGATTTTGATATACTATAGTAGCCGGACCTCACTGAAAATTATTTTTAAACAGTTTTAGCAAATTCATTCTGTTAAACCAGAATTGCATGGCTGTTATTATTATTTATTTATAGTAGTGATGAGCGAGAACCAAAGTATTCAGGTGTTCAGCCCAAACACATTGCTATATTCGTGTGCTTGGCCGAGCACCCGAGTATAATGGAAGTCAATGGGAGACAACCAGGCACCCCCTGCTTGGAAAAGGGGAGGGTATCTGGTCCATAAAAAAAGGTTAGAAATTGATAGAAACCCCATCAAAATGGTTTGGAAACAGCATTAAGAGAATAGCTGGATGCGTCTTAGTCTCCTATTATGTACAACATACAATAGACAACCACACAAAGGCTATATGCCAAAAGCCAGGTATGTGCAAGCCATCAATCTATCCATGAGACAGATGGCAGCCTTGTACACTATGAGATATTCCAAATCAGCTCTTATCCAACTGAGAACCAGTAAACCTCAAAGTTATTTTGCATCTGTTGGATGGCTTGGGTGGACCTGCACACCTAGATCAATATCATTAGGGTGACAACAAGTTTTCTGATTGTCCTAACATAATATTCAATAACCTTTCTATACAGTTTTGTCATGTAAAAACTTATTTGCATAAACGAGCATATGGGAAAGAAATGCAAATGAGCAGAATCTGCCTTGTTTTTCAGCTGTCATAAGACTATGAAAACCAATAGAGGGCGCTATTGAGTTATGAACAGCGCCCTCTATTGGTTTCACAGTCTTATGACAAGACAAATATTCTTGTCAGAAGACTATGAAACCAATAGAGGGCGCTGTTTATAACTCAATAGCGCCCTCTATTGGTTTCATAGTTTTCTGACAAGAATATTATACTGATTCTTATGACAAGCTTATTAGCGTAGCCTTTTGCATGGAAAATTTGCGATTAGAATATTTGTGATCTACACTAGTATGATATCTGACACTGGGAAAGCTGGGTAATAACTCAGTGATAAAATCTGACACTGGGAAAGCTGGGTAATAACTCGCGATCTACACTAAGTTATTACCCAGCTACTCCAGTGTCAGATATTATCACTGACTGACTACATAATTATTACATAATATTTGCTATATTGCTATATATTCATTTTTTTGAATATTCGTAATATTCTAAAAAACGAATATATAGCAATATAGTGAATATTATGTAATAATTATGTAGTAAGTCAGTAATAATATCTGACACTGGAAAAGCTGGGTAATAACTCAGTGTAGATCGCAAATTATTACCCTGCTTTCCCAGAGTCAGATATCATCCTAGTGTAGATCGCGAATATTCTAATTACGAATATTCTAATCGCGAATTTTCCATGCAAAAGGCTACACTAATAAGCTTGTCATAAGAATCAGTATAATATTCTTGTCAGAAGACTATGAAACCAAAAGAGGGCGCTATTGAGTTATGAACAGTGACCTCCATTGGTTTCATAGTCTTCTGACAAGAATATTTGTCTTGTCATAAGACTGTGAAACCAATAGAGGGCGCTGTTCATAACGCAATAGCGCCCTCTATTGGCTTTCATAGTCTTATGACAGCTGAAAAACAAGGCAGATTCTGCTAATTTCCATGTCTTTCCCATATGACCATGTTTATGCAAATTAGTTTTTACATGACAAAACTGCATAGAAAGGTTATTGAATATTATGTTAGGACAATCGGAAAACTTTTTGTCGCCCTAATGATATTGATCTAGGTGTGCAGTTCCACCCAAGCCATCCAACAGATGCAAAATAACTTTGAGGTTTACTGGTTGTTAGTCAGATGAGAGCTGGTTTGGAATATCTCATAGTGTACAAGGCTGCCATTGTAATGTATGCTGGCTGTTATCTGTCTCATGGATAGATGGATGACTTTTATATACTGGCTTTTGGCATATAGACTTTGTGTGATTGTCTATTGTATGTCATACATAATCGGAATATAAGATGCATCCAGCTATCCTCTTAATGCTTTTTCCAAACCTTTTTAATAGGGTTTCCATCAATTTCTAACCTTTAATTATGAACCAGACACTCTATTGTCTTCCAAGCAGGGGGTGCCTGGTTGTCTCCCATTGACTTCCATTGTATTAAATTGTATTTGGGCACCTGAATTATTCGGCCGAGCACTCAGATCTGCCGAGCATGCTTGCTCATCACTATTGTTTAGTCATTATGTAGATATTTATTGTATACTGCCATCACCTAAATCCCCCTAGTGGTGGCTCCAGAGTGTAACAGATAATCTTCCAATCAGTATATTTTTTGCTGAAGGCGGTGGCAGAGAGCTAGATGATCTACCGCACAAAAGCACGAAGGATCAAAAAATATAAATAAATCTGGGCAGTTAGAGGAATCAGATTACCGTACTCATTTCCATTATAAAGCTGCAATGTATAACAGTATATAGTCTGTAAAACAGCCAATAGTAGGACTTGAAATACTGCTGGCTAACCTGCCATATTTTCCAGCTCAGAGAAATTGCTGTTTATGCATTTCTAAGTATGTTTATACCGTTTTTTTTTTTTTTTTTCATATACAAGGTCATCTTTAAATCTTTCAGTGAGTTATAGACACTCCTCTCTAAGAACTCAACCCTAAGAGAATGATTTTTGGAATCCTTGACTGCTCATGCAGTGATATAGTATATACTTGGAAAGTACACACATAGCCATTAATGCTACATATCTAAGATCTACGGCCACGCTCCTCTCTCTTTCTTCAAACCCTACTCTAGGTCTCTGGGCTGAATGTTAAGGAGGTAGACTATATATCAAAACTATTATTATAGACAATCATTTTATTATATTACTCAGAAACACAATTCTACTTGCTGGGTTACATATTATACTCTGTCATGAGAAGTCATTTTTCTTCAAGACATTGCTTAATGCTAGATGAATGCAAAACAGAATAACAGTTCCACTTATAGCGAAACACGGGAGCCATGAAAACCTCGGTTGCATCGACCCTGTCCCCCTCCAAATACGTTGTTGCATTTAAAATGGATACGCAGTGTTGGGTTTTAAACCAAGGTCAGCATGAGTTACACATCCAGATCTCCAAAAGAATGTGATGACCAGGATATATGATGCTTTGGTCTCTGCTTTGAAAACACTGAGGCCAAAATAACTGGCAAATTAATAATTACAATGGTAAACGAACATTTGAACTGTCTGTGTTACTAGCGTTACTACACATTTTAGGCTGGGTTCACATATGTGATTTGAACTCCGGCAGTCTGTTCCGGCAGAGGTTCACTGTACCCTGCATATCGGAATACCAACGTGATCCCCATTCACTGTAATGCGATCCGGAAGGGATCCAGCTGCTTTCTGGCATTTATGCCAGCCTTGGGCCGGACAAAAAATTCTGCCTGCAGTATTTTCTGTCTGGCCAAAAGCTGGCATGTATGCCGGATACAGTGAATTCTGTCAGTCTGGGCAAAAGAAACGAGAATGCCATACTATACCTTTCTCATCCTTGAGGTTTAAGGGCGGGTTCACATCAGGATTACAAATTCCATCACTGTTTTTCGTTATAACATCGTTATAATGGAAAATAAGGGAATTTGTAAGACGGAATTCAAAACGGAAACCTTTAGAGGCATTCTGTTTTGATCCATCATAATAGAGGCCTATGGGCACCATAACAGATCCATCTGGTTTCCGTTATGTCGACACAACCTTCTTTTCTGTCCTGGATAATGGAATTTGTACCGCTGATGTCAACCCTCTCTAAAAGTTGGAACCCACTACCCCTATTCCTTGCAGAAAGGTAGACTTGCATGCCCTGTTACTCTCATTATAGAAAACGGGCAAGTGACTGTGCTCTAGACGTTCTATGTCAGCCAATGATTCAACCAACAGCCTCCAGAAACTGAACTTTTTATTAACATGCATGGTCAACTCAGCATGCATGGTCCGGCAGCCCTCACAGACATTAGATTGTCAGCAGGACCCCATCTAAATTACCCAAAAGAAATTCAATATCTTCAGCTATCTTCAGGAAGTATAATCCAACCACCCATAGTTACTGGCAAATATGGTCCTCAGCAGTGGCGTACCTACCATATAGGCAGACCACGCAGCTGCTATGGGGCCCGTGAGGAAGAGGGGCCCGCAGTGGAGGAGAGGCCCCGCCCCCGTCTATCTTCCTGTCTCCCGTCCGCTAGCCCCGCCTCCCGTCGGCTAGCTCCGCCTCCCGCCTGTTAGCTCCATTATGCCTGATTCCTCTCTGGATTGCCACTACCCCACCAGTAATGAAGTAAGTGACCACTCAGCTTTCCCAGGCTATTCCTCTGCACATATGTCATTCAGAACAGGAGGAAAGCTGGGTGCTATTATGTAATGTTCAGCTTTCCTGATGTCCTGCATGGCACAAGTGCAGAGGCATGAGAAGATATGGGGGTAGGTGGGAGTTGTGTCACCCAGCTTTCTCAGACTATTCTCATGTCTCTCCACATGTGCCTTGCAGGACAGCAGAAAAGCTGGATGCTATTACATCATGCAATGTCCCTCAGATTTCCTGCTATCCTGCAAGGCATAAATGCAGATAAGAACACGGAAAGGCAGGGGGGAGGGGTTCACCCAGCTTTCCCAGAGACTCCTGTCTGCACATGTGTCCTGCAGGATAGCGAGTAATGACAGTGTCTCCCAGCTGTCCTGCATGACACAGAGGATATGGGAAGGGGGGTACTCACTTCCTCAAACTTTTCTCATGTCTATGCGCATGTGCATGTGCCATGCTGGACAGCAGGAAAGTTGGGTGGTATTACATCATGTAACGCCCCAGATTCTTGTCAATATATGCTGAACACCTGACCTATCAGATCCCATTCTCTATAAGGCGACTTTCACACTTGCGGCAGGACGGATCCGACAGGCTGTTCACCATGTCGGATCCGTCCTGTGGCTATTTCGCGCGACCGCCGCTCCGTCCCCATTGACTATAAC
This sequence comes from Bufo gargarizans, assembly GCF_014858855.1. Classification (NCBI taxonomy): domain Eukaryota; kingdom Metazoa; phylum Chordata; class Amphibia; order Anura; family Bufonidae; genus Bufo; species Bufo gargarizans. The sequence goes on from NC_058080.1 coordinate 620,657,018, forward strand.
GGGGGCGGAGGTCTGGCGCAGCATGGCGGTGCACGCGAAACCCGCCGGACTAAAAGGTACTGCATGTCTGACTTTTTAGTCCGGCGACTTTCGCCGTGCACCATATAGTCAATGGGGACGGAGCGGCGGGACTAGGAACGGGCATGGGGGCCCAATCTAAATTCTTGCTATGGGGCCCAATGATTTCTGTGTACGCCCCTGGTCCTCAGATCTGAAGGATGATAGCTTCTTATCAACAACTGAAATCAAACAGAAACCTGACAGAATGCTTACTGTACAAACCTATTCTATGTAAAACCTGATTCTTATCAACCAAGTAGCAAACAGTCCTGTGCAACCACTCAACTCCTGACCAAATAATCCTCCCATATACACAGGATTAGAGAACAAGCTCAAATAGCGTATCCACAACATTGTAATGACTGAGTGATGCCGTTTACTAAGGCAATAAGCAATAGTAGGATTTATGTTAATACACTGATGAAGAATGCAGATATAATCTGGTTACTGTTAGTCCAAGTCTTAAGGTATTTACACACTACAACTTACTGACGCTCTCATGTACATCTGAACTGACCTTTATCACGTTCCTCTTGTACACTTGGTTATACTCACTGCAGTCAGTCTCAGATCAATGGAGGCAACTTTAGTAGTATATCATCTTCACCTTATATATGAAAACATAGTGCACATAGTTATACTTAACGTACATAAGTGTACCTTAAATGCTGTTTGTAGCATCAACATGCATGAACCATCTGGGCAAACTGTAATGCTCTGAATGTTTTAAGCTATGGCTAGATGCCATTTTCTGCTGGATGTCCTTATGTTTGGTGGCTCTTGCAGCTCTAATGTGTCTGTGAAGTTCCATAGTATTTCACTTGTTTGTGAGCCTTGATTTACACCACTTTTGGAGCACACAATTACTATACACATTTGTTCTCACGATGAACTGTATGGGAAAACATCTTCCACTGCATGTCAGTCAAGTTACGTATATCTGCCTATCGACTTTCATTTAATGCATACTTTTTTGTCATGTTGACTACTGACTACACTTTTCAATACTGTTAAACAGTATCCACATATTAATACTAGAAATGAATATCAAAAGGCCACTCATTTGTCATGTATTTGTCCCACAGAAATGTATGGCTATGTCTCAGCACAATAGGCACGAACACACAGACAGTGAACCCTAAGTGGAACCAAGCCCACTTTCGCTACCTACTTGCAGTGCAAGCCCTAGGCAGCAAGTCTGCAACTGGTAGACGTTCCCTACTCTTCTAGGTGCAGGACTGACACACACAGAAGAAACTATACAAAGATACAGTCATACAGGAATGGGTCGTAACCAGGTGGACAATGCAGTACCAAATCAGACGGCAGAGAGTAGTCAGAATAGCCAAGCCGAAGTCAGAACCAGACGGTGCCAAATCACGAGAAAGAGAGTGGGCAAAGCCAAGCTGAGGTCAATCCAATAAGCAATCTAAGCGAACACAGAACAGAAATGGGAGCCAAGCTAGGGAGTGAAAACCTATCACTGGCAATGGTATCTGGCCAGGAAGGGGTTTAAATAGATCACCGAATCCCAGGATAAGAATCTGATAGGTCATGACTCAGAGCTCCATTAGGCTGCATTCACACGACCGTATAAATGGTTTCGCATCAGTTCCGCAATTTTGCGGAACATGTTCAGACCCATTCATTTTAATGGGGCCGCAAAAGATGCGGACAGCATACTGCAAAAATCTTAGTTCCATTCCCTGGCCCCACAAACAATATAGAGCATGTCCTATTCTTGTCCACCATCGCTGGTGCCCGGACAGGTACATTTGTGACGCTATGTCATTGAATACATTGGGATACTTTTTCTTTGATAATTATTTTATTATTTAAAAAGCATTAATTTCAGGACGCTATCCATGTGATAAGGGTATACATACATGATATAAAACAAAATAAGTACAATAAGCAAAGACTAACAGTGACCGACTGGAACAGAGGGGCAGATGACCCTGCCTATGAGGGCTTACAATCTACAAGGGAAGTGGGAAGGAAACTGTAGATGAGGGAAAAAGTTGCTCTAAAGGCTGTGGAGTGACAGCAAGGTTTATTGTAGGTGGTAGGCCTTCCTGTAGACGTGGGTTTTCAGGTTGCTTTTGAAGGTTTGGATGTTAGGGAGAGTCTCATGTCCTGAGTTAATCAATAACAGAGTATGGCGGATGTACGTGAGAAATCCTGTAAACCATTATGTGAGCACCACAAAAGATTGAAAATGTCCTATTCTTGGCCGCAAATGTGAACCATGGACCCACTGAAGTCATTGGGTCCAAAAGAAAAAACGGATGCAACACAGACGTTAGTAATACTTCGCACATCCGCATCTTGCGGACTTCAAAATACATACGTTCATGTGAATGCCTCCTAGGGGTCCCAGGACAGATGCTTGAGGGACACTGACAGAGGGGGGCAGGACAAGGAGGTGTGAGTGGGAGACACTGAATGTTCAGTTGTTGAGGTATGAGGAAATCCAAGACAGGGAAATACATGATGTCAAGGGATGAGAGAGTTTGTTACAGCAAGGACCGGTGAATAACTTTTAGCTCGGGCAGCTAGCAGATCATTAGTGACTTTGGTTGTGGTGCCTTCAGTGGGATGATGATGATGATAATTAAACACATCCTTCCAATGAAGCCCATATATTTGATGTGAATAAAGTCTTAAGGTGGCCATTGACATTATACTAAGCATTTGTCAGCTATTGAATGTGTACCGCAACTTAAGTTAAGTACAATCTGACATTATCACACATCATTCAAATACTGTGGAAGACAAAAGCAATCAACTCAGTTACATAACCGTACCCTAAAACACTGACTTATTTGATGAGAAAAAAAAATGCACTTAAGTTGCTCAAATGTTACACTATACAAATTCAATGTTGTTTCCCCCCCCCCCCTTCCCCCCCTAGGATCTAAACTGACCAAAGACACAGATGGGTCCTTGTCCTGCTTCACATATCATATAATTACACCCTAAGGATATACAATAAATAAAAGTTTATAATTTTGCAAATATTCTTCTTTTATTTTCTACTGCATGATAATTTATCAAATGTATTCCCTAAACACTTTGATTTGCATAACTTCAAAGCAGAAAACTAAATTTGATTAAAAAGAAATAAGACGGTAATTAATCTGATGAATTCAGTGCTTCTCACCGTAGTATAGTAAAGTATTTCACATCTAGAAACAGGACCAAATCATTTAGTGCGAAGCAGAGGTCCTTCCCCCCACACGTGGCCGAGTCAAGCATGCATGTGTATGGTAAGTCGGATGGCAGAAGCAATAGCTCTCAGCCAAACATTTACATCTAGCGTGCATGACCACCATAGGTTTATTGCTATGTATGCGTTCTGGCAGACTGTTTAAAATATTATGGGTTAATTAACTTAAAGGGGGTGACTCATGTCCCCAATCTCTTTACATGTGTCCTATTAGTGCATATGAACAGGCAGCGATTGGCTGCAGCAGTCACGTGCCCCCTGAACATCACAGCTGCTGTCTTGTATAAAGAAAAGTAAGTGGAGAACCGGAACTGTGGCACAGAGAACTGAAGGGGAGAAACAGGCGAGTATAGGATTTTTGTATTATTATTATTTGTCATTTCGTGGAGTTGGGTGGATTTTACAATAACTTGGACAAGCCCTTTGATTTTGTGCAGCATTCCTTGTAAGGCACTGCTCACATATGCTACCCTATAGGCATCCATAGAGCCCCATTCACCCAGTGTATGTTATCATAGTGTATTTTGGCATATAGTATGCTTCAAGTAGCTTTCTTGGAAAAGAGTAGTAGACCAAAGCTAATTTTCTCAAAGAGATTGTTTTTATTTATAACAATGGCAGCCTATTGGCAATATATGCCACTGTATGCCTATAGTTTTCCATCCTCCAAACGCACACCTCTAAAGGCTAAAGAGCAATGTGAACAGAGCCTAATTGTGCTAAAACCTAAAGAGCCAACCTTAACAGTCTATTGGCTGTGAAGGCTAACATCCAAAATCGGAGACAAACTGAATGAGAACTATGATGGGTGGAAAATGTGTTGCTTCTGCAACTTTTGAAGAGCAAGGATCCTCTGGGTCCCTAGCAGGGAAAAAATACAAATGCTGCACTGCCTAGAAGAGAATATACGGTAAATACAACGATAACAATCACATTAGGAAGAGTAAAATATAAATTAGGACACCTAGAGGTAGCACACTGTTATACATGTTATAAATGGTCTCAAGGTTGATATAGTCCAGGGTCTTGACAAGCTGGTTCTGCTCCCCAGGGTCATGGTAGCACTTCTTCATTGGGGGTTGGACTTTCTGAACCTTTACAAGTAAGAAGAGTGGTCTTCTCTAACAAGATAATAGGTGTTGGTGTTGTGTAAAAAGTGTTGTAAAATGCCAAGGGCCTGTGCAGGAAAGTCACTGGTAGACCACCCATGAGGACAGGAGGAACTAGCTTGAATAGGTACTGTACATAGCAATGAATGAGATGAAGGTTGCAAGAACCAGAACCAATGTCTTGGGGAGAAATTGTGCTAGTCAATAACATGGTAAGGGTGGTGTATGAATTGTGGAGACCACATTGAGGGATACATTTAAGTCAGGGAGCTAGAAAATCATACAACAACATGATACAGCCAGAATGGAGAGCAGCAAGGTGTTATGTGGTTCTGAGAACAGCCGTAGGAGTCGTAGTTTTAGCACAGCTGGAGTGCTGGAGGTTAGCCATCACAGCGCATAGGCCGTGTAACGTCACATTCATCAGTCACATGGCCTAGGCGCAGCTCAGCCCCATTGACGTGAATGGGGTTCAGCTGTGATACCAAGCACAGCCGCTATCAAATGGACAGAGCTGTGCTTGGTGAGCATGGAGAAGGATATGGAGCTCACTGGAGCGATGGTACCTTCTCAAACAGCTGATCGGCAGGGGTCCAGGGTGTCTGACCCCCACTGATCAAATACTGATGACCTATCCAGAGGATCGGTCATCAATTCAAGAATCTTGGAAAACCGTTTTAAGACTTCACCAAACAACATGCCACAGATCATTGACATGAGGGACAATATGAGGTCAACACCTGAAATTTCAGGATTTGAGTGGAGTACAGGTACTTATACACAGCTGTATTTCAGGTGAAATTTAACAACAAACAATTGTTTCAACCTATCGATGACAGACCAGAAAAAGAATGTTCCAGACAGATCGTTAATCTTCTGCCTTGTGTCAATGAATATGTATGGCCAGTTTGGACGACTGTAACTGCTAATATGGACTAACATGTGTATTGTCGTGTCAGCGAAGCGATCGTTCCTCAGATGATCATTCGTTCAACCATTAACCTACATCTATGTCATGTGCATGGTCACCTTCATAACACTTTAGATTGCGTTACTTAACATAAGGGTCAAAATTGCGGATCTGCAAAACACGGATACCGGCCGTGTGCATTCTGCATTTTGAGGACCGCACTTGGCGGGCCCTATGATAGAATGCCTATTCTTGTCCGTGATTGCTGTCAAGAATAGGACATGCTCTATCTTTTTTGCGGGGTCGCGGAGAGGAACTACAGATGCGGACAGCACACCGTGTGCTGTCCACATCTTTTGCAGCACCATTGAAATGAATGGTTCCGCACCCATTCCGCAAAATTGTGGAACGGATGCGAAACAAGAAATCTGGACGTTTGAAAGGACCCTTAAGTTGTTCCAAAACATGGTATTTCATAAAATAGGTTTAACAATATGGCATGGGAAACAGCTAATCAATGGGAAAGTGCTTGAAGGACAAGTAGTTTCAGGGGGCCACCAGGTCAGGCATAAATTGGTCCACAGAATAGGCAAACAAGCTATGGCACACCTTTACAGGAAGCTAGCATTCCAGAGCCTATTGCTCAGGCCCCTACTCATAAAGGAAAAGTGCCTTAGGTATCCCTAGGGGACCATTCATTGGCTGGGAAAGATCAGGGTGAGTGTGCATGCCTTACAGGAGCATTTTGCATTGAGTGATGTCAGTCCCCAGACAGCCTCAAACCAACCCGGTTCTATGTTGTAAATTGTTCTGGAAATTTATGCTTTTTACATTTCTTTTATTGTTATTTGTTGTAAAACTGTTTCATAAATCTGCAGCCTTTATTAGGAAGACAAAAGGGCAGAGTTGGGAGAAAGTGGCTGCTTTTTTCAGTTATTTTTATAGCCTTTTCCTGCTCCCTATGACAAACTCATTTCTGAAATATGTTATTCGTGTCCTGAATCCATAAACGCTTTCATATTGTCTGACATTATATTAATAACCTTTTGTATGCTGCATCTAGGATATGGATTAAATTCATGTCATTTCTACAATAGTACATCATGTTTTGTGACAGTTTTCATTCAAGAGGACCAGTCCCCTCTCCTGACATGTCAGTTTTAGTAATTACTTGCATTCCCAATGTCATAACAAATTCTGGAGCATCTATTCTTACCACTCTGTGCTGTGCCATTCCTGTATTATTCCTGCTAGAAGTTTACAACTAAACTGCCAGCAGTCTGCAGTAAAGGTCCAGCTGAGTGTTACCAGTTTTGTCCAACCAGTACTGCTAGTGTTAGACTGTGCAGGGACACCCCCCTCCTCCGCCTTCCGGGTAACACCCATCTGTACCTTTACTGGAAGCTGCTGACAATTCATTCATAACTTCTAGTAGAAATAATAAGGAAATGGCACAACATAGAGTCATAAGACTAGATTCTCCAGAATTGCTATTAGGCTACTTTCACACTGGTGTTTTGGTTTCCATTTGTGAGATCCGTTTCAGGGCTCTCAGAAACGGTCCAAAATAGATCAGTTTAGCCCCAATGCATTCTGAATGGATAAGGATCCGCTCAGAATGCATCAGTTTGCCTCCGTTCTGTCTCCATTCTGCTCTTGAGGCGGACACCAAAACGCTGCTTGTCCGCCTGACGATGTGGAGGCAAACGGATCCATCCTGACACACAATGTAAGTCAATGGGGACGGATCCGTTTTCACTGACACAATCTGGCACAATAGAAAACTGATCCGTCCTCCATTGACTTTCAATGGTGTTCAAGACGAATCCGTTTTGGCTATGTTACAGAAAATACGGATGCATGTGGTTGTATTATCTGAAAGGAAGCGTTTGCGTAGATCCATGACGGATCCGCATCAAACGCGAGTGTGAAAGCAGCCTTACATGGGGAATGCATGTAGTGACTACAACAGGCTCATTAGGAGAGGTGACAGGTCCTCTGAAAAAGGGGGAGTGACTTGTGGGGGTTGTAAATTATTGCAATTATGCATCCTCCGCTCCAGCTAATATATTACGTATGTATCCTATAGGCTAGACCTGTGGTATGGACTTACCTCCAGTTCAAGTCAAAGTGTCACTTTTAAAACATTTGCTGCGGATACTGTTATTTTCAGTGGCACTGCAACCTAAATGACACTTCTGATACAGGACCCCTTTATGTTCAATATAATTTATTTACAAGAATAAAAAAAAATCATATTAATATCTGATAATTTCTTCAGTAGGTAACAAAAGACGTTAACACACATAGACGTATTGACCTGCTGATGTCACTCTCAACCTCATTTAGGGCTCATGCATATGGCTGTAGTTTTGGTCTGAATCCAATCCACGTTTTTTTGTGGATCGGAGGCAGACCCATTTATCTCAATGGGGCCGAAAAAAAGATGCAGGTGTGCTGTCTGCATCCGTTTGTTCTGCATGAAGTCTGTTCTGTTGCCCTGCAAAAAAAATAGAATGTCTTTTTCTTGTCCATTTTGCGGAACAGGATAGGACATTTCTGCAGAAGAAAAAAAAAACATGGTGGCAAGCACTGGGTGCGAATCTGCAAATTGTGGACCGCAAAAACAGATAACGTTGTGCGCAGGAGCCCTGATAGTGTTATTACTGACTGTTTCTATGTATCGATAATATAACAATATATGCAAAAAATGTAAACATTCTAAAAACAAACAAACAAACAAACAAAAAGAATTAGAACTCATTAGAAAACTCTCATTTTCCATTTAGCGCTGCAATTTCTATCAAACCCATCTCATGAATGAAAGCACCACACAATCTCTTCTCTAGTACAGGATGAACATGATAAGAAAACATAACAAGACATTATAATAATAGCATTATCATAAGCCAGTGCACTGTCACAATAGATAAATACAGATAGGTCTAGTTCCATTGTTACAAATCAGGCAAAGTGCATACAGTGACCTCAAGAAGGTGGAGACAACATCTGATCTCCAAAAGGGGGCAACAAGATTAATCCTTTGCCATCCACCTGCTGTGCAACAAGATGCAATCACAGGCTACATGGATGAAATCCACAGCACATATCTCCATGTCTATGGTGTGACAGCTTAGAACAGGTAGACTGCAGCTCCTGGGCACAACCTTGACTTCTACCCAGAGATGTGGTGTGAATAAGAATGCATGGTGTCTCCAAAGACTTCTGTAAGAATGAGATGCTATGATTACACTCAGCACTGCTACCAGCTCCAGCCCCTGCCATCCACACAACATCTCCTCTCATGGTTCCTGCCCATTCGTGGGAACATCTAGGTAGAGATACTGAATGATCATTACTGTGGAACTTCCATGGAGGGATGAGATGCAAGGAGAGGACCACTGCTGCATCCACCAGACATGATGTGTGCTCTACTTACCGTCCCAGCTCGGACTCCAGCTCGTAGTAATGGGCCAAGGTGTCCTTATTGGAGCCATCGATCCAGTAATCCGGTGCAGTGCTGCCAGACCTGGAGGAAGAGGAGGAGGAGGTAGAGGAGGATGCTGAGGAAGACGAAGAGGACGAGGAGGGGAGAGTGACTTTCAGCATCTCGGGGAGGTAGAGGAGGACAGGGCTGCCAGGAGGGGGAATGAGACACAGGCACTCAGCTCAGCTCCTCAATCAATAGAGCACAGATCCCAGCCAATGGGGCAGCAGCAGAAGAAGGAGGCAGGGTCTGTGTGTGCCCGGGATAAGGGACCATGCCAGCCTGTGCCCTCAGTCACTGGCAGATAACACAGGTATTTATAGGCACACTTGGACTTTGTTTAGTGCATGTGCTGCCATCACTGTCTAAATGGTTGGAAATGTTCTTCTCTATATATTTCAGACAAAGAAGGACCACAGAAGGGAAAGGAGAGGATACAATATCTACAACAGTTTAGTTCATTCATTAAAATGTATCAAGAAACATACAGGAGGGAGACAGAAGCCATGAAGGAGACAGCAAGAACACTGTGCCTCAGCTGAGCCGCCCATGACAGGGTTAACCTGAAGAATAGGGAGGGAAGGAAGCAAATCACTGCTCCTAGGACTGTGCTCCCTGTGATTACTATCCCTCCATTGAGCTGTCCCCAGGGAGGTGTCAGAGATACAACTGGCAATGCCTCAGCTGCTCTGCCCCCTCCATTGAGCTGTCCCTGGGTGGTGCTCTCCGAAATCTCTGATCTTTAATTCGCCTGTGTCTCATGCATTGCTCTGAGAAAGTGACTGATGAGGGGAAGAGAATATAGTATGTGATTGCATATGGCATATGGACGTGATGCCCAGCCAAATGCACCTGCACAGATGCGAGTGTTTCGGAGCAGGGCACCTCCTACATTAAGCAGCCCTTAGGAGAGCTCCAATGCACTCCCTCCACGTCAGCAACTCACATTATACTAACTGGAGGGATCCTCAACCAGTTGGCAGGGATGAGGCTGCCCTGCCCTGGTTTCCAGGGGGATGCTCAATGTGCAAAGAGACGCTGGCTTCAGAAAGATCCAATGTGGAGGCTGAATCAGGGCGATCGCACGAAATGCGGTTACTATAAAGTACCCACTATCAGGGGGCGGCCACCATGAACATCCCGATAAGGAAGGAATTAAGACTGGGGCTACTTCAGGTCAGGCATGACGGCTTTCTACAGGTGTAATTACCAGTATTAAACCGTACTATAATATAAGAAATATCGATTTATGCTGTTTAGTAGTGATTAGTGATGATGAGCTATATTTTGTAGAATATTCGTCATATTTTAGCGAATTTCGAGTATTCGAGATTATTTCATTGAATGCGATAAATCGGCAATGTAAAAATCGCGTAATGCAAATTCACAATGCGAAATACAGGCGTCGGCTACATTTTTCAAGCTGGTAAAGGTTTCCTGAGCGCACTACTTTTTTGTGGTGCGGAGGCACAGCCAGAATCACCACGGAAGCACTCTGTAGCACTCATATCCCGGATCCTGGACCCATTGAAGTGAATGGGTCCATGATGCGGGCTGCACACGGCCGTGTGCAGCCCGCATAATGGACCTATTCACTTCAGCATGCGCTACTTTTTTGCGGTGCGGGCAGTCGGATGCGGATCGCGAACCCCATTCAAGTGAATGGGTCCGCGATCCTCATGCAGCTGCCCCATGGTCTGTGTCCGTGCATTGCGGACTGCTATTTGCGGTCCGCAGCACAGGCACGGCACCCTTACATTCGTGGGCATGAGCCCAGAGTGTGTTTTTACATACTTTTATATGTACTTTCTTTTATTTGGATCTTGATTATTATTATTTCATTTTATCTTTATCATTTTTTACTTTTATTAAACTGGTCTGCAGACATTACTCACATGCCAAGTAAATGCTGATGCCAAATAATTGAGTCACCTGTAGAAGGAGGTAGAAGGAGGTACACTGACTCTGACTTGTAGCCTGCAGCGGTGTTCTGTCTCTGGCAGATTTCACTGCCCGGGAAGTTTTCAATACCCCTCGTCACTTCCTCCTCGTTCCGACGTCTACTCTGGAAGGAGGTGCGTACTGCCGGCCCTACTGTGATGCGCATGCGCTAATACTAGTTATCTTGCCTGTGGGACGCATTTGCGCTCCACAAAGCAAGAGAGGGCGTGTTCGCTAACTATTATTAGCAACACGCGCATCACAGTAGGCCCTACTGTGATGTGCGTGCGCTAATACTAGTTAGCAAACACGCCCTCTCTTGCTTTGTGGAATGCAAATGCGTCCCACAGGCAAGATTCGATTCCTCTGTAGTGCAGGATGGGTCGCTGTGGGAGCCCGCACCAAAGAGCCGCATTGAAGGGTAGAAAGAGTCGCTTGTGGCTCACGAGCCGCACTTTGCCGACCACTGCCCTAAGGGACAGGCAAGAATACAGGAGAGGTGAGAAGATTCTGAGTATAAGGGACAGCGGAGAACACAGGAGAGGTGAGAATATACAGAGTATAAGGCATCATGCACACGGCCGTTGCTTTGGTCTGCATCCAAACTGCACTCTGTTTACTGTCCGCATCCGTTACACCGTTCCGTGGCCTCGCAAAAAAAATATAACATGTCCTATTCTTTTCCGCGCTTTGCAGACAAGAATAGGCTGTTATATTAAAGGCTGTCTGTGCCGTTCCGCAAATTGCGGAACGCACATGGACGCCATCTGTGTTTTGCAGATCCGCGGTTTGCGGACCGCAAAAAACTGAATGGTCGTGTGCATGTAGCCTAAGGAACAAGAGAGAACATAGGAGAGGTGAGAAGATACCAAGTATAAGGGACAGGAGAGAATACAGGAGAGGTGAGAAGATACCGATTATAAGGGACAGGAGAGAACACAGGAGAGGTGAGAAGATATCAAGTATAAGGGACAGGAGAGAACACAGGAGAGGTGAGAAGATACCTAGTATATGGGACAGGAGAGAACACAGGAGAGGTGAGAAGATACCAAGTATGTGGGACAGGAGAGAACACAGGAGAGGTGAGAAGATACCAAGTATAAGGGACAGGAGAGAATACAGGAGAGGTGAGAATATACCAAGTATAAGGGACAGGAGAGGTGAGAATATACCAAGTATGTGGGACAGGAGAGAACACAGGAGAGGTGAGAAGATGCCGAGTATAAGAGACAGGAGAGAACAAAGGAGAGGTGAGAAGGTACCAAGTATAAGGGACAGGAAAGAACACAGGAGAGGTGAGAAGATACCGAGTATAAGGGACAGGAGAGAACATGAGAGGTGAGAAGATACCGAGTGAAAGACTGGGGAGAACACAGGAGAGGTGAGAACATACCGTGTATAAGGGACTGGGGAGAACACAGGAGAGGTGAGAAGTAATTATCTATCACTACTAGAACACCCTGCTTATCACTGTGCTGGATAAATAAGGGCCTTAGATTGATAGTACATAAAATATATTTATTAATAACATTTCAAAACTTTTCTAAATGTATATGAAAGTTAATAAATTAATTACTCAATATTAATAACAGTTAATATTGTATAAGCTGGAGTCTGTAAATTTCTACCTATTCTGACTCTGACACCACAGCCCTGGTTTGCAGTACTTATGGATGTATTTATATATCTTATAATTCAGGCATGCTCAACCTGCGGCCCTCCAGCTGTTGCAAAACTACAACTCCCATCATTTCTGGATAGCCTTCAGCTATCAGCCTACAGAAAGGCATGGTGGGAGTTGTAGTATTACAACAGCTGGAAGGCCGCAGGTTGAGCATACCTGTTCTAATTAATATAAATTTGAAGCATTATGAACATCATAGTCACAATTAGAAATGTAATAACTGCTATCTTTCTCGGTTGGATCCCATCAGTGCTATAACTAAGTACTGGGCACCTTTACCCTCTTCTGTCTTCTGCGTTTCACTGACTGTCTCCTTGGGGTGAGTTCCCATGTTGGCATATTATGACTGCCACTAACCCTCTGCATCCTCTTCTTTCAGTAAATTACTTGTCTGTCAGGGTGCTTTGACTTGTGATTCTGTCTTCAGTTCTTGACAAGTACATTGTATTGAGATCTGTGTGTGTCAGAGATGAAAAGATGCAGTATCTGCAGTGGACTGGTGTCAGCGTCTGGGGTATTCCTTGCCCCTTAAGAGGTTTTTACGATATATATGTCCCTCTGATAGAGCAAGTTGTCGTGACGGCAGTTGCATTGAAGCAACGAGGACATGGAGTCCCCTTTAAGTATAGTGGGGTTGGTACCCAGATGTAGGATTACAAAAGTGGTGTAGGGTGGCCTACAATCTCCCTGAAGGTGTTGTATGCACGTGTCATAGTGCTCCTACCTGGATATCCTTGGATCCAAGACGCGGAGTCCAAAGCAGTGCAAAAGGGGTGATTAACTTGGATGATGGGTAAGTAGAAGAAATGGAGTACAGACTTGTATTAACGTACAGTCAGGTCCATAAATATTGGGACATCGACACAATTCTAACATTTTTGGCTCTATACACCACCACAATGGATTTGAAATGAAATGAACAAGATGTGCTTTAACTGCAGACTGTCAGCTTTAACTTGAGGGTATTTACATCCAAATCAGGTGAACGGTGTAGGAATTACAACAGTTTGCATATGTGTCTCCCACTTGTTAAGGAACCAAAAGTAATGGGACAATTGGCTTCTCAGCTGTTCCATGGCCAGGTGTGTGTGTTATTCCCTCATTATCCCATTTACAATGAGCAGGTAAAAGGTCCAGAGGTCATTTCAAGTGTGCTATTTGCATTTGGAATCTGCTGCTGTCAACACTCAAGATGAGATCCAAAGAGCTGTCACTATCAGTGAAGCAAGCCATCATTAGTGTCACGGCTGAGGATGGGGGAAACCCTCAGCCGTGCGATGCCAGCTGATGGTAGTCGCTGCTCGACCAGTGAGACAGAATTAGGGAGCAGGTCACCTCCTAGCGCATCCCTAATCTGACCCTGACTCCTAGCTGCATGAGCCGACCTTGATGGTAGGAGGGCTCATGCTCTGGAACCTCGTATCCCTACTAACCCTCCGCAGATCCCTGAGCTAGGAGCTGGGTAGACTACCTGTTCCTCCTGGACGCGGAGAAACCGGAGTCTAAAGTGGCCAAGCTGCAAAGGGAAGGGGAACATATACAACTTATGGCAATGGCAGGTAAATGCCACAAACACAACACTCAGCTGCCACAGACACTAAGCCTGGAACCCATGTGCAAGTGCTACTGTCCAAAAACACAAACGGACACCGCACACAACACACATCACACAGGAACCCAGGACCATAAGGTGCAATAAACAAGCATACCACAGACACGTCTTCATAACATCAAACAAGAGTTATGACCACAAGGGTGGCCCTCACTGGAGAGATGGTAAATAACCAGGAGGATGTCTCCAGCAAACCATGGCTGAAGAACCCCTCAGCTTCAGGTCACCAGCTGAGGGGTGTGGCCACTTTGGACTTTATAAATGACCACAGCCCAAATGACCACACCCACACAGACACACTGTGGGAAGGGAGTTAACCCTTCCATCACCAAACAGGGTAGTGAAGCCACTAAAAGGGGAAGTGCACAAACAACTATCACACTGCAGCTGTTACCGGCGACAACGACATGGGTGGCAACCGTGTCCTGGGAACCGGCCAGAAGGCCGAGACACTGCCAACACATGTAAACAATACAACACGTTGCCACGGGCAGCCACAGGCGAAGGGAAGTGTCACACTGCACACATACATAAACCCTGTGCACACCAGACATAGAAAGTGCATACAAACACACACACATAACCAAAGGCAACCGCACGCATACCTGTTGTCCGCAGCAACCGCACTAGAGGCAAACAACTAAGCTGCGGTTGACACAACACCCAGACCGCGGGCAACTGCATGCGGCTCCCAAGGAGTCACGACCATGAACATAGGCGTGACAATTAGGCTGGAAAAACAAAACAAACTCATCAGAGAGATAGCAAAAACATAAGGATTGGCCAAAACAACTGTTTGGAACCTTCTTAAAAAGAATAATAGTTCAATAGTCAGAGACTATAAATTCCTGTTTCTGGTCTTTTATTTGAAACATAACTTTTATTTCTTATTTTTAACACAAAAAACAAAACCAAAAAAGATTTAAAATGACATATGGAGGGGTACTTTGATAGGGTCTAAAGTGTATAGCGTACTATTACTTATTGTAGTAGAATCAGGAGGATATTATTTGCATATCCACCTGGAGGTAGTGTGTGGTCTGTATTATTGTTGTTTTTTATGTCTGCAGTGTCATCTGGCATCAAACACTCTATAACTTAGACCACACTCTATTAGCCATTCGACCTTAGGGGAGTGCTCTTTGCTATTTGGAGTTTAAACCTTTCTTGGATTTCCCCAGTACTAATACAGTTTGTACGCATGCGTTAGGAACTTAGAATAATCCAGGAGTTAGGTGTATGTGTGTCATAGTCAACAATCAAGAGAAGACTTCACCAGAGTGAATACAGAGGGTTGTAAACCATTGGTGAGCCTCAAAAACAGGAAGCCCAGATTAGAGTTTGCCAAATGACATCTAAAAAAGCCTTCACAGTTCTGGAACAACATCCTATGGACAGATGAGACCAAGATCAACTTGTACCAGAGTGATGGGAAGAGAAGAGTATTGAGAAGGAAAGGAACTGCTCATGATCCTAAGCATACCACATCATCAGTGAAGAATGGTGGTGGTAGTGTCAGGGCGTGGGCATGTATTACCAATGGAACTGGTTCTCTTGTATTTATTGATGATGTGACTGCTGACAAATGCAGCAGGATGAATTCTGAAGTGTTTCAGGCAATATTATCTGCTCATATTCAGCCAAATGCTTTAGAACTCATTGGACAGCGCTTCACACTGCAGATAGACAATGACCCAAAGCATACTGCAAAAGCAACCAAAGAGTTTTTAAAGGGAATAAAGTTGAAAGTTATGCAATGGCCAAGTCAATCGCCTGACCTGAATCCGATCGAGCATGCATTTCACTTGCTGAAGACAAAACTGAAGGGAAAATGCCCCAAGAACAAGCAGGAACTGAAGACAGTTGTAGTAGAGGCCTGGCAGAGCATCACCAGGGATGAAACCCAGAGTCTGGTGATGTCTATGTGCTCCAGACTTCAAGCTGTAATTGACTGCAAAGGATTTTCAACCAAATATTAAAAAGTGAAGTTTGATTTATGATTATTATTGTGTCCCATTACTTTTGGTCCCTTAACAAGTGGGAGGCACATATGCAAACTGTTGTAATTCCTACACCATTTACCTGGTTTGGATGTAAATACCCTTAAATTAAAGCTGACAGTCTGCAGTTAAAACACATCTTGTTTGTTTCATTTCAAATCCATTGTGGTGGTGTATAGAGCCAAAAATGTTAGAACTGTGTTGATGTCCCGATATTTATGGACCTGACTGTAGTTAACAGCTTTACTTGATATAAGCTTTCATCAAGGAACAATCTTCTAAACTTTATCTTGGTCATCAGCAGGTTTAGGCATTAATTCTGACAGGCAAACACTCTCAGCTCTGCTATATCTGTACTCTCTCAGCTCTGCTATGTTGGCTGGGTTAAATAGGAACTTTTCCTCTTCTGCTGGAACTTAGCTGTCTGTAGTCTGTCTCTTACTGTAATCCTAGGAACTTCTACCTGGCTTCAAGCATACTTAGCTTGGCTTTAAGCAATGCAAGCCCAGAAGGGGTCATGCAACCATTTAGAACTCACAGCCAGGGCCCGCCCGGCAGGGGTGAGGGCCTGCTCCTTCCACAAGGAAGGGCTCCTCTAGACTTACTTTTCACTAACTAAACTCCTCCCTCTCTAGAGAGGGCTGGAATGGAACCAGAAGGTTCCTCTCCAGGGAAACTAACTCTGCCAATGTTGCGGCCACCTGCTGGTGAACCAGGCACATTACACTTGAACAAAAGTTTGCAAGGTAATAGATATACACACATTGCAGGAAATGGCAATAAATATAGAAGAAGACACAAGGTACACCAATAAACATAGTAGGGAGCCCAAAAGAGGTGGTAATGCCATTCCAGGGCATTACATATCACTTTGATAACTCCTAGCCTTAAAAAGGTTTTCCAATATTTTAATACTGATGACCTATCCTCTGGATAGGTCATCAGTATCTGATCGGTGAGGATCCAACATCTGGGACCCCCGTCGATCAACTGTTTGAGAAAGCACCGGCGCTCTAGTGAGCGGCACTACTGTGAGCACTGCTGCTCGGCAGGTGCTGCAACCCCATCGATCAGATACTGATGACCTATCCAGGATATCTATCTCAGGCTAGGTCATCAGTATTAACATCTTGGAAAACCCCTTTAAGTTGTTTGTTGGCACTTTCCAGGGATTAACAGTAAGACCCTAAACCCTATTTTTTCTTAAAACCTAAATTTTAATTAGTGTACTGTGGTGATGTGTACAGTATAAGTGCTGCTGGGAGGTGTGTATATCCCACCCAGATACCTCAGCTGGATGAGATAACTGAAATCCAGAAAGCTGCAGTGGTTTCAGCAAAGTGTAGTTTGCTGAGACAGTTTTGTCTAGATGTTGTTCTGGGCTGGATTTCATGTGGACTGTGGGATAGGTTTGGTAGTGGGATCTGCCAGTCCAAACCCTTACACTACATGTATTGTCTTTTGCCAGAGGTGATCGCAAGTGAGGCCTGCTGCTGTAATCAAGGAGGGATAAAACAACCCTCTGTGTATGACTTGGGAGGGAGAAAGGCTGAGGAAGTCTGAGAAGCTCTGTGTGGTCTCAGCCAGAAGGGCTGAGGGGCAACGAGGCTTTGTAAAGCCTGAAGTTTGGGGATCCAGCGACGCCTACGGAAAGAGGGTCACATGGTCAGTCGGGAGGACTTCTCGACCATCTCCCCCCAAGGGTGCTGGTGCGGTCACAGCCTGGAGGCTGCTGGACCATATATGGCTGAAGAAGCCGGATCTAATCCCATGTGTGAACGCCGCTCTATAGGTGAGGTAGAGACAACACGTGTATTAGGTAGACCCTAGACGGGCAGACATAGGTCTGCGCACGGGCTGCGTCGGGTGTGCCTGGGCACACCCTAATCAAGCCAACTTGAAGTTCTGTCAGGGTCGGGAAGCGCTGAAAGCTCTATACTCACCTCTTCCTTCCTGGTCCTCGGTGCTCCACTGTGAAGGCTGTGCACAGTGTGAGGCCACGCTGTGACCTCACACTGTGCACGCCCACACAGCAGACTGTACAAAAGGATTACCGAGTGGGGGCGGTGAGGAGCGGCAGCATCCGGAGCAGGAACGGTAAGTGTTTTATTTTATTTTATTTGGGGGCTTATGGAGGCATTAGGGGCTGAAAAGGGGCACTGGGGGGCTGAAGATGGGAATTGGGGGGCTGAAGAGGGGCATTGGGGGCTATTATGAGGCACTGGAGGGCTAAAGATAGGCTGCTGGGGGGCTGAAGAGGGGCACTGGGGGCTGAAGAGAAGCTGCTGGGTGGCTGAAGAGGGGCACTGGGGGGCTGAAGAGGGACATTGGGGGCTGAAGAGAGGCTGCTGGGGGCTAAAGAGAGGCTGCTGGGGGGCTGAAGAGGGGCATTGGGGGCTGATATGAGGCACTGGGGGCTAAAGAGAGGCTATTGCTTGGGGCTGAAGAGGGGCACTGGGGGCTGATATGAGGCACCGGGGGCTAAAGAGAAGCTTCTGGGGGCTGATATGAGGCACTGGGGGCTGATATGAGGCACTGGGGGAATGAAGAGGGGCATTGGGGGCTGATATGAGGCACTGGGGGGCTGATATGAGGCACTGGGGGCTGATATAGGGCACTGGGGGACTGAAGAGGGGCATTGGGGGTCTGATATGAGGCACTGGGGGCTGATATGAGGCACTGGGGCTCTTATCTGAGGTCTGATTGGGGGTCATTCACATTGGGATCTGATCTGAGGTCTTATTGGGGCCTTATTAACATTGGGGGTCTTATTGGGGCTATCAGCTGAGGTCTAATTAACATTGGGGGTCTGATTGGTGGTCTGACCTCAGGTGTAATGAAAAATACTTTTTTCTTATTGTCCCCCCTCTAAAACCTAGGGGCGTCTTATGGGCCGGAGAGTCTTATAGGGCGAAAAATACGGGTACGTTTTTAAATGATTTCTTCTTCCTTCATTATATTGATAGTGCGGGTCTGTATGTATGCATGCAGAGTGTATTTGTGTATATATATGTGTGTGTGTATGTGTATATAACATATACATACATACATACACGCGTGCGCGTGGCGTGTGTGTTTGTGCTTTAGGGTGCACACCCTAATGCAATAGGTTGCGCACGCCTATGCGGGCAGGTGTTTATTTTCGATGTTTATGTGTGTGATGGTGTTGGAGTGCCAAAAAAAAGCACCTTTTGGACTTGAACCCCTTTGTCAGAGTAGTCTGTGATTGCGATCCCCTGAGAGAGAGCGATCCCTTACAGTAACTAAAGGGATATATATCTTGTCTTGTAAAAGAAAAATAATTGAAGGGTAGTTGCAGAATCAAGACCGTTATCACTGAAGACAACTACAACTACAATTATCTTGCATTGTAAAATCCCTCAAGACAAACATATAAATACATTTGTCACTGCCAGTTCTGTGAGAAGGTCTGACAGACGTCCTTCTCTACCTCTTGCATGATGTTCTTTGTTTTGGTTTCACTTTCTCATCTCATTTCCTTCTCCCAGATGTCACCTATTTAGACTAATCCTCTTTTCTATATATTCCCTCCCATACTGCCTCACTTTGCGGTTTATACTACTTCCTGGATGAAGTGTTCAGTGCTGGAGGCTTCTGCTGCTGCTTGTTCAGATAAGTCCTTTAATGTATTGTGTTTCCTTGCTGGCTTGATTCTAGGTAACCCTGACTCCCTCCATATGAAGTGCAGGGAGCCGGGTACGCTAAACTGGAAAAATGTGTGTTCGCAGTTCCGGAGATTCAATTTCTTGGTTTTCTTCTCTTCGCTTCTGGTTTTCGCATGGACCCTGAGAAGGTCCATGCTGTGCTTTATTGGGAGCTTCCTGAGAATCAGAAGGTGCTGATGCGGTTTTTGGGTTTTGCCAATTATTACAGAAAGTTAATTTTGAATTATTCCTCTGTTTTTAAGCCACTCACTGATATGACTAAAAAGGGGGTAGATTTTTCCTCCTGGTCGGTAGATGCGCTTAAGGCCTTTTCTAGTATCAAAGACAGTTTTGCTTCCGCTCCCATTTTGGCACAACCTGATGTCTCTCTACCTTTTATTGTTAAGGTGGATGCTTCTGAGGTGGGTATGGGTGCGGTCTTATCTCAGGGTCCCTCTCCTGCCAAATGGAGACCGTGTGCCTTTTTCTCAAGGAAACTCTCCTCTGCAGAGAGAAATTACGATGTGGGAGATAGGGAGTTGTTGGCCATCAAATTAGCTTTTGAGGAGTGGCGCCATTGGTTAGAGGGAGCCAGACACTCTATTACCGTGTTTACTGACCATAAGAATCTGGTCTACTTGGAATCGGCCAAGCGCCTGAACCCGAGACAGGCCAGATGGTCTTTGTTCTTTTCTAGGTTTAATTTTGTTGTCACGTTCCACCCTGGGGTTAAAAATGTGAAGGGGGGTGCCCTGCCACGTTGTTTTCTGGGAGGGGGGAACTTTGAAGACCCGGGTCCCATTTTGGCTGAAGGGGTGGTCGTCTCTGCTCTTTATCCTGATTTAGAGGCAGAGGTTCAGGCAGCTCAGGCAGAGGCTCCTGATCTTTGTCCTCCTGGGAGGTTGTTTGTGCCTCTCGCTTTACGAGACAAGGTTTTTAAGGAGCACCACGATACTGCCCTTGCTGGGCACCCGGGGAGTAGAGCCACAGTAGATCTCATTGCACAGAGATTCTGGTGGCCGGCTCTTCGTAAGACGGTTGAGGGTTTTGTGGCACCCTGCGAGACCTGCGCTCGTGCCAAGGTCCCTCATTCACGGCCATCGGGTCCTCTCCTCCCGTTACCCATTCCTTCCCGTCCATGGACAGATGGACGCATCTGTCCATGGACTTCATTACGGACCTGCCTCGTTCCTCGGGGAAGACTGTGATTCTGGTGGTAGTGGACCGTTTTAGCAAAAGGGCGCATTTCATTTCCTTTCCTGGGTTACCCAATGCTAAGACGTTGGTGCAAACGTTTGTTGATCACATTGTTAAATTGCATGGCATTCCTTCAGACATTGTTTCCGATAGGGGCATGCAATTTGTTTCCAGATTCTGGAAGGCCTTCTGTTCTCGCTTGGGGATACGGTTGACATTTTCTTCTGCTTTTCACCCGCAGTCGAATGGTCAGACCGAACGCGTCAATCAGAATCTGGAGACATATCTGCGCTGTTTTGTGGCGGAGAATCAGGAGGATTGGTATTCTTTTTTGTCCCTTGCTGAGTTTGCTTTAAATAACCGTCGCCAGGAGTCCTCTGATAAGTCATGAGTGAGTGAGAGATATAAGCGCGTGGCAGATAAGAGACGTGTGC
The DNA here is from genome assembly GCF_014858855.1 of Bufo gargarizans. NCBI lineage: Eukaryota > Metazoa > Chordata > Amphibia > Anura > Bufonidae > Bufo > Bufo gargarizans. The sequence goes on from NC_058080.1 coordinate 620,678,346, forward strand.
CTGGTCTGGACCTGAATGTGGGTGATCTGGTGTGGTTGTCTACAAAGAATATCAAACAGAAAGTTCCCTCCTGGAAGTTGGGTCCTAAGTTTATTGGGCCTTACAAGATCTTGTCCGTCATCAATCCCGTTGCCTTCCGTCTTGATCTTCCTCAGACTTGGAAGATCCATAATGTTTTTCACAGGTCCCTATTAAAACCTTATGTCCAACCCACTGTACCCTCCTCTTTGCCTCCTCCTCCTCTGATTTTTGTTGATGGTAATCTTGAATTCCAGGTCTCTAGGATTGTGGATTCTCGCATTATCCGTTCGGTTCTCTCCAATACCTTGTTCATTTGGAGGGTTATGGTCCTGAGGAGAGGATGTGGGTCCCAGTGGCGGACATTAAGGCCACTCGTCTCATCAAGGATTTCCATAGGTCTCATCCTGAGAAGGTGGGTTCTGAGTGTCTGGAGTCCACCCGTAGAGGGAGGGGTACTGTCACCGCCAGTCCTGTGAGAAGGTCTGACAGACGTCCTTCTCTACCTCTTGCACGATGTTCTTTGTTTTGGTTTCACTTTCTCATCTCATTTCCTTCTCCCAGGTGTCACCTATTTAGACTAATCCTCTTTCCATTATATTCCCTCCCATACTGCCTCACTTTGCGGTTTATACTACTTCCTGGATGAAGTGTTCAGTGCTGGAGGCTTCTGCTGCTGCTTGTTCAGATAAGTTCTTTCATGTATTGTGTTTCCTTGCTAGCTTGATTCTAGGTGACCCTGACTCCCTCCGTATGAAGTGCAGGGAGCCGGTGGTCGTGTCCCCTCACTATTATAGGGTTTTCAGGTGTCACACAGTCTTAGGTACGTGGGCATACAATCATCTACCTTTGAGACCCTTGTATGTTCTTAGCAGTCAGGGTGAGCTCTTAGGGTTTTATAGGGGTCACCTATATGCTCTTTAGTTTGGGATCAAGCCAGTCGGACGTTTATTCATTACTTCCAGCTATCTGCAACATCATCCGTGACAACATTACACTAATGGAGGGACATCTGTACTGGCCCAGACAGAAAACCCTGAGCTTGCTGCCCTAATAATGGGAACCCTGCTGTCAAACCTATGTTTTGTAGTCCTTGTAGTTCCAAGATCTTCACTGCAGCAATGCAGATGGACAAATACCAAGCTAGGGTAGATGTCTGCAGGCTCTATGGTTCAAAAATGTGGAAAAAAGCAAAACTGCAATATATCAATAAGACTTTCAATCACACATATTGCTACTGCAAATTAGGGTGGGATTATCAATCAAAAATGTACTTCAATCAACCATTGCAAAATAGGCAAAAGATTGAACAACTTTCTGAGAGAAAAATCACTAGACCCCATTTCCCAACAACTTTGGCTGACATACTGCCTCAGAAGGGATCAGCGGACATTCACCTAGCGACAGAAGTCTGAACTACTAAAGACAATTCCTGTTTCTTTTGTGTAACGCCTCGTAAGTTCATCGGAAATTAATTTGCATATGGTAGTGTTTTTGTTCTGGATCGGTTCCATCCAAAGTAAGCCAATAGCAATTTATCGGCAGAAGCTGAGCTGTGGTCAGGTTTTATTGAGAAGGTTACACATGTAAAAATAAAACAAAAGCAGTAAATGAAATCCTGTCCTGACTATACAAATAATAGCGCCTCTAATTGCTGGAGAGCTTCTCCCTGACAGCTTATAAAACAACCCTTTCACTCACACTTGTATCTCACACAGAAAGGCTTTCTATGTCCCCAGGCGGAAAGAACGAACTGCTCTCCTGGCTCTATTAAGTATCCACCCATGTGTCAATTAATTAATTACCTCACAGATGAGAGTCTCTCACCTGCCACTTCACATAGGAGAAGAATCTTGGAGAACTATACCTCCCCTCTACAACCAATCGCACATTGGTGTCACTATCCCCCTCCCCTGCTCAGGCAACTGGGACTGGGCAATTGTAACCAAAAGACATCGTACCTGTGACAATGCGTCTGCATTTCCTTGAAAACTCCACAGCCTGTGCTCTACTGTAAGACTGCAGGGCCAGGTACCACCTCGTCACTCTGCTATGTCTCTGTTAAGGTTTAACCATTTATAATGGGGGCATGGACAGTAACTAACCGAAATCCTAGACCCAACAAATAACATCTGAGGGATTGTAAAACCCATTCAATGGCCAAATATTCTTTCTCCATAGTTGCATAGCTTTTCTCATGCTTAGGGCTTATGCGCACACATTTTTTTTTTGTCCACATCTGATTCTCGTTTTTTGCAATTCAGATGCAGACCCATTCACTTCAATGGGGACGCAAAAGATGTGGACAGCACGCTGTGTGTTGTCCGCATCGGTTTGTCCGTTCCGTGGCATCCGCTAAAATATAGAACATGTTATGTTATTGTCCACATTAGACAAGGATAAGACCATTCTATTATGGCCCAGACATTCTGTTCCACAAAATACGGAACGCATATGGCCAGTACCTGTGTTTTGCGGACTGCAAAACAGGCAATGGTCATGTGCATTAGTACTTGTTTTCTACCAAAATAAAGCACAGGTTGTTCCTCTCCATTACTGTTCTGTAACATCACTGCCCCTATTCCTGTGTCAGAACTGTAGTAAATTCAACAGGTTCTGTGCACTTTCATAAATTTGGCTCACAGACCATTACCTTAAAGGAAATCTGTCACCTACCTGACCAGTTTCAAACAGGTGACATCATACTCGCGCCTAATTCCCCCCTCAGTAAGCTCAAGCAAGCCCTGTGGCTCTGTGACATCATATTTCCCTATAGGCTGTTCGCGCATCACTGCCGGGCCTGCGCAGTGCCTGTCCCTCAGCCCACACTGTGGGCAGAGGGACAGAGATATGGAGTGCGCATGCACCAGTTACTGGCGTGAAATTGTCGCATGCCCGGGCCCGGCAGTGATGCGTGAACAGCCTACAGGGAAATATGATGTCACAGAGCCACAGGGCTGGCCTGAGCTTACTGAGGGGGGAATTAGGCGCGAGTGAGGCGGAGGGACTTGGGCACTTTCAGAAAACTCTCTGCCCCTGGGCACCTGCGACGGCTCATTGCCATATGATAAAAATGACTTTTTGGGCGATTTGAAGCAACAGAAGAACTAACCACGGGTAACATCTGTCATGTCTTTGTGCCCCACTGAACAATGTCACCTGTTTAAAACCGGTCAGGTAGGTGACAGACTCTTTAAGGCCTTTTTCACATGACCGTATGGCTTTTTCAGTGTTTTGCAGTCTGTTTTTCACGGATCCGTTGTTAAATTTTTTGTTTCCATTGCATTTCCTTTTCTGTTCCGTTTTTTCATTCCGTTTTTCCGTATGGCATATAAAGTATACAGTAATTACATAGAAAAAATTGGGCTGGGCATAAAATGTATGGTTCCGCAAAAATGGAACGGATACGGAAGACATACAGATGCACAAGATGTGTATACCATAAAACAAGCGTATTGCTTATTTGAGAGGAACGGTGATTTTCCCAGAATCTGGATCGCCTTCCATTCTCTTTCCTTTTTTGGTATCTGTAGTAATTGTATTTAATTTTCGGAGAGTGTAGGTGGCGACCCCATTCATTTGAACCACCTCCGGTATATCTTTCTCTATCGATAGTTTATATTAAATTTTAAAAAAATTGACGGTTAGGGTCAATCTAGGGATTTGATAGCCTTAGGTTCGGGGGCAGGGAACCCCCACCATCAGGGGGTCACCCTGGGCTGAGCAGTTACTAGGGCCTTTAGGGTAAGCATTGTGTCTGCCCTGCCCTTTTTTCAGACCCTGTCCTTCCTTTTTTGGTCTGTTCCTCGAACCGCTAAGTCTATAGACAGTGTTGTGTCACTAGTAAATGTTTTGTGTAGGGGCCACTACTCCCCTGTCAAAATAAACTTATATATAACTCTTTTGAAATGTAGTACACCTTGTCGGTATATACATACCTATACCCGCACTATCATTAATAAAGGTATTTTTAAAAGTCACTAATTCCAAAAAGCTATATAAAGTCTCATATTCCACTAACTTGTGACAAAAAATTAAATCTCACATGAACTCACCATACCCCTCACGGAATCCAAATGCGTAAATATTTTTAGACATTTATATTCCAGACTTCTTCTCACGCTTTAGGGCTCCTAAAATGCCAGGGCATGACCCCATTTCGGAAAGAAGACACCCCAAGGTATTTGCTGAGGGGCATAGTGAGTCCATGAAAGATTTCATTTTTTGTCACAAGTTAGCGGAAAGGGAGACTTTGTGAGAAAAAAAAAAAAAAAAATCAATTTCTGCTAACTTGTGCCAAAAAAAAACCACTTCTATGAACTTGCCATGCCCCTCACGGAATACCTTGGGGTGTCTTCTTTCCAAAATGGGGTCACATGTGGGTATTTATACTGCCCTGGCATTTTAGGGGCCCGAAAGTGTGAGAAGAAGTCTGGAATCCAAATGCCTGAAAATGCCCTCCTAAAAGGAAATTGGGCCCCTTTGCGCATCTTGGCTGCAAAAAGTGTCACACATGTGGTATTGCCGTTCTCAGAAGAAGTAGGGCAATGTGTTTTGTGGTGTCTTTTTACATATAACCATGCTGGGTGAGAGAAATATCTCTCTATAATGACAACTTTGTATAAAAAAAATGGGAAAAGTTGACTTTTAGAGAGATATTTCTCTCACCCAGCATGGGTATATGTAAAAATACACCCCAAAACACATTTCCCTACTTCTTCTTAGTACGGCGATACCACATGTGTGACACTTTTTTGCAGCCAAAATGCGCAAAGGGGCCCAATTTCCAATGAGTACTTTCAGGATTTCACATGGCATTTTTACGAATTTGGATTCCAAACTACTTCTCACGCTTTAGGGCCGCTAAAATGCCAGGGCAGTATAAATACCTTACATGTGACCCCATTTTGAAAAGAAGACACCCCAAGGTATTCTGTGAGGGGTATGGTTAGTTCATGTAAAATTTTATTTTTTGGCACAAGTTAGTGGAATATGAGACTTTGTAAAAAAAAAATAAATAATAATCATTTTCCGCTAACTTGTGACAAAAAAATAAAAACTTCCATGAACTCACTATGCCCATCAACGAATACCTTAGGGTGTCTACTTTCTGAAATGGGGTCATTTGTGGGGTGTTTCTACTGTCTGGGCATTGTAGAACCTCAGGAAACATGACAGGTGCTCAGAAAGTCAGAGCTGCTTAAAAATGTGGAAATTCACATTTTTGCACCATAGTTTGTAAACGCTATAACTTTTACCCAAACCAATAAATATACACTTATTGCATTTTTTATCAAAGACATGTAGAACAATAAATTTAGAGAAAAATTTATATAGAAATGTAGTTTTAATTGAAAAATTTTACAATGAAAAGTGAAAAATGACGTTTTTTTGCAAAAATTTCGGTCAATTTCGATTAATATCAAAAAAAGTTAAAATGTCAGCAGCAATGAAATACCACCAAATGAAACCTCTATTAGTGAGAAGAAAAGGAGGTAAAATTAATTTGGCTGGTAAGTTGTATGACCGTGCAATAAACCGTGAAGGTAGTATAGTGCAGAATTGTAAAAAGTGGTCTGGTCATTAAGGGGGTTTATTTATTCATTTTCTTTTATTCTGGGGCCTGCATTTATTAAGGGGTTGGTCTGGTGTCTATCATGGAGTGAGGGGTGAGCCAGTACTTATTTAGGGGGCCTATATTTACTCTGCAGTCTGAATGTTGATGTGTGGTAAAGGATATATACATTACTTGTGATTGGAATACAGCAGGTTAGCAGTGTTTGGGTATGTTAAAAAAAATAATCTTGGAATCTCAGAATCTGTTGTCACCACTCTGGCTGTCCCTATGACAGGATCCCTGCACACCAACCTAATTATAGACCAGTGATTGGGCACATATAGCGCTGGAGCCTGAGAAGGTGAGTAAACCATTGGAACAGCGCTCAGAATTGTGCCCAGTAATCTATTTGTTTCCACAGACCACCATTACTGTTTCCATTAGCCTCTTCTAAACCAATTACCAATCATTTCAAATTGATTTAATGGCTCGACGAAGGGCAAATTAGACCATTACTGTTTACTTGCTAAATATTACAGTGTAAAAAAATAATAATATGTGAGGCCCTATAGTAAAAGTACATATAGTATAGAGTTCTATCATATGTACTCCACACTTTTTAAAATTCATTTTCTACCATTCTACTCTTAGGTCCAAAATGTTGTGCTGATTAGTTTCATAACATATTTGTATACAGAAACACAGTTTTTCCAATTTGGTAAATTATATTGATATATGTAGCTAACACTTGGTGGTGCAAAATGCATATCGCTCAAGTTACAAAATTAAGTGGTTCCAGGGTGACCATTGTAAGTTGAAACCACTGCAACGACCATTGTAAGTTGAAACTCCACTTAACTAGTGTCCAAAGGAGCAGCTCATTTTGGAACAGACAGGGGGCAGTACAGGAGATGTAGTACTGTAAAGGACCTACTAGACAACCAATAAAGGTGTTTTACCAGTGAAATGGCCATGTTGATTGGTTGGATCTGAGCTTGAGACATTGTATGTTGAGTCTAGTTTCAACTTATGATGGCCCAGAAAAGACTATTGTAAGGCTACTTTCACACTAGCGTTCGGCTAGCGTTCGATCGGATCCGTTCTGAACGGATCCGATCATAATAATGCAGACGGAGGCTCCGTTCAGTACGGATCCGTCTGCATTATTTTAGCAAAAAAAAGCTAAGTGTGAAAATAGCCTAGTACGGATCCGTCCAGACTTTCAATGTAAAGTCAATGGGGGACGGATCCGCTTGAAGATTGAGCCACATTGTGGCATCTTCAAACGGATCCGTCCCCATTGACTTACATTGAAAGTCTGGACGGATCCGCACGGATCCGCACGCCTCCGAACGGCCAGGCGGACACCCGAACGCTGCAAGCAGCGTTCAGCTGTCCGCCTGTCCGTGCGGAGGCGAGCGGAGCGGAGGCTGAACGCCACCAGACTGATGCAGTCTGAGCGGATCCGCCTCCATTCAGACTGCATCAGGGCTGGACGGCTGCGTTCGGGTCCGCTCGTGAGCTCCTTCAAACGGAGCTCACGAACGGAAACCCGAACGCTAGTGTGAAAGTAGCCTAAGATGAAAATATTGTATCCTGAGACCATTTTATCTTGAGGGATGACTGCATTATAACTCAATGAAAACTGTGTAAATGCTGTTCGATTTGAGATTTTGTTTTAAATTTATTTATTACATATTTATATAGCACAAACATATTCTGCATACATTGTCATCACTCGCTGTCCCCAGTGGAGCTCACAATATAAATTCCCTATCAGTATGTTTTTGGATTGTGGTAGGAAACCAGAGTACTGGGAGGAAACCACGCAAACATGGGGAGAACATACAAACTCCATGCAGATGTTGTCCTTGGTTGATTTGAACCTAGGACCCAGAGCTGCAAGGCACCAGTGCTAACCACTGAGCCATCCTGCTACCCATTTGGATCTTAGCGTGATTTCAACACTATAACGTTCACTTCTTAATAACATTTTGGACAGTGGAAATTGAAAGCAGGAAGAGATTAGATACCACTTTCTGCATTATGAGATAATTATCTTTATATTCAGATCTTCAGTCAGCTTCTTGGAAGAAACCCTAAGAGGCTTTAATATTCTATTTATTTTGTTCTACCTGATTGCATTACACAAAAAACCTGTAAAGATGCCCAAACTTTGGCACGCCATATCCATGTATCTGTCTAGAGCCTCCATTTTGTAATTTCTAGGCCTACAGTATGACATTCTCACAAGAACTTGTCAGAAAACAGAATCATCCAATTGTATATTTGCTCTTGCTCTTTCCTAGCGATATCTCTAACTGATGGTACAACTTTGATATTAAAGGGGTTTCCATTACTTAGAAACTGATGATCTATCCTCAGAATAGGTCAATATCAGATTGGTGGATTTCGACATCCTGCACTCCTGGTGAACAGCTGTTTTGGGCAGACGCCAGCAACTATACAGTTGACGGAAGGTTTTGTCAGCTGTGTTGTTCGCGTTGCTGGCATTTTGAAGCTCAGCTTCCATTCACTGAGATGGGAACTGAGTTGCAGTAACCCAGCATAGCCACTACACAGTGGATGGAGTCTTGCATTTCTGTTGCCGGTGGAAGCCCAAAACAGCTGATTCATTGGGGGTGTGGGGTGTCAGACCCCCATCTATGCAGATATTGATGACCCATACAGAGGATAAGCCATTAATGTATAAGTACCAGAAAACCCCTTTAAAGGTCACCAATCTGTTGGTCCTGTTGCCCCTGTTCTGATGGAGTAGAAGGTCAAGCAAGTTCTCTGCTGCTTTATTGTTCTCTATGGGACTGCTAGAGATAGCCGAGCACTATATGGTACTCTGTTATTTCCAGCAGTCCCTTAACCACCTCCCATCCGCACGTTGACTATAAACGTCCGGGAGGTGGTTCTATATCTCTGAATGGACATTCTGGAAAAATTGCTAAAAATTAAAAAAACTATAGCTCTCAGAACATGGACACATTAAAACATCATTTTTGTTGTTTCAAAAATGCTATTATTGTGTAAAACTTAAATAAATAAGAAAAAGTATACATATTAGGTATCGCCACATCTGTAACGATCTGCTCTATAAAAATGTCACATGACCTAACCTCTCAGGTGAACGCTGTAAAAAAAAAAAAAAAAAAAAACTGTGCTAAAACAACCAATTTTTTGGTCACCTTGCCCCATAAAGTGTTATAATGAATGATCAAAAAATCATATGTACCCAAAAATAGTACCAATAAAACTGGAACCTTTTCCCCTAGTTTCCAAAATGGGGTCACTTTTTGGGAGTTTCTACTGTAAGGGTGCATGGGGGGGCTTCAAATGTGACATGGCATCTAAAAACCAGTTCAGCAAAATCTGCCTTCCAAAAACCATGTGGCGCTCCTTTTCTTCTGCAACCTGCTGTGTGCCCATACAGCAGTTTATGACCGCATGTGGGGTGTTTCTGTAAACTGCAGAATCAGGGTAATAAATATTGAGTTTTGTTTGGCTGTTAACACCCGATGTGTTAAAGAAAAAAATGAATTAAAATGGAAAATCTGCCAAAAAAGTGAAATTTAAAAATGTTTTAGAGCACCTGGTCCTAATTGCTTAGGAGTGAGCTATTCCTGTCACTTATTTCAAATTAAAAAATGTGATCTCCATTTTCCTTTAAATGTTGTGGAACGCCTAAAGGGTTAACAAAGTTTGTAAAATCAGTTTTAAGTAACTTGAGGGGTGTAGTTTCTACAATGGGGTCATTTATGGGGGTATCCACTATGTAAGCCCCACAAAGTGACTTCAGAACTGAACTGGTCCTTAAAAAGTGGGTTTTGGCAATTTTCTTAAACATTTTAAGAATTTCTTCTAAACTTCTAAGCCTTCTAACGTCCTACAAAATTTAAATAACATTTCCAAAATGATGCCAACATAAAGTAGACATATGGGGAATGTTAAGTAATAAATATTTTATGAGGTATCACTTTCTGTTTTAAAAGCAGAGAAATAGAAATTTTGAAAATTGCAAATTTTTTCAAATTTTGGGTAAATATGGGATTTTTTTATAAATAAAGGTGAAATATATTTCATAAATAAAGGTGAAGTATATTCAATATACTCAAATTTATGACTGTCATGAAGTACAATGTGTCACGAGAAAACAATCTCAGAATGGCTTGGATAAGTAAAAGTGTTCCAAAGTTATTACCACATAAAGTGAGATATGTCAGATTTGCAAAATTAGGCCTGGTCAGGAAGAGGGCAAATGGCCCGGATGTGAAGTGGTTAAAGAATGAATGGCGCACCAAGGCACATGCTTAACCTGCTGCTCCATTAGAATATACTGTAGAAACGGTTTACCTATTCTCAGGATGAATCAGGGTCCAAGTGGTTGAACCACCACCAATCATTTAGTTAACTCCCTAACCAGACAGGGGGAAACTTATAGTAACAAGAATACCCCTTTAAGCCACATTACTAAGTTGACATATGACTTGTTAGAATGTGCTTTGGAAAAACATTTCAAATAACTACACATTGTACACTCGCCACTGACTGTCACTTGAAAGCATTCCTACACCTCTGATAATATTGCGAGTGCTCATAACCATGGTCACCATATCTGCTGTGTTCCTAAGCTTTTATTACGAAACCTAACATTGAGCATTAAGAGAGCTTGTCACACTCTGCTAGAAATGATGAGGAATAGCATCACAGAGTAAATTAGAAAGTCATAGAACTTTTAACCTCTTAGAGACCACTCACATTTATCAAATGTGTCAAAAGCCTCTGTGGCATCTAAGTGGTTTCAAAGGAATGGAACTCCCTGTTACCCAATCGCTTCCTCACCCAATCCCAGCAGTGTAATCACAGGGTGCCATTGGATGCTATGGAAGCTGGGGGCCTAAAAATGGTATTCAAGTCTGCAATGTACAGAATTAAGTCATTTCAGAGGCAGGGTCTAATAGGCTGCCTTTCACTTTACAGCTGAGAGCATAATATATTGCACTACATAAATAGTGCAGTGTGTTATGTAAGCAATAACATGCACAAGTCCCTTTGTGGGACTAAAAAGTAGGAATTAGTCTTACCTGTAATTGGTTTTCCAGGAGTTGAACATGACAGAACCGCTGTTGTACATATGGCTCCTGCTCGTGAGTGCCATAGCCACCGGGTTTCTACTTGAACGACTTCTCTGAGATCTATTGTGCACGTAGAGATATGAGTAGAGTTGAGTGGACACCTGGATGTTCGGGTTCGGCAGGTTCGGCCGAACTTGAAAAAAAAGTTCGAGTTCGGGACCCGAACGTGACCCCGAACCCGAACCCCATTGAAGTCAATAGGGACCCGAACTTTTGGCATTAAAATGTGCTTAAGAGCATGACAACTGTTCTGCAAACAAATGTGGATAGGGAAATGACTTAAAATAACATAAAATAAGACAATCTGCATCTAGGAGTAGGAGGTTGAGGAGGTGGTGGATGGGTGGATGTGGCGGTGTAGGCTGACGTGGTGGTGTAGGTGGAAGCAGCGGTGAAGGAGGAATAGGTAGCCACCACTGATTTGTGTTATTTTTTATTTTTAAATTGGGGTATCCCCCAAAATATTGGGACAGATAACAAAATAAAACAAAGAATAAGTGCACTTGAGTACAAGAATGGATGGTTGATGGTGGTATAAATGTCTATTCTGCACAAGGTACGGACAAGTCCTGTGGGATCCATGCCTGGTTCATTTTAATAAACTTAAGCTTGTCCACATTGGCTGTGGCCTGTAATAATGCTCTCTGCCGTGCTAAACACACGTTCACACTATACACTGGCTGCAGGGCAGGTCAGCACCTCCAAGGCTGACAAAGCTTTTCCACATTTTGGCCATGCTAACACTGCCTTCTCAGGCGCTGGCGGTGCCCCAGCTGCGTTGGCGACCTCTTCCTCCTCCTCTGCCTTCGCCTTGTGCTTCCACTGTGCCCCCGCTGTCAGGTGGGAATGCTATCATCAGCGTGCGCTTGTAGTCGCGCATCTTCCGATCAGTAACAGATGTTTTCACAAAATTTAGGCCCCAGTCAGCAATGCAGAGCAGGGGTTCATTCACGGTAAAAGGGGGTTCATGTCACCCAGCAATAGAACAGAGGATTTTGAGAGATTTAGGCCCCTGTCACCCAGGCACAGCAGGGTTCATTCACGGCAAAAGGGGGTTCATGTCACCCAGCAATACAACAGAGGATTTTGAGAGATTTAGGCCCCTGTCACTCAGGCACAGCAGGGATTTGTATATGCCAAAAATGGTAAAATGTCACCCCAAAAATTGAAAATAAGAATTTTTTTAATTTAGGGCACTAAAATTGGCACTTTTTAAAATTAAAATGGATATAAAATAGTCCTTGAAAAGGCTAGAGGGATGTAAAAGGCAGTAAAATGTGCTTAAGAGCATGGCAACTGCTCTGCAAACAAATGTGGATAGGGAAATAACTTAAAATGAAATAAAATAGCTAAAAATTACAAATTATTAACCTGCAACTCAGTGAAGGAGGTGGATATGGAGTCGGAGGTTGAGGAGACAGTGAATGTGGTGTTGTAGGTGGAGGCAGCAATGGAGTTGGAACAGGTAGCCAACATTGTTTTTTTTTATTTTTTATTGGGGTAGGTAGCCCCCAAAATATTGGGACGTATAAAAAAAAGAAAACAAAGAATCATTGCACTTGACTTGAGTACAAGAATGTATGTTTGATGGTGGTATAAATGTCTATTCTGCACAAGGTACAGACAAGTCTTGTGGGATCCAAGCCTGGTTCATTTTAATGAACATGAGCTTGTCCACGTTGACTGTGGACAGGCGGCTGCGTCTGTCTGTAATGACGCCTCCTGCTGTGCTAAATACACGTTCAGAGAGTACACTGGCTGCAGGACAGGCCTGCACCTCCAAGGCATACAGGGCAAGCTCTGGCCATGTGGACAATTTGGAGACCCAGAAGTTGAATGGGGCAGAACCATCAGTCAGTACGTGTAGGCGTGTGCACAGGTACTGTTCCACCATGTTGTTCAAATGCTGCCTCCTGCTAACATGCTCCATATCAGCAGTTGGGGACGGTTGTTGCGGCGAGGTGACAAAGCATTTCCACATGTCGGCCATGCTAACCCTGCCTTCTGAGGTGCTGGCGCTGACATAGCTGCGTTGGCGACCTCTTCTTCCTCCCCTGCCTTCGCCTTGTGCTTCCACTTGTCCCCCGGCGTCAGTCGGGAATGCTCTCAGGAGCGCATCTACCAGCGTGCGCCTGTAGTCGCGCATCTTCCGATCACACTCCAGTAAGGGAATTAAGGACGACACATTGTCTTTCTAACGGGGATCCAGCAGGGTGGCCACCCAGTAGTCAGCACACGTTAAAATGTGGGCAACTCTGCTGCATGTAGTCGCTCATGTGTGCCAGGCTGCCCAGAGGTAAGGACAAGCTGTCCTCTGTGGGAGGCATATCGTCTGCGTCCTCCGTATCCTACCAGCCACGCAACAGTGATGGGCCCGAGCTGCGTTAAATACCACCCTGCTGTGAACATGCTTCACCCCCATCCTACTCCTCCTCGTCCTCCAGTAGTGGGCCCTGGCTGGCCAAATTTGTACCTGGCCTCTGCTGTTGCAAAAATCCTCTTTCTGAGCCACTTCTAAAAGACTGTCCTGAAAGTGTTAGAGATGACCCCTCTTCCTCCTCCTCGTCCTGGACCACATCCTCTTCGATCATCGCCCTAAGTGTTTTCTCAAGGAGACATAGAAGTGGTATTGTAACGCTGTTAACGGCATCATCGCCACTGGCCATGTTGGTGGAGTACTCGAAACAGTGCAATAGGGCACACAAGTCTCGCATAGAGGCCCAGTTATTGGTGGTGAAGTGGTGCTGTTCCGCAGTGCAACTCACTCGTGCGTGCTGCAGCTGAAACTCCACTATGGCCTGCTGCTGCTCGCACAGTCTTTCCACCATGTGCAAGGTGGAGTTCCACCTGGTGGGCACGTTGCATATGAGGCGGTGGGCGGGTTGGCCGAAGTTACGCTGCAGCGCTGACAGGCGAGCAGCAGCAGGGTGAGAACGCCGAAAGCAAGCGATCACAGACGGCCCGCACTATGCAGCAGCTCAGACATGTCGGGGTAGTTGTGAATGAATTTCTGCACCACCAAATTCAGCACGTGCGCCAGGCAAGGGATGTGCGTCAAACCAGCTAGTCCCAGAGCTGCAACAAGATTTCGCCCATTATCGTACACCACCAGACCGGGCTTGAGGCCCACTGGCAGCAACCACTCGTCGGTCTGTTGTTCTATACCCCGCCGCAACTCCTGCGCGGCGTGGAGCCTGTCACCTAAAAAAAACATCAGTTTCAGAAAGGCCTGCTGACGTTTACCCCTGGCTGTGCTGAAGTTGGTGGTGAAGGTCTGTCGCTGACCGGATGAGGAGGTGATAGAAGAGGAGGGGCCCAGCCGCCACTACATTTACCCAGTGTGCAGTTAGGGAGATATAGTGTCCCTGGCCGTGCTTACTGGTCCACGTATCTGTGGTTAGGTGGACCTTGCCACAGATGGCGTTGCGCAGTGTACACTTGATTTTATCCGATACTTGGTTGTGCAGGGAGGGCACGGCTCTCCTGGAGAAGTAGTGGCGACCGGGAACGATGTACTGTGGGACAGCAAGCGACATGAGATGTTTGAAGCTGTCCATCTCCACCAGTCTGAATGACAGCATTTCAAAGGCCAGCAGTTTAGAAATGCTGGCATTCAGGGCCAGGGATCGAGGGTGGCTAGGTAGGAATTTACGCTTTCTCTCAAAGGTTTGTGAGATGGAGAGCTGAATGCTTCCATGTGACATGGTGGAAATGCTTGGTGACGGAGGTGGTGTTGGTGGCACATCCTCTGTTTGCTGGGCAGCAGGTGCCAACGCTCCTCCAGAGGTGGAGGAAGAGGCCGAGGCAGCAGCCGAAGAGGGAGCAGGAGGGGCCTGAGCCCTTTCTTGGTTTTAAAGGTGCTTACTCCACTGCAGCCCGTGTCTCGCATGTAGATGCCTGGTCATACACGTTGTGCTAAGGTTCAGAACGTTAATGCCTCGCTTCAGGCTCTGATGGCACAGTGTGCAAACCACTCGGGTCTTCAGCAAATTGTGTGAAGAAGTGCCATGCCAGGGAACTCCTTGAAGCTGCCTTTGGTGTGCTCGGTCCCTGGTGACGGTGGCCAGTAGCAGGTGAACTGTTTTGGCGACGGCTGCTCTGCTCTTGCACCCTGCTCCCGCTTTTGTTACGTTGTTGGCTCGGTCTCACCACTGCCTCTTCCTCCGAACTTTGAAAGTCAGTGGCATGACCTTTATTCCATGTGGGGTATAGGACCTCATCGTCCCCTGCATCGTCTTCCACCCAGTCCACCCTTTTCGGTCTGCACACTGAAGAAAGACGCAGCAGTTGGCACCTGTGTTTCATCATCATCAGAGACGTGCTGAGGTGGTATTCCCATGTCCTCATCAGGAAACATAAGTGGTTGTGCGTCAGTGCATTCTATGTCTTCCACCCCTGGGGAAGGGCTAGGTGGATGCCCTTGGGAAACCCTGCTAGCAGAGTCTTCAAACAGCATAAGAGACTGCTGCATGACTTGAGGCTCCGTCAGGTTCCCCGATATGCACGGGGCTGATGTGACAGACTGATGGGCATGGGTTTCAGGTGCCACCTGTGCGCTTTCTGCATAAGACTGGGTGGGAGATAATGTGAACGTGCTGGATCCAGTCGGCCACCCAATTGACTAGCGCCTGTACTTGCTCAGGCCTTACCATCCTTAGAACGGCATTAGGCCCGACCAAATATCGCTGTAGATTCTGGCGGCTACTGGGACCTGAGGTAGTAGGTTCAGTAGGACGTGTAGCTGTGGTAGAACGGCCACGTCCTCTGGCCTAAATGTGACAGTCACTTATGCTTGTCTAATCCCAGATGTGCAGTATATTAGAGTGTTTTTTCACACTAACCAAAAAGCTATATTTCTGTCCTAAATGTGACAGTCACTTATGCACATGTAATCCCAGATGTGCAGTATATTAGAGGCTTTTTTACCCCAGTATGCCAAAGCCGTATTTCTGGCCTAAATGTGACAGTCACTTATGCTTGTCTAATCCCAGATGTGCAGTATAGTATAGGGATTTTTCACCCTAAACAAAAAGCTGTATTTCTGTCCTAAATGTGACAGTCACTTATGCTTGTCTAATCCCAGATGTGCAGTATATCAGAGGCTTTTTTCACCCCAGTATGCCAAAGCCGTATTTATGGCCTAAATGTGACAGTCACTTTGCATTTATGGCCTAAATGTGACAGTCACTTATGCTTGTCTAATACCAGATGTGCAGTATATTAGAGGCTTTTTTCACCCCAGTATGCCAAAGCCGTATTTATGGCCTAAATGTGACAGTCACTTTGCATTTATGGCCTAAATGTGACAGTCACTTATGCTTGTCTAATACCAGATGTGCAGTATATTAGAGGCTTTTTTCACCCCAGTATGCCAAAGCTGTATTTCTGGACTTGCAGATAGCCTGTGCTGGTGCACTATCGTTGCATAAAATGGCTGCCGATCATGTATTGATATTGACTAACTGAAGAAAAAAAAGTTCGTTTTCAGCAGTAGTTGGCTCAGGGCAGGCTTAAAAAAATTGTGCACTGCACCCACAAAACACTTTTTCTGTAGATCGCTGAGTATATAAACCAGTTCTTGATAAGATCGCTCCCTGATCTCTCCCTCACAGCAGCAGCAGCCTCTCCCTACACTAATTCGAGCAGAGTGACGGGCGGCGCTAAGTGACTCCAGCTTAAATAGAGGCTGGGTCACATACTGCAGTTGGCCAATCACAGCCATGCCAATAGTAGGCATGGCTGTGATGGCCTTTTGGTGCAAGCAGTATGACGCTTGTTGATTGGCTGCTTTGCAGCCTTTCAAAAAGCGCCATAAAAATCGCCGAACACCGAACTTTTACGTAAATGTTCGGGTTCGGGTGCCGAAAACCCTAAAGTTCAGTACGAACCCAAACTTTACAGTTTGGGTTTGTTGAACTCTAGATATGAGAGCAGTAGTGGACCTGATTCCATATTGAACTTAAGCTATCTGTTGATGCACATTTATTAAGACCAGTGTTTTAGACGCCGGTCTTAAAAAAGCCCCATCACTGGCAGTGGATTGCTGAAGTTATGAAGAGGTGCAGGCCTCTTCATAACTTTGGCTTATCCGCCGCCACTTCTAAATGTAAGACAGCTTCCGAGCTGTCTTACATTCAGACCTTTTTCTACGCCTGAAACAGGAGTAGAAAATGGTGAATGAGACGGGCCTACCGGCCCATCCCCTTCCCTACCCACACCAACCCCACTTTTTTAGACCATTGCGCCACAAACTGCGCCTGAAATATGCTTTTGTGAGGTTGTTGACTCTTTTGTGACATTTTGCCCAGTTGACAGACGTTAAGTGGGGGTACATCATTGTACTGAGAGAAGCAGGGTGGTCAGTTAAATACCTTCCATCTAGGCTAATCTAGGCCTGTTAGGAGGGGTTGGGAGCAGTGGAAAACAGGCTCCATCCAACCCATACAAAATAGCTCAGAGATGTGTGCAGAATAGCCCGTGGCCACATATATTACCCCTCATGGCAGGGCTTACAACTGGCATTTTTCAGCAGGATAATGCTTAACCACACAAAGCAAGGGTTTCCCAGGAATGTCTTTGCTAGATTGCAACAGTTCCTTGACCTTAACGGTCAGCAGATTGATTGATCTCCAATCGAGCATTTATGGGTCCAGCTAGGATGCCAACTTTGGCAACACAAGATCGGCACACAAATCCACTGTTGTGTGCAAGTTCTGCAGGATAAAAATAAGCCATGGGCGTTAAAAACACAAACATAGGTACCAGGGCTCTACTGCAGCATGAGGCGGCATCACTGGATCCAGTCGGAAAACAGAACTGGCCAGCATTCCAAATTGGAACAAGTCTGCCCTCCTACTCCAGGTCTTCCATGTGGCAGTCAGACTGTATCCCCAATCATTAGTGTCCTTGTCGTCATCATCATCAGCTGCTTCTTCTCCTGCTCAAACTCCCCTTTTTCCCTGTCCTCTGATCCATCCTGAGACCTCTATAATGGAATTGGCTATGAGAAAACTATTAGTGACCAGAAAGCTTGTGTGCAAGCTGAAATCCCAACTGGCCAAGTTGCTGGCGGTGCAGTTGCTTCTTAGAGCTGTTTCACACGAGCGAGTCCATTGCGGGAATCACGCTTCGTGTGGGAGTGTGATCCTCCGCTCTGGACTTGCAGGAGCGCACGGCATTATCATGATTTAAAATGCCATGTGTCTCTGCATGGCCTTTTCTCCACAGAATCAGTGACATAAAGCTGTCAGTATGATTCTGTAGAAATAAGGTCAAGCAGAGACACATAGCATTATAAATCATGATAATGCCGTGCGCTCCTGCAAGTCCAGAGCGGAGGATCACACTCACACACGGAGCGTGATTCCCGCAATGGACTCGCTCGTGTGAAACAGCCCTTAGTTGTGAAAAATGTGGCCCAGTTCCATGCCTTGACTAAAATTTTATTTAGCAGTCTGTAAAAAAATTGTCTCATCATTAAAGGGAATCCATCACCACTTTTAAGGTGTCCTAACTAAGGGCAACATAAGAGACAGATCCGCTTAGAAAAATGCCGACTTACTTTCTTTAATTAACCCAGCCATGTTGAAAATCCTGTGCTAAACAGCTCCAGTGCATGCCGAACGAGTCGCCAGAGTCAATCAGAGGTGAGTGGGTGGAGAGAACCATTAGCTCAAGAATATAGGGACTCACCGGGATGTGCTGGAGCTGTTAGAACCTAGCAGCAGACAGATTCCCTTTAGGGCTCATGCACACGACCATATGTATTTTGCAGTCTGCAAAAAATACAGATGACGTCTGTGTGCCTTCCGTATTTTGTGTAATGGCCCCTAATAGAAGAGTACTATCCTTGTCCATAATGCGGACAATAATAGGACATGTTCTTTTTTTTTTGTGGAACACACATATGGAAACAGAATGCACACAGAGTAATTTCCATTACTTTTGCGGAACCGTTGAAATGAATGGTTCCGTATACGGTCTGCAAAAATAATGGAAAAAAAAGAAAATACATTCGTGTGCATGAGCTTTTAAGGAAATGTGGAGCACTTCCGTGCCTTCCCCAAAATTTGTATTCAGCAGGCTTTAATAGTTCCAGTCAGCTGTATGTAAGAATTGTCATCATTTTCTTAATGTGGTGCCCTTCCACGCCTTCTCCAAAATGTAATTCGCCAGCCACTACTAGTTCTGGCAAGCTGTCCGTAAAAATTGTCCTCATACTGATAATGTGGTACAGTTCCATGCCTTCCCCAAAATGTAATTCCGCATGCATTATTATTCCTTGTCGACTTTCTGAAAAAACATCTCTTGTCCTTCTGGAAATGTGGAGCATTTCTGCGACTTCACTAACATTTAATTCCGCTGTATATTCGTACTTCTGGTCAGTTGTCCATATTTTTAAATTGTCTCGTTTTCTAAATGACTCTGGCCTTTGCCCAACATGTACTCCATTCCCATGGACATCTGGGTAGGCAGACTGGAACAGTGGCCAGAGCTGACCCAGTTTGCTCTCACTGCATTGTCTTGTTTAGTGTAATTTTAGAGGGTGTTCAGTTCAGCAGATGGCATTGTCACACCCAAACAGACAAAATTATCATCCGCCACTGTACTTTAGTCAAAATAAATGACGGGTGGATACATGAAGATTTTCACACAGGCTGAGGCCTATGAATAGATCTGCAATTGCTGACAGTGGTTATTTATCACCAGCCCCATCATGTCACTGCTGCTACCATTATATTCTGTATTGTATGGCTGCTGCCAACACGGTAACTGTTATTTTCCCTACTGCCTCTACCATTAGCCCTACTCAGCCACCACTACTACTATTGTTCCAAGCTGTACTGCTACTGCTGCCACATGCCACTGTTACCACTACACACCTTAGACCTTTCCACTTCCACAGTGTACTGCTGTTGCTCTCCCCCCCCCCCCCCAAAAAAAATATACAGTTTCACCCGACACTACCATTTGTGTGTATAAATACAGGCAGGACACTGCCACAGTTAAAGGGCTTCTGTCACCCCCCAAAAGTTTTTTTTTTTTAGGCTAATTAAAATCCTTATACTGCAATTTTTCAATATATAGGGCTCTTACCCTTTTCTGTTGGATAGTTTCTTTAACCGCTTGCCGCCACGCTAATGCCGAAAGGCATCATTGCGGCGGCTCTCCCAGGCTACGCTAACGCCAATAGGCGTCATCTCGCGTGAGCCGAGATTTCCTGTGAACGCGCGCACTCAGACGCGCGCGTTCACAGGAACGGGAGGTAAGCGAGTGGATCTCCAGCCTGCCAACGGCGATCGCTCGCTGGCAGGCTGGAGATGTGATTTTTTTAACCCCTAACAGGCATATTAGACGCTGTTTTGATAACAGCGTCTAATATACCTGCTACCTGGTCCTCTGGTGGTCCCTTTTGTTAGGATCGACCACCAGAGGACTCAGGCAGCTCACTAAAGTAGCACCAAACACCACTACACTACACTACACCCCCCCCCGTCACTTATTAACCCTTTATAAACCACTGATCAGCCCATATAGACTCCCTGATCACCCCCCTGTCATTGATCACCCTCCTGTCATAGATCACCCCCCTGTAAGGCTCCATTCAGAGGTCCGTATGATTTTTACAGATCCACGGATACATGGATCGGATCCGCAAAACGCATACGGACATCTGAATGGAGCCTTACAGGGGGGTGATCAATGACAAGGGGGTGATCACGCATATAGACTTCCTGATCACTTCCTTGTCATTGATCACCCCCCTGTCATTGATCACCCCCCTGTAAGGCTCCATTCAGACGTCCGTATGATTTTTACGGATCCACTGATACATGGATCGGATCCGCAAAACACATGCGGACGTCTGAATGGAGCCTTACAGGGGGGTAATCAATGACAGAGGAGTGATCACCCATATAGACTCCCTGATCACCTCCCTCATTGTTCACCCCCCTGTAAGGCTCCATTCAGACGTCCGTATGATTTTTACGGATCCACGGATACATGGATCGGATCCGCAAAACACATACGGACGTCTGAATGGAGCCTTACAGGGGGGTGATCACCCATATAGACTTCCTGATCACCCCCTGTCATTGATCACCCCCCTGTCATTGATCACCCCCCTGTAAGGCTCCATTCAGACGTCCATATGATTTTTACGGATCCACGGATACATGGATCGGATCCGCAAAACACATACGGACGTCTGAATGGAGCCTTACAGGGGGTGATCACCCCATATACACTCCCTGATCACCCCCTGTCATTGATCACCCCCCTGTCATTGATCACCCCCCTGTAAGGCTCCATTCAGACGTCCGTATGATTTTTTCCGGATCCACGGATACATGGATCGGATCCGCAAAACACATGCGGACGTCTGAATGGAGCCTTACAGGGGGGTGATCAATGACAGAGGGGTGATCACCCATATAGATTCCCTGATCACCTCCATCATTGACCACCTCCCTGTAAGGCTCCATTCAGACGTCCGCATGTGTTTTGTGGATCCGATCCATGTATCCGTGGATCTGTAAAAAATCATACGGACGTCTGAATGGAGCCTTACAGGGGGGAGATCAATGACAGAGGGGTGATCACCCATATAGACTCCCTGATCACCTCCGTCATTGATCACCCCCCTGTAAGGCTCCATTCAGACGTCCACATGTGTTTTGCGGATCCGATCCATGTATCCGTGGATCCGTAAAAAAATCATACGGACGTCTGAATGGAGCCTTACAGGGGGGTGATCAATGACGCAGGTGATCAGGGAGTCTATATGGGTGATCACCCCTCTGTCATTGATCACCCCCCTGTAAGGCTCCATTCAGACGTCTGCATGTGTTTTGCGGATCCGATCCATGTATCCGTGGATCCGTAAAAAATCATACGGACGTCTGAATGGAGCCTTACAGGGGGGTGATCAATGACAGGGGTGTGATCAATGACAGGGTGGTGATCACCCCATATAGATTCCCTGATCACCCCCCTGTCATTGATCACCCCCTGTAAGGCTCCATGTAGACATTTTTTTGGGCACAAGTTAGCGGAAATTTTTTGTTTGTTTTTGTTTTTTCTTACAAAGTCTCATATTCCACTAACTTGTGTCAAAAAATAAAATCTCACATGAACTCACCATACCCCTCACGGAATCCAAATGCGTAATTTTTTTAGACATTTATATTCCAGACTTCTTCTGACGCTGTAGGGCCCCTAAAATGCCAGGGCAGTATAAGTACCCCACATGTGACCGCATTCCGGAACGAAGACACCCCAAGGTATTCCATGAGGGGCATATTGAGTCCATGAAAGATTGAAATTTTTGTCCCAAGTTAGCAGAAAGGGAGACTTTGTGAGAAAATACAAAAAAAATCAATTTCCGCTAACTTGTGCCCAAAAAAAATTCTAGGAACTCGCCATGCCCCTCACGGAATACCTTAGGGTGTCTTCTTTCCAAAATGGGGTCACATGTGGGGTATTTATACTGCCTTGGCATGTTAGGGGCCCGAAAGCGTGAGAAGAAGTCTGGGATCCAAATGTCTAAAAATGCCCTCCTAAAAGGAATTTGGGCCGCTTTGCGCATCTAGGCTGCAAAAAAGTGTCACACATGTGGTATCGCCGTACTCAGGAGAAGTTGGGGAATGTGTTTTGCGGTGTTATTTTACATATACCCATGCTGGGTGAGATAAATATCTTGGTCAAATACCAACCTTGTATAAAAAAATGGGAAAAGTTGTCTTTTGCAGAGATATTTCTCTCACCCAGCATGGGTATATGTAAAATGACACCCCAAAACACATTCCCCAACTTCTCCTGAGTACGGCGATACCAGATGTGTGCCACTTTTTTGCCGCCTAGGTGGGCAAAGGGGCACACATTCCAAAGAGCACCTTACAGATTTCACAGGTCCTTTTTTACACATTTTGATTTCAAACTACTTACCACACATTAGGGCCCCTAGAATGCCAGGGCAGTATAACTACCCCACAAGTGACCCCATTTTGGAAAGAAGACACCCCAAGGTATTCCGTGAGGGGCATGGCGAGTTCCTAGAATTTTTTATTTTTTGTCACAAGTTAGCGGAAAATGATGATTTTTATTTTTTTCCCTTACAAAGTCTCATATTCCACTAACTTGTGACAAAAAATAAAAAATTCCAGGAACTCGCCATGCCCCTCACGGAATACCTTGGGGTGTCTTCTTTCCAAAATGGGGTCACTTGTGGTGTAGTTATACTGCCCTGGCAATTTAGGGGCCCTAATGTGTGCGAAGTAGTTTGAAATCAAAATCTGTAAAAAATGGCCGGTGAAATCCTAAAGGTGTTCTTTGGAATGTGGGCCCCTTTGCCCACCTAGGCTGCAAAAAAGTGTCACACATCTGGTATCGCCGTACTCAGGAGAAGTTGGGCAATGTGTTTTGGGGTGTCATTTTACATATACCCATGCTGGGTGATATAAATATCTTGGTCAAATGCCAACTGTGTATAAAAAAATGGGAAAAGTTGTCTTTTGCCAAGATATTTCTCTCACCCAGCATGGGTATATGTAAAATGACACCCCAAAACACATTCCCCAACTTCTCCTGAGTACGGCGATACCAGATGTGTGTCACTTTTTTGCCGCCTAGGTGGGCAAAGGGGCACACATTCCAAAGAGCACCTTTCGGATTTCACAGGCCATTTTTTACACATTTTGATTTCAAACTACTAACCACACATTAGGGCCCCTAGAATGCCAGGGCAGTATAACTACCCCACAAGTGACCCCATTTTGGAAAGAAGACACCCCAAGGTATTTCGTGATGGGCATAGTGAGTTCATGGAAGTTTTTATTTTTTGTCACAAGTTAGTGGAATATGAGAGTTTGTAAGAAAGAAAAAAAAAAATCATCATTTTCCGCTAACTTGTGACAAAAAATAAAAAGTTCTATGAACTCACTATGCCCATCAGTGAATACCTTAGGGTGTCTACTTTCCGAAATTGGGTCATTTGTGGGGTGTTTGTACTGTCTGGGCATTGTAGAACCTCAGGAAACATGACAGGTGCTCAGAAAGTCAGAGCTGCTTCAAAAAGCGGAAATTCACATTTTTGTACCATAGTTTGTAAACGCTATAACTTTTACCCAAACCTTTTTTTTTTTTTACCCAAATTTTTTTTTTTAATCAATGACATGTAGAACAATAAATTTAGCGAAAAATTTATATATGGATGTCGTTTTTTTTGCAAAATTTTACAACTGAAAGTGAAAAATGTCATTTTTATGCAAAAAAATCGTTAAATTTCGATTAATAACAAAAAAAGTAAAAATGTCAGCAGCAATGAAATACCACCAAATGAAAGCTCTATTAGTGAGAAGAAAAGGAGGTAAAATTCATTTGGGTGGTAAGTTGCATGACCGAGCAATAAACCGCTAAAGTTGTGGAGTGCCGATTTGTAAAAAAGGGCCTGGTCACTAGGGGGGTATAAACCTGTGGTCCTTAAGTGGTTAAAAACGGCACTTTTATAATATGTAAAAGCATCCTCCTTTAAAAAAAAATGCCCCCTCCTCCTGCTGATTGACAGGGCCAGGGAGCGCTCTCCTCCTCCAACTGGCCCTGTCTGCAATTCAAATCCCGCGCCTGCACCTCATTCGGCGCAGGCGCTCTGAGAGAAGGATGCTCGCTTCCTCAGCACTTCCTCAGTGTGCCTGCACCGATGACGTCTTCTTTTTCGGGTTTAGAGGTGACGTCATCGGCGCAGGCGCACTGAGGGAGTGCTGAGATAGCGAGCGTCCTTCTCTCAGAGCGCCTGCGCCGAATGAGGTGCAGGCGCGGGATTTGAATTGCAGACAGGGCCAGTCGGAGGAGAGCGCTCCCTGGCCCTGTCAATCAGCAGGAGGAGGGGGAGTTTTTTTTTTTAAAGGAGGATGCGGCGGCTACCAGCAAGTAAACGCCCTACTTGCTGGTTAGGAGGTAATTTACATATTATAAAAGTGCCGTTTTTAAAGAACTAGCCAACAGAAAAGGGTAAGAGCCCTATATATTAATAAAATCGCAGTATAAGGATTTTAATTAGCCTAAAAAAAATATGACTTTTGGGGGGTGACAGAAGCCCTTTAAGGCATAATTTGTGGACTGCTTCTTCAGAACAAGGCACAGTTTTTTTTCCTAATAACACAGTGTGTGTTTAAACACCATCTGACCCCAATGTGAGACAATTTTTGATATGAAACAATTTCTTTCAAGAGAGGAAAATAGGAGGTTTAAGAGACCTGTACTCAGCTATCTCCAACACTCCCGTAGAAATGGAGCAGCGGTGCACATTTCCGACCAGCTGCTCCGTTCATTTCTGGGGGTTCTACGGGGGCCATGGCCCATGTTCTCATCATCAATGGGGACTTAGCAGTAGGGCCCCCACTGATCTAACAGTTATCCCCTATATTATGGATAGGGGATAACTTTATATAACCACAATACAAGAGCATGATGACTTATGTGAGCTTTACAAACAGTAGCTCTACAAAATAACCGGGATAAAGCATACACAAAGGACCAATGAATAGTACCCAAAAGGGAATACAAGAGTACAGATAACGAAAAGTCCAAAAATAAACAATAATACAGACCAGAGTAGCACTCGGGAGGGCCCCTTCTTTGTGTATGCGTTGTCCTGATTAATTGTATACCGCATTATATTTTACTTGTGCCTTTTGCAGCAAGATAGTCACGGGCAGTATTGGCCTGCGTTGCCCTAACGTTGAAGAGGCTAGATCAGCAAACAAACAGGCTGTATTAGGGAGGCCTTGGAGTGTGGAAAGGTTTCGTGCAGCACCCAGGATCTGCTCCCGAATTTCTGGATAGCGGTGTTTCAGGATTACATCCCTGTCAAGGTCTGGGTTCCTGGGTTTAGTCAAGGCTCTGTGGATTCTGTCCATCCTAAAGAGCAACACATCAAGCTGTGGGAGAAGGGACTTGAATAGGGCAGTCACCATATCAGATAAAGTAGTAATAGTCTCCGGGACCCCTCGGATACGTAAATTTGCCCTCCTTGAGCGATTTTCTAGATCCTCAAGCTTCGATTCCAGGGCTTCTAAATTAGCTGTCTGGTCATCAATGTCTCTGCTATCTACGGCAATAGCATCCACCATGCCCTCTGCTTTGGCCTAAACATCCACCACCCTCTGCCCCAAGTCCTGCATTTGCCTGGTAAATTCAGCGACCACCTGGGAAAATTAGTCCCTAAATACCTGCTTGATGTTAGTGAGGAGATCCTCCTGATAGTGTGGAGCTTGTGGAGGAGAAGCCGGGAGTAGAGAAGGCGGCGGTGGCGAGACGGTGTCTGCCATCTTGGAAGCCAAGAGTGAGGAGAAGATGGTGGGGATAGGGGCTGTGGATGCCCTGAATTTGCTATCGCTTTTCATCCTGGTCATCTTCCACAGTGCTAATGAAGTAGAGTGCTGATGGAGCTGTTAAAACAGGGCTAGTGAAGGTCCAGGCCAGTGTCTGGTGCGGAGCTCACGCGACGTGCATCCACTCTGGTGAATAGTGCGCATGCGCCCTCCAGTATACCGCATTGTAGCCCCCTGTACTATGTGGGTGAGGATTAATTTTCTGTTTTTATCATGGAGTATTTTGTATCAAATTCTGTTA
The DNA here is from genome assembly GCF_014858855.1 of Bufo gargarizans. Classification (NCBI taxonomy): domain Eukaryota; kingdom Metazoa; phylum Chordata; class Amphibia; order Anura; family Bufonidae; genus Bufo; species Bufo gargarizans. The sequence continues at coordinate 620,704,698 of NC_058080.1, forward strand.
TAATAAAGATCGTGTTGTAGGATTATCTTGATATATTGTGTGGCGTCATTATTTTTGGAGGCACGTGTTGTGCATATAGGATGCCTTATTGTGGTATTGAGCCCAGTAAATGTAGGTGTAGCTTTACAAACAGTGGAAGAACCAAGCCTCATTAAAGCCCTGGAGTGAAACCTTGACACTGCTTAGGGATTCAAAATCTTGTAAGAAAAGGCTCTTTAGGGTTGCTGTATATACCTATCAATTAAAAATGTGGGTTCTTGAACTAGGCCACATGTATATAATCCCTTCCTGATGCAGTGATTTGCTTATAATTTATGCAAAGTAGTGGCCCGTGGGCCGTTTACCTTGGAATCTGACTAATATTTTTCTATTGAAAACTATTACTAGTTACTACATGCAGCCAGATGTTTGTTTTTCTTTTTAGAGCTAATAGCTCACATTAATGTGGTCTCCACCTATAGGACCCATCCTTTATTTATTTTTTTGGGACGACTATATCATATCCAGAACTCCTATAAAGATGGAGAGGCTGCACGCATGCCCAGTCGGCTGCTCCGTTCATTTCAGGGGGCTCCACAAGGTATGGGGCACCCATTCTCAAAATCAGTAGGGATCCCAGCGGTAGGATCCACCCCACAATCTAATAGTGGATAGGAGATAACTTTATATTACCAGAATAACCCTTTAAACACACCTCTAAAAAAATATTGATGTGATCTTCACCTATGCACCCATTCTTTTCTTGCACCAGATATTTAAACACATCTGTATTACATGTAAAAACAAAGTCAGTCAGGTATGGAAAGTCTGCTGACAGTGTATTAAAATGTTACTTAACAGCATTATGGATTATCCACTCTAGATAATCTGCCTGGTCCTGTGCTGCCAATCCAGTTGTCCCGACCAGGCTCTATTTACATGGCTTCTGTAGTGACATGTCGACACATGACTGCTGCAGCCAATCACTGGCCTTGTGGGGTGCACCACTGAGGCCAGTAATTGGCTGCGGCTAGAGATGAGGGAATTTCCGCTTATTAAATTCGTTCACATTTCATTTGTTGGTAAAAGGTGAATTGCATTATGGATTCCGTTACCACGGACCATAACGCAATTCTAAGACGGAATGCCTTTATAGGCATTCCGTCATAATAGAAGTCTATGGGCTGCAAAAAGGATCCGTCCCGTTTCCATTATGCAGTGGAGTCCTCCCCTGCACAACGGAAACAAGATGGATCCATTTGTCAGCCCATAGACTTCTATTATGACGGAATAAATAACGGAATACCTCTAAAGGCATTTAGTCATAGAATTGCTTTATGGTCCGTGGTGACGGAATCCATAACGCAATTCACCTTTTGCCAACAAACGAAGTGTGAACGAATTTCAAAATATGAAATTCGCTCATCCCTAGCTGCGGTGCTCCGTGAATGTTTAGGCCTCTTCCTAAGCCATGTAATGTCAGTCACAGGGCCTAGCCAAAGCTCATTCCTATCAAAGAAAACGCGGCTGAGGTGTGATATCAAGCACAACCCCTATGCAATGAACTTGGTAAGGAGGAGGCTGCGGAATTCACCAGCTTCCGCAAACAGCTGTTCATTGGGACTTCAGGGAGTCGGACCCCTGCTGATCTCATAATGATTACCTATCCGGAGGATAGGCCATCCCTACGAAAATCATTGAAAACCCCTTTAATTATGTGCAACAAAGTTAAAGGGGTTGTTAGGGGCATTTAAGGGGCAGTAATGATGTTGTGATCACCCACATGTGAACACTCAGTGGACAGTGACTGGCTGCGATGGTCACGTCCTTGAAACATTTTCACTGCAGCACCAGAACTGCCAAGGATTTTTGTTATTTTATTACATCACCTTGAATGTTTTTTAAATGTCCCAGAAAACCCCTTTCATTGGAAAAACTGGATTTTTGTACTCACTGTAAAATCCTTTTCTTGTATGATGCAGGGGGACACAGCACCATGGGTATAAGCCCAGCAACCACTAGGAGGCGACACTAGATAACAGAAAAGTTGCCGCCTCCCAGGTGGGCTATACCCTCTCCACAGCCACTAGGCTATTCCGTTTGTACCAATAGCAGTAGGAGAGAGAAACAAAAGCGAAGAACCAACATGTCCTAGACCGGGAAATGAAACGAGAACAGCAACCCAGTGGCAGGAAGACACAAGAAAACAAAGGGTGGGATCTGTGTCCCCCAGTGCATCCTATGAGAAAAGGATTTTACGGTGAGTACAAAAATCCAGTTCTCTCGTGAATTGCATGGGGGACACAGCACAATGGGACATCCCAAAGCAGTTCCCGAGGGTGGGATTGAAAAGTCATGCAAAAAGTCAGGTGCATAGGTGCAGGAGAACCATGTGACCCAACAGCACCAGGAGAGACCCAGCATGAAATGATCCAAAGGAAATAATGGGAGACCGTAATGATCCCAAGGGCAAGTGCCCAGGAAAAAGGCCTGCCAGAAGGAACAAGGAAAACACCCAGCTCCACCCAAGGTGAGAGAAATAAAGTGCTAGAAAACAGGAAGCAGGGCACCCTAGAATCCGAGAGGTGCAACGGCAAGAGCATTAGAAACGTACCTATACTGCGCCCAGGAAGGGGGAAACAGGGCCGCATGGTGCACCATAGACCAAGACAGGCGCACACTATAATCAGGTAGGTGCAATGGTCACGGCAAGTGAAGGGCCTCCATATCTCGCCTGGAAAGGGGGGAAATAGGGCCACATGGTACACCATAGAGCCAGACAGGAGTAATGGATACATCACCTGGAGATGGTGCAGGTACCCTACCTATGAGGGAGCAAGATGGCTGCTTGGTGCACACTAGAACCAGGAAGGGGCCATTGCTACTGCATGGAACATGATAGAGTCAGACAAGAGTAATGGCTACAACATCAGGAGATGGTGCAGGTACCCTACCTAGGAAGGAAGGAAAGTGGCTGCTTGGTGCACATCATAATCAGATAGGTGCAATGGTCACGTCAAAAGGAAGTTGGCCTCCAGTGATGGCCAGTTCGCCCACGAACACATGCGAGCTGCCATCTTAAATCACAAGTCCGGCGATGCACAGTAAGTCCTTACCTGTGCCTGCGCCGCGAGCTGGTCTGCAACAAATGCGGTCACCGGGAGCAGGCAATCCGAGAACAGTCCGATGAAGGCCCCTGGCGGCTGTTCTTGGAACTGCCTGCTCCCGGTGACCACATTTGTTTCAGACCGGCTTGCGCACAGGCACAGGTAAGGACTTACCTGTGCATCGCCGGACTTGTGATTTAAGATGGCAGCCCGGATGTGTTCGCGGGTGAACACGGCGAACTGGCCATCACTGTTGGCCTCTATATCTCACCAGGTAAGAGTGAAATAGGGCTGCATGGTACTCCATAGAGCCAGACAGGAGTAAAGGCTACAGCATCTGGAGATGGTGCCGGTGCTGTACCTATGAAGGAAGCAAAGTGACTGCGTGGTGGTGCACACTATGGCCAGGCAGGTACAATTGCAATGGTAATTGAAAATGGCCTCTATATCTCACTTGGGAAGGGATAAATAGGGCTGCATGGCACACCATAGAGCCAGACAGGAGTAATGGCTACAGCATCTGGAAATGATGCAGGTACTCCACCTATGAAGGGAGTAAGGTGGCTGCTTGGTGCACTCAAGAACCAGGCAGGCCACATGTAGCACAATATAGCCAGACAGCAGTAATGGCTACAGCATCTGGAGATTGAGCAAGTACTCCACCTATGAAGGGAGCAAGGTGGCTGCTTGGTGCACTCCAGAACCAGGCAGGGGCAATAGTAACAGCAATTGAAAATGGCCTCTATAGTTCGCTTGGGAAGGAAGAAATAGGGATGCATGGTACACCATAAAACCAGATAGGAGTCATGGCTATAGCGCCTGGAGATGGTGCAGGTACTCTACCTATGAAGGGAGTAAGGTGGCTGTTTGGTGCACTCCAGAACCAGGCTGGGGGAAATGCAATGGCAATTGAAAATGGCCTCTATACCTCGCCTGGGAAGGGAGAAATAGGGCCGCATGGAGGACCATATAGCCAGACAAGAGTAATGACTACAGCATCAAGAGATGGTGCAGGCAATTGAAGGTGGCCTGTATATCTCACCTAGAGAGGGAGAAATATGGCTGGCTGGTGCACAGTAATGGCGACAGCATCTGGAGCTGGTACATGCATTTCCTCACGGAACTACCAGCTTGCCCAGAACGGGGACCCCCTATAATAAGATTACGTGGCGCACACCAGCACCAGAATGGTGAACTGGTGGGAATACACTCCAATGCGTAGAATAGAACCAGAAAGGTCTGTCGTGATACAGCCATTGGCAGAAGTACTAGTACCGCCCTGTTAAGGGGAAGGCGTACGTACCAAGGACCCCACATAGGTGTGCTGGCATACCAAACACAGTGACGTCTGACATACCTGCAAGTACCCCCTGAAGCCAGGGGATTGCCATCCAAAATCCACTAGAGGGAATACCAACCCTGTTTCCTTTAGGGGAGGTTCCTCAGTGTACGTTGGTCTTAGACCACTCAGGCCTGTCCCGGGGATGCCGAGGGAGTGCCATTCGCAAGAATGTTCTGTGAAATACCCCTTGCGGAACCTGGTGTCTGAGCGTAAGCACGCCCCATCCTTTGCAGAGAAGACCCTGTGGAGGATAGAGGTAGCCACAACTTGGGCAGACTCAACCACTGAGGAAGGAGTCGTGTTAACTCCGAAATGCGTCTGGTGTATACAAGTCTCTACAAAAGGAAGAATAAACGCAGCTCACCTGCGCATCTATATCTGCAACAACATCCGAATGTTCCGAAAGAAACGATAGTCCTGGGTAAAAAACATCGAGTCATCACAATCTTTAAGTGGGTGCAATCCCACATCTACCACGGTACTTAAGCGGACTGTTTCTATGGTTGCAAATTTATCACTCACTTCAAAAGTTGATCGGAGGTACGACCATCTGTGCTGGCAACACTTTACTGCTTCCAAACAGTGAGTAACCTGCTAACACTACATATCGCAGTGTACCAGCTAATTACAACTAAGCTATAACTGTGAAAGTATATATGCAACGTATTGCAAAAGGAAAAATTTTGCTACCTCAGCACACTTGTATATTGGATATATCGCTGATAAATTGCAGACCAACATAGAGACTGTATCCACTATCAGTACAAGCTGAGACTATTGAAATAGACATTGTATCTATTGCTGCGATCTATTGAACTAGACATTGCATCTTTTGCTGCGATCTCAGATCGAGCACCCATTAACCCTTGGCATGGTTACATTTTAAACATGTATATTGTATTTTAGAGTGAATAGGTACCTTACTTGCACAATAAATTGTATTTAATGTATTTAATACATTTTTAGAATGAAATATTGTCTAGAGTTTGGTATGAATCAGATGTAGGTGTGCCCCTCTTACATAGCTATAAAATGTATAATAACAATACATTAGTAAGTGGCATGTATTAACTTTCTCTACATGATAAATGCCACTGAAGTGAGACAACCCCTTTAATAGCAAAGGTTGAAAGCTAAAAAGGTACAACCCCCTGCCCTATGGCTCATGCACACGACCGTATGTATTTTGCAGTCCGCAAAAAATACGGATGACGTCTGTGAGCATTCCCTATTTTGCGGAACAGAAAAGCCTGCCCCTAATAGAACAATCCTATCCTTGTCTGTAATGCGAACATTATTAGGACATGTTCTATTTTTTTTTTTGCAGAACAAACATACGGAAACCGAATGCACACGGAGCAACTTCCATTTAAAAAAAAAACAAACGCTGTAAGAAAATACGTTCATGTGTATGAGTCCTAAAGTGACGCTCTGGGGACTGAAACCCTGCAGGGTCCGTTTAGGTTTCGGGCTTTCACCACAGCATGTGGATAAGATTTCATTCACTTTGCAGGTAGTGTAAAATGCAGCAGATTTGTAACGGCAAATTTACAATGCGTTCGCAGTGTGTGGACGACCCCTAAGAGTGGAGAACAGCAATAAGATAACACAGGACAATGACTGATTGAGCAAGATTGACGCCGCTTCCGGCCGGGGATTGGAGACCGCTGCAAACGGCCATCACTGTATATTATTTTAATAGACAAATGTGCATTTTGTGGTGCAAAAATATTTCACACAGATGTGCCAATTTCATATTTTTAGTCTTCTTTCATCCATATTCTTACAAGCATTTTCGGGTGTTTTTTTATTTTATTTTTTTATGTGTATTTTGAAGTCCTATAGAGAAGCCTATGGGAAAACTAGCAATGCCCAGCACATAAATACATAAAAAATACACAAGGACGGGAAGAATGAAAAGGACAGTTTCAATGTCATCTCCTCGGCGATTATTAGGACAGGTGGCTGCTGTGCCTTGTCCATGAATAAATGAGATTGGGTCTGAATTGTAGAAGGAATTTGGGGTCTACTCTGTAATATGTTCATAACTCATTCATGTTCGCATAACTTTGAGACCATGTCATTAAACAAAGCAGCAAACGCTGGCAGGTCTATAGGGACAAAGCCAAAACCAACGTGTGACCTTGTTACAGGCTGCCATCCCAGGAAACCGTCACAGCCTGAAAGTGATCTGATTTGTCAGAATTAGTCTTCAGAGAATTACTGACAAGCCAGTTTTACCTCAGAAAAAACCCAAAGGATTCTTCCCACACACCAGATGTCACTTTTTTCAGCAGGATGAGCAACAGTATATAGGTCAATGTATGGGCAATACATGATCGTTTAAGGGTTTTACAAATGGCGAATTCAATAGTAAAATCTTAGCGACTGTTGTCTTGGCTCATTTTTGAGGTACAGTTCCAGGTTTTACATATGTCTCTTTAGAAATATTTCTCCATGGCACTGCCTTTGTCTAGCTTTAGAGATTTCAGCTATAATTTATGCACATTTTCGGAGTGTAAATTAACATAATTCTGCCGAGCGGATGAGGCTCTATTCCTGCCGCTAAGCCCTGTCCACCCTTTAGAAAAGCGGGAAAAGTTGCTAATCTTAACGCCTAAATGGTGTGTGCCAAAATTTGTAAAAAAAAAAAAAAAAAAAAAGTGCCATGCCTGCCATAATAAATTCCCCACCACCTCCCTGCACTGGGAAAAAGCATCCCTCCTTCCAGATCAACATACTATCAGCTCTGGCAGGCGCGTTCCCACTGCTTCCATCTTTGGTGATGGCCTGGGAACATCCTGGCACCATTTAGGATTTCTTACTGCACACCAAGTATATCTATGCTGTCTGGCATTGCACAGGTTGTGTGTTCATGGTCTAGTACAGATACAGCTTCATATCCATATAACATTTTTCCCAATGTTTTGTTAACTACAAAGTCTGAATACAGCTTGCCATTTCATCTATGATGACCACTGAATATAAAGAAACAGACTGAATATTAGTCAAAAACTTTTTTTTGTTTTATTTAAAATATAAGTGATCTTTGTTTCACCACTATTGAATGTACTGGACTGGTTTGGTGGATTCATGAAGTCTATGAACAATATAAAAAGGACTTAATAAAACTAATACAGTCATTTCTATATACACATTGTACTATGTATGTTCATGTCACAGCCATATGGATCTAGCCGCAGTTACGGCTATTCCGAAGATACATTTTTTGTGTTTTTAAAGCAATTCACAATGCTTTGGAAATTGCTATTCCATTTCTGCCAATTGAAGAACACCCTTCTAACAAGCTGACAGCAGTATTTTTAGACCATATTTCATTTAGGGTAAAAGTTCCTGAATATGGATCTTTACCGGTAAATGTTCCCAGAAGTGGACAAATGTGGCTTATTTGCATATAATCACAAGTGTCTATTTTCTCACACATCGGCCACATGCTGGAAATTCTCAAGCGGCGCATACTATCAACTTTGTTGGGTTTCATGCACTCGACCATGTCCGTAATCTGGTCTGCAAACAATGGGTCTGCAAAATATGGATACCTTCAGTGTGCATTCTGCATTTTCTCACGCCGCTCAATAGAAAGGGTATTCTTGTATGCCCTTTCTATAATTTTGTAGAACGACCACAGGGATCCACAAAACACAATGACGTATGCATGACTCCATAGAAATGAATGGGTCAGTGTGCTAAGTGCATACAGATTTAGGAGTCTTTGCAAGCAGCACAAAAAGTAATGTCTTAAGATGAGCAGTTGTTTCTCCTGTACACAAAGTGTGTTCCATAAATCTTTGCACTAGCAAAAAAGATAAACATTTCTAAACCTTTTTCATGCAATCTGATGGTTTTACAATAAAGCACTTTTCATGTAGTTTAGCACACACAAGCTCTGGTTAAACAGAGTCTGCATGTGAAGCCACGTTTCCTCCAGACTTGCTGACAACGTGGAAATGTCTTCTAATAATGTTGCTTGTGAGGAGATAAACCTCAGGTGAATCTGAAAACAGATAAAAAGAACATGAAGGAGGAACAGAACTTTTACACAGATCAACAATCATTAGACTTTAATGACACAGGTTAGCAATGTGCTTAAGTACACTGAACACAAATATAAACGCAACACTTTCGGTTTTGCTCCCAATTTGCAATAGCTGAACTCAAAGATCTGAAACATTTGCTACATACACAAAAGACCCATAACAAATATTGTTCACAAATCTGTGTTAGTGAGCGCTTCTCCTTTGCTGAGATAATCCATCCCACCTCACAGGTGTGGCATATGAAGGTGCGCTGATTAGACAGCATGAATATTGCACAGGTGTGCCTTAGACTATTGCACAGGTGTCCCAAACATGCTCAATGGGTGACATGTCCGGTGAGTATGCTGGCCATGCGAGAACTGGGATGTTTTCAGCTTCCAGGAATTGTGTACATATCCTTGCAATATGGGGCCGTGCATTATCATGCTGCAACATGAGCTGATGGTCGTGGATGAATGGCACAACAATGGGCCTCAGGATCTCGTCACTGTATCTCTGTGCATTCAAAATGCCATCAATAAAATGCACCCGTGTTCGTTGTCCATAACATACAACTGCCCATACCATAACCCCAGAACAAAACATACAATGCAACAGCTCTCTGCAAACTAAATAAAGTACAAAAATGCATTATGATTGCTAATGCTATGCCTATAAATTAGAGATGCTTGGCAAATACATTTTGTACAAAATTATTTGAGCCCGTCTGCCACACGTCAAGGCGATCTCTGTAAGACGGGAACCTAACACAAAATTCTACCTGTTATGTGCCATGACGGCTACCATATAATTCAGGGAGTGTAGGTTCCATGTGCATGCTAGGCACACTTACATTTTTAATCATCTTTGGTGCCAAAATGGCATCCATAATATCCAGGGAAAGCAGGTGCAGCTGACACCTTAGTCGTGCACTCCTGACCAGCCTGTCTGCACCATAGGCAGATTTTAATTAGTGTGAGTATATAGCTTGGCCTGCTCTCCCTCACTCACTGGAAGCCATTTGGCACCAGAAGTATAGGGTGGACTCTTATTGCATTTGTTGGTGGCCATTTGGCACCAGGAGAGTTGTGGAGTGGGCTCGGCATGCATGTTGGTACCTGCATTCCCTGGATATAATGGAGGCCATTTTGGCACTAAAGATGATAAAAATTTAAGTGGGCCCAGCATGCACGTGGAACCTACACTCCATGAATTGCATGGTAGCCGTCATGGCACATAACAGGTAGAATTTAGTGTTAGGTCCCCGTCTTACAGAGATAGTCTTGACATGTGACAGACGGGCTCAAACAATTTTGTACAAAATGTATTTGCCAAGCATCTCTAATTTATAAGCATAGCATTAGCAATCATAATGCATTTTTGTACTTTATTTGGTTTGCAGAGTGCTGTTGCATTGTAGGTTTTGTTCTATGTTGTATTTTCAGCCATAGCAACGTGCACCTGCACATTGGGATGTGCTGACTGACCCCCTTTTTTTTCTTTGCAGTTTATACCATACCACCGCCACCATCGGCCACTCTATCCACAACGTTGACGTCAGCAAACCGCTCACCCACACGCTGTCGGCCATCTGCCCTGAACAGTGAAAACCGGGACTCATGCGTGAACAGAACGCCTCTCCATCGTGCCAGACGCCATAGAATGTGAGCATTTGCCCACTCAAGTCTGTTACGACGACGAACTGCAGTCAGGTCCAGACACTGATGAGGACGATGAGCATGCAGATGAGCTTCCCTGAGATGGTTTCTGACAGTTTGTGCAGACATTCTTTGGTTATGCAAACCAATTGTTGCTGCAGCTGTCCGGTTGGCTGGTCTCAGACGATCATGGAGGTGAACATGCTGGATGTGGAGGTCCTGGGCTGCTGTGGTTACATGTGGTCTGCGGTTGTGAGGCCGGTTGGATGTACTGCCAAATTCTCTGAAACGCCTTTGGAGATGGCTTATGGTAGAGAAATGAACATTCATTGCATGGGCAACAGCTCTGGTAGACATTCCTGCAGTCAGAATGCCAATTGCACGCTGCCTCAAAAGTTGCAACATATGTGGCATTGTGCTGTGTGATCAAACTGCACATTTCAGAGTGGACTTTTATTGTGGGCAGTCTAAGGCACACCTGTGCAATATTCCTGCTGTCTAATCAGCACCTTGATATGCCACACCTGTGAGGTGGGATGGATTATCTCAGCAATGGAGAAGTGCTCACTAACACAGGGGTTAAAGGGGTTATCCAACTCCCGAAACACCCCGCACACACAATGTCCTTACCTGGCTTCCCCACACCTGCGTCTCTTCTGATGCCGTATGTCCCTGCCACACGGATAAAAACATCCGGTGTTGGGGGAAGAGGGTGACGCTAGGGAGGCTGGTTCCAGTCTCTGCCTGCTATTGGCTGCCCCACCCCGAATGTTTTAATCCACGTGATCGGGAGATGCAGCGGTGGCCGTACGAGCTTCGGAAGCGACGCGGGTGCTGGGGAGCAGGTAAGTACAATCTCTGTGAGGGCCCGGGCATATGGAGAAGCATTTCAGGGGTTGGATAACCCCTTTAATACAAGGCACTTACTAATGAATTGTGACTGTCCATATTGCTTCCTTTGCTGGCTTGATTAATTTTTCTGTCACATTTTACACTGCTCATTTCCAGGGGTTATGACCACCCTGAAATCCAGCAGCAGAGGCCATGCTTGCACACTATAGGAAAAAGCACCAGCCTCGCTGGTGGTTGGGACTGTGGGAGTTCACATAGGTACGCATGTGCAGCAGCACCTGTCCCATCTCATCCACCTTATATCTGTGCTGCAGCAGCTAGTCGTGTTTTCACACTATAGGAAAAGGTTTTCTTACAGTGTGCAAGCACGGTCATCACAACCATGGAAATAAGCAGTGTATGGAAAAATGAGTCAACCTACCGACGGAGGCAATATGGACAATCACAATACATTACTAAGTGCTTTGTATTAACTGTCTACATGATAAATGCCATTTGCTGAAGTGAGAAAGTCCCTTTAAGGCCCAAAAAATGTATTTGTTGCAAAATTGCCAGCATTTTCTGGGGGGGAAAAAGAGCCAACTGCAAAGTAGGTGGGGGGAGGGGAACTGCACAGGTGGCATCATGTGACTTGTGGACAGAGTGGCCAAACTTTTGGCTTTGTAACTGAATTAGAAAGTGCTTAAGGAGTAACTGTGAATGAATCCTGGACAATAATTCAGGTTCAGTACAGTACAATAGGTAAAGCAATATACGCAGCTAAAAGAAAAAAATGGATTTTTTGTACTCACCGTAAAATCCTTTTCTCGTAGTAGGCATTGGGGGACACAGCACCATGGGTATATGCCCAGCTGCCACTAGGAGGCTGACACTAGAAACAAAAAAGTGTTGGCTCCACCCAGGTGGGCTATACCCCTCTGCTAGAGCCAGAATAACTCAGTCAGTACAAAAAGCAGTAGGAACGCCACACCTGAACCAAAAAGAAACGGAGTGCCAACAAGTCTTGAACTGGGGAACCCGACAACCACAAGCAAACGCCGGAACCACGAACAAGAATAAATGCTCCAAGGAAAGGGTGGGATCTGTGTCCCCCAATGCCTACTACGAGAAAAGGATTTTACGGTGAGTACAAAAAATCCATTTTTCTCGTGCGTGGCATTGGGGGACACAGCACCATGGGACGTCCCAAAGCAGTCCCTGAGGGAGGGAAGAAGAATGCCAAGACGGCAACCTAAAGCACCGCTGCCTGCAGAACCTTACGCCCCAGGCTGGCATCAGCAGAAGCCAGGGAATGAATGTGGTAAAATTTAGAAAAAGTGTGAACTGACGCCCAGGTGGCGGCCCGGCAAAGCTGGGCAGCCGAAGCCTGATGACGCACCGCCCAGGAAGCCCCGACTGCCCTAGTCGAATGAGCAGTCAACCTGGAAGGGGGAGCACGGCCCTTCGCGGCGTAGGCCTCCTTGACAGCCGACCGAACCCAGCGAGAGATGGTGGCCTTGGAGGCAGGCAAACCTTTACGAGGACCCGCCGGAACCAGGAAAAGAGAATCCGAACGACGGAAGGGTTCCGTGAGGCGAAGGTACCAGCGGAGGGCCCGAACAACATCCAGGCAATGGAGAGACTTCTCCCGAGGGTGAGAAGGATTAGGGCAGAAGGAAGGAAGGATAATCTCCTCATTGATGTGAAACGGGGTGACAACCTTAGGGAGAAAGGAAGGAACGGGACGCAAAACGACCTTGTCCTGATGGAACACCAGGAAAGGCGACCGGCAGGAAAGCGCCGCCAGTTCGGAAACCCGACGGATAGAGGTGATAGCCACAAGGAAGGCAACCTTAAATGACACAAACGACAGAGAGATGTCTGCCAAGGGCTCAAAAGGAGAGGACTGAAGAGCATCGAGGACAAGATTCAGGTCCCACGGCTCCACCGGAAGGCGAAAAGGAGGGGCTCGGCGAGCGACACCCTGCAGAAAAGTCTTAACCTGAGCCCGTGCGGCCACAGAACGTTGAAAAAGGACCGAAAGGGCAGAAATCTGAGAGAAGCCAGGCGAAGCCCCTTATCAAAGCCAGCCTGAAGGAAGGCCAGAATATTAGGGACCGAAAAAAGGAGGGGACGAAAACGTGCGGACTCGCACCAAGCAAAATACGCCCTCCAGGTCCGATAGTAAATACGGGCCGACTGGGGCTTCCGAGCGCGAAGCATCGTCTGAATGACAGAGTCCGAGAGACCACGGGCCTTCAGGACCGCGGTCTCAACAGCCACACCGTCAAACGAAGCTGCGGTAAATTCGGGTGGAACAGAGGGCCCTGCGAAAGGAGATCGCGGCGCAGGGGAAGACGCCATGGAACGTCGGCGAGCAGGAACACGAGATCTGCGTACCACGCCCTGCGGGGCCAATCCGGAGCCACCAGAATCGCCGGCACCCGGGCTGCCTTGAGACGCTTGAGCACTCGAGGCAGAAGAGGGATGGGCGGAAAGAGATACAGAAGGTCGAACTGAGACCAAGGCAGAACTAGGGCATCGACCGCTAGAGCTTGTGGATCCCTGGACCGCGCAACATAGCGCGGAAGTCTGTGATTCAGGCGAGACGCGAAGAGATCCACGTCCGGAGCTCCCCACCGGAGACACAGTTGATGAAACACCTCCGGGTGGAGAGACCATTCGCCCGGGTCGACGAGCTGACGACTGAGAAAGTCTGCCGCCCAATTGTCGACCCCGGGAATGTGGACGGCGGAGAGAACGGGAACGTGGTCCTCCGCCCATCGCAGGATCTGAGAGGCCTCTCGCAGGGCCATCACGCTCCTGGTGCCCCCCTGATGATTCAGATAAGCCACGGCGGTGGAATTGTCCGTTTGAATCCGGATCGGGAGGCCGCGCAGACGAGAAGTCCAGTGCGACAGCGCTAAGAAAATTGCCCTGAGTTCGAGAACGTTGATCTGCAGGGAGGATTCCTGAACAGACCACAGACCCTGAACCGTGAGGGACTCAAACACCGCTCCCCATCCCGAGAGGCTGGCATCGGTCGTGATCACCCGCCAACTGGGAGGGAGGAAGGACCGGCCCAGGGACACCGTCCGAGGAAGCAACCACCAGGAGAGATCCAGGCGAATCTGAGGGGGGAGACGAACAAGGCGATCGAGACCCTCCGGGGACTTGTCCCACCTGGATAAGATGAACATCTGAAGGTCCCGAGAGTGGAATTGGGAATAAGGAATGGCTTCGAATGAGGCCACCATCCTCCCCAGGACGCGCATACACGTCCTGATGGTCAGAGAGGACGGCCTGCGGAGAAGATGCACTCCCGCCTGAAGAGAAGAAATCTTCTCTGGGGGAAGGAACACCCGCCCGAGGCGAGTGTTGAAGAGCATGCCCAGAAAGAGCATCCTCTGGCGTGGGATAAGGGAGGACTTGGAGTGGTTGACAAGCCACCCGAACTGAGCAAGAGCCGAGAGGGTGATGCTCAGGCTGGACAGATTGTCCTCGGGAGACGGGGCCCGAATCAGAAGGTCGTCCAGGGAAGGCACCAAGGCGACCCCTCTGGCACGAAGAAGAGCCACGAGGGGAGCTAACACCTTGGTGAAAACCCTCGGTGCGGAAGCCAGACCGAAGGGAAGGGCTACAAATTGGAAATGAAGAGAACCCACCGCGAAGCGAAGGAACCTTTGGTGGGAGAGGGCGATGGGAACGTGGAGATAGGCATCCTGAATGTCGATAGACGACAGGAACTCGCCCAACTCCAGAGAGGCGATCACGGACCGGAGGGACTCCATGCGGAAATGACGGACCCGGACAAAGTGATTGAGCGCCTTTAGATCCAGGATAGGACGGAGTGAGCCGTCCTTTTTGGGGACGGTGAATAGGTTCGAGTAGAAGCCCCGAAAACGTTCTGACTCTGGAACCGGAACGATGACCCCCAGAGCACGCAGGGAATGAATGGCCTGAAAAAACCTGTCTGCTCGGGCGGGAGACATGGGGGGGGACGTCAAGAAGAAACGACTGGGCGGAAGGTCGGCGAATTCGATTCTGTACCCAGAAGAGACCACCTCGAGAACCCAAGCGTCTTCTACGTTTGCCCGCCAAACATCCCGAAAGACGAGCAGGCGCCCTCCCACCATGACGGGGATCGAGTCATGCGGAAGGAGGCTTAGTGGACTGGGGACGAGCGGGCTTGGGCTTGGCGTGCCAAGAGGGCCTGGACTTAAAGGAAGGCCTGGAAGGCTTCTTGTCAGATCGGGCAGGAGGGGCCCGAAAGGACCGAAAGGACTGCGTCCGGGAGGACGACCCGGGGAAACGACGGCGGCGAGGCTGATTCTGAGGAAGAAGAGAACTCTTACCTCCAGTGGCCTCGGAGATGAGCTCCTCCAAGCGTTTCCCAAAAAGCTTTCCACCGAGAAAGGGAAGAGAGATAAGAGCCTTCTTGGAGGCGGAGTCCGCCGCCCAGGAACGAAGCCAGATGGTGCGGCGGATAGCCACAGAGTTGGCGGCCGCACGCCCAGAGCGGCGAGCCGATTCCATAGAGGCGTCACAAAGAAACTTGGAAGCCTGATAGATCTGGGAGGCAAGCACTGCCAAGTCCCCCTGGTCAGAGTCAGCAGGTAAGGCACGGAGAAGTTGCTTTGCCCAAATAGCGCATGCCTTGGCGACCCAAGAGGCGGCAAACGCAGGGCGGATGGCGGCGCCCGCTGCGATGAAAACGGACTTGGCCAAGGAGTCGACCCGTTTATCAGCGGGATCCGACAAGGAAGCCGCATCAGCCAGGGGAAGCGTAGTAGCTTTCGCCAGACGAGCGACCTGAGGATCCACCAGAGGGGGAATCGTCCAGAGATTGACCGAATCCTCTGAGAAGGGATAAGGGACATCAGAAGCCTTGGTGAGATGAAGGCGCCGGTCAGGGTGACGCCACTCCTTGGCAAGGAGCGCGTCCAGATCCTCGTGATTGGGGAAAACCACCGTGGACCGCTTAGAGCGGCGGAAGGACACTGCCTCCAGGGAGGAGGACGAGGGAACGTCCTGTACATGGAGTGCGTCCCGAACTGCCCTGATGAGATCCTGCACGGCTGCCGACATCGCCGAACACCGCTCAAAGCGGCTGAAGAAGAAATCTCACCGGACTCAGACCTAACCGGAGAGCGATCCGGGGTAACTGAGGAGGAGTGGGACCCAGCCGAGACCGTACGTGGTCGCTTGCGGGACCGAGTGCCGGAGCGATGGTGGGAACTGTCGCCAGGCGCATCACCAGCGGTAGAGGCCCTGCCAGAGGCAGCCGCAATCTGGGCAGGGAGACTGTCCAGAGACTGCGCCAGGGATTGGGAGAGGCTAGCAAGGCTACCTATGGCCTGGGACAGGGTAGCAGCCCATTCCGGGAGAACCGACAAGGTAGGGGCCGCAGGAGCGGACTGGGCGGGCCCGGGGGCGAGGCACTGCACACAGAGGGACGTAGGTTGGCCGCATGGGAACTTCCTATTACACACAGAGCAGGCGTAATGAGTGGAAATGGCGGCGGGGGGAGTGGGGGCCTGACCAGAGGAAGACATGATGGCGGATGGTGGAACCTGGAAAGAAGAAGTCAGCCAGAGGCTGCCTACCACGACCAATGGTGCTGTGTCCCAGGAACCGATCGCAGGAGGATCCGGGCGCAGAGAGAAGATGGCGACGCACGCGAACACCGCTCAGATCAGAGGCACTGAGAAGCCGTTCGGAAGAAGAAACGCCCCCCCAGCAGCCCGCGCTGGATTGGGCGGAAAAAAGGAACCTCCCAGAGGGACGCCCACAAGGGGAGGGAGCAAGAGAGGAAGCCCGGGAAGCCCGGGAGGCGGAGACGGAGCCCGCCCACGTGACTGCGGCCTAGGCAGAGCAAAAGCCGGGGCCTCTAGTAATATCCAAGCGCTGCCGGACGAGAGAGAGCGCGGCACCCCTGCCCGCCAGCGCTGGAGAAAGCAAATGTCAGCGCTGCGGACAGGCAGAGGAGGGGACACAGTCACCTGAGGTAGGGAGAGGGGGAAAGCCGAAAACGGCCGTCTTAAAGGAGCAGACCCCATTAAAAAAGCTCCAGAAGGATGCTTCTCCCGAGGGAAGGAGAGTAAAGGAAGGCCCAGGCTATACAGGGAGGGAGGGAGGGAGGGAGGGAGGGAGGGGGGGAGTAAGCTCATACTCACCCTCCGATTAATTCAGGCGCAGCATGACCACCCCCTCGGCGGACTCAACACGGAAGCCGTGGGTCCGCCGGAATCCACTGCAGAAGCAGGTCACGTTGGGGACTGGGTGGCTGCAAGGTACCCGAGTACGCGCCCGCAGGGGGGCAACTAAGGTGGAACACGATGGAGCCACCCCTGCTACCTGTAGAGAAAAAAAGGAAAAAAATAAAAAATAAAAAAAAATAAAATTAGCAGAAAGACCTGCTAGCAGGTCATGTCTGCCTCCTACGGACACTAGAACTAGACTGAGTTATTCTGGCTCTAGCAGAGGGGTATAGCCCACCTGGGTGGAGCCAACACTTTTTTGTTTCTAGTGTCAGCCTCCTAGTGGCAGCTGGGCATATACCCATGGTGCTGTGTCCCCCAATGCCACGCACGAGAAAGTACAAATATTTCACATCAAATGCAAATCCGCAATCTGAAGACAAACCTCTTACCTTTAGGAACAGAGCAAGGTATGCCTGGGCTAGCTCAAAATCTAGTTTCGTTTCCAGCATCCTCCCAATCATCTTTAAGAAACTCTTCATCACCTCTACAGAACCACCACCTTCTGGAGCCAGATTCCGTATCTCTGTTTCAATGGCGGAAGGCCCCAAATCTTTTATAGTTTTTAGTGGAATGTCATCTACAACGATTAATACATACAGAGCTTGACTCTTCTGCTGTATATTGCACACAACACAAAAATACTTATAGGTATATAATATAAAAGTATAAGCTATTGAAACTTACAGTTGTTATGCTCAAGAGATTCTTCAAGCTGGACACAGAAAGCAGATTTCTGTTCGAGAACTCCAAGATTCACGATTTTGGACTAAAAACAAGTAAATAAAATGAAATTAATTTTAAAAAGTAACACGTCTCACACAAGAACTAGTAGCACAACTATGGTTGTTTTCTAATGATGTAAAGGTGTTATAGAATAAGAAATGAAGGCTGTTGTCTTCCAAGGACATTGCCAATACCGGCCACAGGATATGAATGGCATTGTTAATCAGTCCCTCTAATCCTATACAACCATTTCAAACCTCAAACCTTCCTAACATGAACATGCAATATAAGCTCATGAGCAACCAAAATATGTTTCTATATAAGCAAGAAGCCTGTAAGAAAAAGAAAAAAACTTACTTGAGGCGATTCAACCTGTGCTTCAGAACCAAAACGTGGGACAAGTCCAGGTAGGGTAGGAATGAAGAAAGGTGCAGACTTTGGGAGTTTTGGAGGTTCTTTAGGTTTGTTTCTTCTCTGATAAAAGAAACATGGATATTTGTATGGTGAATGTTTAAAAACATCAGCTTTACAGCCTTTGCAAAAAGTATTTACATTAATGCTCCCTTTTTGATACAAAAGCAGAAAACTATTATTTTTTTTTAGATCTAAGGCTGTTTTATCGTTTTTGTCCTACATTTAACACATACACAATAAACAGATGCTATAAGTTGCATCTGTCACCAGAGTTCCATTGTTTAAAAAAAAAAAATAAAAATTGTATACTTTAATGTATGTTTTTTTGATGGAACCCACAGGATAGAAAAAAAGAGTAGTGTACTACGCATTTGCATATTTTTTTCCCTATAGTATATATTAAAAGTGGGTTAAAAAGGAGATTTTTGTATAACTTACCAGTTAAATCTCTTTCTCGCTCTTCCTTGGGGGACACAGACCTTGGGTATAGCTCAGCTCCCTAGGAGGCGTGACACTAAGTAAAACTGTTAAGCCCCTCCTCCATCAGCTATACCCTCAGCCTGGAGATAGAGGCTACCAGTTGCGTGTCCAAGTAGTGAAAGGATAACAACCAATAACGGAAACAACCAGCCAGCAACCCAACGGGGCGCCAGACCATAACCCTGTAACCAAACACAGAAGGGTGGGTGCTGTGTCCCCCAAGGAAGAGCGAGAAAGAGATTTAACTGGTAAGTTATACAAAAATCTCCTTTTCTCGCCCATTTTCCTTGGGGGACACAGACCTTGGGACGTTCAAGAGCAGTCCAAGAAGGGAGGGACCACAAACCCAAGGCGGAACACCACCAGAGCATCAGGAAACCGCTGCCTGCAAAACCAGGCGGCCCAAAGCAGCATCCGCTGATGCATGCGTATGCACCCTATAGAACTTTGTGAAAGTGTGCAGAGAGGACCAAGTGGCTGCTTTGCACAACTGTTCAGCCGAGGCCCGATGCCTCTGCGCCCAGGAAGCTCCCACTGCTCTGGTGGAATGAGCAGTGACGCCGAAAGGCGGAGGTCTGCCCTTGGCTCGATAAGCCTCAGACACCGCCAGTTTAATGAAACGGGCAATAGCCACCTTGGAGACCGCCAACCCTTTGCGCGAACCCTCCGGAACCACAAACAGGGAGTCCGTGCGCCGAAAGGACCCGGTGACCTCCAAGTAAATCCTCAACGCCCTGACCACATCCAGACGCTGCAGTTCCCGTTCTCTGGGGTGGGAAGGAGAGGGACAGAGCGACGGAAGGACGATGTCCTCATTGATGTGAAAGGCGGAGACCACCTTTGGCAGGAAAGTCGGGACAGGCCGAAGCACAACCTTATCCTGGTGGAAGATCAGGAAAGGTTCGGAGCAAGAAAGAGCCGCTAACTCCGACACCCGTCGGAGAGACGTGACGGCCACAAGAAAGATGACCTTGCAGGACAGAAGGCGAAGGGAGACCTCCCGTAAAGGCTCGAAGGGGGCTGATTGGAGCGACGAGAGCACCACATTCAGGTCCCAGGAAGGAACTGGAGGGCGGTACGGCGGAACAGAGTGAGCCACCCCTTGTAAAAAGGTCTTAATTGGCCCTAGAGGGGCCAGGGGACGCTGGAGAAGAATAGACAGCGCCGAAATCTGACCCTTCAGAGAACTGAGGCACAGCCCCAGGTCCAGACCCGACTGGAGGAAGGACAGGATTGTGGGAAGAGAAAACCGGAGAGGTGGAGAAGAAAAACACTTCTTGAACGTAGAAGGGCCAAGACAGGGGCCAGGACCTTGGTGAACACTCGAGGAGCCGTCGCCAGACCAAAGGGAAGGGCGACGAATTGGAAGTGATCGTCCCCCACCGCGAAGCGCAGGAAGCGGTGATGACATGGAGCAACCGGAACGTGGAGGTATGCATCCTGAATGTCGATTGAGGCCATGAAATCCCCTCTTTCCAGGGAGGCCACTGCGGACCTGAGAGACTCCATCCGGAATCTCTGCAGTCGGAGAAAACGGTTCAGACGTTTTAGGTCCAAGATCGGACGCACTGAGCCTTCCTTCTTGGGAACCACAAAGAGGTTCGAGTAGAACCCCCTGAACCTTTCCGTCGGAGGCACGGGGGCGACGACACCCTTGTCCATTAGAGAGTGAATGGCCGCGAAGAAGGCAGCCACTCGTACGGGATCTCGCGGAGGACGGGATCGGAAGAAACGGTCTGGCGGAATGGACGCAAATTCGATTTTGTATCCGCAAGATACAATCTCGAGCGCCCATGCGTCTGAGATGTGGGCCCGCCATACGTTCCTGAATAGGAGAAGGCGGCACCCCACCCGGGTGGGTGGGGGCGCACCTTCAGGCAGAGGGCTGCTGGCCTGTGGGAGCCCGTGCAGGCTGGGACTTGCGCCAGGTAGGTTGCGTCCGAAAAAACGGCTTCTTGCGTCTATCCTGGGCTGGGCCAGAGGAAGAAGAACTGGCCGCGGGTCTAGACCCGGTGGGCTTGCGAAAGGACCGAAAACGGGACGAACCAGCGCGACCACGGGGGGCGCCCATTGGCCTGGACTGGGGGAGGTGAGTACTCTTCCCACCCGTGGCCTCTGATATAAGTTCGTCCAGACGGGTTCCGAACAGGCGGGAACCCGTGAATGGTAGGCCGGCCAAAGAGCGTTTGGAAGCGGCGTCCGCCGCCCAAACCTTCAGCCAGAGTTCCCTCCTGACAGAAACTGCCAGGGCAGAGGAACGGGCAATGAGGGCACCCGCATCAAGGGAGGCCTCACAGACGAATTTTCCGGCCTGAACAATTAGTTGGGCTAAGGAACGGAGGTCCTGAACAGGGACGTCCGACCCTAACTCCCGTTCCAGTTGCAAACCCCATTCAGAGACCGCTTTGCCAACCCAGGCGGAGGCAAAGACCGGTCTAAGGGCCGAACCAGAGGCAGTAAATATGGCCTTGGAGAGGGATTCCGTACGACGGTCCTCAACAGACTGGAGGGAAGATCCGTCCTGTACAGGAATAGTAGTGCTTTTGGACAGGCGAGCCACGGGAGGATCAACCTTAGGCGGGGATGTCCACGTGGTCACAGAATCCGCTGGAAAGGGATAACAAATGTCCAGCTTTTTGGGTGTAATAAAGCGGACGTTAGGCCGAGTCCAAGCCTTGGATACCACAGAAGAAAAATCAGCGTGTATGGGAAAAACCTTGGAGGCCTGTTTGGGGCGGAGAAAGGACACGCCAGCCTGTTCAGAGCTGGGGGGGTCATCGTGTAGCTGAAAGGTATCACGGATGCTAGTGACAAGATGCCCCACCGCGGACGCCAATTTGGACGGAAGCTCTGAGTCCATGTCCACGTCCGAATCCGCCAGTTCTCCCTCAGAAAGCGTATCCCTTTGAGAGGATAGACTTGACTGAGCTCGCACGCATGGCGGAGAGAGCGAAGCATCTGGAGAAGATGTGCGCTCAACCCTTGAACGTTTCTGAGTATGCCGGGCCCTGGAAGATTCGCTGGGAGGCAGGGAACCAGTGGGGGCGGCAGAAACGGTAGTCCCAGCGGGTGCGACAGGGATTGTGGCAGCCTGCGGGAGAGGCGGTCTATCCACGAGACGGCCCACTACGTGTGTAAGGCTTTCCACCGCCTGAGACAGAGACCTAGCCCAGTCAGGGGGTTCAGAGGCACCGGGGGGCGCAGCGGGAAGCGGGCCCTGCACCGGGCCTGACATGCAAGGCAATGCGGCTCAGATTGCCCACGCGGAAAAAGTTCCTTACAGGCGGTACAGGCATGGTACCAGGGTTTGGGGGCACCTGTGAGATCTGTCATGCTGAAGTGTGGTTGTACTCTAATATAGAGACCACAAAGGGTTATAGCAGCTATTACCAGGAGGGTTAGGAGAGGGTTAACTGTCCTACCAGTGCCTCAGAAGAACGTCAGGAGATGGCCCAGATCAGCAGCAGCAGAGAAGCAGTGAACAGCAGTGAGCAGCAGAGAGCGCCCACAGAAGCCGAGCGATGTACACAGGAGGTTAGAGTCCCCCACCGTGTCCCAGCTTCCTGTCAGGAGTGAGGAAGCGCGGGAAACCTCAGCAGAAAGCACGGGGAACAAGCTCCGCCCCCTCCAGCGCTTGAAATGTCTCCTGTGAAGGAGAACGTAGCTCCGCCCCCAAAATGACGCGCGCGTAAGCCCCGCCCCCTGCCGGGACCGCTAAGCCCCGCCCCCCGTTCTCGGCGGGAAGGGGGAGAGAGAGAAGAGAAAAATGGAGTCAGCCCCGAATGAGGGGGAGGGGGGGGGGAGAAAGATAGCAGCGTGGGGGGGAACGGCGTGGGGGTGCTGAGGATGCTGCTGTGCTGCATTGTCCTGCAGATGAGCGCTCAGAATGAGCGACCACGGGTGCCCCCCTTACCCAGAGGGGTAGATGCTGCAGATAGGGACGGGGTATGGGCTGGAATAGCCATCTCACCGTCCGACGTCTTCACCCTCAGTCCTTTCCAGCAGGGTCGCCCCTTCAGCCACTGGCACCGCAGTGGCAGGAAGCTGGAAGAGGGGCTTGGCGTGCGGGCGACCCCCTAGCTGGCGGGATGTAGGGGAGCCATTGCTGCCCAGATCCTCCTATTGCTTCTGTGGGGGAGGCAGCAGTGCAGATAAGTTGGCACTGGCGCAGCTCAACCCCGGGAGAGCAGAGAGGTCTAATGCGTCTCTGGTATCCCTAGGAAAAAATAAAATAACAAAATTAGAAGAAAAAGTAAAAATAACAAGGAGAAAACAGCCCTGCAGTAGCAGGGAGTGTCTTGCCTCCTTGGACACTAAGCTAAAACTGGTAGCCTCTATCTCCAGGCTGAGGGTATAGCTGATGGAGGAGGGGCTTAACAGTTTTACTTAGTGTCACGCCTCCTAGGGAGCTGAGCTATACCCAAGGTCTGTGTCCCCCAAGGAAAATGGGCGAGAAAAGATGATATGAACAGCCTCTAATTGCATTAATATTAATCCATTGAGTTATGAACGGTTTCTTTTCAGAGCTTCAAATTCACTTTTGCAAACTTTACTTTTTCTCATGCAAAATGCAGAGGACACGTTACCTTGATGACATCCAGGTTTAAGAGGTTCTTCCACCTTGACTCAGGTAAGAGCGAAAGTGTCACCAACTGTTCTCCGAGCTGTTCAGGCGATTCATATTCCATCATGTCCTCACTGGCATCTTCAACCTCAATTACATCCTCTGTATCCAAGGAAAAGCAAAAGGTCACAAATACACAAATTTTACCACTGTTAAAATGAATACAAAATAAGTGAACCCCAAAAGCAAACATAACAGGAAAGCATGTTACGAGGTGTTAATGAAATAACCACTTCTTACCCTCAACCTCATCGGCTGCACCCGGAAGCATCACCGCAATTGGCTCATAGTTTGATGGAAGAGGGCGCAAGGAAATCAAGGAGAACAAGGACTTGTTTGACCTGGAACCAGAAGAAAAAAATAAATATATATATTATAATGTGTGTGTGTAATATATATATATATATATATATATATATATATATATATATATATATATATATATATATATAGCAAATGGCGGCACCGGAAAAAGGAGATTTTTGTATAACTTACCAGTTAAATCTCTTTCTCGCTCTTCCTTGGGGGACACAGACCTTGGGTATAGCTCAGCTCCCTAGGAGGCGTGACACTAAGTAAAACTGTTAAGCCCCTCCTCCATCAGCTATACCCTCAGCCTGGAGATAGAGGCTACCAGTTGCGTGTCCAAGTAGTGAAAGGATAACAACCAATAACGGAAACAACCAGCCAGCAACCCAACGGGGCGCCAGACCATAACCCTGTAACCAAACACAGAAGGGTGGGTGCTGTGTCCCCCAAGGAAGAGCGAGAAAGAGATTTAACTGGTAAGTTATACAAAAATCTCCTTTTCTCGCCCATTTTCCTTGGGGGACACAGACCTTGGGACGTTCAAGAGCAGTCCAAGAAGGGAGGGACCACAAACCCAAGGCGGAACACCACCAGAGCATCAGGAAACCGCTGCCTGCAAAACCAGGCGGCCCAACGCAGCATCCGCTGATGCATGCGTATGCACCCTATAGAACTTTGTGAAAGTGTGCAGAGAGGACCAAGTGGCTGCTTTGCACAACTGTTCAGCCGAGGCCCGATGCCTCTGCGCCCAGGAAGCTCCGACTGCTCTGGTGGAATGAGCAGTGACGCCAAAAGGCGGAGGTCTGCCCTTGGCTCGATAAGCCTCAGACACCGCCAGTTTAATGAAACGGGCAATAGCCACCTTGGAGACCGCCAACCCTTTGCGCGAACCCTCCGGAACCACAAACAGGGAGTCCGTGCGCCGAAAGGACCCGGTGACCTCCAAGTAAATCCTCAACGCCCTGACCACATCCAGACGGTGCAGTTCCCGTTCTCTGGGGTGGGAAGGAGAGGGACAGAGCGACGGAAGGACGATGTCCTCATTGATGTGAAAGGCGGAGACCACCTTTGGCAGGAAAGTCGGGACAGGCCGAAGCACAACCTTATCCTGGTGGAAGATCAGGAAAGGTTCGGAGCAAGAAAGAGCCGCTAACTCCGACACCCGTCGGAGAGACGTGACGGCCACAAGAAAGATGACCTTGCAGGACAGAAGGCGAAGGGAGACCTCCCGTAAAGGCTCGAAGGGGGCTGATTGGAGCGCCGAGAGCACCACATTCAGGTCCCAGGAAGGAACTGGAGGGCGGTACGGCGGAACAGAGTGAGCCACCCCTTGTAAAAAGGTCTTAATTGGCCCTAGAGGGGCCAGGGGACGCTGGAGAAGAATAGACAGCGCCGAAATCTGACCCTTCAGAGAACTGAGGCACAGCCCCAGGTCCAGACCCGACTGGAGGAAGGACAGGATTGTGGGAAGAGAAAACCGGAGAGGTGGGATGCTCCGGGACTCACAGAACCCCAGATAGGACCTCCAAACCCGATAGTAGATCCTAGAGGATACGGGCTTACGAGCCCGGATCATGGTGCGGACTACGTCCGCGGAGAAACCCCGTCGCGTTAAGACGGCGGTCTCAATAGCCACGCCGTCAAACGTAGCGAGCCTAAATGCTCGTGGAAGATCGGTCCCTGAGAGAGAAGGTCTTCCCTGGAGGGCAGTGGCCACGGTGCGTCTGCCAACAGCAACATTAGGTCGGCGTACCAAGACCGGCGGGGCCAATCCGGGGCGATTAGAATCGCGGGGACGCCCTCTGCCGCGATCCTCCGAAGAACCCGTGGCAGGAGGGGAAAAGGAGGAAAGACGTACAGAAGGGAGAATTCGCGCCACGGAAGGACGAGCGCGTCGGCGCCGTATGCCTTCGGGTCCCGTGCCCTGGCCAGGTATAGGGGGACCTTGTGGTTGAATTTGGAGGCCATGAGGTCCACGTCGGGGCGACCCCAGCGAAGACAAAGGGCTTCGAACACCTCTGGGTGCAGGGACCATTCTCCCGGGTCGATGGTGGACCGGCTGAGGAAATCCGCCGCCCAGTTGTCCACCCCCGGGATGTAAATCGCAGATAAGGCCGGCACGTGCGTCTCCGCCCAGAGGAGAATGAGGGTCACCTCTTGCATCGCTGCGAGTGCCTCCCTGATGGTTTATGTATGCCACAGCCGTGGCATTGTCCGATTGGATCCGAACAGGGTGGCCCCTCAGCAGATGGGTCCAGTGTCTGAGGGACAGAAGAATCGCCCTCAGTTCCAGAATATTGATTGGAAGTCTGGACTCCGATAGAGACCAAACGCCCTGGACGGACCGGGGAGGGAAAACCCCCCCCCCACCCCCGTAAGCTGGCATCTGTGGTAATCACCAGCCAGTTCAGTGGAAGGAAGGACTTCCCCCTTAGAGGGATATGCAACCACCAGCCGAGGGAAGCTCGAGCCAGGGGAGGCAGAAGAAAGGTCCTGTCCAGACTCCTCAGTGATTTGTCCCAGGCCGACAGAATTGCCCTCTGAAAGGTGCGGAAATCCGGAATTGTGCGAACGGCACCGCTTCGAAACAGGCAACCATCTTTCCCAACAACCGCATGCTGGATCTGAGGGAAGGGCGGTGATGACGGAGGAGACTGCGAACCGACCCGCGAAGGGCCAGACGCTTGTCCGACGGAAGGCGGACCTCCGCCAACTCTGTATCCAGGAGCATCCCCAGGAAGATCAGCCGTCTGGAGGGGGTAAGGGAAGATTTGGGGTGGTTGATAATCCAACCGAACCGCGTCAGGGTCTCCAGAGTGAGTTCCACACTGCGGGATGTCTGAGAGAAGGAGGGTGCCTTGACCAGGATGTCGTCCAAGTATGGGAGAAGAAAAACACTTCTTGAACGTAGAAGGGCCAAGACAGGGGCCAGGACCTTGGTGAACACTCGAGGAGCAGTCGCCAGACCAAAGGGAAGGGCGACGAATTGGAAGTGATCGTCCCCCACCGCAAAGCGCAGGAAGCGGTGATGACATGGAGCAACCGGAACGTGGAGGTATGCATCCTGAATGTCGATTGAGGCCATGAAATCCCCTCTTTCCAGGGAGGCCACTGCGGACCTGAGAGACTCCATCCGGAATCTCTGCAGTCGGAGAAAACGGTTCAGGCGTTTTAGGTCCAAGATCGGACGCACTGAGCCTTCCTTCTTGGGAACCACAAAGAGGTTCGAGTAGAACCCCCTGAACCTTTCCGTCGGAGGCACGGGGGCGACGACACCCTTGTCCATTAGAGAGTGAATGGCCGCGAAGAAGGCGGCCACTCGTACGGGATCTCGCGGAGGACGGGATCGGAAGAAACGGTCTGGCGGAATGGACGCAAATTCGATTTTGTATCCGCAAGATACAATCTCGAGCGCCCATGCGTCTGAGATGTGGGCCCGCCATACGTTCCTGAATAGGAGAAGGCGGCCCCCCACCCGGGTGGGTGGGGGCGCACCTTCAGGCAGAGGGCTGCTGGCCTGTGGGAGCCCGTGCAGGCTGGGACTTGCGCCAGGTAGGTTGCGTCCGAAAAAACGGCTTCTTGCGTCTATCCTGGGCTGGGCCAGAGGAAGAAGAACTGGCCGCGGGTCTAGACCCGGTGGGCTTGCGAAAGGACCGAAAACGGGACGAACCAGCGCGACCACGGGGGGCGCCCATTGGCCTGGACTGGGGGAGGTGAGTACTCTTCCCACCCGTGGCCTCTGATATAAGTTCGTCCAGACGGGTTCCGAACAGGCGGGAACCCGTGAATGGTAGGCAGGCCAAAGAGCGTTTGGAAGCGGCGTCCGCCGCCCAAACCTTCAGCCAGAGTTCCCTCCTGACAGAAACTGCCAGGGCAGAGGAACGGGCAATGAGGGCACCCGCATCAAGGGAGGCCTCACAGACGAATTTTCCGGCCTGAACAATTAGTTGGGCTAAGGAACGGAGGTCCTGAACAGGGACGTCCGACCCTAACTCCCGTTCCAGTTGCAAACCCCATTCAGAGACCGCTTTGCCAACCCAGGCGGAGGCAAAGACCGGTCTAAGGGCCGAACCAGAGGCAGTAAATATGGCCTTGGAGAGGGATTCCGTACAACGGTCCTCAACAGACTGGAGGGAAGATCCGTCCTGTACAGGAATAGTAGTGCTTTTGGACAGGCGAGCCACGGGAGGATCAACCTTAGGCGGGGATGTCCACGTGGTCACAGAATCCGCTGGAAAGGGATAACAAATGTCCAGCTTTTTGGGTGTAATAAAGCGGACGTTAGGCCGAGTCCAAGCCTTGGATACCACAGAAGAAAAATCAGCGTGTATGGGAAAAACCTTGGAGGCCTGTTTGGGGCGGAGAAAGGACACGCCGGCCTGTTCAGAGCTGGGGGGGTCATCGTGTAGCTGAAAGGTATCACGGATGCTAGTGACAAGATGCCCCACCGCGGACGCCAATTTGGACGGAAGCTCTGAGTCCATGTCCACGTCCGAATCCGCCAGTTCTCCCTCAGAAAGCGTATCCCTTTGAGAGGATAGACTTGACTGAGCTCGCACGCATGGCGGAGAGAGCGAAGCATCTGGAGAAGATGTGCGCTCAACCCTTGAACGTTTCTGAGTATGCCGGGCCCTGGAAGATTCGCTGGGAGGCAGGGAACCAGTGGGGGCGGCAGAAACGGTAGTCCCAGCGGGTGCGACAGGGATTGTGGCAGCCTGCGGGAGAGGCGGTCTATCCACGAGACGGCCCACTACGTGTGTAAGGCTTTCCACCGCCTGAGACAGAGACCTAGCCCAGTCAGGGGGTTCAGAGGCACCGGGGGGCGCAGCGGGAAGCGGGCCCTGCACCGGGGCCTGACATGCAAGGCAATGCGGCTCAGATTGCCCACGCGGAAAAAGTTCCTTACAGGCGGTACAGGCATGGTACCAGGGTTTGGGGGCACCTGTGGGATCTGACATGCTGAAGTGTGGTTGTACTCTAATATAGAGACCACAAAGGGTTATAGCAGCTATGACCAGGAGGGTTAGGAGAGGGTTAACTGTCCTACCAGTGCCTCAGAAGAACGTCAGGAGATGGCCCAGATCAGCAGCAGCAGAGAAGCAGTGAACAGCAGTGAGCAGCAGAGAGCAGCAGAGAGCGCCCAC
The DNA here is from genome assembly GCF_014858855.1 of Bufo gargarizans. Classification (NCBI taxonomy): domain Eukaryota; kingdom Metazoa; phylum Chordata; class Amphibia; order Anura; family Bufonidae; genus Bufo; species Bufo gargarizans. The sequence goes on from NC_058080.1 coordinate 620,733,609, forward strand.
AGAAGCCGAGCGATGTACACAGGAGGTTAGAGTCCCCCACCGTGTCCCAGCTTCCTGTCAGGAGTGAGGAAGCGCGGGAAACCTCAGCAGAAAGCGCGGGGAACAAGCTCCGCCCCCTCCAGCGCTTGAAATGTCTCCTGTGAAGGAGAACGTAGCTCCGCCCCCAAAATGACGCGCGGAAGCCCCGCCCCCTGCCGGGACCGCTAAGCCCCACCCCCTGCCGGGACCGCTAAGCCCCGCCCCCCGTTCTCGGCGGGAAGGGGGAGAGAGAGAAGAGAAAAATGGAGTCAGCCCCGAATGAGGGGGAGGGGGGGGGAGAAAGATAGCAGCGTGGGGGGGAAAAGCGTGGGGGTGCTGAGGATGCTGCTGTGCTGCATTGTCCTGCAGATGAGCGCTCAGAATTAGAGATGAGCGAACTTCTGTTTTAAGTTCGGCGTCTAAAGTTCGGCTTCCGGTTAGCGGAGAATCCCGATCTGGAACCGGATATGGATTCCGACTTCCGTTGTGGTCCGTGGTAGCGGAATCAATAATCGGCCATTATTGATTCCGCTACCACGGACCACAACGGAAGTCGGAATCCATATCCGGTTCCAGATCGGGATTCTCCGCTAACCGGAAGCCGAACTTTAGACGCCGAACTTAAAACAGAAGTTCGCTCATCTCTACTCAGAATGAGCGACCACGGGTGCCCCCCTTACCCAGAGGGGTAGATGCTGCAGATAGGGACGGGGTATGGGCTGGAATAGCCATCTCACCGTGCGACGTCTTCACCCTCAGTCCTTTCCAGCAGGGTCGCCCCTTCAGCCACTGGCACCGCAGTGGCAGGAAGCTGGAAGAGGGGCTTGGCGTGCGGGCGACCCCCTAGCTGGCGGGATGTAGGGGAGCCATTGCTGCCCAGATCCTCCTATTGCTTCTGTGGGGGAGGCAGCAGTGCAGATAAGTTGGCACTGGCGCAGCTCAACCCCGGGAGAGCAGAGAGGTCAAATGCGTCTCTGGTATCCCTAGGAAAAAATAAAATAACAAAATTAGAAGAAAAAGTAAAAATAACAAGGAGAAAACAGCCCTGCAGTAGCAGGGAGTGTCTTGCCTCCTTGGACACTAAGCTAAAACTGGTAGCCTCTATCTCCAGGCTGAGGGTATAGCTGATGGAGGAGGGGCTTAACAGTTTTACTTAGTGTCACGCCTCCTAGGGAGCTGAGCTATACCCAAGGTCTGTGTCCCCCAAGGAAAATGGGCGAGAAAAAAAAAAAAAACAACAATGTGGGTGTTAGGTCCAGGGATGTAGCTGCTTACCCCATATAAGAAAGATGAAAGACGGACAGCACTCCAAGTAAAAGTAGTGGTGTTTATTCACCGATGTGGATGGCAACATTTCAGCTCATACAAGAGCCTTTTTCAAGCTTGAAAAAGGCTCTTGTATGAGCTGAAACGTTGCCATCCACATCGGTGAATAAACACCACTACTTTTACTTGGAGTGCTGTCAGTCTTTATATATATATATATATATATATATATACACATACATATATACACATTAATCTATATATAATAATCTCTATATTATATATCGTTTTTATAATCTCTATATAACACATATACACACACACTGATCTGTGTGTGTGTGTTTGTGTGTATATAAGCAAATACTGCCATATCATGCCACCTGACAGTATGTGCTACTTGTGCAAACCTTAACATATTGGTAGACACAAGTGGTAATGGGATTGTAAAATCATGAAAACTGTATTAGAGCAAGTACAGCTGTAAAGTCAGCAGAGGGAATGCTTAGACAGGCTATTAGTGATTCCCCATGAGAAGCCATAATTGTCTAAATGGCTTAAAAATCTATCTGATCACTCATGGATGAAACCCATTAAAAACGTCAACATTCAGCAACATAGAAATGAACCACTTCCGTGTGATTGTTGTGGGACAGGCAGAAAGGGCAACCCTTTTAATGGGGACTCCGGGTCTTGCAGCTGTATACAGTATAAGTGTGTACTGAAACATAACATACCACAGGTAAATAGCCAGGTCATCCACATGGGCAGTTGATAGGTAGTCTCCAGTGGGGGACATTGTGAGACTCACGGCAGGTGAATCCAACAGAAAACAGTCTATGAGGCTGTGGGAAATATAGAAAAAAAAAAAATGTAGCTATATGTACAGATACCTAAAAAAACTGCCCTTTTCTGTAACATGTTAGGAAGACTGTGTACACCCACTACTGATACATAACTCAAAGTAATCCATAGCCCTTTATAATCACTTAAAAACATGTGCCCACACGTAAAAGGAACAATAGCAGCAAAACTACAACATTAAATAAATTACATTAATATAATAAAAACACTGTTGAAGTGACAAATCTCATACAGTTATAACTACACTGTAGGCTAATACTAGTATAAAAAGACCCTTTAAAAGCAGGCTCATTCCCGATAATTGCCTGCTCGTCGGAAAAGATGAAAGATTCATTTACATGCAGCATCTATGATTGCTCAACGCCATACAGATTGTTTCTGGACACAAAACTATCATTCAGGCGACTATCAGAGAAGCTTATACATCATGAACGAGCTTGTTTATCGCGTGATCTGCGATACCTTTACATGGGGCATGTATCAAAGGGATATTATGCATTAGCGGCTCACCACTTAGCATGCGTTGAACAGAGGAACTCTGTCTATTTGACTTACCCAATGATAATGATTATTCAATAAAATTGTTATAGACGGGCACTCTGCATTTAGAACCGCTCTGAGGCTGTAAATGTATCTATATAAAGATGTATCTATTTATGTTGTGATACTAAAATATGTATTGGGCAATAACAATAAGACAGACCTCATAAAATAATAATATGACATACCCCTTATGAAAAAAATTAAATAAAAATAGAAATAAAAAATTTAGTAATGATGCAAATGGAAAATCAAGCAGGGGTCTTAGAGGTGACTGGAATATGGGGTATGTAAGTGGGCAGGATTTGCAGACAAAGATGGCCACTGATGAAGGAGTTGGTAATAATATCACCTACAGAATCCAGGACCACTTCAAAGAATCTATTGATCCTTTTGAAAAAGAGCGGAAAATTGTGGAGCACTCCATGGACATTACAGATACGGTCCTATGAAAGTCCTGGCATTTTGAAAGCAACGCGCTGTAACATGTGGAACCACGTGAGACATCAGGATCCCACCAACACAACTGCAGTACAGTGAATGCAGAGATAGAAATAAGCTTGGTACTAACCAGCTACTAACAGTGAGTACGTACTACTGACCACTATTAGGGTTATACCGCTAAGGAGCAATCATCATAGTAAAAAGGCAGAAGGAGAAAACGATGATGGACATAATATGAAATACATATTATCCCATGTCAACAACTAAGTACAGTGTCATAAGTACAGACACTATAATTATAAATGTGGATCATTGATACTGAGAAGAGTACTACATTATAGTGACTGGATTTTAAATATATACAGTTGCGGTGAATATACACTTAATATCAGAGATATAGATATAGATATATATATATATATATATATATATATTTTAATTATATAATCCTGCACTGGACTATAGTGCAGAGATGAGAAGTGATCAGGTGGATCCACTATACACACCTCCATAAATGCGTCAATTTTATTTTCATTTTATTACCAAGTAATGATTTTAAGCTATTTACTGATTTATTTATATTTGTTATTTTTCGTGGTTTACGTCATATTTTTATTTTATCAGGTCTGTCATATTGTTATTGCCTAATATTTTTGTATCACAACATAAATAGATACATTTACAGCCTCAGAGTGGTTCTAAATGCAGAGTGCCTGTCTATAACAATTTTATTGAATAATGTATCAAAGGAAGGCTCCTTCCCGATAACTGTCCAATAAACTACCCTAATATTTTTTATATGAATTATTTAGTGGGTCTAAGACTTCACATTATACGACGGGATGCTGAGAAGTTCCTGGCTTTGCCACCTTCCAGTTGGAATTGAAAAATGAATTTGGTACCATATGAAAGCTTGATATCTTGTTATACAACTGTGCAAATGTCGGATATATACGATAGTTATAACTATTTTTAATTTCAGGTAGAACCTGAGATGGCAGAGGCACAAGGAAGTTTCACGTCTGTGGAGTTACGGGCCGTCATGAAGTTTGCGTTTGTCCAGGCAAATTCTGCAAAGGACATTCACACTGAGATGTCACAAACACTAGGGGAATAAAGTGTCCTCAGTGGGAATGTCCTTTCCCTGGAGAAACAAAAACTTCATGGACGGCCCCCATCTCCACAGACATGAAACCTCCTTGTGATTGCAATCCATTCTATATACAGTATATTGTAGAAGTCTGAGATATATATATATATATATATTTACACACACACAGACACATATATATGCAGAAGACTTCAACAGTGATACTACAAGTAAACCAGTGCAAAGCTCTGGTCTAAAAATCTTACCATCCAGATGGGAAATCCCATACTTTAATAGTACAGTCCATAGATGCAGTCATTAGCCATCGGCCATCAGGGCTGTACGTCTTAGGAGCAAAAGATATAAGAGAAAAAAATATATTAAAATAATAGTTTTTCTTTTTGTACGGTAGATAAGAATGAAGTGACCGTCCTCACCATGTCATTTATCTTTCCATTGTGTCCTGGGAACCGCCTCACCAGTTTGCAAGTTTCAATATCAAAAACCTTAATGGTGAAGTCATCCAGGGCGACTGCCAACATACCGCTGTCATAAATAAGATTTATTCAATGTTAGACATTATGAAACACATAAATATAGTTGCAATTCTTCATTATATAGCATTCAATTAGCATGTTTACTGTACAAAAATTTATTGGACTATGATGGATATGAATTTACTTCCTTCATGCACAAAAGTCTCGCCATTACCACAAAATGTTAAAATACCAACGAGATGAGGATGAATTAGTCGCCCTTCACAGTCTTGCGGTGTGCACAAGGCCCAATACAAAATAAGAGCCAACAAAAACGAGATTTTTGTATAACTTACCAGTAAAATCTCTTTCTCGCTCTTTCCTTGGGGGACACAGAAGACCTTGGGTATAGCTCATCTCCCTAGGAGGCGTGACACTAAGTAAGAACTGTTAGCCCCTCCTCCACAGCTATACCCTCAGCCTGGAGAGAGAGACTGTCAGTTGCGTGTCCAAGTAGTGAAAACAAGGCAAAGTCCAAAAGTGGAACCAACAAGCCAACTACCCAACGGGTAAAACAAACCCGGAAACCGTGCAGAGAAGAACAAAGAATGGGTGGGTGCTGTGTCCCCCAAGGAAAGAGCGAGAAAGAGATTTTACTGGTAAGTTATACAAAAATCTCGTTTTCTCGCCCAGTTTCCTTGGGGGACACAGAAGACCTTGGGACGTTCAATAGCAGTCCAAGAGGGGAGGGACCACAGCACCAAGGCGAAGCACCCGAAGGCATCAAGAAACCGCCGCCTGCAGACCAGGCGGCCCAAGGCAGCAGACGCTGAAGCCCGAGTACGCACCCTGTAGAACCTGGTAAGGTGTGCAAGGAAGAAGTGACCGCCTTGCACAAATGCATGGCCGAAGCCTAATGCCTCTGACCCAGGAGGAACCGACAGCTCTGGTGAAATGAACGGTGACACCAAAAGCAGAACCCTGCCCTTGGTGCGGCAACCACAGCAATAGCCACTCTGAGAAAGAGGAGGAAAGCCACCCTGGATGCCGTCAACCCTTCGCGCGGACCTCCTGGAACCCAAGAGGCCGAACGTAGACAAGAGTCGGAGATCTCCAAGTAAAAAACTGCAAGGTCCAAACAACGTCCAAACCGGTGAAGTGTCCGTTCCCGGGGGTGGGAAGGGGAGGACGACTGCCTCGACGAAATGAAAGACAAACACCACCTTCAGAAGGAAGGAAGAGACGGAATGGAGAACAGCCCTGTCCTGGGGAAAGACAAAAGGCTCGGAACAAGAAGGGCCGCCACTCAGGCACCCGCCAGAGACACGATGGCTACAGAAACACAACCGTACAGGACAGAAGGAGTAGAGAGAACCACTGTAACGGCTCCAAGCGAAAGATTGGAGCGCCAAGAGCCCAGTATGTAGGTCCCAGGGCGGTACCGGAGGGCAGCACAAAGGAACCCAAGAGCCGCTCCACGGAAGAAGGTCCAGACAGGCCCAGAGGGCCGGGGAACGCTGAAAGAAGAAGGGCAGCGCTGACACCTGATACTTCAAGCGACAGAGTCCCAGTCCCAGTTCCAGGCCGGACTGGAGAAAAACAGAACCATGGAGAGAGAAAGGAAGAGCGGGGGAACGCCCAGCTTCCCACAGAACCCCAGGTAAAAACCTAAGTCCTCCAACAGATCCTGGACGAAACATGGCCAGGAGCGAACACTAGCGAGCCCACTAGAGTCGCCTGGGCAAGAGGGTGAAAACCCAATGATCAGGCGCAGACCAGTAACACGGGTAGAACGGTCGGTAGAACTGGTCCCGCCGGCCCCCGAGCAAGTTGTCCCGGATCCACCCTGAGTGGGGGAGCAGAAGGACAAACGGACAGGAACCGAAGGGTCCGTCCAGCAACCGCCAGATGCCAGGACAAGACAGGCTAAAACCCAAGCCGATGCAGTCACCACAGGAAGACGGACTACAGTCCCGGTGTGGGAGATCTGAAGACAATCTTGGCAAAAGGCAGTCCTCCCAAGCTACCGAGAAGGTAAGTCCATAGCAGAAACATTGCCTAGAATTGAAAACAAAAAAAAAAAAAAAAAACGCAATCTGCACCCAGCGGGAGGACAGAACGTCGTAGACCCGGTAACTAGGTACACAGCTAGTACAACCAGTGTGGACAAGGGGGACTCAAAGGGAACACCAGTACCATCCACATGAACAACCACGCTCTCCCCCGAGGGAAGGGCAGTGAAGGAACAGCCTCTGAAGCGCGGCCGGAACAGAAGCCACATCGGAGTGATCTGTACCGAGTGGGAGCCAAACCGACCGGCGAGAAAAGGCAGTCGAGACAGAGGCCGGCATAGGAGTGGGCAACAGAGAAGCCATAGAACAGCTCAAAAGCAGCACACCGCTACACTGAGACACCCGGTCCACCGCCTTGAATACCCTGAAGAACTCAAGGCGGAGGTCCTCCGGACCTGGGTAGGCGAGCACCCAAGAGAAGTTGGGTGACCTTCCCAAGAAGAGCAGCCCGAACCTGGTAGCAGATCAGACTGAAGCACCGAGGGCGCCAACCGGAAAGAATCATACCACACTGCACCCGAAGAGGAGGAAAAGGTACTAGGCGAGGGGACCGTAGTCCTGCCAGAGCCAACATAAAATGCGAAGGGCGCTGCAGACAGCACACTCGACCATGTGACCACTAGCGCAGGGAAACAATGCCGCGGAAGGACGAATGGGTACGTATCTAGGAACCACGAACACTCCCCGGGCGGAAGGGCCAACGAAATGAGTGAGTACCACCCAGCTCGGTGCAGTAGCGAGCAGCAGAGCCCGTCTACTTAAATATAAGGTATTCATCTGTTGCTTATTGGACAACACCTTAGGCTCACACAGGTGGACAGAATGATCTCCTTAGAGAATAGTGCAAGGCTTGCTGCAAACACCGTCTCCCAAGAGAAAAAGTATGTCGCAGGGGGAAAGGAGGCATACGTACGAGTAGCCCCGTAAGCAGTGAGAAGGCTAACCCACCTACGGGACGAGAAGGCATACACGGCCCAAACAACGCACAAGAACGTCCGCTCACTGCAAAAATATCACTCAGCGAAGAAGGCCAGCCACAGAGTCCCACAGTATCTACGGAAGTGCAACTGAAAAGGAGTTATGCACAAGACTAGTAAGGTATGCGATAGAACGCAAACTGACCTCCTCGAAAGGGGGGGACATGTACCTGGCAAACTGCAGTCAGCAAGAGTGCAAGGGCCCGCCCCAAAAAGGGGGTGATGCCCAAGGTCGTAACTACGTCAGAGAAGTAGGGTATACCCTACTTCGCCCAGAAGGGCGCCATGCACATGGCCACACAGTATCCAGCAGGAACGCAGGAGGTCCACCTAGTGAAAGGGGGGTCATGCACAGGGCTATCCTAGCATTAAGTGAGTGTGCAACAATTCACCCAACACCGAAATTTTGTGAGAGTGCAACTACTCCACCAATGAAGGGGGAACATGAGCAAGTCCAGCACAGCACATACAAGGACAGCCTTGAATCCCGTGAGCGTGCAAAATTCCGCCCATGGAATGAGGGGTGGTCACGCACAAGGCCAGCACCGCATCCAATGGGAACACAAGCGTTCCACCCATGATAGAAGGCCATGCTCAAGGCCAGCAATGTATCCGGTGAGAGTGTAGTATGCCGCCCAGAACACGAAGGGTGGGGGGGGGGCCATGCACATGGCCAGCATCGCATTCAGGGAGAGTGCGAGCAGCCGGTGAAAATGTGCGTATGTCACCTAAAGGAGGCATGCCCATGGCCGGCAGCGAATCCAGTGAGAGTGCGTACACCGCCCACGGAAGAGGGGTCATGCATATGGCCGGCAGCGGATCCAGAGAGAGTGCAAGCACCCCGCCATGCATAGGGTTCATGCACCTGGCCAACAACGTACCGGCGAGAGAACAACCACCGACCGAGGGAGTGTATGTATGCCGCCACCAGGGAAGGAGGCATGCCCAAGGCCGGCAGTGAATCCAGTGAGAGTGCATCATACCGCCTATGGAAGGTGGTCATGCACATGGCTGGCAGTGAATCCAGTGAGAGTGCCGAATGCCGTCCACAGAAGGGAGTCATGCCTATGGCAGGCAGCGAATCCAGAGACAGTGCGGCGTTCCGCCTAAGGAAGGGGGTCGTGCACATGGCCAGCACCGAATCCGATGAGAGTGCAATATTCCGCCTAAGAAGGGGGTCATGCACATGATCGGCAACGAATCCAGTGAGAGTGTAGCGTTCCGCCTATGGAAGGGGTCACGCACATGGCCGGCAACGAATTGCCGTGTTCCACCTATGGAAGGTGGTCGTGCACATGGCCAGCACCGTATCCGGAGAAACTGCAGTAGGCCGCCAATGAAAGGGCGATCATGCACAAGGCCAACCCGCAGTTAAGGAGAGTGCAGTATCCCGCCAGGAGGGGGGTCCTGCACATGGCAGGCACCCTACAGAAAAGGCCGCATGCACTGACCAGCGCCGTAGCGCGGAGAGGGCAAAAAAAACCGCCTAGAAGGGGAAATGACCCTGGTAGCGCCGCAGCCGGGGAGCGCGACACCATGCCACCTATGGAAAGGGGGCATGTATACAGGCAGCACTCTGAGATGAGGCTGCAGTGTCCTGCGCAGCCCACAAGTCATATTAATAAATAATTTAATTTCTTTTTTTTTTTTTTTTTTTTTTAATTTATTTATTATAACCCAGCCTCACTGAGGCAGAAAGCCACACAGGCCCATCGGAAGCCGGCCTGTACCCAAGGGGTTAACAGGGATCCGGCCTGGGGGCGGCACTGCGATCCTCTGGGGGCGGGGGAACCTCCAGGCGGGAAGATTCGCGCCCGGAGAAGTTCCAGCCCCCTCCAACAGAGGCCCGAATTTTGCGGCCTAGCAGGCCGTGAAGCCGGGGTCTAAATTTTTAGCGGCGCCCGGCTGACCGGGGCCGCACAGTATTTAAAGTACCGGCCGGGCCTACGGAGCGGCACATACCGGCCGCGGGTGCCCACCCCGCGGGCCGGAAGAGCTGGGGACCCGGATAGAGTGGGATCGCTGCCGCGAAGTGTCGCCCAGGAGGGGAACAACATTTTGCGGCGCCCGGCCGACCGGAATGTTCCGACGGTCGGCCGGGGGCTGTTGAGGCATAGCGCTCATTTGTAGGCCGCGGTGCCCACCCGCTGTCGGAAGCGATGACCCGGCAGCCATTTCACCCCTGGAGCGGGCCCTTGGCCTAGAACAGCGCTCCATATGGCCGGCAGCCACAACCACCTTGCCCTTGGACCGGTGCCCGTGATGGGTCAGGGGCAGCAAGGCGCGGGCCCTCTGGCCCTGAAGCAGTGGCCGGTAAGAGGGAGGGGGACCCTGAGACCGGGTCTGTGAGGGTGGGAGGCCTGCATAACCCCTACGTCAGGGGCAGCTAGGTGCGAACCTCTGCAGCTCCCCAGGCATTCTTCTTGTCAGGGAGAAGGGTGCCAATGTCCTATGGAGGGGAGGAGAGGGAGCAGAATGTCGCCCTGTGGCAGCCAGGGGCCAGCCTAGGACTAACAGGGACAAAAGGGTCCAGAGGCCCTGTCAGTATGGGGGTCAGGCACGCAGGAGACCGGGGTGGGGGGGGGGGACGTAGGGCTGGAGAAGCCAATCTCTCACCACAGCCGTCTTCACCCTCGGTCCGTTCCAGCAGGGTCGCCCCTTCAGCTACTGGCACCGTAGTGGCAGGACGCTGGAAGAGGGACTTGGCGTGCGGGCGACCCTTGCGCTGGCGGGATGTAGGGGAGCTGGGCTGCCCTGATCCACCTTGCCTTCTGTGGGGGAGGCAGCAGTGCGGATGACCGGCACTGGCGCAGCTCGACCCCGGGAGAAACAGAGAGGTCTAGTGCGTCTCTGTTGTCCCTGATGTTCTGGAACAAAAAGAAAAGAAAAAAGTAAAAATCTAAAATTAAAACAAGGAGAAAACAGCCCTGCAGAGCAGGGAGTGTCTTGCCTCCTTGGACACTAAGCTAAAAACTGACAGTCTCTCTCTCCAGGCTGAGGGTATAGCTGTGGAGGAGGGGCTAACAGTTCTTACTTAGTGTCACGCCTCCTAGGGAGATGAGCTATACCCAAGGTCTTCTGTGTCCCCCAAGGAAACTGGGCGAGAAAGATATTTTGTGTGGTCTTCCAAGCGGCACAATCAGCAGCAGTCCCAAACAGGAGTAGGTCTCTTCTCCTTTTTAAACCAAAATAAACTGCAATTTAGGGTCCGCGCTTGAACTTCATTAGTAAGGAACAGTTCACACACAGCAACACTTCCACGAGACGATTTTATCTCGATTCAAAACAATTCCAGCTCCTCGGTCTCAATATCCACCAGCAATCACAGCTCTTTTATCCTTTAAAAGGAACACGACATAGTGCAATACCCACGGGTTATTGAAACACTCCGTATTTTATTTTACATACAAGATCGACACTTGTTCACATCACATATAAAATCAATTTGCCCGACCCGGCACATCAGCGTTTTCCTTTCCGCTATTGAGATCTGGCAGAGGATCTCAAAACCGAAGAAAAATGCTTCAGTTTTGTTCCCATTTATTGTCAATGGGGACATAACTTAACAGAACGCACCAGAATGCATTGTGTTCGGTTTTGGTTGCGTTCCCATTCCAGACACAAGGACCTGGTGTATAACACAATGTAATGTCTCATTCACACGGCAGAGTGATTATCAGCTCAAACCAGGTGTAGCTCTAAACACAGAACATGTGCAGATCTTCCCCTTATACCTTATGTCTGTGGAGGCTCCAGGTTTTGGCTCACAGTCACTGATGGAAATCACTGACCAAAACACTGACATGTGAATGAGGCTTAAGTCGATGGTCGCCGGTTCAGTTTTCTTTTGTGTCTTGGTCATTTCAGAGATAATACAACCGGAAGCGTTTTTGCTAATCCACGCCGGATCCAGCAAAAATGCTGATGTCAAAGTAACCTAATTCTGAACACATGGACGTGAAGCTTCTTAAAAAAAAAAAAATGGTCTTCCAACAGTCTTGAAGGAGTTCCCAGAGATGCTTAGCACTTGTCCCTTTTGCCTTCAGTCTGCGGTCCAGCTCTCACCCCAAACCATCTCGATTGGGTTCAGGTCTGGTGACTGTGGAGGCCAGGTCATCTGGCACAGCACCCCATCACTCTCCTTCATGGTCAAATATAGGGATCGACCGATTATCGGATTTACCGATATTATCGGCCGATATTCAGGATTTTGAACGCTATCGGCATTTATTTTGCCGATATTCCGATAGCGTATGGGGAACACAGATCGCGCTGATGACAGCGCTCTCCGTGTTCCCCTTAGCAGCACAGGGGAGAAGGAAGCAGTGTCTCCTCCCCCTGTGCTGCTGCCGCTGCAGCCAATGGGAGGACAGGGGACAAGAGAAGGGGAGGAGCTATGGCCACTGAGCCACCAATGAAGCCTAATCTCTCATTTATTCATAAACAGGAGGCGGGAGCTGCAGGATCACATAGCCGGCTCCCGGCCTCTATGAGCAGTAGCTGCGATCTGCGGTAGTTAACTCCTCAGGTGCCGCGGATCGCAGCTATCGCTCATAGAGGTCGGGAGCCGGGTATGTGATTCTGCAGCCAGCTCCCGCCTCCTGTATATGAATAAATTAGAGATTAAGCTTCATTGGTGGCGCAGTGCACCACCCCCTCCCCCCCAGTATTAACCAGTGGTGGCGCATAGGGCCCCCCCACCCCAGTCGCAGTGCGCCCCCCCCACAGGATCCCCTCTCCCCTGCTCCTCCGATCGGAGCCCCAGCAGTGTAATGCTGGGGCTCCGATCGGTTACCATGGCAGCCAGGACGCTATTGAAGCCCTGGCTGCCATGGTAAGCTCCATGCTAAGCTCCATGCTGCTGTGTGCACAAAGCACAGAGCAGCAGGGACAGTGTGAGCTCCTATTCACCCTGATAGATCTCTATCAGGGTGAATAGGACAAGGGTTCTAGTCCCTAAGGGGGCTAAAAGTTAGTTTAAAAAAAAAAAAAAAAGTTACAAAAATAAAAACACCAAAATATTAAATATAAATGAAAAAGAAAGATTTACAAAAAAATACACATTAACAATAAACATTAATTTTCAGCAGATTTGTGGGAATTATTTTTATTTTTTTCAAAAAAGAAAATTCCCAGAATATCAGTATAAATTATCGGCTATCGGCCTGAAAGTTCACAAATTATCGGTATCGGCCCTAAAAAATCAATATCGGTCGATCCCTAGTCAAATAGCCCTTACACAGCCTGGAGGTGTGTTTGGGGTCATTGTCCTGTTGAAAAATAAAATGATGGTCCAACTAAAACGCAAACCGGATGGAATAGCATGCCGCTGCAAGATGCTGTGGTAGCCATGCTGGTTCAGTATGCCTTCAATTTTAAATAAATCCCCAACAGTGTCACCAGCAAAGCACCCCCACACCATCACACCTCCTCCTCCATGCTTCACTGTGGGAACCAGGCATGTAGAGTCCATCCGTTCACCTTTTCTGCGTCGCACAAAGACACGGTGGTTGGAACCAAAGATCTCAAATTTGGACTCATCAGACCAAAGCACAGATTTCCACTGGTCTAATGTCCATTCCTTGTGTTCTTTAGCCCAAACAAGTCTCTTCTGCTTGTTGCCTGTCCTTAGCAGTGGTTTCCTAGCAGATATTCTACCACGAAGGCCTGATTCACGGAGTCTCCTCTTAACAGTTGTTCTAGAGATGTGTCTGCTGCTAGAACTCTGTGTGGCATTGACCTGGTCTCTAATCTGAGATGCTGTTAACCTGCGATTTTTGAGGCTGGTGACTCGGATGAACTTATCCTCCGCAGCAGAGGTGACTCTTGGTCTTCCTTTCCTGGCATGTGAGCCAGTTTCTTTGTAGCGCTTGATGGTTTTTGTGACTGCACTTGGGGACACTTTCAAAGTTTTCCCAATTTTTCAGACTGACTGACCTTAATTTCTTAAAGTAATGATGGCCACTCGTTTTTCTTTACTTAGCTGCTTTTTTCTTGCCATAATACAAATTCTAACAGTCTATTCAGTAGGACTATCAGCTGTATATCCACCTGACTTCTCCACAACGCAACTGATGGTCCCAACCCCATTTGAAAGGCAAGAAATCCCACTTATTAAACCTGACAGGGCACACCTGTGAAGTGAAAACCATTTCAGGTGACTACCTCTTGAAGCTCATCAAGAGAATGCCAAGAGTGTGCAAAGCAGTAATCAAAGCAAAAGCTGGCTACTATGAAGAACCTAGAATATGACATTTTCAGTTGTTTCACACTTTTTTGTTATGTATATAATTCCACATGTGTTAATTCATAGTTTTGATGCCTTCAGTGTGAATCTACAATTTTCATAGTCATGAAAATAAAGAAAACTTTTTGAATAAGGTGTGTCCAAACTTTTGGTCTGTACTGTATATAATAATAATAATAATAATAATAATAATAATAATAATATTCAGAAGAAACATCTTACCTCTCTCTATGGAGCATGATGGATGTAGGAGAGACTGTGATATCTACTGTGTGCATCAACTGTTTGGACTTAAACTTCCACAATTTTATGAGTTTGTCACTTCCCGCTGTGATTGTCATCTGGTTTAAACCATCAACTACTACTCCCCTAATGGCGCCATCATGAGCTGTAAAACAGACATGTAATACATTTCTTATAACCTGAGATATAGATGTAATTGTGCTAATTAGGTACAGTATATTCTGTTATAGAACCACATTTGCAGACGAGCGTTTGTGAGTCTGCAGTGTAGCTCCCGGCCTGACCTCCCAGCACTGACAGGGTAACATAGCATTGTATTGATTTATGATGTTATGTAACCCTTACAGTTCTGGAATGTATTCGATGACACTGACCTGATGCTGCCAATACATTCCAGAACTGTAAGGGTTACATAGCATGATAAAATCAATATAATGCTATGTGACCCCGGCAGTGCTGGGAGGACAGGCCAGGAGCTGCCATGCGGACTCGCAGCGTCATAAACGCTCATCTTCAAGGGGCCTAAGGCCTCTTTCAAACTTCTTTGAATGTGCGATCAGTGATTTTCACCACTGAACAGGAGCCAAAACCAGGTGCAGGTCAAAAACACAGCACAGGCGCAAATCTTTCCTTTCTACTTCATCTCTGTGCAGGTTCCACTCCTGGTTTTGGCTCACAGCTACTCATCAAACACTGACCAACATGTGTGTGTTGCCCGTGTGTCTTTTTGCCCTCCGTGTGTCACCTGTATTTCACAGACACTCCTCAGCTGAAAATTAATTTCAAGAACAGCGCCTAGCAACAATCCATGAAACACAGATACCACCTGAGTTGTGTCCATGTTTTTACATGAACCCATAGACTATAATAGGCATGATGGATCTGTAAAATGTGCAAAGCTAGTAGAGATATAACCTAAAAAACTTGCAGATGTACCCATTTACTTTGGGGGGGGGGGGCTGAATGTAAATGCACGCCACACTTTCCAATAAAAAACCATGCATCATTTTCTTTACTTCACACACACACTTGCTACTTTGTGTCGGTCTATTATATAAAATCCCAGTAAAATAACCCTGGACCCCTGGAACGGAGGTAAATCACAGATGTGTGAACGCACAAATTAAAATCAATGAGTACGTGTGTGATCCGTTGAGAACATGGATAGCACAAGTCGTGAGTCACTGAAGTCTGAGTAAGGCTACATGCACACGACCATATGCGTTTTGCGGTCCGCAAAAAAAAAGCGGATGCCATTTGTTTTTTTTTTTTTGCGGATCTATTGTAACTGCCTAAAATGGACAGGAATAGGACATGTTCTATTTGTTTTGAGGGGCTACAGAGCAGACATACTGATGCACACAGCACACGTGTGCTATCCACGTTTTTTGTGGACCCATTGAAATGAATGGGTCCGCATCCTAGCCGCAAAAAAAATATAAATAAAAATGAACAGACACGGATACAAACAACGTTTGTGTGCATGTAGCCTACGGCACACACAAATTCTGATCTGCATTCTATAATTTTAGCCTTCACTGATACACATGCAGCAAACAAGGCCCAGTAATAGAATCTGCCCATCAGTGGAAGAGCAACAAGGGGAATTTTTCCTTAATCTTATTTTTTAAACCCTATAATAGACACCCAAATTTTCTCGGATCCTGAGAAGTACGTATTTGATTCTTCTCCCTGCAGGGTTTGCTGACGGTGCTATGCTTTCTCTCTGAACTTGTACACAGCCTTGTGTGCTTCCCTCCGCACTCTGATCTGTCGCATACCACCTCTAACCTGCTGCTATCGCCAACTTTGAGAAAAAGGAGGGGGAGAATATATAGAGTAGAAAAGGAGAGCTGTCAAAAACAGAAGAACAGCTCTGATGTCCGATTCAGAAGCCCCAGCATCTAAGTGAAGGATATACACACTGCAGAAGGAAAAATAATAGGACATGATGGTCAATATGTAGTTGTTATTGATACCATTTTGGAGTGTGTGTGACTTTTTGATCACATTTTATTAGATTTTTTGGGTAAGAGAAGCGATGAAAAAATTGCAAATTGGCCATTTTGACCCTTTTTTCCTCACTTGATCACAGCATCTAAAAGGCTTTAAAGGGTTTCTACCACCAGAAATACTGTTATGTAGCTGACTGACATTAGCGATGCGCTAATATCAGCACTACATAACAGTATGTTTCTAACAGTAGTTCCTGCAGCCGTTTTTGTTAAAAAAGGAGATTTTTGTATAACTTACCAGTTAAATCTCTTTCTCGCTCTTCCTTGGGGGACACAGACCTTGGGTATAGCTCAGCTCCCTAGGAGGCGTGACACTAAGTAAAACTGTTAAGCCCCTCCTCCATCAGCTATACCCTCAGCCTGGAGATAGAGGCTACCAGTTGCGTGTCCAAGTAGTGAAAGGATAACAACCAATAAAGGAAACAACCAGCCAGCAACCCAACGGGGCGCCAGACCATAACCCTGTAACCAAACACAGAAGGGTGGGTGCTGTGTCCCCCAAGGAAGAGCGAGAAAGAGATTTAACTGGTAAGTTATACAAAAATCTCCTTTTCTCGCCCATTTTCCTTGGGGGACACAGACCTTGGGACGTTCAAGAGCAGTCCAAGAAGGGAGGGACCACAAACCCAAGGCGGAACACCACCAGAGCATCAGGAAACCGCTGCCTGCAAAACCAGGCGGCCCAAAGCAGCATCCGCTGATGCATGCGTATGCACCCTATAGAACTTTGTGAAAGTGTGCAGAGAGGACCAAGTGGCTGCTTTGCACAACTGTTCAGCCGAGGCCCGATGCCTCTGCGCCCAGGAAGCTCCGACTGCTCTGGTGGAATGAGCAGTGACGCCGAAAGGCGGAGGTCTGCCCTTGGCTCGATAAGCCTCAGACACCGCCAGTTTAATGAAACGGGCAATAGCCACCTTGGAGACCGCCAACCCTTTGCGCGAACCCTCCGGAACCACAAACAGGGAGTCCGTGCGCCGAAAGGACCCGGTGACCTCCAAGTAAATCCTCAACGCCCTGACCACATCCAGACGGTGCAGTTCCCGTTCTCTGGGGTGGGAAGGAGAGGGACAGAGCGACGGAAGGACGATGTCCTCATTGATGTGAAAGGCGGAGACCACCTTTGGCAGGAAAGTCGGGAAAGGTCGAAGCACAACCTTATCCTGGTGGAAGATCAGGAAAGGTTCGGAGCAAGAAAGAGCCGCTAACTCCGACACCCGTCGGAGAGACGTGACGGCCACAAGAAAGATGACCTTGCAGGACAGAAGGCGAAGGGAGACCTCCCGTAAAGGCTCGAAGGGGGCTGATTGGAGCGCCGAGAGCACCACATTCAGGTCCCAGGAAGGAACTGGAGGGCGGTACGGCGGAACAGAGTGAGCCACCCCTTGTAAAAAGGTCTTAATTGGCCCTAGAGGGGCCAGGGGACCCTGGGGAAGAATAGACAGCGCCGAAATCTGACCCTTCAGAGAACTGAGGCACAGCCCCAGGTCCAGACCCGACTGGAGGAAGGACAGGATTGTGGGAAGAGAAAACGGAGAGGTAGGATGCTCCGGGACTCACAGAACCCCAGATAGGACCTCCAAACCCGATAGTAGATCCTAGAGGATACGGGCTTACGAGCCCGGATCATGGTGCGGACTACGTCCGCGGAGAAACCCCGTCGCGTTAAGACGGCGGTCTCAATAGCCACGCCGTCAAACGTAGCGAGCCTAAATGCTCGTGGAAGATCGGTCCCTGAGAGAGAAGGTCTTCCCTGGAGGGCAGTGGCCACGGTGCGTCTGCCAACAGCATCATTAGGTCGGCGTACCAAGACCGGCGGGGCCAATCCGGGGCGATTAGAATCGCGGGGACGCCCTCTGCCGCGATCCTCCGAAGAACCCGTGGCAGGAGGGGAAAAGGAGGAAAGACGTACAGAAGGGAGAATTCGCGCCACGGAAGGACGAGCGCGTCGGCGCCGTATGCCTTCGGGTCCCGTGCCCTGGCCAGGTATAGGGGGACCTTGTGGTTGAATTTGGAGGCCATGAGGTCCACGTCGGGGCGACCCCAGCGAAGACAAAGGGCTTCGAACACCTCTGGGTGCAGGGACCATTCTCCCGGGTCGATGGTGGACCGGCTGAGGAAATCCGCCGCCCAGTTGTCCACCCCCGGGATGTAAATCGCAGATAAGGCCGGCACGTGCGTCTCCGCCCAGAGGAGAATGAGGGTCACCTCTTGCATCGCTGCGAGTGCCTCCCTGATGGTTTATGTATGCCACAGCCGTGGCATTGTCCGATTGGATCCGAACAGGGTGGCCCCTCAGCAGATGGGTCCAGTGTCTGAGGGACAGAAGAATCGCCCTCAGTTCCAGAATATTGATTGGAAGTCTGGACTCCGATAGAGACCAAACGCCCTGGACGGACCGGGGAGGGAAAACCCCCCCCCCCACCCCCGTAAGCTGGCATCTGTGGTAATCACCAGCCAGTTCAGTGGACGGAAGGACTTCCCCCTTAGAGGGATATGCAACCACCAGCCGAGGGAAGCCCGAGCCAGGGGAGGCAGAAGAAAGGTCCTGTCCAGACTCCTCGGTGATTTGTCCCAGGCCGACAGAATTGCCCTCTGAAAGGTGCAGGATCGGAATTGTGCGAACAGCACCGCTTCGAAACAGGCAACCATCTTTCCCAACAACCGCATGCTGGATCTGAGGGAAGGGCGGTGATGACGGAGGAGACTGCGAACCGACCCGCGAAGGGCCAGACGCTTGTCCGACGGAAGGCGGACCTCCGCCAACTCTGTATCCAGGAGCATCCCCAGGAAGATCAGCCGTCTGGAGGGGGTAAGGGAAGATTTGGGGTGGTTGATAATCCAACCGAACCGCGTCAGGGTCTCCAGAGTGAGTTCCACACTGCGGGATGTCTGAGAGAAGGAGGGTGCCTTGACCAGGATGTCGTCCAAGTATGGGAGAAGAAAAACACTTCTTGAACGTAGAAGGGCCAAGACAGGGGCCAGGACCTTGGTGAACACTCGAGGAGCAGTCGCCAGACCAAAGGGAAGGGCGACGAATTGGAAGTGATCGTCCCCCACCGCGAAGCGCAGGAAGCGGTGATGACATGGAGCAACCGGAACGTGGAGGTATGCATCCTGAATGTCAATTGAGGCCATGAAATCCCCTCTTTCCAGGGAGGCCACTGCGGACCTGAGAGACTCCATCCGGAATCTCTGCAGTCGGAGAAAACGGTTCAGGCGTTTTAGGTCCAAGATCGGACGCACTGAGCCTTCCTTCTTGGGAACCACAAAGAGGTTCGAGTAGAACCCCCTGAACCTTTCCGTCGGAGGCACGGGGGCGACGACACCCTTGTCCATTAGAGAGTGAATGGCCGCGAAGAAGGCGGCCACTCGTACGGGATCTCGCGGAGGACGGGATCGGAAGAAACGGTCTGGCGGAATGGACGCAAATTCGATTTTGTATCCGCAAGATACAATCTCGAGCGCCCATGCGTCTGAGATGTGGGCCCGCCATACGTTCCTGAATAGGAGAAGGTGGGGGCGCACCTTCAGGCAGAGGGCTGCTGGCCTGTGGGAGCCCGTGCAGGCTGGGACTTGCGCCAGGTAGGTTGCGTCCGAAAAAACGGCTTCTTGCGTCTATCCTGGGCTGGGCCAGAGGAAGAAGAACTGGCCGCGGGTCTAGACCCGGTGGGCTTGCGAAAGGACCGAAAATGGGACGAACCAGCGCGACCACGGGGGGCGCCCATTGGCCTGGACTGGGGGAGGTGAGTACTCTTCCCACCCGTGGCCTCTGATATAAGTTCGTCCAGACGGGTTCCGAACAGGCGGGAACCCGTGAATGGTAGGCCGGCCAAAGAGCGTTTGGAAGCGGCGTCCGCCACCCAAACCTTCAGCCAGAGTTCCCTCCTGACAGAAACTGCCAGGGCAGAGGAACGGGCAATGAGGGCACCCGCATCAAGGGAGGCCTCACAGACGAATTTTCCGGCCTGAACAATTAGTTGGGCTAAGGAACGGAGGTCCTGAACAGGGACGTCCGACCCTAACTCCCGTTCCAGTTGCAAACCCCATTCAGAGACCGCTTTGCCAACCCAGGCGGAGGCAAAGACCGGTCTAAGGGCCGAACCAGAGGCAGTAAATATGGCCTTGGAGAGGGATTCCGTACGACGGTCCTCAACAGACTGGAGGGAAGATCCGTCCTGTACAGGAATAGTAGTGCTTTTGGACAGGCGAGCCACGGGAGGATCAACCTTAGGCGGGGATGTCCACGTGGTCACAGAATCCGCTGGAAAGGGATAACAAATGTCCAGCTTTTTGGGTGTAATAAAGCGGACGTTAGGCCGAGTCCAAGCCCTGGATACCACAGAAGAAAAATCAGCGTGTATGGGAAAAACCTTGGAGGCCTGTTTGGGGCGGAGAAAGGACACGCCGGCCTGTTCAGAGCTGGGGGGGTCATCGTGTAGCTGAAAGGTATCACGGATGCTAGTGACAAGATGCCCCACCGCGGACGCCAATTTGGACGGAAGCTCTGAGTCCATGTCCACGTCCGAATCCGCCAGTCCTCCCTCAGAAAGCGTATCCCTTTGAGAGGATAGACTTGACTGAGCTCGCACGCATGGCGGAGAGAGCGAAGCATCTGGAGAAGATGTGCGCTCAACCCTTGAACGTTTCTGAGTATGCCGGGCCCTGGAAGATTCGCTGGGAGGCAGGGAACCAGTGGGGGCGGCAGAAACGGTAGTCCCAGCGGGTGCGACAGGGATTGTGGCAGCCTGCGGGAGAGGCGGTCTATCCACGAGACGGCCCACTACGTGTGTAAGGCTTTCCACCGCCTGAGACAGAGACCTAGCCCAGTCAGGGGGTTCAGAGGCACCGGGGGGCGCAGCGGGAAGCGGGCCCTGCACCGGGGCCTGACATGCAAGGCAATGCGGCTCAGATTGCCCCCGCGGAAAAAGTTCCTTACAGGCGGTACAGGCATGGTACCAGGGTTTGGGGGCACCTGTGGGATCTGACATGCTGAAGTGTGGTTGTACTCTAATATAGAGACCACAAAGGGTTATAGCAGCTATGACCAGGAGGGTTAGGAGAGGGTTAACTGTCCTACCAGTGCCTCAGAAGAACGTCAGGAGATGGCCCAGATCAGCAGCAGCAGAGAAGCAGTGAACAGCAGTGAGCAGCAGAGAGCGCCCACAGAAGCCGAGCGATGTACACAGGAGGTTAGAGTCCCCCACCGTGTCCCAGCTTCCTGTCAGGAGTGAGGAAGCGCGGGAAACCTCAGCAGAAAGCGCGGGGAACAAGCTCCGCCCCCTCCAGCGCTTGAAATGTCTCCTGTGAAGGAGAACGTAGCTCCGCCCCCAAAATGACGCGCGTAAGCCCCGCCCCCTGCCGGGACCGCTAAGCCCCGCCCCCCGTTCTCGGCGGGAAGGGGGAGAGAGAGAAGAGAAAAATGGAGTCAGCCCCGAATGAGGGGGAGGGGGGGGGAGAAAGATAGCAGCGTGGGGGGGAACGGCGTGGGGGTGCTGAGGATGCTGCTGTGCTGCATTGTCCTGCAGATGAGCGCTCAGAATGAGCGACCACGGGTGCCCCCCTTACCCAGAGGGGTAGATGCTGCAGATAGGGACGGGGTATGGGCTGGAATAGTGCGACGTCTTCACCCTCAGTCCTTTCCAGCAGGGTCGCCCCTTCAGCCACTGGCACCGCAGTGGCAGGAAGCTGGAAGAGGGGCTTGGCGTGCGGGCGACCCCCTAGCTGGCGGGATGTAGGGGAGCCATTGCTGCCCAGATCCTCCTATTGCTTCTGTGGGGGAGGCAGCAGTGCAGATAAGTTGGCACTGGCGCAGCTCAACCCCGGGAGAGCAGAGAGGTCTAATGCGTCTCTGGTATCCCTAGGAAAAAATAAAATAACAAAATTAGAAGAAAAAGTAAAAATAACAAGGAGAAAACAGCCCTGCAGTAGCAGGGAGTGTCTTGCCTCCTTGGACACTAAGCTAAAACTGGTAGCCTCTATCTCCAGGCTGAGGGTATAGCTGATGGAGGAGGGGCTTAACAGTTTTACTTAGTGTCACGCCTCCTAGGGAGCTGAGCTATACCCAAGGTCTGTGTCCCCCAAGGAAAATGGGCGAGAAACGTACTTTTATAGATATGCTAATGAGCCTCTAGGTGCTATGTGGGCGTCATTAGCACCTAGAGGGCTCCGTTCACTAACCATTTCAGCCGCCCATCACGTCCCTCCAGCCCGCCCCGCTCCTGTTGATTGACGTGAAACGTCTCAGTATCGAGTACCAATAGAATACAGACGCGCACGGCGCATGCGCGGGAATTGGTACTCGATACTGAGAAGTTTCACGTCAATCAACAGGAGCGGGGCGGGCTGGAGGGACACAATGGGCGGCTGAAATGGTTAGTGGACGGAGCGCTCTAGGTGCTAATGACGCCCACATAGCACCTAGAGGCTCATTAGCATATCTATAAAAGTACGTTTTTAACAAAAACGGCTGCAGGAACTACTGTTAGAAACATACTGTTATGTAGTGCTGATATTAGCGCATCGCTAATGTCAGTCAGCTACATAACAGTATTTCTGGTGGTAGAAACCCTTTAATGACCACGAGTGGCATTATTGCTAGTTGAGGTCATTAGCCGCGCGTCTCTGCTGTTTGAAACAGCGAAGACCCACCGGCGACAACAACCGCTGCACTACGGCGCTGGTAGCAAACAGGTTAAATCTAATCTGAAAGATGCTAGCAGTGCGAATCTAGGATTTAAAGCCACACACACCTGGCGATCATCTCTTTTTGATGGCTACAGGTAAACTCTTGTACAGCACAGAGCAGAAATCCTGCATTCGGTGAATACATGGTCTATATGGTGCTGTTCAATTAATAAACTTCAAACATAAGGGAGCACTTGCCTCTTTCTTTCCCGTAACATCCTCTGTGAATACCAGACTGGATGTTATATACGTCCACATTTCCAGCTGACAGTCCAATCACTACAAAGTTACCACAGCTTGTGATTTCTACAGCCTGCAAAATAAAAACAATTAGAAAAACAAAGTCAAACAATGACTAGCTGAAGCTTCAATTCACAAGTGAAGAAAAGCAATTGGTGGTGGGAAATGGAAGTGACGCATTTCACTCCAGCAGAAGGGGGATCAAAGCAGGCAAAGGAATATAAGAGTGTGTGATGTGGAAAGTCTCAAAGCATTTTCTTAAAGGGGTTCATTTATGTGGCCCAATCAACGGTCCAAAAAAACTTCTCTTCCCATCACATCTATTTCACTTGCTCCACTCAAAACAGGATCTTAGATAGAGCAGTATACAAGAAATTAGCTTTACACATTCCAGAATTTGATCACTTCTCAGGTCTAACAGTTTTACCAAACTAACACTGCATATTTCATTAAGGGGGTGTCTCACCGCAGACATTGGTGGCATATCGCCAGTATATGTCCAAGGTCAGATAGGTGCTGGTCCCAGAGGTGTGACTCTCACCTCTCTCTCTCTCTCTCTCTCTCTCTCACCCTAATTCACTTCTATGGGGCTCACTTGACTATTTTCAGAGGTCCCATAGAAATGAATGGAGAGTGCACCTCACAAGCACTGCCACCAACTCTATTCACCTCTATGGAACTGCTGTAAATAGCTGAGCCTGCGGTCCACTATTTTCTGAACTACCATAGAAGTTAATGGAGGCTGGTTGCACATTCGCGGCTATTCTCTGTTCACTTCAGGGGTCCAGTTCTAAGGCGCACACCTATCCGACATTGGTGGCATACCCTAGCTGTTTTCCACCTATATCTGAGATTAGCCAATTCCCTTACATCTTTCTAAAGAGATCAGTGTGACAGGCTAATAAGTGGATCCTTAAATAATTGTCATATTGAAAATCTTATTAGAGCAATCTGCATTACTTACTGTGGCGTGTATATCTTTGGTTTTATTTTTCAATAGATTTGGGGGCTTTAGTTTGTGGGTCCCCATAGTAGATCTAATAAAGTTCCACGTAGTGCAGAATAACTTCTGTTGGTGACATGCAATAATCCCATCCCAGTCGCTCTGCCGTGCAGTTTCTATAAAGAACACAAGAAGCATAAGCACATCCATGAAAATCCACGTACAGGACACAAGTTATGTACGCAAATAGAGCCCCATTCTAATAATGAGGAACTTGCACACCTTTACCATTATAGCACGTTTGATTTTTTATACTCAACATCAGGACATGATTTTGAGGATGTTTATCCTCTGCAGTCCCCTATATCCTGAGAATTGTGGTTTAGTAATGGAGCCATGCTGCAGTCCCCTATATCCTGAGAATTGGGGTTTAGTAATGGAGCCATGCTGCAGTCCCCTATATCCTGAGAATTGTGGTTTAGTAATGGAGCCATGCTGCAGTCCCCTATATCCTGAGAATTGGGGTTTAGTAATGGAGCCATGCTGCAGTCCCCTATATCCTGAGAATTGTGGTTTAGTAATGGAGCCATGCTGCAGTCCCCTATATCCTGAGAATTGTGGTTTAGTAATGGAGCCATGCTGCAGTCCCCTATATCCTGAGAATTGGGGTTTAGTAATGGAGCCATGCTGCAGTCCCCTATATCCCGAGAATTGTGGTTTAGTGAATGGAGCCATGCTGCAGTCCCCTATAGCCTGAGAATTGGGGTTTAGTGATGGAGCCATGCTGCAGTCCCCTATAGCCTGAGAATTGTGGTTTAGTGATGGAGCCATGCTGCAGTCCCCTATAGCCTGAGAATTGGGGTTTAGTAATGGAGCCATGCTGCAGTCCCCTATAGCCTGAGAATTGTGGTTTAGTGATGGAGCCATGCTGCAGTCCCCTATAGCCTGAGAATTGGGGTTTAGTGATGGAGCCATGCTGCAGTCCCCTATAGCCTGAGAATTGTGGTTTAGTGATGGAGCCATGCTGCAGTTCCCAGCGCAGCTGGTGGTAAGGAGCGGGACAACATGCTAAACCATTGCTGCAGCTCCCTCATTCTAAGGATTGGAGGGGGTCCCAAAGGTCGGAGAGTGATACACATATCACCTTTTATATGCTAGTCAGTCTTTACTTCAAAGAGAACTTGTCACCTCTGCTGACATGTCTGTTTTAGTAACTACTTGCATCCCCATGAAACAATTCTGGAGCATCTACTCTTATGACTATGTTTTGCCATTCTTTTATCATTTATACTAGACATTGTGAATGAATTGCTAGCAGCTTGCAGTAAAGGTACAGATGGGTGTTAGTAGTTTGGGGGGGGGGGGCAGTCACTGCACAGTCTGACACCAACAGCACTGATAGACCACCAGCTACTGATCACACCCATTAGTAGATCTACTGCAGACTGCTGGCAATTTGTAAACTTCTAGAAGGAATAATATAGGAATGGCACAAGATACAAGAATAAAAGCCCCAGAATTGTTATTACATGGGGAATGCAAGTCGTTACTAAAATTGACATGTCAGGAGAGGTGATAGGTCCACTTTAAATACATCCAATCCAAATAAGTTTAAACTCATCTATTAAATCTAGCACAGTATTAGGCCTCATGCACACGACTGTTGTTTGGGTCCGCATCCGAGCCACCGTTTTGGCAGCTCGGATGCGGACCCATTCACTTCAATAGGACCGCAAAAGATGCGGACAGCACTCAGTGTGCTGTCCGCATCCGTTGCTCTGTTCCATCGCTCGCTAAAAAAAAATATAACACGTCCTATTCTTGTCCATGCTTTGCGGACAAAAATACACAATATATTGACGGGCGCCCGTTACGTAAATTGCGGAAGGCACACGAGCGGCTTCCGTTTTTGTGGATCCGCGGTTTGCGGACCGCAAAAAACGGCACGGTCGTGTGCATGAGGCCTTAGGCTACTTTCACACCTGCGTTCGGTGCGGATCAGTCTTGTATCTGCACAGATGGATCAGCACTGTTAATGCAAAAGCTTGTATCCGTTCAGAACGGATCCGTTTGCAGTATTCTAAAATTCACCAATTCACATTTAAAGTCAGGGCGGATCCGTTTGGCTCCGTATCGTCAGGCGGATGTCAAAACGCTGCAAGCAGCGTTTTGGTGTCCGCCTCCAGAGCAGACTACAGGTGCAACGCAGCCAAACTGATGCATTCTGAACGGATCCTTATCCATTCAGAATGCATTGGGGCTGAACTGATCCGTTTTGGACCGCTTGTGAGAGCCCTGAAACGGATCTCACAAGCGGACCCAGAAACGCCAGTGTGAAAGTAGCCTTAGTTAGAGACTGGGAACCTAGTTTTATGTTTTTTTTGTTGTTGTTTTCAGATTTTCATAGACTAAATATTGGCCCCGATCACTGCACTAAACTTTTTCACATGGTAGTTGCTAATCATTAGAAGTCAATACTCCTATAAAAGTTAAGAAAGTTAAGAAAAATGCTAAAATTAAAATAACACATACCAGATGCAAATGATACAACAGGAGGCAGTCTTAGGGATTTGCAGCGAAGTCCAACTTTCCTTGCTTTGGCTTTATCTACTGATCCTATCAATATAAGAATGCATTCCAACATCACACGGGTGAGTAGAAATGGGTTTTATCTTACAGATATATGGTTAAAAGGGTTTCTCTCACCACTTTGGCAGTGTCTGAACCCCTGCGATTTCACACCAAGCAGCTGCAGTTTCAATACGTTTTACAGTTTTAGTTTTTTTTTTAAGTATCTTACCATGACCAAGGCTTTTACTGTATCTGTCATGAACTGTGGAAAATGAATGCATGGCTCCATCTTGTCCTGCAGAAAGCAGAAAAAAGAATTCTCATTTGTGTACTTTAACCTCAATGGGAAAATGGATAAAACGTCAATCTAGTTAGCTGCAGAAGAGATATAAAAAAATAAAATAAAAAAAAAGCAACATTAATCGCCTTCCTGTCATTCCAACAACAATCTTTGTTATTTTCTTGGAGCGATGAAGTGTCATCCATCCATCCAATAAACCCAGTCACTGGTACTGCACATGCTAGCATCACCGCCGAGACCTCGGGTTTCAGGCTGCAGCACACAAGCCTGACAGGGATGCTGGAGGACCTCAGTCTGCAGCAACGTCTTTTGTCACAGTTGAGGTTCTCAGCACAGGATCCTGCTTCACAGTCGGAGCTGGAGGAAGCTTTGACCCTGGATGTTAACCCTTTGATTGCCATGGTCCATACCACAACAGGATCAAAGGCGACTCCCCCTACGATCAGGTCACTGGGTATCCTAGTGACCTGATCAGAGCCTGGGGGAACAAATATGTAGTCCGCCTTCAGGACTTACAAAGGGCCCCAGGGCTTTCTGGCAACACCTTAGTTGCCCTAACAGCTGCCCATGTCATAGGGACAGAGTATGATGCATTAGCCATTATTTAGTATAAAATACAGTTTATTGTTCACACATATAAAAGTAAAAAATAAAACTACACATATTAGGCATCCAGGCAACCGTAATTACCTGAAGAATCAAATTTAACAGGTTATTTAGTGTGAGACATGAATGGCATTAAAAGAAAAAAGGGAAAGTTGCTTCTCTTCTATATTTCTGCAGTAAAAGATAAAAAATTAAATAAAATAAAAAATCTAAATTACATTACATGCCAAAAGGCATTGCAAGAAAAAATAAATAAATCATGGCTTACCTGCACTAAGGATATGTTGTCCATCCTGTCCATGGTGGCGAATGAAAGTGGGTGGAGCGCTGTGACCAAGGCGGAACCTAAGCAAACGGCCTTGGCCTCCAGGACCATCAAACATCCATACCTGGTAAGTGGAAAGTTGTGTGAAGTTTACATTACATTCCGCAACCACAGGAAGTTCTCATATTAGTCATTAAAGAGGTAAGACAACTAAAGACCCTCATTGAGTATAGACAAGATGTGGCAAAAATTTTGACAGATTGGATACCTGCATATAAGCAGAACAGGGGAGAAATGATTGCTTTTGTAGTCAAGGTGCCAGCTTCAAATACACTGGTGCCGTCAGTCAAAGTGTAGAGGGTGTGACTGCTGCAGAAAAAGCAGATCCTCTAAAAGAGTAGCGGTAACGCCCCCGTTGCTCCTAGGGGCTCATTTGCATATATTAAAGCTTCATTTTTCTCAGCAATGTGGACACATGAACATGGGACCAACACAGATGTCTTCAGCTGCCAAGTGCACATGTAACAGGTCAGCCAGTGTCATAGGGACACATCTGCTAACAGATGTCCTCTAACGTTATAGGTGGACACACACCGAATTCAACTCCACTGTGGGTTGAAGAAAAGGAATTGTTAATACTAAAAGGTAAGGGTTTAGACTTACCTTGCGAAAATTCTATACCGGAAGTGACGCGGTCGCACAGGAATCAGCTGGAGGAGGGTGTGCGAGGTGCTGCTCAAGCACACATCCACTGGCTAAGGAGAGAATCATTGCAGCGCCGCGATAGAAGTACTTCGTGCACAGCTCGTGCGCACTTAGGGGGTATAGAGATTTTAAAACGCAAAATGTTGCATTAGATCTCCCTACCCCTGAGTGCGCACAAATCATCAGTTGCAGTTCATCCTCATTTCATCCGATGATTTGTGCGCGCGTGCGCACTCAGGGGTAGGGAGATCTGAGGCAACATTTTGAGCTGCAAAATCTCTATACCCCTAAGTGCGCTCGCGCGGTGCACGAAGTACTTCTATCGCGGCACTGCAACGATTCTTTCCTAAGCCAGAGGATGTGCACTTGCGCAGCACCGCGGGCACCCTCCTCCAGCTGATTCCTGTGCGGCCGCATCACTTCCGGTATAGACTTTTCGCAAGGTATAGAGATTTGGCAGAACACCAGACAACCCTTTAAAAGGGCATCTTTCAGCAGATTTGTACCTATGACACTGGCTGACCTGTTACATGTGCACTTGGCAGCTAAAGGCATCTGTGTTGGTTCCGTGCTCATATGTGCCTACATTGCCGAGGAAAATTATGTTTTCATACATGCAAATGGGCCTTTAGGAACAACGGGGGCGTTGCCATTACTCATATAGGGACACAGCTCTCTGCAACTGCTGCTCCCTCTACACTTTGACAGGGCCAGCAGGGAAATCACCGCCACACTGGTGCCGTCAGTCAAAGTGTAGAGGGTGTGACTGCTGCAGAGAAAGCAGATCCTCTAAAAGAGTAGCGGTAACGCCCCCGTTGCTCCTAGGGGCTCATTTGCATATATTAAAGCTTCATTTTTCTCAGCAATGTGGACACATGAACATGGGACCAACACAGATGTCTTCAGCTGCCAAGTGCACATGTAACAGGTCAGCCAGTGTCATAGGGACACATCTGCTAACAGATGTCCTCTAACGTTATAGGTGGACACACACCAAATTCAACTCCACTGTGGGTTGAAGAAAAGGAATTGTTAATACTAAAAGGTAAGTAAGGGTTTAAAAATAATGTGTGTAATATAAAAAAATGTATTGATTGAGATTGATTGATAGATATATATATATATCAGATCTTACTAGTAGATTACAGAGGGAATAGTGGTTATAGTTACAGATACAATAAGTAAAGGGCTTGCTCTGGGGAATAATTTTAATTAAAAATGGGGTCGGAGTGGGTAAAAACAACAAACCATCATTACTCCACCTCACCAGTCCCCTGCTCCATTCCCACTTCTGGGTTTGAGGCTTGATGTGCTGGAAATGGCTTGGACTGCCCACTCAGCCAATCACAGCTGTGACCTGCCTCAGTCAGTGATTGGCTAAGCAGGACGTCATTTCTGGCATGTGAGCACGAGACCAGGAAGTGGAGAGGATCAGGGACTGGAGCAGCAGCGGAGGAGTGGTGAGGTAAGTAATCATGATCTGTTATCTTAATCCACTTCGACCCAGTTTTTAAATAAAAATTATTTAAATTACTCCCTGGAGTATCCCTTTAATACATGCTTACATCTACAATTCAAGGATTTAAAACAGCCTCAATATGTATTACCCGTATGGCATTGTCAGCACCATTGGTTATGAGAAGAGGTTCTCCATGAACATATGTTAAGCCAGCAATAGCGGTTGAATGAGCCTCCCTCATCTGGCTCATCAGCTTCTTTTCTTCCAGATCCCAAAGCCCAATGTGGCCAATGGGGCTTCCAGCTGCCATTATCGGATGTCCATCTGAAACGCAAAAGCAAAAGGAGAAGCATATGCTAAGTGACAAATATTTTATTACCAATGAGCAAAGAGGTAGAATCACATACACTCACCTGTGCGAAAGGATATTGCAGTGATCGGACCCCAGTCTTGCTGAAAAGTCATTAATGTTTCATCAAACTTAATGTTGTGTATAACAATTTTACCACTAGTCAAGCCAACAGCCACAACATCCACAGCAGGAGCCTGAAAAACAACCAGGGAAAGACGTTAGAGCACTATGAGATGGTTATGTTGGTTTCATACAGTTGGGAATGAAAGCTTAAAAAGGAACCTGTCAGCAAATGCATGTTGCCCTAACCGCAGGCAGAACTGAAATACTCACCGGTTTACCATATTACAACAAACTGTTTTGGGGGTCATGCACACGACTGTTGCCTGTTTTGTGGTCCGCGAATTGCAGATCCGCAAAACACAGATACCGGCCATGTGCATTCTGCATAACGGAATTGCTGGTTATACAGTCTTATCCTTGTCCGTAAAATACTGATGTGGACAAAAATTGCGGGTCGGATGTGGTCGAAAAATATGTTTGTGTAGATGAGCCCTTACTCTGAGATGCTGTGTTTTAGAGGAAAACACTTATATAGTGGCAGGGTTATGTGTCTGCTGGGCGGATTCTCTCCAGCTTGATTGGAAATACACCTGTACGGCGCAAAGGAAACCGCTCACCCTATCTAACAACACAATGACCGGACTAGGAAGGCTGCTGTCCCCAACAGCAGCCATCTTTAATTAAGAGTCCAAGGGCTTTGTAACAACCCCCTGCAGTCCTGATAGTTACAACAGAACAGCACTAATCACTGCAGGAAAGGCTACTTTTCCCTTTTTTGGTTACTAAATTTTCATTTTAGCCCCTTAATATGCAAAATCACACACATCACACACCCATAAAAAAAAAAAAAAAAAAAAAAAAAATTAAAACTGTCATTCCAAGGACAGTATTCAGCTAAGGAACCAAATGCAATCATTGCCTCTGATACCACCTCATCATCATCCAGTTATGAGGGACCCACAAGAAGGTGCCCATGGATAACCGCTAAGGGAGCCCTGCCAGAGTGATCCTATATAGACCCCACCATCGGAGGATTATCAGCCTCAAATTCCTGAGTGTGTGTGTAGCTCAGGAATATAGGTTGACACTGTGGGCTTCACAGAAAACGAGATTTTTGTATAACTTACCAGTAAAATCTCTTTCTCGCTCTTCCTTGGGGGACACAGGAACTCTTGGGTATAGCTTATCTCCATAGGAGGCGTGACACTAAGTAAAAGACTGTTAAGCCCCTCCTCCAGCAGCTATACTCTCAGCCTGGAGAGAGAGACTTCCAGTTATGTGCCCAAGTAGTGAAAAGACAAAGGCAAGGAGTAGTCCACAAATAGGGAGGGACCACAATCCAAGGCGAACCAAGCACCCTAGACATTAAGGCACCGCCGCCTGCAAGACCAAGCGGCCCAAAGCAGCATCCGCCGAGGCATAAGTGTTAACCCTGTAAAACTTGGTGAACGTGTGCAAAGAAGACCAGGTGGCCGCCTTGCACAGCTGTTCAGCCGAGGCACGATTACGCTGAGCCCAGGAAGCCCCGACCGCTCTCGTAGAATGAGCGGTAACACCAAAGGGCGGATCCCTGCCCCTAGCACGGTAAGCCTCAACGATAGCCATCTTGAGGAAGCGGGCAACAACCACCTTAGACGCCGCCAGCCCCCTGCGCGGACCCTCCGGAACCACAAACAGAGAATCCGAGCGTCGAAAGGGTCTGGTCACATCCAGGTAGATCCTGAGAGCCCGAACAACATCCAGACGGTGAAGATCCCGTTCCCGAGGATGCGACGGGGACGGACACAGAGAAGGAAGGACAATATCTTCATTCAGGTGAAAGGCGGACACCACTTTCGGAAGAAAATCCGGAACTGGGCGGAGAACCACCTTGTCCTGGTGAAAAACCAAGAAGGGCTCCACGCAAGAAAGAGCCGCCAACTCAGACACACGCCGAAGAGACGTGATAGCGACGAGAAAGAAAACTTTGCAAGACAACAAGCGAGGGGAAACCTTGCGCAGAGGCTCGAAAGGGGAAGATTGGAGAGCCGTCAGTACAACGTTAAGATCCCAAGCAGGAACGGAAGGGCGATACGGGGGAGCACAGTGAGCAACCCCCTGAAGAAAGGTCTTAACTGGACCGAGCGGAGCCAGAGGGCGCTGAAAAAGGACCGAAAGAGCCGAAATCTGACCCTTCAGGGTACTGAGACCCAAGCCCAGATCCAGACCAGACTGCAAAAAGGACAAAACCGTAGGAAGGGAAAACCGCAGAGGAGGAATCCCTAAGGCCTCGCAGAAGGCTAAATAGGCCCGCCAGGTACGGTAATAAATCCTGGACGATGCCGGTTTACGCGCACGAATCATGGTACGGACCACGTCAGCAGAAAACCCCCGCCGCGTCAGGACCGCGGTTTCAATAGCCACGCCGCTAAACGTAGCGACCCTAAATGCTGGTGGAAGATCGGCCCCTGAGAGAGGAGGTCTTCTCTGAGAGGCAGAGGCAAGGGAGCGTCTGCCAGAAGCAACATAAGGTCGGCGTACCAAGGACGACGCGGCCAGTCCGGGGCTATCAGGATTGCTGGCGTGCCCTCCGCCGCAATCTTCCGAAGGACCCGTGGAAGAAGAGGCAGGGGCGGAAACACGTAGAGGAGCGAAAACTCCGTCCAGGGGAGGACGAGCGCGTCTGCGCCGTAAGCGTCTGGATCCTTGGCCCTGGCCACGTAGGTGGGAAGTTTGTGGTTGAATCTGGAGGCCATGAGATCCACGTCCGGACGACCCCAACGGAGACAAAGAGACTCGAAGACGTCGGGGTGCAGAGACCACTCCCCCGGGTCGATCGTCGTCCGGCTGAGGAAATCCGCCGCCCAATTGTCCACCCCCGGGATGTAAATGGCCGAAAGGGCAGGAACATGAACCTCCGCCCAGCGAAGGATTAGAGACACCTCCCTCATCGCCGCCGCGCTGCGAGTGCCCCCCTGGTGATTTATGTACGCCACAGCTGTGGCATTGTCCGATTGGACCCGAACTGGGCGACCCTGAAGCAACGAAGTCCAGTGCCGGAGCGAGAGGAGGATGGCCCTCAGCTCCAGAACGTTGATCGGCAGTCTGGACTCCGATGGAGACCAAGTGCCCTGGACGGACCGAGGAGGAAACACTCCCCCCCAACCCCGCAGACTGGCATCGGTGGTAATCACCAACCAAGTTATTGGCAGGAAGGACTTCCCCTGGAGAGGGGTCCGCAGCCACCAGAGGAGAGAGGAACGAACCTGGGGGGAAAGGGGAAAATGCCGATCCAGACTCTCCTGGGACTTGTCCCAGGCGGACAGAATGGCCGTCTGAAAGGTGCGGGAGTGGTACTGTGCGTAAGGAATCGCCTCGAAGCAGGACACCATCTGTCCCAGGACCCGCATGCTGAACCGGAAGGAAGGACGGCGGTGGGACAGAAGGCTCTGAACCGACCGATGAAGGAGCTGGCGCTTTTCCAACGGAAGCCGAACCACCGCTAAATCCGTATCCAGCAGCATCCCCAGAAAGACCAATTGCCGGGAAGGAACAAGAGAGGATTTGGGTAGGTTGATAATCCAACCGAACCGGCGCAAGGTTTGCAGCGAGAGATCCACACTGGCGGAAGTCTGTGACAGAGAAGGCGCCTTGATTAGGAGATCGTCCAGATACGGAAGTAGAAAAACTCCCCTGGAACGAAGTAAGGCGAGGACAGGGGCAAGGACCTTCGTGAAAACACGAGGGGCCGTCGCCAGCCCGAAGGGAAGGGCCACAAACTGGTAGTGGTCGGACCCCACTGCAAAGCGCAGAAAGCACTGATGACAACGCGCGATTGGAATATGAAGGTAGGCGTCCTGGATGTCGATGGAGGCCAGGAACTCCCCCTGTTCCAGAGAAGCCACCACCGACCTGAGAGACTCCATCCGGAATCGCTGAAGACGAAGGAAGCGGTTCAGCCGTTTTAGATCCAGAATGGGACGCACCGAACCTTCGTTCTTGGGGACCACAAAAAGGTTCGAATAGAACCCCTTGAACCTCTCCCATAGGAACCGGGGCGATGACTCCTTTGTCCAGAAGGGTGTGAACGGCAGCAAAGAAATCGGCCGCCCCTCGGGGATCCTGGGGAACCCGGGAACGAAAGAACCGAACTGGGGGAAGGGACGCAAACTCGAGTTTGTACCCGGAAGACACAACCTCGAGGGCCCAGGCGTCGGAGACGTGCGCCTGCCAGAAGTCCCTGAACAGGAGGAGACGTCTCCCTACCCGGGTGGGTGGGGGCGCACCTTCAGGCGGGGGCCTGCTTGGTCGCGGGAGCGCGAGCAGGTTGTGACTTGCGCCAGGAGGGCTGGGTCCGAAAAAAGGGTTTTTTACGGACAGGATTAGCGGATGGACCTGAAGCGGTGCGAGGAGCGGAAGCCCTACGAGAAGACCTGAAGCGGGAGAAGGTGGGACGACCACGAGTGGCGCTTCTAGCCTTAGATTGGGGAAGATGAGTACTCTTCCCCCCTGTGGCTTCAGAGATGATTTCATCCAAGCGAGTCCCGAACAAACGAGAACCAGTGAAGGGAAGGCTAGTAAGAGACCGCTTTGACGCGGCGTCCGCCGACCAAACCTTTAACCAAAGCTCCCTTCTAGCCGAAACGGCCAGGGCAGACGAACGGGCGATGAGAGCCCCGGCATCCAGGGATGCTTCACAGACAAATTTACCGGCCTGAACGATAAGTTGAGCCAGAGCACGGAGGTCTTGAATAGGGACGTCTGATTCAAGCTCCAGATCCAGCTGAGACGCCCACTCTGAAACCGCTTTTCCAGCCCAAGCGGAGGCAAAAATTGGCCTAAGAGCGGAACCGGAGGCCGCAAAGATACCCTTTGTAAGGGCCTCTATACGGCGATCCTCAGTAGATTGTAAGGAAGAACCATCCGCAACGGGAATAGCCGTGCTCTTGGACAGACGGGCCACAGGGGGGTCGACCTTAGGGGGTGACGCCCAGTTAGAAATGCAATCCGCCGGGAACGGATAACAGACATCCAACTTTTTTGGCGGGGTAAACCGTGCATCAGGACGGGCCCAGGCCTTAGAAACCACTGACGAAAAGTCAGCATGGAGGGGAAAAACTGCAGACGAAAAAAGGAAACACTGGTCTTTTCAGGATCAGGGGGATCATCGTGAATCTTAAAAGTATCACGGATATTGCTAATAAGATGGCCCACGGCAGAGGCCAGTTTTGAAGGCAGTGCCGAGTCAATATCCCAATCGGAATCGACTAGCTCCCCTTCAGAGGGCAAATCCTGTAAGGAGGAAGGACCCGACTGAGAACGCACCCTTGGGGGGGATACCGAAGCATCTGAGGATGACCGGTGATCCACCCTCGGCCGCTTCTGGGGTTGACGGGCTCTGGAGGAATCGCCTGCAGAGAGGGACTCAGCCGGGTCGGCTAAAACAGCGGACCCAGAGGGCCCAGCAGGGGAATCATCCGGCTGCGGTAATGGCAACGCCTCTGCAAGTCGGCCCACAACGCTAGTGAGACTAACCACAGCCTGGGACAGGGATCTAGCCCAGTCAGGGGGATCCAAGAGGCCAGGGGGTGACACAACAGATGGCGGACCCTGCAATGGGTCTTTGCAAGCCGAGCAATGTGGGTCAGACTGCCCTTGAGGAAGGGGCGCCTTACACGCGGTGCAGGTATGATACCAAGGTCCCACAGGCACTAAGGGGTCAGACATGTTGGTTGGAAACAATATGTCCAGGCCAGAGGGCTGCAGTGTTGGAGAGGGTCAACAGTCCTACCAGGTCACAGTGGGAGCAGACGACCGCGGCACAGCAGACGAACAGCAGCAAGATCCGTCCTGCACACAGCAGCAAGCAGGCACGAGAAGAGGCGGGGCTGGTGAGGAGCGGGAGAAAAGACGTCCGCCCCTTAACTGAATCCAGAAGCACATGTAAGCGCATGAAAACTCCGCCCCCCGCCGAGACATTTCGCGCGCGCGCGAACAAAATGCCGCCCGCTGCCGAACCCCGATGTATAGCCCTCCGGACCCTGCAATGGGTCTCTGAAGACAGGAGCCGAAGGAGAGGATCCGCGTCGCCGCCCCTGTAGTAACCCTCCCCCATAGACGCCGCTCAGCCTGCCCAGAGAGCGCCGACAGGTCGATAGGCCCGCCCCTGAATCGGAGCAACGGAGGCCCGCAAACGGTAGGAGCCAGCTAACGGGGACAGGAGCGAGAACGGAGCGGAGGGGAGTAGGAGGGAGCGGAGGAAGAGGAGAAAGGAGGGGAGGGGAGGGGGGGAGCGGAACGGCTGTACAGCCACCTCACCATTCGGCGACTTCACCCTCTAGTCCATCCAGCTGGGACGCCCCTTCAGCCACTGACACAGAAGTGGCAGCAGCTGGAGAGGGACTTGCAGGTGGGCGACCCTGTGCTGGCGGGATGCAGGGGAGCATGGGCTGCCCTGGTCCTCCTTTTCTTCTGTGGGGGAGGCAGCAGGGCGGATAACCGGCCCTGGCGCAGCTCAACCCCGGGAAAACAGAGAGGTCTACTGCGACTCTGTTGTCCCTGGGGAAAAAACAAATGAAAAATAAAAATAAAAAATAAAAATAAAAAAATCTTTGCAAAGACAGCTCTGCAGTGCAGAGAGTGTCTTGCCTCCTTGACACTAAGCAAAAAACTGGAAGTCTCTCTCTCCAGGCTGAGGGTATAGCTGCTGGAGGAGGGGCTTAACAGTTTTTTACTTAGTGTCACTTAGTGTCACGCCTCCTATGGAGATAAGCTATACCCAAGAGTTCCTGTGTCCCCCAAGGAATTGGGCGAGAAATTTCCTTTTTTCAAAATCTTTTTCCCTGAAGGTTTTGTAAATTTAATGGTGGCTCAAACTAATTTGTATGCCCAGAGATTTATTGCCCAAAATCCCACATTGTCATATGCTCCACCCTTGAAGTGGACTCAAGTATTTAGGGTATTAGGGTAATCAATATTGAGGTTTGTTTTGCTGTTAATACTTGCTGTATTACAGGGAAGAGGGGGGGGGGGATTGATCAAAATGGAAAATCATCAAAAATAAATTTCATCTCCATTTTACTTTAATTCCTGTGGAACACCTAAAGAATTAACAAAGTTTCTATAATAATTTGCGTTATCTAGTTTCTAAAATGGAGTAATTTATGGGTGTTTTCTATTATATATGTGACTTTGGCCCTTCTAATACTAAGCTTTCTATCATCCTAAAAAACAAACAAAAACAAAACAAAAAAAAACACTTACAAAATGATGCAGACATAAAGTGGACATAAGGGGAATCTTAAATCAATAACCATTAAAGAATAAATGTCTTATTTATTTTTTTGGAGTATTGTATTGTGGTGATTAATATCTCCTTGGTGGCCCTATTTCAACTTTTCACTGTGTATTCAATTACCCCTTATTTCCACAATTTTGTTCCCTGTACTGCCTACTTTTACCATGATTAAAGACAGGTCCTCCCCAGCAGCTGATAACAGTGCCTGGGCTGTGTGCACTTCTCCCTGTCCCTGCGCTTGGCAGACGCTCCCTCACTCAGCAGACTGGGACAATGCAGAGCCGAAGCAGCACAGAGCAGGGAAGGGAGATCTGTCATCTGCTTAGTGTATAAATGAAAGCAACATGTGGTAAGAGGACCCCTTTGTGCTGCAGGAGATTAACCCTTTAGGGGGAGAGGGCTCTGGTTACTGACACTTTTGGGGGGCTAATGTTACTGGCTAGTGAGGGCAGGCAGGATTAGCCTCAGGGTGAGGGCAGTGGCGGCCATCTTAACTGAATAGTGAGATTGTAGTTTTATGCAGACTGGTTGCAAAATTTTCTGTAAATTTTAGATTTTTTCTAATAAAGGTGAAACATATCAACTCAAATTTACCACGACCATGTCACAAGAAAATCTCAAAATCGCTTGGATAAGTAAAAGAATTCCAAAGTTATTACCACATAAAATGACACCCAGATTCGCAAAATTAGGCTGTGTCAGGAAGGCGAAAACTGGGGGTCTGCTCAGAAACACAGCAATATTGAAGAGCAAGGCCTCATGCACACGACTGTTCTGTTTTTTTTGTGGTCCGCAAACCGCGGATCCGCAAAAAACGGAAGCTGTCCGCTGTCCAAGAATAGGACATTTTTTTTTTGCGGGGCTGCGGAACGGAGTCACGGATGCGGACAGCACACCGAGTGCTATCCACATCTTTTGCGGCCCCACTGATATGAATGGGTCCGCATCCGAGCCGCCAAAACGGCAGCTCGGATGCAGACCCAAACAACGGTTGTGTGCATGAGGCCTAAAACGCGGTTTATTGTAGAGAGGGAGCCTGTCAGTAATTCATGCTATTTGTGGTAAAGGCAGTATGAATCTGCAGACAGGTTACCTTTACAGAAACTACACAGACACTGAAATAGTGAAGCAAGCAGGAAAGTGAACTGTCTCATAGGTCAAACAGTTATTACACAGTGTGCCAAGCCTGTGTCCTTTTTCTGAAAATTTTGCAAATACCTGCTGAGTAACCCAACGGAGGCTTTACAAGTATGTCCATTATAATACTGTGCATTAGAATTTTGCTTTGTTCTTCATTTGACATAGTGCAACAGCAGCCTAGAAAAGAGGACCTGTCACATGATTTTCTTTCTGAAACTAATACCTTCATCTATAGCCCCTCTGTTGTGCCACTATGCCCCCTGCTCTGTTCTGGAGCCTAATATGCCAATGGTTAGAAAAGGTACCAAGAGGAGGAGACTTCTGCTCTCCTCAGCGGGCGTCTCCTTCTTCCTGTCTGTGACTGCCCAATTACTGCAGACAGTTTCACAGCCAGGGAAAGGAGAGCTGTTCTTGTGACATCTGGTAAATCTCACAAGAACAGGCTATGTAAGTGAGTACAATTAGCACTATGTTCACTTACATAGCCCACTGGGGAGAGCAGAAGTATCCTCCTCCCTGTGCCTTTGCTACTCATTAGCATATTAGGTGCCAGAACAGAGCGGGGGGGGGGGGGGGGGCATAGTGGCACAATGAAGGGGCATCTGTGGAAGGAAGACTACAGATGAAGGTATTTTAGAAAAACATGCGGCGATAGGTTTCTCTTCTTTAATGTAATTTACTATGTAAATGCACTATAATACATTTCCAATGAACCGCCTCTTCCCTGGCCCAGTAAATAATAACTTACATAAAGGCCAAGAGTCTATTTTTAGGGCAGTATTACACTGCCAGGTGTTCAGAAAGGACAAGTGATAAAGAATAAGTAAGTCTTTTTCATTGGCCTATTACGCTATTTTACGTACATGGAGGGAGGAACAATTGCTACTGCATTCCCATTCAGTTCTATTATTGGCAGCACATTCTGGATTACACAGAAGATTGCTGCCAATAATCAAGCACCTTTTATTCTGCATAATATATGCAATCATCCGGCAAACACGCATTTAGTTGTTTGTCGGCTGACTTGTGCCACAATTTCAGGGGCCAACTGGCTCGAAAATCAGGCACTGTAGCAGGGCCTTTAGTCCAGCCAGATGTTAACTGATTGTTCCTGAGGAGATCTACAGTACTCTACGTCAAAAAAGAATGAGAAACCACCATTCACAAGCATATAATTCTACAAGTGTATGACATGGCATCTGATATACTGCAGTTTGCTATGTGCAGTGCATCAGATCAAAAGAGTTATAACATATTTACCTGCTGCAGAACAGTGACTCCCATTTTCCAGCCAGGAAAACTGAACAAAAGTTTGCTACAAGAGAAATTGTGACACTAAGTTACATGTATATATATATTTTAGATATATGCTTATTGTATTAATAATTTCAATTTCGCAAAGTATCAAAGAGTGACATATGGAATTCCAGAAGTGCAATTGTACATGCAATATCTTCAGAAAAAGGAGATTCTGCCATGTAGCTGGATAATCTTTCAGCATTAGGGTGCATGCACACAGCAGTAGCAGTTTTTTGCGATTCGCAGCCAATAGCAGGCAGCGATGGGAACGAGTCTCCCTAGCGTCACCCGTGATGCTAGGGAGACTCGTCCCAGTCACGGCCTGCTATTGGTTTGTGATTCTCATCAGTGATAGTGGGACATGTGAGCAGTTCTCCTGCTAGGCTCTAGCAGCTTCAGCACATGCTAATGAGCCCCCATATTGATGAACTCACGGCTCTCCTTGCCACCGATTGACAGTTTTCCATATAAATCAGCAGCAGATGGGTGGGGGAAAGCCGGGAGCTCATGAATATGGGTCAGTTAAAGAAAGTCACACAGAATTTTGCTAAGGCTGAGTTCACATTTCAGTTATTTAATCAGTTATTCCCATCAGTTATTGTAAGCCAAAACCCGTAGTGAAGCCTACTCGGAGATAAAGTATAAGGGAGAGATCTGCACCCGTTTTGTATTTTTGACCTGCACCTGGTTTTGGCTCACAGTCACTGATGTGAACTTGGCATAAGGGGATCTGTGACTAGTTTATATAGCCCTTAGTTAGGAACCATAAAAATGGCGAGATTCCTTTTAAAGGGGTTGTGTCACTTCAGACACAGGTGGCATATCGCTAGGATATGCCACCAATGTCAGATAGGTGCGAGTTGAAAAGGTGGAATCTCTCTCTAGAACAGAGCCCTCAAAGTAAATATAAGCACACTGCACATGTGTGGCGTGCTCTCTATTCACTTCTAGCCATGCGTGACTGTTGTCCGTTCAGTTTGGGGGTCCCATTCTGCAGATACAAGCGGGTCCTAGAGGTGGGACCAGCGGCAATCTAACATGTGTAGCATATCCTAGCAATATTCCACCAATGTCTTAGCTGAGACATCCCCTTTAAGGCCTACGAACACAAGAAATAAGTTGGTTGAGCCCAATGATGTCAGTGGGATCAGCCAACTATCTTATGTGCACAGGAGCTCCCGACTCTCCCCTGATAAATATTAGGAGAACGAAGGATTAGTGTTGATACTTTTGATCTAGGGTAAAATAAGACGCCAGAGAAGTCTGGCAGCAGCTTAATCCCACTACTCATCAACATTACAGGCAAACCAGGCCAAACTAAGAGTGCATGTGTACAGGAAGGCAAGGGGTGTCGGGAAATATAGTAATCGGTCGAACAAGTGTTTGGCCAACTGCTACGGAAGGTGTCTTCGATAAGTAGTCCATGGTTGCTACATGGTGCCGTAACTGTAGCCATACCATTGCGATTCTTTGACCTTTTAGATTGGACTACTTTCACATTAGCGATTTCAATTGTGCTATTGAGATCCTTCATAGGATCTCAATAGCGGAAGAAAACGCTTGTTTTGTCCCCATTCATTGTTTGGTTGCGCCCCCATTGCAGACAGAAAAACGCTGGTACGGAGCAAGACGGATCTGTTCTGACACACAATGTAAGTCAAGGTGGACGGATCCGTTTTCTCTGACACAATAGAAAACAGCTCCGTCCCCCATTGACTTTCAATGGTGTTCAAGACTGATCAGTCATGGCTATAGAAGACATAATACTGCCGGATCCGTTCATGACGGATGCATGCGGTTGTATTATTGTAACGGAAGTGTTTTTGCAGATCCATGACTGATCCGCAAAAAGCGCTGATGTGAAAGTAGCCTTAGGCAAAATGTCATTGATGTTTCCCCTCAAGTTTTCTGAACAAATATGCTTATTCCAAATTCCTTCAACAATATATTTGACAAAGGCTTGGTGAATCACCCTTCATATTTGTACAGCACCAGGTAGCTGCAACTAATGTACCACTCATATAGGATAATGGTGCATGGAACTGTTTGCACAAAATAGTTACTTACTTGGATTTCACATTCCACAACTGAAGAGAGCCCTGCTGACTTCCCAGGAGG
Organism: Bufo gargarizans; assembly: GCF_014858855.1. Classification (NCBI taxonomy): domain Eukaryota; kingdom Metazoa; phylum Chordata; class Amphibia; order Anura; family Bufonidae; genus Bufo; species Bufo gargarizans. The sequence continues at coordinate 620,775,880 of NC_058080.1, forward strand.
ACCTTATTCATGTATGTGCTCGGATGCATGATTGCAGAAATATCAAAACTGCTTTTGTCAAAATTCAGCTGTAAATATTCCTCTGTGGAAAATAAAGTATTGATATCACACACACACATTTTATGAGCTTTGAATGATGCATTTTGTAAAGTTATAGTAATGAAGGATATAGCATAGGTCAGAAAATGTCCATTATTACCTTGTGATTGGACATCCCAAATGATGACAGTATTACTGGTATCGACAGATATTACATGATCACCAAAAGGCAGCACCAGATGGATTTCTGCATCATGACCTTTGTATGTGTGGATAACCTGAAAAAGTCGTGAGTACACCAAATTATATGGAGAGAAAGGGCCACATTGTATATATCATCATCTTACATTTATATACCTGCTAGAGATAAAGAGAAGTCTCTCCCACTCTGGCTTCCTTGAGCATGGCTGACATTATGCACACATCAGATATATATGTGACATATGCATGTAGTGATTTTTACCTGTTCACATATCTTCTGTATTTATACAACTAACTTTTTAGTGTAGTTTTTGTATCAATGTAGCTTCCCAGCATATCAAAGTGTTTGAAGAAATATATACAGGACAGTCCCAGCAAAGGACCACATACCGCAAACGTTACACCATAGAACACAGGCCTAAACATCCATAACAAAATCTGCAATAAAGTTTGCTTGCTTTACATGTGGAATTTGTTGGGGTATTTGGTGCAAATTTAGGCTGAATGCACAGGGCCGTGAGAGGTCCGTGGTATCCCGGCCTGGATTCCTGCTGAGAGCAGGAGCGCACGGCGTCATTGGTTACTATGACGCTGTGCGCTTCATGTCGCTGCTGCACTAGATCTATACGAGTGTATTACTGTACAGCAGTGGCGGCATGAAGCGCACGGCGTCATAGCAACCAATGACGCAGTGCGCTCCTGCTGTCAGCCGGAATCCAGGCCGGGATACCACGGACCGCTCACTGCCTTAGCCACACGTTTACCTAGCCGCATTGTGGTGAATGAAATGCGCCATAGCAGGTAAGGCATGCTGCAGAGGAGACAAGAAACATGAGCAACTGCACAAACCTCTTTGTTCCTAGCAAATGCTTTAAGGAGATTTCCATGAGACGCAAACACCAGCATTCGGTCCGCAGCAAGACAATTAATGTTTTCTGGAAGAGCATTGCCTGAAAGTGGATAACGAGGTTACATTAATCAAATAACAACAGATGGGCAAATGCCTGAAGTGTTAGCGGGTCCTAGAGATTGTTAATTTAAAGGGAACCTGTCACCGGGATTTTGTGTATAGATCTGAGGCCATGGGTTGCTAGATGGCCTCTAGCACATCCGCAATACCCAGTCCCCATAGCTCTGTGTGCTTTTATTGTGTAAAAGCTTTATACATATGCAAATTAACCTGAGATGAGTCCTGTACGTGAGATGAGTCAGGGACAGGACACATCTCAGGTTAATTTGAATATGTATCAAGCTCTATACACAAAATACCGGTGACAGGTTCCTTTAAAGGGAACCTGTCACTGTTCAACTTCTTTTCCAACCCTTTGCATAGACACACAGCTGTGGTCTACTTGATTTTCTTTTATTGATCAGATTCTCAGTTCCCGAGTTATACTACTTTTCCTTAATATGCAAATGTGGCTTTGATGCAATGGGGCCCTCACGGTTGCTCTTGTTGCACCCACCCTACACTTTTTTTCTGTGGCCAGCCCCTCCCTTTCTGCTTTGCTACTGCCTGCCCTGTGAACCAAAGCAGCCAGGGAGGGGCAGGCCACAGAAAGGAGAAGGACTTGGGTAAAACAAGAGCCATGGTGACTCCCTCATTGCACCAAAGGCCTAATTTGCATATTAAGAGAAGAAAAAAATAAAGAGTCTGAGATCGGTAAAAGAAAAACCGTTTTAATCAGGTGAACTGCAAACAGTTTAATAGGGAGGTCGCTGGTGACAGATTTGCTTTAACAATTTTTTTGCAAGAACCCAATATACCAGTATCATACAATGGATAAATCTAATTTATAGCTGATGCACGCAGTACTCCATGGAAAGGAAAGAGGCGTCTGTGGTTTGTATTATAAACCTGCCACACAATGGTGCCGTCTACTTGCAGCATTACAGCACTGACATCAAAACTGCATATTTATAAGACAGTGTGCATATTATATATTATAGTGCAGCTGTGCCTTCAAAAACGTCTATTGTGTTATCAACAGAACAAAGAACAGTCCTCACATAGAGCGCTCTCCTCGCTGCAGGAGACTGCTCCACCTAACAAAGGTTAGTTGCGCCGCTATCTGTGACTTCTCCCCGCTCACGCCAGGTCCGTAATTGTGGACGAGGAAAGAACTGCCACTGCCACTGGATGCGCTGAAGTTATGGAGAGGCCTGCGCCTCTAGGTTTGTCACAATACCAAAATTCTGATTCGATTGCGATACTCAATAGAAAATAAAACACCAAAAAAAGCCGTGTGCATTCCATATTTCATGGAACATCCGGCCCATAATAGAACAGTCCTATCCTATTTTTTTTAGGGGACAAGGTGACTAAAAATGGCAAACTGCGCGGTTTCGATTTTTTTTCTGTTACGGCGTTCACCGCATATATGTAAAATTAGGAAAGGGATGATTTAAACTTTTAGTATTTTGGTGTTTTTTTTTTTTTACTTTGTATTTACTATTAGTCCCCTAATCCCCTGATCTTTCTATCCCTTGTCCTGTTCACCCTGATAGAGATCTATCAGGGTGAATAGGAGCTCACACTCTCCTTGCTTCCCTGTGCTTAGTGCACACAGCAGCAGGGATATTACCATGGCAGCCAGAACTTCAGTAGTGTCCTGGCTGCCATCGTAAGGGGGGCGGGGGGGGGGGTCACACGGCACCAACAATGAATGAAATTAACACATTAATTCAAGTACAGGCAGCGGTAACAGACCCGGACTCAAAAACAGAGCATGCTATCTGCCCGCTGCCTGTACTTGAATTAATGTTTTTTACATTTATTGGTGGCGCAGTGGCAACAGTGCCTCCCCTCCTCCTCCCTGCCATCTTCCCACTGGTGGCAGCAGCGTCACAGTGGGGAGGGAGGGACTGCCTCCTTCTCCACTGTGCTAGTGAAGAGAACATGGCGCACGCTGAGAGCAGCACGTGCCATGTTTTCTAACTAATACTAGGCTGCACAGCCTAGCATCGTTAAATAGTAAGACCCGGTATCGTATAGATCTGGTCTAAAAGTACCGATTGGGTATTGATACCCGTTGCAACCATATAAAGACTTGCGTCTAAAACGGCGGTCTTAATAAATGTGTCCCTATATTATTATGTATGGATTTACTTAGTTATATCAGGATAAATATTTCTAACTTTGTATAAAAATTTGACAAATAAAAAAAATCTACTTACTGACAGCAACTTGGCCAAGTCTATTAACCTAAAAAAAATAAGAAGAAACAATTAAAGGGGTTGTGTCATCTTGCTCTTTCACTTGCTGCCCCACAGCTCCCTACTTCTTGCTTCTGCTGGGGGCGGGAACTTCCTGTGTGATACCAACTATTAGATCATAGCGGTGGCCGTAACCCCTGGCAACAAGCAGTAAACAAAGCTACCACACACCGTGAGACCACATTGTCTAAATGGGAATACCCCTTTAATTTTCTTCCATTAGTATTCTGAAGCAGCAGCTTCTAGAGCAGTGATGGCTAACCTCCAGCACTCCAGATGCGGTGAAACTACAACTCCCAGCATGCTCTATTCATTTCTATGGAGTTCTGAGAACAGCCAAGCAAGTGTGCATCTTAGGAGTTGTAGTTTTACCACAGCTGGAGTGCCAGAGGTTAGCCATCACTGCTCTAGAGGTTTCATGGTGTACAGTACAATGATTAGGCTGGGCTCTAAGTCTTTTTCACCAATGTTGCCCCCCAAATGAATTGAGAAGCAGGCTGAGCATGCACACTGCTTCTATATTCATCCTCGTGGCACTGCCTTATCTGTGTAGGCTCCATTCACTGAAGAAAATCAAGGACCAACCCAGCGACGTCTGAATTGCGCCTTAGAATCCCTTTTAAGGGTGCTAAGTAATTTGGTATTTTTACTTTTAAAATATGTTTATTGCATATATTATTACTGGAAATTCTCTCCATCTTCAGAAACGAATAATCTACCGCATGACGGCGCAAAGAAAAAGAACTTCCTTGTATCTCAGAGGATTACAGTCACAGTGTATGAATGGGATCTGGGCAACAAAACTGACAAGGGGCATCGGCATCTCAAGCTGTGAGGATTGGGGTGGTGGGAGTCTACGTGTGAAGAGGGCACTGCAGTCTAGGTCCTCCGTCGTTTTCAATCACACAGTGTTAAAATTTATTCCATCTAGGGTCAGCTAGTGAAAACTGGCTGGCCGGTACTGGAGTGTGGGGCATATGATGATTTATTTTTAAAAAGAGTAGCGGTTGTCAGAGATTTTTTATTATCTTGGACGAACTCTAAACCAAAACTGAATCTGCAGAGTTAGAACAGCATTATCTTTTACACAGCTGAAGACCCTGCATCCCAGGGGTCACATTCGGCCCACGACCATCTGGTCCCTCACATGTTTCTCTATGTCTGGTGGCTGCTTACATGTATTTTCCATGTCATAGATGTAGAACAAAGCAGGGACAAATAAGTATTAACGGTACACTGTGTGGCCATGAATAGGACCCCTCTCCCCAATATTGGCAGAATGGGGTTCGCCTGACCCCTGTGTGGTACTCCAGGAGGGAGTAAATGAGATCGGCATCGGAGTTTCAGCAACTTATATAAACTACAATAGTAACTAGTGTTGAGCGAACGTCTGATTTCAAGTTATGATCCGTGGTAGCGGAACCCATAACAAAATCCTTAGATAACCCGAACTTTGTACGCCGAATATGAAAACACAAGTTCGCTCAACAGTAATAGCAAAAGGCGACCCCCATTCTCCTGATTGGTTCAATCTGACAACAGGGTATGGTGGGTGCTGATCTTGAGATACTGGGTGCAGGCAGTCGATAACGGCCGTCCACATCACTGCCATCGATAGGATCACATGGAGACATAGGACATGCCTCATGGCAGCCTGCCGCCGGCTAACGTACTGCCCCCGTACTCACATTGTAAGTGAGGAAACTCTTCCCCACCGCGGTGACCAGGTAAAACTCCTTGTGCTTCTTGTGGTACCGCACTACATGAGGGATGTGGTTGCTGTACATGCCCAGAGAGCGGTACCCGGTGAATAAAACGCTCCCCCGGCCTCCCTTTTCCGCCGCCATGGTTCTGCACAGCAGCTAGCCGGTTACACCGTGACAAGCACGTGTGGACAGCCTGGAAGCTCCACAACACAGGAACTTCCGGGTGACAGCGCAGCACACTAACACTTCCGCCTCGCAGTTCCCTGCACTTGTGTTCCACCCGGTGCTGGTTCCTAGGAGATGACGTTTAGTTTGCACGCCGGTGAGGGCAACATCCACTTCCGTGCCATTAGCTGGGGACCGTGGGGTCACTTATTCCTCCTTTTTATTGGGAGCACATATACAAACTATAGAGTGGACGGTGTAAAGTCAAACAAGCAATAAGAAGTCATGGCCGTATCTGCATTGAGAGCCACATTATCATAATCTCATAACTCCCAACATTAAAAGAAGGAAGAGGGACATTATGTGCAGAAGGGGCAACGTTTTTTCAGCATTAGACCACGCCTCTAACTCCGCCCAAAGCATAACTAAACGCCTAATCCCCTCCAGTCCCCTATGTGCCCCCACATAATTATTATTCCTCCTTTATGCCACCACACAGTAGTTATGCTAGCATTGTGCCCCCCTTATAGTAGTTATGCCCACTTATGTGCCCTTTACATTAGTAATGGCCAGATAGGTGCCCCCTCACAGTAATTATGATAGGTGCCCCCTCACAGTAGTTATGCCCTGATATGTACGCCCTCACAGTAGTTATGCCCAGTTATGTGTCTTATGACAGTAATATGCCAGTAAAGTGCCACCTGAGAGTAATATGCCCAGTTAAGTGCCCCCTAATAGTAATATGCCCAGTAAAGTTATTCCCTAATAGTAATATGCCCAGTAAAGTGCCCCTGACAGTAATATGCCCAGTAAAGTGCCCCTTGACAGTAATATGACCAGTAAAGTGCCCCTGACAGTAATATGCCCAGTAAAGTGCCCCCTGACAGTAATATGCCCAGTAAAGTGCCCCTTGACAGTAATATGCCCAGTAAAGTGCCCCCTGACAGTAATATACCTAGTAAAGTGCCCCTGACAGTAATATGCCCAGTAAAGTGCCTCCTGATAGTAATATGCCCAGTAAAGTGCCTCCTGATAGTAATATGCCCAGTAAAGTGCCCCCTTCACAGGCAGTAATATGCCCACCTGTGCCCCTTTCACAGGCAGTAATATGCCCAGTAAAGTGCCCCCTTCACAGTCAGTAAAAAAAACACTACAAACTCCACATACTCACCTCGTTCCCCAGCAGCAGCAACAGCAGGACACACAGAGCTCCCGGCCGGCCACACCTCCTGTCACACCCCAGCCCCTCCCCCTACCCAGACCTGCAGTGTGGATCGCCAGCAGGGGAGGGGGAATTATAGAGCAGAGAACCGACAGACGGCTCTTGCTTCATCATTACAGGCAGCTGTCTCTGCTTCCTATTAAAGCAGGGACAGCTGGCAGAAAGCGGGACATACCTCCCCCGTACCGGGACCGCGGGACAGCCACTGAAATACGGAACTGTCCCACCAGATCCGGGACGGTTGGGAGGTATGTAATCTATATCATACCGCCAACAAAATAGAAAGAGGGACAATACGTGCGGGGTGTGGCGCCGCAATGTTCTTCGTACTAGACTATGCTTATAACTCCGCCCAAAACATAATTTTACACACCCTGTCCGCTTAGTGGTAATTATTCCTGCTTTGTGCCAGCACACAGTAGTTATGCCCACATTGAGCCCCCTCACAGAAGTTATGCCAGATATGTTCCCCTCACAGTAGTTATGGCCAGATATGTGCCCCCCCTCAAAGTAGTTATACCAGATATGTGCCCCTCACATTAGTTATGGCCAGATATGTGCCCCTCACAGTAGTTATGGCCAGATATGTGCCCCCCCTCAAAGTAGTTATACCAGATATGTGCCCCTCACATTAGTTATGGCCAGATATGTGCCCCTCACATTAGTTATGGCCAGATATGTGCCCCCTCACAGTGGTCACGTCAGATATGTGCCCCCTCACTGTGGTTTTTCCAGATATGTGCCCCCTCCTAGTGGTTACACCAGTTATGTGTCCCCTCTCTGTAAATATACCAGATATTTGCTCCCTGACTGTAATTATGCCCAGGTATGTGCCCCCTCCCAGTGGTTACGCCAGATATGTACCTCCTCACAGTTGTTAAACTTGCAGGATAACAGGCTGAAGTGGATGGACAGATGTCTTTTGTTACGGATATCTTACACTCCAGCTGAGTAAATTCGTACAGCGTCTCCCGAAATCCAAGTAAATCCGAAGGTATTGTGAATATATAGCTCTGAATCCCCCTCAAACAGGAGCCAATACTTCAGGAAGGGGGTAAAAACAATCTCCTTTATTGATGGCCACAGCTCGGCCTTTTATGCAAGTCCCCCAGCAAGGGTTATTTCCACGGCAACCTTGTGAAGGACAGTCACACAAAATACAGTGACCAATCAATATACAATAAGATATAACACTCTCCCACATGAACAGTAAAATCCCTCCTCTCTACCCTGGAGATTTGGATTAAGGGGCTGGACATAGTTCCATGCGGTCAATGACCAAGACCATTGTATTTGCTAAAAGTATCACAGGCAATGCCCATTGTGTTTGTTGATTGCGTCACAGGCAATGCCCATTGTGTTTGTCAATTGCATCACAGGCAATGTCCATTGTGTTCACTAACTGCGTCACAGGCAAATGAGGTGGTTTGTGTACATTTAACCTCTTAAGGACACAGAGCGTACAGGTATGCCCTGATGTCCCGGTACTTAAGGACACAGGGCGTACCCGTGCGACCTGTGTAGTTTTGATCACTGCCGCACAGCCGGGGTGCCTGTTGAAATCATTCAGCAGGCACCCTGTGACAATGCCTAGGGGGTTCTGTGACACCCCCGCATTGCCGATCGCTACAAACCACAGGTCAATTCAGACCTGCGGTTTGTAGCGCTTATGCAAGTTTCTGATCCCTGCGGGGGGGAGGATTGCGGGCGGTGCTGGAGGTGGGCAGGAGGCAGCCGGCAGTGTGGGGGGACGGGTGCGCGATCTTCCGCCCCCCCCCCCCCCCCGTTTATTCTCAGGATGACCGAGCGGTTGAATCAGAGTGTCACTCTGATTCAAACGGCTGACATCTGTGTCAGCCGTTTTAACCCCTTCCATGCCACTATATAGTGTACTGTACTGTATTATACAGACATCAGACCCACTGGATCTTTAAGAACCAAGTGGGTCTGGGTAAAAAAAAAAAGTGAAAAAAAGAAAAAAATCCACATTTATCCCTGATTAAAAATTTAAAAAATTAAATTCCCTACACATGTTATATATCACCTGTCCATAACGACTTGATCTATAAAACGGTCATGTTACATTCCCCACACGGTGAACGCCATAAAAAATAAAAACTATGATGAAATTGAAATTTTGCCCACCTTACTTCCCAAAAAAGGTAATAAAAGTGATAAAAAAAGTCGTATGTACGCCAAAATAGTACCATTCAAACCGTCACCTCATCCCGCAAAAAATTAGCCCCTACATGAGACAATGGCTCAAAAAATATAAAGAATATGGCTCTCAGACTATGGAGACACTAAAACAAGTTTTTTGGTTTCAAAAATGATATTATTGTGTAAAACCTTAATATATAAAATAAAAAGTACACATATTAGGTATTGCCATGTCCGTTAGAAGCTGCTCTATAAATATATCACATGATCTAACCCCTCAGGTGAACAACGTAAAAATAAAAAATATAAATGGTGTAAAAAAAAGCCATAATTTTGTCACCGTACATAACACGGCATATGCAGCCTTTGTGTCACCAGCACGTGTAGCTCAGTTTATTCAACCATATCTGTACCAGTATCGCTGTATCTAAATCTTTTTCTTTCCCCCTCCACTTGTATATGAATTTGCAGCCATGAATTTAATGTCATGGATATTGCTACACAATGTTATGGATATTAAGTGAAAAGAAGTGGCGCACTGGATTGGTGCTAACAGCTGGAGAGGTGCTCTCAGTAAAAAGGACTCACCCTTCCTTTGATATAATAGAAAAATATATAAAACAGATACTGGGCACTCTCTTAATATAGGAACCTCATAGTTTATTGATAATACCACACATAAACAATTAATACTTCACTATTTAAGATAATAAAACATGCAATAAAAATAAAAAAATGTAATACAATAAAAAAGATTCCTTAAATGATTGGTACCGATCACACATAAAGTAAAACAAATAAAATATAGATAAAAAAATATATATAGAAAGTCTCTGGGTGTTTGAGGGGTAAAACAGGATCTCCAATTTGCTGTCCCTCCAACTTAAATTTGGATGTAGGAAAGGTCGTTTATGGGAGTGTTATAAAGGTCCTCCACAGACCGAAATAGCGATATAGTTGCAGTGATCTATTAAAGCGACGTCCCGCAATTACTCACTGTTTCGCTGTACACTTGTGCATCCGCCGCTATATCCGTGTTGTAATTCAGGGATGTTCGCTGATAGTCGCAATCCCTTAGCTGTCTTCCCGGCGCCGCTCCGTAGATCTAAGAGCCGGCACTTGGGTAAGTTTACAGACTCCTTGTACCACGCTGAGCTTGCTGTATAGGTGAGCGTGATAGACTCTTACAGCCTGTCCTCAGAAGTGCGTGTAGGGTCTGCAGTTGAAGACAGGAATGATTTTGATGCGGGCGGTGTAATAGCGCACAAAGTCCAAGTCCATCCAGGGGTCCTAGCACCAAACGCGTTTCGGGGTCTATTGTTACCCCTTCCTCAGACCACTGAGGAAGGGGTAACAATAGACCCCGAAACGCGTTTGGTGCTAGGACCCCTGGATGGACTTGGACTTTGTGCGCTATTACACCGCCCGCATCAAAATCATTCCTGTCTTCAACTGCAGACCCTACACGCACTTCTGAGGACAGGCTGTAAGAGTCTATCACGCTCACCTATACAGCAAGCTCAGCGTGGTACAAGGAGTCTGTAAACTTACCCAAGTGCCGGCTCTTAGATCTACGGAGCGGCGCCGGGAAGACAGCTAAGGGATTGCGACTATCAGCGAACATCCCTGAATTACAACACGGATATAGCGGCGGATGCACAAGTGTACAGCGAAACAGTGAGTAATTGCGGGACGCCGCTTTAATAGATCACTGCAACTATATCGCTATTTCGGTCTGTGGAGGACTTATATAACACTCCCATAAACGACCTTTCCTACATCCAAATTTAAGTTGGAGGGACAGCAAATTGGAGATCCTGTTTTACCCCTCAAACACCCAGAGACTTTCTATATATATTTTTTTATCTATATTTTATTTGTTTTACTTTATGTGTGATCGGTACCAATCATTTAAGGAATCTTTTTTATTGTATTACATTTTTTTATTTTTATTGCATGTTTTATTATCTTAAATAGTGAAGTATTAATTGTTTATGTGTGGTATTATCAATAAACTATGAGGTTCCTATATTAAGAGAGTGCCCAGTATCTGTTTTATATAATGTTATGGATATCCCTACATAATTTGTGTCGTATTTATAGTTATTAGACTGTCTCCAGTATTTACATTTGTACCCACTGCTCACATGTTTTTACTTACGTCACTAATCCAGGGACGCACAGCTGTGGCTGATGGCACCGGCCGCCCTGGGTCCGCCTATATAAAGCGCGAGTCTGCGCAATGATGTATACAGCGGCCCGAGGAAGCGCGATCCCACGCGCGAAACGGCCGTCGCCGCTTGCAACAGCGTGTCCGCCCCTGGATCCACTATGCTATTTCTTCTAAGGAAGTTCCAATAAAGCAGCAACATTTTGCCTACTCCGGTGAGTGCCGTGACTATTTTACTTTTTCTCTCCTCATCGCGCATCATTGTCTCAACTTCTGTGTCGCTGAGCACCACGCAGCAAAGTACATTGTATCACATATAAGGTATATTATTACTGAAGGCCGTTTCAGTGAAGGCAGTGCCGCCTCGCATCCATCTACTCATATGCACCATTCTTCTGTTGTCCCCATTATGGCAGAGCACGCTGATACCACTGAAGCCTCCATTCCCACGCCAGAATCGGTACCTGAAACCGCATGGGACTTAATTCAGGGTCGAGAAAGGGCGGACACGTTTTTTACTATATGTGACCAGCGGGACTATGTCTATGCTATTAGTACTAAAACGTTGGAGACCAAGATATTTCAACTTGCGGACAAAGAGGTGAGACTTTTTTGGACAATCAAGTCCCTCAAGTCCTATAAAGAAAGCGGACGGGTCCCAAGAGGCCTGCGTTTATTTAAAGAAATTGTACAATACGACGATGATCCTTTATTTGTAGGAGAGTGGAGGGCTGCGCATCAGCGATTCTCTTTGGAAATAATGGCGCTCGTGTTGACCCGTGACCAGCAGGAATATGCGCCCGTCACAGACGAGCTAAGTAAAGCGCGTGAGGAGCTCCAAAAAAGACTCTTGGAGTTGCAGTTTGCCAATTTCGAAAAGAGGCTAAATAAGAAGCTATTAACCACGCAGGCAGATATAAAAGATAGCAAAAGGGACAAGTTCATCAAAGATAAAAATGATTACGAACTGGACCGCGTGTTTGACTGGGGCAAAAAAAGAATCCGCCCCAAGCGCATGCCTCGCCGAGGACGCCATAACTTTTGGGCCACTGACTCTGAGTCAAGCCAATCGGAAGGAAATGGAGCTAACTCGGGTGATGAACCATCCCCTTTAGAAAAGGCACGAGAAGGGGGCGTGGCAGACGCTCAAGAACAACCCAGGGAACCCCGGAAGTCCACGAGAAGGAGGCGTCAGGTTTCCTGGCGACAGTAACGGATGATGAACTTGACCCTAATGCACATACTAAGGACATTGTTATCAATCTTATGGACTTAGAACTGCCCCCCGGCTGTATCCCACTCCTCAATAGGGGACTGGGATACAGCCTGCCAGGGCAGTTCAGCCTTGTGGATTTTGAGATTGACCTGTTTTTTTCGGTCCGCAAGCTGTATCTCAAAAAGCTGTTTGCTGAGACCCCCACGCAGGGCCCCACCCCGCCACCGGGGGAAGTTCCAGCCACTATGTCCCTTACTGATTTCCACTTACGAGATAGATTTAGTGAGGAGGAGGTAGCTTGTGTCCACTTTCTGTCCAATACAGAGCCAGAGGAGCCATTAGACATTCAGGGCCAGTTTAGTAAATACACAGGGGGTGTCAGGTCCACCTTCCTTCCTCCCATGCCGGCCGGCTCGGCAGTTGATCTTTTCCACAAGCGAGTACTCAAGGAAATGCGTGCGCTGGTGTATCCCGCTGCACCTTCTAACCTCACGGTAGAAGAATCCTGTGCTCTCTTGTGGTTAAAAAAGCAGGACAATATAGTCATTAAGCCGGCCGACAAGGGAGGGAACGTGGTCCTGATGCCCAGGGAGTATTATCTTGAAGAAGCACACAGGCAATTGGGAGACAACACAGTATATTTAAAGCTCAGGGGAGACCCATACCTAAGATATCATCTAAGCTGTTCTCCCTCATCAATCGATATGTGTTGAACGGGTTTCTATCTAAAAGTATGAGAGATCGACTTATCCCTGCCTTCCCGAAAACCCCTGTATGGTACTTCGTGCCAAAAGTTCACAAATCATTGACCCGACCCCCGGGCCGTCCCATTATTGCCAGGATCGGGTCAGTGACTGAGCCGTTGTCTGGCTATATTGACTGGCTCCTTAGACCCTTGCTGGGTAGCACCCCGACGTACCTAAAAGACACAGGTGACTTTTTCCGGGCACTCAGAGGACTTGAGTGGCAGGATGAGTTCAACCTGGTGTCTTTGGACGTTGAAAGCTTATATACCAGAATCCCCCATGACTTGGGACTTCGGGCAGTTAATGCGGTCCTTAATAAAAGCGACAAGGACAGGGCATTTAATGACTTCATCCATGAAGCATTGGACCTTGTCCTCAGTAATAATGTCTTTCAGTTTGATGGACAATGGTACCGCTAGGTACTAGGTACCGCAATGGGCACACCCGTTTCGTGCACATTTGCTAACCTGTACCTGGCGGCAGGGGCGTACACAGAAATCATTGGGCCCCATAGCAAGAATTTAGATTGGGCCCCCATGCCCGTTCCTAGTCCCGCCGCTCCGTCCCCATTGACTATATGGTGCACGGCGAAAGTCGCCGGACTAAAAAGTCAGACATGCAGTACCTTTTAGTCCGGCGGGTTTCGCGTGCACCGCCATGCTGCGCCAGACCTCCGCCCCCGTTATAGTCAATGGGGACGGAGCGGCGGTCGCGCGAAATAGCCACAGGACGGATTCGACATGGTGAACAGCCTGTCGGATCCGTCCTGCCGCAAGTGTGAAAGTCGCCTTATAGAGAATGGGATCTGATAGGTCAGGTGTTCAGCATATATTGACAAGAATCTGGGGCGTTACATGATGTAATACCACCCAACTTTCCTGCTGTCCAGCATGGCACATGCACATGCGCATAGACATGAGAAAAGTTTGAGGAAGTGAGTACCCCCCTTCCCATATCCTCTGTGTCATGCAGGACAGCTGGGAGACACTGTCATTACTCGCTATCCTGCAGGACACATGTGCAGACAGGAGTCTCTGGGAAAGCTGGGTGAACCCCTCCCCCCTGCCTTTCCGTGTTCTTATCTGCATTTATGCCTTGCAGGATAGCAGGAAATCTGAGGGACATTGCATGATGTAATAGCATCCAGCTTTTCTGCTGTCCTGCAAGGCACATGTGGAGAGACATGAGAATAGTCTGAGAAAGCTGGGTGACACAACTCCCACCTACCCCCATATCTTCTCATGCCTCTGCACTTGTGCCATGCAGGACATCAGGAAAGCTGAACATTACATAATAGCACCCAGCTTTCCTCCTGTTCTGAATGACATATGTGCAGAGGAATAGCCTGGGAAAGCTGAGTGGTCACTTACTTCATTACTGGTGGGGTAGTGGCAATCCAGAGAGGAATCAGGCATAATGGAGCTAACAGGCGGGAGGCGGAGCTAGCCGACGGGAGGCGGGGCTAGGAGGCGGGGCTAGCGGACGGGAGACAGGAAGATAGACGGGGGCGGGGCCTCTCCTCCACTGCGGGCCCCTCTTCCTCACGGGCCCCATAGCAGCTGCGTGGTCTGCCTATATGGTAGGTACGCCACTGCCTGGCGGTATTTGAAGAGACTTATATCTTCTCGATGGATAACCCCTTCCTAAGTCATATCCATCTGTTTTTAAGATATGTGGATGACATTTTTCTGGTCTGGTCGGGGGGGGGGGGGACCTGCCGTGCGTTCGTAGACCATCTTAATGCACATGGTGAGTCTCTAGACTTCTTAGATGTGCATGTCATCGTAAAAGATGGTATTTTACATACCAGTGGGTTTCGTAAGCCCACGGCAACCAACTCCCTCCTTCACCAGACCAGCTTCCACCCACCATCGGTTAAGCGCGCTGTCCCATACGGACAATTTGTCCGGTTATGGAGGATTAACGACACCGATGAGGGCTTTCACAGACAGGCTGGTGAGCTTAGGGATAGGCTCCTGGATAGGGGTTATCCGTTGAGAAGTGTCTCAGCGGCCTTACAAAAAGCCGCAAAATTAGATCGCAATACTTTGCTCATGGAGGGGACATTTGATGCCAAACCCTTGCGCTTTGCTTTCTCCTTTCAATACAGCCCTGCAGCTGAAGTGATTAGACAGGTCATCAATCAAAATTGGGATCTCTTAAAAGGGGACTCTTCTCTTAGCAATTTCGCAAATGAAAAACCATTGGTCACATTTAGAAGATGCCCCACGCTTAAGGATAAGCTGGTCAGGAGTGCATTTATTATGCCCCGAGACGAGACTTGGCTCAAGAAGCCCAGTGGCAACTTCAAGTGTGGCCATTGTTCATTTTGCGCACTAAATGCTTGCACTAAAGATTTACAGATGGGGGGGTCAAACACACTGTACGTGAATTCATCAACTGCTGTATATCTTACGTGGTATATGTCGTTTTTTGCCCTTGCAAACACTTCCATATAGGCAACACTATTCGCCCCCTGTTTGAACGCATCCATGAACATGTCGGTTCTATACGGTCAGGCAGAGGTAGTCCACGTCTTATTGACCATATCCGCACCGCCCACGACGCTCATCCACGTTGTCTCTCCTTTGCGGGGGTCGAACATGTCCGTCCCATCCCTAGGGGAGGTGACCGGCATCGCCTGCTCCTGCGGAGGGAGGCAAGGTGGATAATGCAGACTGGAGCGATGGGTGCAGCAGGTATGAATGACAAGAACGACATGTCAGTGTTTCTGTAATTTGGATGCGTTTCAAACAGAGGGGCGAATGGTTTATAATGCGACATCCGGTATCCACACTCCACGGCATATGCAGCCTTTGTGTCACCAGCACGTGTAGCTCAGCTTATTCAACCGTATCTGTACCAGTATCGCTGTATCTAAATCTTTTTCTTTCCCCCTCCACTTGTATATGAATTTGCAGCCATGAATTTAATGTCATGGATATTGCTACACAATGTTATGGATATCCCTACATAATTTGTGTCGTATTTATAGTTATTAGACTGTCTCCAGTATTTACATTTGTACCCTGCTGCTCACATGTTTTTACTCACGTCACTAATCCAGGGACTCACAGCTGTGGCTGATGGCACCGGCTGCCCTGGGTCCGCCTATATAAAGCGCGAGTCTGCGCAATGACGTGTACAGCGGCCCGAGGAAGCGTGATCCCACTCGCGAAACGGCCGTCGCCGCTTGCAACAGCGTGTCCGCCCCTGGATCCACTATGCTATTTCTTCTAAGGAAGTTCCAATAAAGCAGCAACATTTTGCCTACTCCAGTGAGTGCCGCGACTATTTTACTTTTTCTCTCCTCATCACGCATCATTGTCTCAACTTCTGTGTCGCTGAGCACCACGCAGCAGAGTACATTGTATCACATATAAGGTTTCTTATTACTGAAGGCCGTTTCAGTGAAGGCAGTGCCGCCTCGCATCCATCTACTCATATGCACCGTACATAACAAAAAGTGTAATAGCAAGCGATCAAAAAGCTATATGCACCCCAAAACCATACCATTAAAACAGTCATCTCATCCTGCAAAAAATGAGACCCTAACTAAGACAATCGCCCAAAAAATTAAAAAAAACTATGTCTCTCAGACTATGGAGACACTAAAATGATTTTTTTTTGTTTAAAAAATTATATTATTGTGTAAAACTTAAATAAATTTAAAAAAGTAAACATATTAGGTATCCCTGCATCCGTAACAACCTGCTCTATAAAAATAGCACATGATCTAATCTGTCAGATGAACGTTGTAAATAATAAAAAATAAAAACGGTGCCAAAACAGGTATTTTTGGGCAAATTTTCCATTTTAATCCATTTTTCCCGTAACAAAGCAAGGGTTAACAGCCAAACAAAACTCAATATTTATTGCCCTGATTCTTTAGTTGACAAAAACACCCCATATGTGGTCGTAAACTGCTGTACGGGCA
Source organism: Bufo gargarizans (assembly GCF_014858855.1). NCBI lineage: Eukaryota > Metazoa > Chordata > Amphibia > Anura > Bufonidae > Bufo > Bufo gargarizans. The sequence goes on from NC_058080.1 coordinate 620,792,658, forward strand.
CACGGCAGGGCGCAGAAGGAAAGGAATGCCATATGGATTTTGGAAGTCAGTTTTTGCTGGACTTGTTTTTTGACACTATGTCCCATTTGAAGCCCCCCCTGATGCACCCCTAGAGTAGAAACTCCAAAAAGTCACCCCATTTAAGAAACTACACTCCTCAAGGTATTCAAAACTGATTTTACAAACTTTGTTAACCCTTTAAGTGTTCCACAAGAGTCAATGGCAAATGGAGATGACATTTCAGAATTTCTATTTTTTGTTACTTTGCTTCACAAAAAGTGTAATATAGAGCAACTGAAAATCATATGTACCCTAAAATAGTACCAAGAAAACTGCCACCTTATCCTGTAGTTTACAAAATGGGGTCACGTTTTTGGAGTTTCTACTCTAGGGGTGCATCAGGGGGCTTCAAATGGGACATGGTGTAAATAAACCAGTCCAGCGAAATCTGCCTTCCAAAAACCACACGGCGCTCCTTTCCCTCTACGCCCTGACGTGGGGCTGTACAGTGGTGTACGATCACATATCGGGTGTTTCTGTAAACCGCAGAGTCAGGGCAATAAATATAGAGTTTTGTTTGGCTGTTAACCCTTGCTTTGTTACTGGAAAAAATGGATCAAAATGGAAAATTGATCCAGTCTCTTCCTGGCTGCACTGGATCGCTTGCCTTGTGTGTGCGGGCGGCGCTGCGCTCGCAGCTTGTCCTGGGAGTGGAGGTATAGTGCCGCTCTTGGTGCTTGCTCTGTGTGTGGAGGTGCGCTGCCACGATCGGTAATCGTTCTGTACATAGCGGCGTAGTGCCGCTCTCAGTGTTTGTTCTGTAAGTGGTGGTGCAGTTCTGCCCTCACTACATAACCTGTATTTACACTAAGTTGGATATTAACTGCATTGTTATTCTAGAAGTTTTTAATGATTTTGGGCTTTGGCTATGACGCCCCCCCCCCCCCCCCCTCTTTTCCCTACTAGGAGGGGTGTTGGGGGTTTGGGATTCCCCGGCTGCATCAATGCAGCAAATTAGAGGTGGTGCTGCTGTTTTCAGATTTTAGAGTTATCATATACCTGATCAGGCTGTAGGAAAACTGTAGAATGAAGATGCTGTTCTTTTTCCACCTCCCATGGTTCTATATCTCTTATGGTACCAGTTAACAATTATGTAGACCCTGCGTTTAGCAAACGTTATTTCTGTTCATGTTTTGAATACCTATTATTGTAAGACACCGAGGTGTCTGTCATGACTAGGCACTTTTGTATTATTCTCTTACCCCCCCTTCTTTTAACACCTGAAGGGACTCTATCCCTATTGATAGTGTGTCCTCAGCAGAACAGGTCACACATCCTGCACATCCTATTCCCTACGTAAGGGATTTCCTAACTTCTCTACTATATCCCCAAATCGTTGGGATTTTCCCCGGTTTCTCCAGATACTGAAAATCCTTTTGTGTATCTCATTGTTGTTTTTGTCCTGTGTGTCCTCTTGGTACCCCCCCCCCCCTCTATTTTCTGTCTTCTTCTTCCCCATGCCATAGCTCCGGAGGGATCGAGCACAGCTGCATAGATTGTTTCCCACCTGAGAGTCGAATCCACACAATATGGCTGTTGTGGTGGCATCGTACAATGTAAAGGGACTTAATGAGGGGTTAATGAACCCTGCAAAAGAGCCCAGGTACTATCTCTGCTTCAGAAAGAAAAGGCATCAATCATATTTCTGCAGGAAACACACTTCAAATCCGATAAGGTGCCCAATCTCTCTTCTACTAAATACTCACACTGGTTTCACTGTCCATTCTCCTCTGCCAGTAGAGGGGTGAGCGATTCATAAACAACTATCCTTTAGTGATGGAGGTGGATTCAGATGGGTGCTACATTTTTGTAAAAGGCTTGTTGGCGGATAACCTAGTGACACTTGTTAACCTATATGCCCCAAACAGAGGTCAAGTCCCCTGGTTAACTCAAATCCTGACACACTTTTCTTCTTTTAAAGAGGGTATAGTAATTTTAGGGGGGAACTTTAATGCCACCCTAGAACCAGACCTAGATTCTTCGACCGGTCGCTCTGCCCTTTCCCACAAGCTTTTGAAGAACCTTAAACAGCATCTGAAGAGAGTAGGTGTAGTCGATGTGTGGCGTACTCTAAATCCGGTTGAGAGAGACTATACGTTTTACTCTTCTCCGCAAGCATCTTATCAAAGACTCGATTACCTGTTCCTATCTTCGGCCCAGATTCACAGAGTATCTAAGACGTCCATAGGTAGCATCACTCTCTCAGACCATGCCCCGATCTTTTTGCATCTTCATATCTCAGACCCCCCTCTAGGAAACGTGTCTGGAGGCTAAACGAGACTCTCCTCGCTGATGCTAACCAGAAAGCCAAAATTGCAAAAGCCATCTCCGAGTACTTTACCACTAATACTGTGGGACCATCGGCTCCTTCCCCGTCTATTATTTGGGAGGCGCACAAGGCCAAAATCAGGGGTGATCTGATATCTCTGGGAACATTTGCCAAAAAACAGCGCAGCTTAGCGCTGTCCAACCTGCTTGATCACATCTCAAAACTAGAGCTCATAAAAGGAGTCAAGCTCAAGCTGTCCTAAATGAACTCTCAGAAGCCCGCTCAAACCTAAAGAATCTTAACTTCTGCCTAGCTTCTCATGCGTTCCAAATTCCGAGCTTATGCGCATGGTAATAAGGGGAACAGATTAATGTCAGCCCTAGCTAAAAAGCAACTAGACACCTCTCGTATATCCTCCATTAAAACCTCAGACGGTAAACAGCTCATAACCAAGCCAGATGTAGCCAAAGCATTCTGTGACTTCTATGCCGAGCTTTATAACCTCCCCTTCACAAGCCAGACGTCGGCTACTGAAATTAAAGAATCAACGGATAAATTCCTTGAGACATTGTCACTACCAGTCATTCCTAGTGATAAAGTGGCAGTCCTGACAGCGCCAATAACAGATACCGAACTACGTGAAGTTCTTGCATCGATCCCCTCGGACAAAAGTCCAGGCCCCGATGGATACCCCATTGTCTATTACAAGACATTCATAGATATCTTAGCACCACACTTCAGAGATCTGTGTAACCACCTGATGACAGGGGGAACCCTTCCTCCTCAGGCGCTGGAAGCACACATCACCATAATACCTAAACCAAACAAAGATCCTACGTCTTGCGGAAATTACAGACCAATTTCCCTCCTGAACACAGATATCAAATGGTGGGCGAATATACTATCTTCCCGACTCCAATTGGCCCTCTTAGACATCATTCATAGGGAGACAAGGTAACGAAAACACTAAACGCTTGCTGCATTTGATTGACTGGGCCAGATCAAAACATCGACCTTTAGCACTTATAAGCACTGACGCAGAGAAGGCCTTTGACAGAGTAAGCTGGCAATACATGTCCACTGCTATGTCAAGGTTTGGCTTCTCTCCCCAGTTAATCAGTGCAGTATTGACTCTCTTCTCAGCCCCCTCTGCCAGGGTCCGGGTTAATGGCTCTCTTTTCCTCTCCTTCTCCATCGCCAACGGTACCAGACAAGGGTGCCCCCTGTCTCCAGTGTTGTTTATAATTGTAATGGAGACCCTATTATGCAAAATCCGACAAAATCCCAAGATTTCTGGACTTAACGTTAATAAACACACCCATGTCGCAGCGGCCTTTGCGGACGACCTACTTGTTCTAACATCCAACCCCACAACCTCCTTCCCGGAACTAATGAGAATTTTTTAAGAATTTGGTTCTTTATCTAATTTCAAGATAAACTACAGTAAATCACAAGCGCTTAACATAACGTGCCCACGAAACAAGGTCCTAGAACATTTTATGACCAATTTGTGCAGAAATCCATATCATTCCAAAGGGTTCACATACTTTTTCTTGCAACTGTATGTTTCTGCTGGGACAGTATTTTGCGCCACGGTATTGCTGGCCCTGCCTATTTATGTAGCCCCGCATTCTGTCAATTTGGACACCCCTACAACATGGAGACACTTTTAGGTTTTTCTTTCCAGGGCCACATTAAGTTCCCAGTCCATTCCTGGTCCAGCTCGTGCCATCTGAGACACACAACACCCTTTAAATTCTTAGGTGTTTTCTACTGGGTATTTGGATGTAAACTGCTGTTTGGAAATTGTGCAGGGATCAAAAGGGAAAGACCTCCTTTTGGATTTTGTAGCATGGTTTTTAATGGATTGGTTTATGGGTCCATGCTGCTTTTGAACAGCCTCTGGGATAGTACTACAGCCATTTTCTGAGAACTATACATTTATTTTTCTCTTGACGGAGCTGTGTGGGGGCTTATTTTTTGCGGGATGAGTCGCCATCATTGGTTCTATTTTGTGATACATACGACTTTTTAGGGGGAGTATGATCAAGAAAAGGCAGAAATTCTGTTATTATTTTTTGAGTTTTGTTATTGCGGGGTACACCGTGTGGGAAAAATAACATGTTATCTTTATTCTGCTGGTCAGTAGGATTGCAGAGATGTCACTTTTACACAAAACATTATTGAAAAAAAATATCATGTTTTTACATCGCCATTTTCTGAAAGTCATTCTTTTTGTTTTTTCTAGTGATGGTCTTGTGTGGTGACTCATTTTATGCAGGATTAGGTGACCTTTTTTATTAGTACCACTTTAACTTTTTGATCACTTACTGTTTTCATTAAGCAAGGTGACAAAAAAATGGTTGTTCTGGCACAGTTTTTTTTAATTTTGTTTTTATAGCGCTGACCTGGCAGGGTAGATCATATGATATTTTTATAGAGCCGGTTCTTACGGATGCAGAAATATGTCTATTTTTTCATTTTTATATAATAAAAGTATATTTGAAAAGAAAAAAAAAACAGTTTTTTGTCACAATTTTGTGAAAGACATATGTGGGAAGAGGTGATGGTTTCAATGGTACCGATTTGGGGTACATGCTTGATTGTAATGGTGCAAACCCCAAACAACCAGACAGAGTTTAAACATAGGTGGATTAATTAAATGACGGCAGTATAGTCCAGACCAGAAATCATATGCAGGTAATCAATCCAAATAATAACTTGTGCAGGAAAACTCACAAGGGACAGCCAGACCAGGCCAAAGTTCATATGCACAGAAATAGTCAGTGTAACGTAGTACCTAGGGACGAGACAGTTCCAGGGTCCGATCCAAGGTCCAAGACGAGACAAACTGTTCTGCATAGAAGTTTCCCACAGGCCGTCTCTAGAGATGGATTGAGGAAGTCAGAGGTCATGCACAGGTAGTCTGGGAGAATGTGAACAGCAACAGCAACCCGACTGTCAGTGACAGATGGACACCTGCCGCTGATTGAGTGAGCTCAACTCCTGCACCCATTATGGCAGAGGTCAGAAACTTACCGCTGTGCTGTAATAGTATGGCGGAGGTCGAGTAGGGGTTAAATTGTGTTTCATTTATCTGAATGCAACCAGGTTAAAAATAGTAGGGGGGCGTGGCCGGATGCTGGGTGCATGGTAGGGGGGCGTGGCCGGACGTGTGAGAGTGCAGCTCCGTGTCCAGTGGATCGCAGCGGCTCACAGCGCATCTCCAGGGCGAATCTAAATAAGAATTCAGGTCCCCCACTACCTTCCTAAACACCCCAGGAACTACCTGATGATGACAAGGGGCAGGAGAAAGGACGCTAGTCCCAAGAAAATGACTGCCTTCTTCCCTCCGGTGTTGGGGCAGTCACAAGATGGTGGAGCTTCCCGCCTCTCAGAGGAGTCTCCCAACTCTCCTGCAAACTCCTCCAGCTCCCCTGCCAAGCACTCTTCTGATAACTTGCAAAACAAAAGGCATAATAATTGTTTGGTGAGTAAGGACTGTAATCTATCTGCTACTGCTTCCCTTACTAAATCTGGGGCGCCTAAGCAGTTAAGTACTGAGAATATCTCCCTTGCTGTACTTTAAAATATGTTCAAAGATCTGAAAGATTCCATTCAAAGAGATTTCAGAGACACCATAGCTACAATCCATTCTGATCTAATATCGAATTTGTGGCTTCCCATAACACATTAGTCGATGGGCACAATGTGATTGAAGATGAGCTGGCTGTAATTAAACTGAAAATCGCTGATATGGAAGATCGCTCCAGGCGCAATAATATAAGATTTAGAAATATTCCAAAATTGATTCAGGATATGCAGCTCAAAGAATTTATCTCTGATCTGATCGTAGAATACTTACCAGACACTCCTAACTCTGAGCTAATAATCCACAGAGCACATAGAGTGCCTAAGCCAAAGTCACTTCAGTTTCTAGAGACGTACTAGCGAGAATACATTAAAAGCAGTAATGAGAGTAGCTCAACATAAACAAGATATGCCAGAGAGATTCCAAACTATAGCCCTTTTTACAGATCTATCTCCAGTCACCCTGGCTAGGGATGAGCGAACTCGAACTGTATAGTTCGGGTTCGTACCGAATTTTGGGGTGTCCGTGACACGGACCCGAACCCGGACATTTTCGTAAAAGTCCGGGTTCGGGTTCGGTGTTCGTCGCTTTCTTGGCGCTTTCTGACGCTTTCTTGGCGCTTTTTGAAAGGCTGCAAAGCAGCCAATCAACAAGCGTCATACTACTTGCCCCAAGAGGCCGTCACAGCCATGCCTACTATTGGCATGGCTGTGATTGGCTAGAGCACCATGTGACCCAGCCTCTATTTAAGCTGGAGTCACATAGCGCCGCCCGTCACTCTGCTCTGATTAGCGTAGGGAGAGGTTGCGGCTGCGACAGTAGGGCGAGATTAGGCAGATTAACTCCTCCAAAGGACTTGATTATTGATCGATCTGCAGCTGTGCATCATTGAGCTGCTGAAATTCAATTGCTCACTGTTTTTAGGCTGCCCAGACCGTTTGTCAGTCACTTTTTTTCTGGGGTGATCGGCGGCCATTTTGTGTCTTGTGGTGTGCCAGCACAAGCTGCGACTAAGTGCATTTAACCCTCAATGGTGTGGTTGTTTTTTGGCTAAAGCCTACATCAGGGTGAAGCTGTCACACCAAGTGCATTTAACCAGCAATAGTCTGTTTATTTTTTGGCCATATACTACATCAGGGGCAAGCTGCGCCTGTCACCAAGTGCATTTAACCCTCAATGGTGTGGTTGTTTTTTGGCTAAAGCCTACATCAGGGTGAAGCTGTCACACCAAGTGCATTTACCAGCAATAGTCTGTTTATTTTTTGGCCATATACTACATCAGGGGCAAGCTGCGCCCGTCACCAAGTGCATTTAACCCTCAGTAGTGTGGTTGGTCAAGCTGTCACACCAAGTGCATTTAACCAGCAATAGTCTGTTTATTTGTTGGCCATATACTACATCAGGGGCAAGCTGCACCCGTCACCAAGTGCATTTAACCCTCAGTAGTGTGGTTGGTCAAGCTGTCACACCAAGTGCATTTAACCAGCAATAGTCTGTTCATTTTTTGGCCATATACTACATCAGGGGCAAGCTGCGCCTGTCACCAAGTGCATTTAACCCTCAGTAGTGTGGTTGGTCAAGCTGTCACACCAAGTGCATTTAACCAGCAATAGTCTGTTCATTTTTTGGCCATATACTACATCAGGGGCAAGCTGCGCCCGTCACCAAGTGCATTTAACCCTCAGTGGTGTGGTTGGTCAAGCTGTCACACCAAGTGCATTTACCAGCAATAGTCTGTTCATTTTTTGGCCATATACTACATCAGGGGCAAGCTGCGCCCGTCACCAAGTGCATTTAACCCTCAGTAGTGTGGTTGGTCAAGCTGTCACACCAAGTGCATTTAACCAGCAATAGTCTGTTCATTTTTTGGCCATATACTACATCAGGGGCAAGCTGCGCCCGTCACCAAGTGCATTTAACCCTCAGTAGTGTGGTTGGTCAAGCTGTCACACCAAGTGCATTTAACCAGCAATAGTCTGTTCATTTTTTGGCCATATACTACATCAGGGGCAAGCTGCGCCTGTCACCAAGTGCATTTAACCCTCAGTAGTGTGGTTGGTCAAGCTGTCACACCAAGTGCATTTAACCAGCAATAGTGTGGTTATTTTTTGGCCATATCCCAGTCTAATTCTGTCAGTAAATCCATACCGGTCACCCAGCGCCTAAATACTAGGCCTCAAATTTATATCCCGCTAAATCTGTCGTTACCGCTGTACTGTTCTGGCTGGGCAAGTTATTTAGTGTCCGTCAAAGCACATTTTTTGTTCTGGGTTGAAATACAATTCCCAATTTAGCAATTTTATAATTTAGTGGTTTCTGCTGTATCAGAGCTATTTGAAATCTATCCCTAAAAGGGTATATAATATTCAAGGTGCACATAGGGTCATTCAGAATAACTTCACACACACGCTACTGTGCATTTCCAAGTCTAATTCTGTCAGTAAATCCATACCGGTCACCCAGCGCCTAAATACTAGGCCTCAAATTTATATCCCGCTAAATCTGTCGTTACTGCTGTACTGTTGTGGCTGGGCAAGTTATTTAGTGTCCGTCAAAGCACATTTTTTGTTCTGGGTTGAAATACAATTCCCAATTTAGCAATTTCATAATTTAGTGGTTTCTGCTATATCAGAGCTATTTGAAATCTATCCCTAAAAGGGTATATAATATTCAAGGTGCACATAGGGTTATTCAGAATAACTTCACACACATGCTACTGTGCATTTCCAAGTCTAATTCTGTCAGTAAATCCATACCGGTCACCCAGCGCCTAAATACTAGGCCTCAAATTTATATCCCGCTAAATCTGTCGTTACCGCTGTACTGTTGTGGCTGGGCAAGTTATTTAGTGTCCGTCAAAGCACATTTTTTGTTCTGGGTTGAAATACAATTCCCAACTTAGCAATTTCATAATTTAGTGGTTTCTGCTATATCAGAGCTATTTGAAATCTATCCCTAAAAGGGTATATAATATTCAAGGTGCACATAGGGTCATTCAGAATAACTTCACACACACGCTACTGTGCATTTCCAAGTCTAATTCTGTCAGTAAATCTATACCGGTCACCCAGGGCCTAAATACTAGGCCTCAAATTTATATTCAGCTGAATTTGAATACAATACATTGGGTCAAATAATATTTTTGTTGTTGTGGTGAACGATAACAATGAGGAAAACATCTAGTAAGGGACGCGGACGTAGACATGGTCGTGGTGGTGTTAGTGGACCCTCTGGTGCTGGGAGAGGACGTGGCCGTTCTGCCACATCCACACGTCCTAGTGTACCAACTACCTCAGGTCCCAGTAGCCGCCAGAATTTACAGCGATATATGGTGGGGCCCAATGCCGTTCTAAGGATGGTAAGGCCTGAGCAGGTACAGGCATTAGTCAATTGGGTGGCCGACAGTGGATCCAGCACGATCACATTATCTCCCACCCAGTCTTCTGCAGAAAGCGCACAGATGGCGCCTGAAAACCAACCCCATCAGTCTGTCACATCACCCCCATGCATACCAGGGAAACTGTCTCAGCCTCAAGTTATGCAGCAGTCTCTTATGCTGTTTGAAGACTCCGCTGGCAGGGTTTCACAAGGGCATCCACCTAGCCCTTCCCCAGCGGTGAAAGACATAGAATGCACTGACGCACAACCACTTATGTTTCCTGATGATGAGGACATGGGAATACCACCTCAGCATGTCTCTGATGATGACGAAACACAGGTGCCAACTGCTGCGTCTTTCTGCAGTGTGCAGACTGAACAGGAGGTCAGGGATCAAGACTGGGTGGAAGACGATGCAGGGGACGATGAGGTCCTAGACCCCACATGGAATGAAGGTCGTGCCACTGACTTTCACAGTTCGGAGGAAGAGGCAGTGGTGAGACCGAGCCAACAGTGTAGCAAAAGAGGGAGCAGTGGGCAAAAGCAGAACACCCGCCGCCAAGAGACTCCGCCTGCTACTGACCGCCGCCATCTGGGACCGAGCACCCCAAAGGCAGCTTCAAGGAGTTCCCTGGCATGGCACTTCTTCAAACAATGTGCTGACGACAAGACCTGAGTGGTTTGCACGCTGTGCCATCAGAGCCTGACGCGAGGCATTAACGTTCTGAACCTGAGCACAACCTGCATGACCAGGCACCTGCATGCAAAGCATGAACTGCAGTGGAGTAAACACCTTAAAATCAAGGAAGTCACTCAGGCTCCCTCTGCTACCTGCTACCTCTTCTCCCTGCTACCTCTTCTGCTGCTGCCGCCTCGGCCTCTTCTGCTGCTGCCGCCTCGGCCTCTTCCTCCGCCTCTGGAGGAACGTTGGCACCTGCCGCCCAGCAAACAGGGGATGTACCACCAACACCACCACCACCTCCGTCACCAAGCATCTCAACCATGTCACCCGCTCACCGCCTCATATGCGACGTGCCCACCAGGTGGAACTCCACCTTGCACATGCTGGACAGACTGTGCGAGCAGCAGCAGGCCATAGTGGAGTTTCAGCTGCAGCACGCACGGGTCAGTCGCACTACAGAACAGCACCACTTCACCAACAATGACTGGGCCTCCATGCGAGACCTGTGTGCCCTGTTGCGCTGTTTCGAGTACTCCACCAACATGGCCAGTGGCGATGACGCCGTTATCAGCGTTACAATACCACTTCTATGTCTCCTTGAGAAAACACTTAGGGCGATGATGGAAGAGGAGGTGGCCCAGGAGGAGGAGGAGGAGGAAGAGGGGTCATTTTTAGCACTTTCAGGCCAGTCTCTTCGAAGTGACTCAGAGGGAGTTTTTTGGCAACAGCAGAGGCCAGGTACAAATGTGGCCAGCCAGGGCCCACTACTGGAGGACGAGGAGGACGAGGATGAGGAGGATGAGGATGAAGCATGGTCACAGCGGGGTGGCACCCAACGCAGCTCGGGTCCATCACTGGTGCGTGGCTGGGGGGAAAGGCAGGACGATGACGATACGCCTCCCACAGAGGACAGCTTGTCCTTACCCCTGGGCAGCCTGGCACACATGAGCGACTACATGCTGCAGTGCCTGCGCAACGACAGCAGAGTTGCCCACATTTTAATGTGTGCGGACTACTGGGTTGCCACCCTGCTGGATCCACGCTACAAAGACAATGTGCCCACCTTACTTCCTGCACTGGAGCGTGATAGGAAGATGCGCGAGTACAAGCGCACGTTGGTAGACGCGCTACTGAGAGAATTCCCAAATGTCACAGGGGAACAAGTGGAAGCCCAAGGCCAAGGCAGAGGAGGAGCAAGAGGTCGCCAAGGCAGCTGTGTCACGGCCAGCTCCTCTGAGGGCAGGGTTAGCATGGCAGAGATGTGGAAAAGTTTTGTCAACACGCCACAGCTAACTGCACCACCACCTGATACGCAACGTGTTAGCAGGAGGCAACATTTCACTAACATGGTGGAACAGTACATGTGCACACCCCTCCACGTACTGACTGATGGTTCGGCCCCATTCAACTTCTGGGTCTCTAAATTGTCCACGTGGCCAGAGCTAGCCTTTTATGCCTTGGAGGTGCTGGCCTGCCCGGCGGCCAGCGTTTTGTCTGAACGTGTATTCAGCACGGCAGGGGGTGTCATTACAGACAAACGCAGCCGCCTGTCTACAGCCAATGTGGACAAGCTGACGTTCATAAAAATGAACCAGGCATGGATCCCACAGGACCTGTCCGTCCCTTGTCCAGATTAGACATTAACTACCTCCCCTTAACCATATATTATTGTACTCCAGGGCACTTCCTCATTCAATCCTATTTTTATTTTCATTTTACCATTATATTGCGAGGCTACCCAAATTTGAATGAACCTCTCCTCTGTCTGGGTGCCGGGGCCTAAATATATGCCAATGGACTGTTCCAATGTTGGGTGACGTGAAGCCTGATTCTCTGCTATGACATGCAGACTAATTCTCTGCTGACATGAAGCCAGATTCTCTGTTACGGGACCTCTCTCCTCTGCCTGGGTGCTGGGCCTAAATATATGCCAATGGACTGTTGCACTGGTGGCTGACGTGAAGCCTGATTGTCTGTTACGGGACCTCTCTCCTCTGCCTGGGTGCTGGGCCTAAATATCTGACAATGGACTGTTGCATTGGTGGCTGACGTGAAGCCTGATTCTCTGCTATGATATGAAGACTGATTCTCTGCTGACATGAAGCCAGATTGTCTGTTACGGGACCTCTCTCCTCTGCCTGGGTGCTTGGCCTAAATTTATGAAAATGGACTGTTGCAGTGGTGGATGACGTGAAGCCTGATTCTCTGCTATGACATGCAGACTGATTCTCTGCTGACATGAAGCCAGATTCTCTGTTACGGGACCTCTCTCCTCTGCCTGGGTGCTAGGCCTAAATATATGCCAATGGACTGTTGCACTGGTGGCTGACGTGAAGCCTGATTGTCTGTTACGGGACCTCTCTCCTCTGCCTGGGTGCTGGGCCTAAATATCTGACAATGGACTGTTGCATTGGTGGCTGACGTGAAGCCTGATTCTCTGCTATGATATGAAGACTGATTCTCTGCTGACATGAAGCCAGATTGTCTGTTACGGGACCTCTCTCCTCTGTCTGCGTGCTTGGCATAAATTTATGAAAATGGGCTGTTGCAGTGGTGGCTGACGTGAAGCCTGATTCTCTGCTATGACATGCAGACTGATTCTCTGCTGACATGAAGCCAGATTCTCTGTTACGGGACCTCTCTCCTCTGCCTGGGTGCTGGGCCTAAATTTATGAAAATGGACTGTTACAGTGGTGGGTGACGTGAAGCCTGATTCTCTGCTATGACATGAAGACTGATTCTCTGCTGACATGAAGCCAGATTGTCTGTTACGGGACCTCTCTCCTCTGCCTGGGTGCTGGGCCTAAATTTATGAAAATGGACTCTTACAGTGGTGGGTGACGTGAAGCCTGATTCTCTGCTATGATATGAAGACTGATTCTCTGCTGACATGAAGCCAGATTGTCTGTTACGGGACCTCTTTCCTCTGCCTGGGTGCTTCGCCTAAATTTATGAAAATGGACTGTTGCAGTGGTGGCTGACGTGAAGCCTGATTCTCTGCTATGACATGCAGACTGATTCTCTGCTGACATGAAGCCAGATTCTCTGTTACGGGACCTCTCTCCTCTGCCTGGGTGCTGGGCCTAAATATATGCCACTGGACTGTTGCACTGGTGGCTGACGTGAAGCCTGATTGTCTGTTATGGGACCTCTCTCCTCTGCCTGGGTGCTGGGCCTAAATATCTGACAATGGACTGTTACATTGGTGGCTGACGTGAAGCCTGATTCTCTGCTATGATATGAAGACTGATTCTCTGCTGAAATGAAGCCAGATTGTCTGTTACGGGACCTCTCTCCTCTGCCTGGATGCTTGGCCTAAATTTATGAAAATGGACTGTTGCAGTGGTGGCTGACGTGAAGCCTGATTCTCTGCTATGACATGCAGACTGATTCTCTGCTGACATGAAGCCAGATTCTCTGTTACGGGACCTCTCTCCTCTGCCTGGGTGCTGGGCCTAAATTTATGAAAATGGACTGTTACAGTGGTGGGTGACGTGAAGCCTGATTCTCTGCTATGACATGAAGACTGATTCTCTGCTGACATGAAGCCAGATTGTCTGTTACGGGACCTCTCTCCTCTGCCTGGGTGCTGGGCCTAAATTTATGACAATGGACTGTTGCAGTGGTGGCTGACGTGAAGCCTGATTCTCTGCTATGACATGCAGACTGATTCTCTGCTGACATGAAGACAGATTCTCTGTTACGGGACCTCTCTCCTCTGCCTGGGTGCCGGGGCCTAAATATCTGACAATGGACTGTTCCAGTGGTGGGTGACGTGAAGCCAGATTCTCTGCTATGGGACCTCTCTCCAATTGATTTTGGTTAATTTTTATTTATTTAATTTTTATTTTAATTCATTTCCCTATCCACATTTGTTTGCAGGGGATTTACCTACATGTTGCTGCCTTTTGCAGCCCTCTAGCCCTTTCATCGGCTGTTTTACAGCCTTTTTAGTACCGAAAAGTTCGGGTCCCCATTGACTTCAATGGGGTTCGGGTTCGGGACGAAGTTCGGATCGGGTTCGGATCCCGAACCCGAACATTTCCGGGAAGTTCGGCCGAACTTCTCGAACCCGAACATCCAGGTGTTCGCTCAACTCTAACCCTGGCAAAAAGAAGGGAATTTATTCAATATGCAAAAATCCTCAGACAAAACAATATACCCTATAAATGGGGATAACCTGTCAAGCTAATCATTCGCTACCATAACTCTACTCACAAAATGAATTCTCTATCTGAAACTGCTGATGCAAGCCGCAAGTTGAACATATTTCTACCACAAGAGGGAGACAAACCAAAAGAAAAGGCCCCTTCAGAATCACCTCCAAGAAAGAAACCAACATTACTCTCTCAAGAATGGACAAGAGTAGGATCTTCACCACCATGAATTCACAGAGGATGAATTCGCTGGAACTTGAAATCATCTGAACCTAAGTATCCACAATAGAACACCACCTGTGAACTTAAGTCCGCCTCTCCCTAATCCATTTGATATATTCACCTCCTATAAGTAATATCCTACAAACTCATGTATAGACTTTGGGTCCCTGTTGGACAATGGACCATTGTTAGCTGTTTTTTTGTTTTCTCTTCTGTTTTTTTTTTTAGGTTCTTCCTACTCATCCTCCTTCAAGACATCAAGAATCTTAAAATATATCTATGGAAAAGGATGTTATTTGCTAAACTCAAGAAACCAAATCCTCTCCAAGGGTCAATTTGCAAACTTCAAAGGTCCTGTTACAATGCTTTATGTAACCTGTTTCTTTATTTCTCTAAAATGGGGATTAAAATTATGTCTTTAAACTTAAAGGGCTTAAACAACCCTTTCAAAAGATCAACCCTTTGGACAGAAATAAAGAAACAGAAATGTGGCATCTTTTGCATCCAGGAATCACACCTGAATGTGTCTGATTCTCACAGAATCCATCATCCATCCTTTCCCCACTTATACTTTGCTCATGCTACATAAAAAAAAAAAGGGGGCGATCATAGGGTTTAAAAATACAATTTCTTTTCAATCTCACAATACAATAATAGATGATGATGGTAGATATATTATAATCATATGCTCTATTAATAACATCTTGTACACTATAGTCAACCTATATGCCCCAAATACTCATCAACTAAGATTTATTAAGAAAATCTTTAAACAAGCCCAAGAAATCAAACAAGGTTCACTGTTAATCTGCGGGGACTTCAACATCACCCCTGATTTTCAATTGATAGATCTAATCCCCTCTCACACCCTATAAATTGTTTATTTCTACAAGATCTACTATCTACTGAAAACCTATACTACACTTGGCGTTCACTTCATGCTAATGAGAGGGAGTACACCTTTTATTCCCATCCTCACAATACCTTTTCTCGCATAGATCTGTTTATCACAGACAAGTGGCTTCTCCAAAAAGTCATTGCATCCGACATTATGAATATTACTTGGTCAGATCATGCCCCTATAACCCTTATAATCCGAGAACAATTTAGCAACACAGTTTACTCTCCATGGAGACTCAATAACTTATTACTCCAAATAGCTTCTATACAATCAAATATCACTAAAAATTTAAATGAGAACTTCCATTTCAACGACAATAACTCAGTCTCAGAGTCCTCCCTTTGGAACGCCCATAAAGCATTTATTAGAGGACATCTCCTAAAACACGCAGCTACCCAAAAGAAAATCAGGCAGTAGACCATAAACTCTGTAGGGATTCGCTCTGGTAGGCAGGGTAAGCGGACGCAGTACAGAGGCAAGAACCCGGTAGAAGAGCAAAAGTCAATGTTTATTCATACAACAAGGGAAAAAAATAACACAAACACTTGGCAGAGTCCTGGTGTTAATTCACACCACAGAAATTCCTCATGTTAATTCACACGGCCAAAGTCCACAGAACTCAAAACAAACACGTCACCTGAATATCCACAGCAGGCTTTAGGGTGCCTGGCTTCCAGCTGGTGGCTCTCATGCAGCTCCCAGAGACACAGAGCCTTCACAGCTCCACTTTTACTTGGAGGAACATACCACACCCAGCTGAGCTGCTAGCTGGGTTTTTAAACCCCAGCCCAAAACCTGGCCTGGACGTGGGGAACAGCCACCCACCCTGCTCTTTGGCTGCTCCTAATAAGAACTGGCCCGGATCGGCTTTTCAGCCACACTAAGAATAAACAGTGTCAGCAAGCACTAGCTGCGGCTGACACATAAAATAACCAGTTCTTATCTCACCGAGGCCAGGAACCTCGGTGACATGACCCTTCCGTCAATGACGGACCCTTGCACCTTCCTACAACTCCTTACTCTTATCTATTCAAGACCTGGAAAAACAACACAAAGAATCCCTCGATCCCTCGATAGGTAACAAACTAAAAAAAGCAAGACATCAACTATATCTCCATTTACACAATAAGTATGAACTACACTTATGAAAATTGAGAGCAGATCACTACTGGCAAGGCAACAAAGCTTCTAAAATGATGGCTAACAGGATTAAAAAAAAAGAAGCCAAAATTGAAATCCCTTTCTTATACAACAACAAGGAAAAAATCCTCAACCCTAAATTAATCTCCGAAGAATTTGCTAAATAATACACTAACCTTTACAACTTAGGCAACTCCAAAGACACCTTCCAACCAAATTCTTCCCTCATTAACAATTTCCTAGATGGGATCTTCCTCCCATCACTCCTCAACAGTGCCAAAAAATAAACGTAACAACGTAACAATAACGATTTCTGAAGTCCAAAAAACCATTTATATGCTCAAGATCCCAGGCCCAGATGGTCTGACCAATGAATATTATAAAACATTTTCTACCCTCCTAACTCCCTATCTTGTCAGAACTTTCAACCTATTTGCAATCCAAGGTGAAATTCTGCAAGATATGCTTAGAGCCCTGGTTATAACTCTTCCTAAGCCTGGCAAGGCCACAGATTCTCCAGCCAATTTTAGGCCAATATCGCTACTTAATTCTGACCTTAAAATCCATGTCAAGATTTTGGCTGATTGAATAGTTAATATTCTCCCATCGTTAATAAATACAGACCAAATAGGGTTTTTCCAGAGCAGGCAATCTTCTGATGGCACTAGACGTTTTATTGGTCTAATAGATGTGGCTCACAACAGCCGGACGCCTTCTCTGCTTCTCTCCTTGGATGCGGAGAAGGCGTTAGACAGAATCCATTGGGGATATGTTAGGGAAACATTGAAGAGATTTGGATTCTCCATTTTTTTCCTATCAGCAGTAATGGCTCTTTACTCAGAGCCAAGTGCATCAGTATACTCATTTATCCAACCCATTTAAAATAAAAAATGAAACCAGGCAGGGTTGCCCTTTATCACCTTTAATCTTTGCATTATCTATGGAACCATTTGCCGAACATATTAGATCCTCACCCCATATCAAAGGAATTTCTGTAGGTTCTTGTGACCATCGAATTGGCCTGTTTGCCGACGATGTTCTTATTATTACCTCTAATCCCGTGTCTTCCCTACCAGCTATTAACGATATTATAAGTAGCTTCAGCAAAGCTTCATACTATAATGTTAATATCAATAAATCCCAAATACTTAACCTAGGGCTATCCCCCTCCACGCAAAAAAAAATAAAAAATCTAATTCTCATGGTTTTTCTTGGGTGAAAGATACTCTTCCATACCTAGGAATTAAATTGGTCTACTCTTCCAACAAACTATTCAATGCTAATTATATTCCCCTTTTAGAAGATATCAAAACCTGCTTATCCAATCTCAAACTCCACTCCCTCTCATGGCTAGGTAAAATGGCCGCTAAAAAATTATTGTTCTTCCTAAGATTCTCTACATACTGCATAATGTCCCCTTACCTTTACCTAGCACATACCTACAAAAACTATAATCAATCGTCATATATGGGGCAAAACCAAACCTAGAGTTAAAGCCTCTATTATATATAAAACCCTGGCAAAAGGAGGACTTAATTTCCCATCTCTGACTCATTATTACAAAGCCATAATCTTAGACTAGATTGTAAGCTCTTGCAAACAGGGCCCTGTCTCCTAGTGTCTCAGTTGCGTATTAGCCAGTTAGTTTTGTTTCGTACATGAACCCTATGAATTTGTAAAGCGCTGCGGAATATGTTGGCGCTATATAAATAACTTTTTTTATTATTATTAAACAAATTCTAGATGGTGGAATATGAGTGCTGCTATGATATGCAAGGAAAGTGGAACTAGGGAAGAGATTTATATTGGATTTATAAATGTAATAATGATTGGGGATATAAAGGGACCTGAGGAAACAGAGACAGCATTACTAATGAATAGGATATGAGTAGTGTTGGTCGAGCACCAAAGTGCTCGGGTGCTCTAGTAGAACACCTCGGGATGCTCGGGTGCTCTACAGAGCAGAGCCTTAAACCCCTGCCTATGGACTACAATACACCCTTTATTACACATAAAGGAGGGCATCCTACACATCCTTAAAAAATTATGATTGATGGCCTGCTGGTGACCCTCAACAATTTTTAAAGCAAGGGCCTGCAGATATGACCATCTAAAACATTAGGGGCGAGTGCCTGCTGCTGATATGACCATCTAAAACATTAGGGGCGAGGGCGTGCTACTGATCTGAACATCTAAAACATTAGGGGTGAGGGTCTGCTGCTGAGCTGACCATCTAAAACATTAGTGGTGAGGGTCTGCTGCTGGGCTGACTCTCTAAAACATTAGCGGTGGGTGCCTGCTGCTGATCTGACCATCTAAAACATTAGGGGCGAGGGCCTGCTGGTGACCCTCAAAAACATTATGAACAAGGGCCTGCTGGTGACCCTCTAAAACATTATGGGTGAGGGCCTGCTGGTAACCCTCTAAAACATTATGGGTTAGGGCCTGCTGGTGACCCTGTAAAACATTATGGGTGAGGGCCTGCTGGTGATCCTCATAAACATTATGGATGAGGGCCTGATGGTGACCCTCTAAAACATTATGGGTTAGGGCTGCTGGTGACCCTCTAAAACATTATGGGTGAGGGCCTGCTGGTGACCCTCAAAAACATTATGGGGGCAAGGACCTGCTGGTGACCCTCTAAAACATTATGGGTTAGGGCCTGCTGTGACCCTCAAAAACATTATGGTTGAGGGCCTGCTGGTGACCCTCAAAAACATTATGGGCGAGGGCCTGCTGCTGAGCTGACCCTCTAAAACATTAGGAGCGATGGTAGCCTAATAAGCATGTTGATATGATGGAGGAGAAGGACAAGAAAAGGAAGATTAAACCATATACCCTTTTTAGTGGTGGAATGGGTGCATGGGAATACAGTGTATTCAATACACCATAAAATCCACATTTAGAGTGCCTTTATGTTCAGCCGCTTTCGTCTGGTGAAGTAGAGAAGTCAGGGGCAATCCAGGCCTTCATTTTCATAAGAGTCAACCGGTCAGCATTTTCATTTGACAGGTGGATGCGCTTATCAGTTATTATGCCCCCAGTAGCACTAAATACATGCTCTGACAAAACGCTGGCAGCAGGGCAGGCAAGCACCTCCGAGGTGTAAAGCGCCAGTTCGTGCCACGTGTCCAGCTTGGACACCCAATAGTTATAATGCACAGAGGGATCACTGAGGACGCTGACACGGTCTGCTATGTACTCCTTCACCATCTTCCAAAATGTTTCCCTCCTTGTGACAATAGGCCGCGCATCAGGTTGAGGGTGCAGGTGGGGTGTCATAAAATTGTCCCAGGCCTTGGAGAGTGTTGCCCTGCCTCTGTTGGAACTGCTGTGTGTTCCCCTCATATCCCCTCCTCGGTTGGCCAAGGAACTACGTACTGTGCAGCCAGCGTTTTCAGCTGGAAATTTTTGAAGCAATTTTTCCACAAGGACTTTCTGGTATTGCACCATTTTGGTCGTCCTCTCCACCACAAGAATGAGGGATGAGAAGTTCTCTTTGTAGCGGAGGTCGAGAAGGGTGAACAACCAGTAATCGATGTTGGCCAAACGTGGGTCACGGGAAAGTCAGCCGAACATAAAGTCAGCTATGTGTGCCAGAGTCCCAACAGACAAGACTTTGCTGTCTTCATCAGGAGGATGACTCTCAATCTCCTCATCCTCTTCCTCCTCTTCTACCCATCCACGCTGAACAGATGAAATAAAACTTCCATCGGTACTACCCTCTGTAGTGGAGGCAACCGTCTCCTGCTCCTCCTCATCATCATCATCCAATTTGCACTGAGAAGACGAACTGAGGGTGGTCTGGCTATCACCCTGTGTACTGTATTCCCCCATTTCCACCTCTTCCACATGCAAAGTGTTCACCTTAATTGTGAGCAGTGAGTGTTTGAGTAGACACAGAAGTGGGATGGTTATCACCGCTAACCATCTGTGTTGATTCTTCAAAGTTGTGTAAAACCTCATAGAGGTCAGCCATCAATGCCCACTCTTCACTTGTAAAGAGCGGAAGCTGACTGGAAAGGCGACAACCATGTTGCAGATGGTATTCCACTATTGCCCTCTGCTTCTCACAAAGCCTGGCCAACATGTGGAACTTGGAGTTCCAGCGTGTGTAACGTCGCACAACAGTCGGTGAGCTGGCAATTGCAAGCACTGCTGCAGTGTTGCCAGACCAGGGGAAGCTGTTGTCACCTAAGCAGATCAGTTTAAGCGCGGCCTGTTGCTGCTTCCCCACTGCAGTGCTACACTGCTTCCAGCTACTGACTGATGTCTGACTGGTGCTGCAAGATGATAATTCATAGGTGGAAGTGGAGGAGGAGAAGGGGGGTTGCAGCCACTAACATAGGTGGTGGCGGAAACCCTGATGGGAGTAGGGCCCGCAATCCTTGGGGTCGGTAGTACCTGTGCCATCCCAGGGTGCGACTGGCTCCCGGCCTCCACATCGTTCACCTAGTATGCCGTCAGGGAAATGTAGCGTCCCTGGCCGAAAGCACTTATCCATGTGTCAGTGGTTAAGTGGACCTTCCCAGTAACTGTGTTGGTCAGGACACGGGTGATGTTACGGGACACATGCTGTTGTAAGGCTGGGACTGCACACCGTGAAAAATATTGGCGGCTGGGGACAGAGTAATCACCACCATCAGGCTGCGGAAAGCCTCAGTGTCCACAAGCCTAAATGGCAATTTGGAAAGGTGCGAATTTAGTGCTATGGCCTGTGGGTGGGTGGCTGGGTATTTGCGCTTTTGTTCAATGGCCTGGGGTGTAGTCATCTGTACGCTGCGCTGGGACATAGAAGTGGATGTGCTAGCTGATGGTGCTTGCGAAGGTCCAGGTGCATAGTGGGACTCTTCCGGGCCTGCGTCTTGGACAAGGGATTGGCCAGCACATAACACAGGTAAAGAGGAGGAAGTGGTGTAACCCACAGACACTGATTGTGGACCCAGGCGTTCGGCCTACCTATTAGGGTGCTTTGATGCCATGTGGCGGATCATGCTGGTGGTTGTGAGGTTGCTAGTGTTCACGCCCCTGCTCATTTTGGTACGGCACAGGTTGCAAATGACAATTCTTTTATCGTCTGCACTTTCCTAAAAAAAAGCCTGTTTGGTGTGGCCCGCCTTCTCCCTTTTGCCACCCCACTGCCTCTTCCAGCCTGTTGCGGTGCTGCGGATCCCTCCCCCTCTGTACTGCTGTCCTCGCTCGGCTTGCCACCTTCCCAGGTTGGGTCAGTGACTTCTTCGTCCACCACCTCCTCTTCCACTCTGGTTCTCCTCCTGACTTGTTGACCTAACAACAACCTCAGTCATTGACAACTGTCTCATCCTCATCATGAACCTCTTGAGACACTGGCTACAGCATCACAGTGAGTGCCAGTACCTCCACGCACGTTTATTGGCTGCATAGCAGCAAACAAACATGCAGGGAGGAGACTTGAGCATCGTGCTCAAGCACACGCGGTGTTCGGCCAAGTAAAATTAGTGTTTGGCAGAGCATACTCGCCCAACACTAGATATGAGTAACTGATATGCAGACAAATGGAGTTGAAATAAAAGGTCTGGAAAAAGTTAAGAGACCACTGCAAAGTTATCAGTTTCTCTAGTTTTACAATTTATGGGTTTTTGACTAAAATGAGCAGTTTTGTTTTTTCTATAAACATCTGACAACATTTTCCCAAAATTTCAGTTAAAAATATGGTATTTTAGAGCATTTTTTCTTTGGGAAAATGGCAACTGGTCAAAATAAGAAAATAGTTACAGTAATATCAGACCTCAAATAATGCTTAGAATGCAAGTTCATATTCATTTTTAAACAACACAGTACTAACGTGGAGTCCAGAAATCAATATTTTATGGAATAACAGCTTTCATACTTTTTGGCATGCTTTCCACCAGTCTTTCGCATCACTGTTTGGTAACTTTATGCCACTTCTGGAGCAGAAATTCAAGCAGCTAGGCTTTGATGACTTGTGACCATCCATCTTTCTCTTGAACACATTCCAGAAGATTTCAATGGGGTTTAGGTCTGAAGAATGAGCTGGCCATGACAGGGTCTTGATCTAGTGGTCCTTCAAGTACACCTTGATTGACCTGGCTGTGTGACATAGGGCATTTTCCTGCTGAAAAAAGAACAATTGTCAGAGTTGGGGAACTTTGTCAGAACTGAAGAAAGCACTTTTTCTTCCAGGCTAACTTTGTACATGGATTGATTTATGTGTCCTTCACACAGAGAAAGCTGCCTGATTCCACCCTTAATGAAACACTCTCTCTTCATCACCGATCCTGCACAAACCTTCTCAGTGGGTGCGAGACACTATGACTTGTAAGCCTCTTCTGGTCTCCTTCTAACCATTACATGACCTGGTTTTGGGCAAAGCTGAAAATTGGACTTATCAGAGAAGATGACCTTACTCCAGTCCTCTCTGGTCCAGTCCCAATCTCATTGATGAAGGGCTATTTTCTAGCTTTGCACAACTTCAGCCCTGCCTCCAGAGGCCTGTTTCAAACCATCCTTGCCATCCATTTCACCCCAGCACCCGCTTGCCATTTTAGTAGGTCACTAGATGTCATTCCATGGTTCTTAAGTGAGATTTAAATGAGGTGGCAGTTATCACGGTCCTTCCAGTCTGTAGTTTTGTTGTCCCCAATGTTTACTGCTTGACCTTGTTCTTATGATCCACTGTCTTTGACATTTTAAGGATGAAAGCAATCTGACTCCTTACTCTGAACTTTTCAACTCTTTTGGCATGGTCTGTAGTTATTCTTTGATTACACTTACTTTTTGGATGCTACTAGGACTGCTTTTTTCCATCCAGCTGGTTCTATAGTATAGTATGACCAAAGGAGTGTTTTTTATACTGTTGCTCAATAAATAAGATTTGGTTTAGGTGATAACCTAAGTACAGTAGAACCTCAATAAGTAGAATGTGTGTCTGTGATGGAATTCAATGAACATTTGAGTTAAATGGCTGCTATACATATGGAGGTGCTAATTTAAGAAAAAATTGGAGTGGTCTCTTAATTTTTTCCAGAGCTGTATATAAAAAGTGTATTCAGAAAGCCATATATATTACTGGATGATAGCTGATGAGTTCGATTTTTATGGATCCTAGATTTTATATAATGGTCGCTGCCATTTCTTTCAGCCCTTTAGGAACACTAGTTTGTAATTGGAACATCCAGAATGCTTCCCTTCGTTTTAGAGCATTAAATCAGTTGAAGGATGTAAGTGGCATGTAATCAATGGGAGTTAAATAATGGAGTGTTTCTCCTTCTCTGATGTCTGTAAACAGTATATGGATACACTGTTATTTTGACATTGCTTCTGTATATTATGGGGCACATTTATTAAGATCGGTGTTTTAGACGCTGGTCTTAATAAACCCCTAAGCTGGCGGTGGTTCTGGCGCCTCTTCATAACTTTGGCGGATCCTCTGCCAGTTCTAAATGTAAGGCAGCTTCTGAGCTGTCTTACATTTAGACCTTTTTCTACGCCTGAAGCAGGTGTAGAAATTGGTAAATGAGATGGGCCTCATGGCCGGTCCCCTTCCCCACCCCAGCCATGCCCACAATTTTAGACGTGCCGCGAGCGGGGAGAAGTCACGGATTGCGGCGCAATTAACCACAATCTGCACCTGAATTACGCCTAGTATATGTTTATTTCAGCTTAATAAATGACCCCCTATGTCTGTGATGTTTCAATCTACAGTGAAGTGCCTCCTATATACTGAAGCTGATATCTGCACTGTATGAGAAGGATGACATATTTGGACTAGCAGGTGAAATGATGTTTTATACAGAACATTTTATTGTTAGTATTGATTTTAAACTCACTTTCCCATGGGTAATGGTTTTATAACAGAGGCACTGTGATGTATTACATTTGTAGCTTTGTGGGTTTTTTGCCATCGGTATTTTCCTTGTGTGAACGTTACTCTTGGTGCCTTTGGAAGAATATTCTGGAGATATGGATCCTGTTATAAGATATGCCAGTGTTTTCTTAGTGTTCATTTAACTTGAATGTGCAAATTGTTGTATTCTGTCTGGATTTTTGCTTGTTGCTGGGCTATAAACAATCTTCTTGTGTAAGGCATTCTTTGTCTGGCCTTTAGGATATCATTTTTCTTTAAATTATTTCAAGGACATAGACCTATTTTCGGGAAAGTGTCATTATCTGAACAATACTGCACCAAGCACCTCTATTTGTGCCCACCTGAAGCCCCATCACTGCACTTCTCCAGTCCAAATTGACTGGCCAATTGAAGTGATCACCATGTTGGGGGTCAGCAGCCATCTTAGCTCGGTCATTGCATCTTTAGACATGGTGACCGTTTTCTGTTGGGCTGTTTATGTACAATGCAGGTTGGAACTCCCTACTTGCTGCGCAGTGCATGTACTGTGAGGGTCAGGAAGGGGTTAAACTGAATGTGTGCGAGTACCTCAATGAAGGGGATGGAGAAACAAGGAAAAGTGCAAATGGCATGTGGCTCTTTAAAGATACATTTCATTGTGTAGGTTACTGGTTATACAAAATTTTTAATTACATGCAATCACAAAAGTATTGTGGTTTTTGAAAAATGTAAATATTTTTTGTGAACCTATTTTGTGTTAATTGTTGTACATATTTGAGCACTGTTAAACTCTGACTTTGAGCCACAGTACATTTCTTCCATGATCCTTTGTTTATTATGAACCTAATTATATTTTTTAGATGAAATTGAATTTAATGATTGGAAATGCCATAGATTAAGTACAAACACTGAAGTTAGTTAGAGGCTGTGCCTGACCTGTAAAGGGAAGATTACTTCTTGCTTCCCGGCACTGGCTCCCCGCACCTTCTTCTCCTGACCTGCGATGCTCCGCTGGACTCCCTCATCTCTTTTGATGTGTCTGCAGCCAATCACTGATTGCGTCACCGCTGTATCTGTGCTGCAGCGGTGTCCATAACCCCCTGAAATGAGCAGTGTATAATGTGAGGGAAAAATTAAAGGAGCTGAACATGGACATAACCCCTTCTTCCCCAGTCAGCCCCTCTGAGTTGAGAAATGGTCTGATACTCTGCCTTGCCCTGCGCTGTATAGCACAGAGCAAGGGCTTTGTCTTAAGATCCTTGGACGTACCGGGCTGTTTTACAGGCTAGGGCAGCGCTAAAGACCCCTATTAGTGCCACTAACGCCACCGGGATCACTGCTAGGTGGAAGCCTCCACCCAGCAGTGTAAAAAAGTGTTTCCAGAAATTAATGTGCAGTGGATTTCAGTGCCCAATATGGGAAAAGTGATCTCTTTAATTATTATACTGTGTTTCCCAGACAGCCCTTGCCCTGCACAATGCGGCACACGGCAAGGGCGGGGGGGGGGGCATCGGAAAATTAAATGCTCCGATGCTCAACTCAGAGGGGCTGAATGGGGGAAGAAGAGGTTTTGTCCGGGTTCAGCTCTGAACCCGAACAACCCCTTTAATCAAGCCAGCAAAGGAGTCAATATGGACAATGACAATAAACTAGTAAGTGCCTTGTATTAACTTGGTCTACATAATAACTGCCATTTGCTGATATGAGACAACCCCTTTAAGTACAGCTAGCATTTTTTTGGGGGGGGGGGGGGGCAACAGGTATATCACACCAGTTGCAATTAGTTATTCCAATAGCGTTTGTCCCTCTATCTAGCTGCAGTATCGCAGCAGAACCGCACACAACTGCTGCACAATACAAATGCACTATAATATACTTTCTATGTTAGAAAGTATATTATAAGTATATCACACCCCTCTGTGTATCACACCTATCGATATCACACCTATACCAGTCCTTTAAAGGATTTTTGTGGCTAGCGTTTATTAGCTAGCGTTTGGTGTCACTAACAGTCTGTTCCTGCTCCACACAGCAACCTCTCCCTACACTGGCAAAAAACAGAATGTAAAATGGCTGCCAGATCGGGTTTATTTATAGGGTAAGGGGTGTGTCCATGTGCCGAAACGTCTCAATTGGCTGTCCTGTCCCACCTGATAGATGTGTTATGGGTCAAAGTTTGGCGCTATGCAAAAAATATGGCGTGTGCGAATATCGCCATATGTTCGCATGTTTGGCGAATCACAAACGAGAAAAGTTTGCCGCAAAACGACCGCCGATTGCGGTTCGCAAGGCCATCTCTAATCAGCACCCTACAATTGCCTCATGTGTCGAAATAGGGGTACAGGGGGAGCCCCTGCTTCTGTCCAACCACTCAGATGCTTTAATTGCTGTTGACTACATCATTAGAGGTGGTCCTATGGCCAGGATCAGAGTTATCTTTATTCCTGGCCAGTGTAGACAGGAGGCAGTTGTGTAACATAGCTGTCACCCACTGAGTATGAAATGGGCTCAGCGTCTCAGCCTGCCCTACACAGTCTCAAGCAAACAATGATACACAGTTGTGTCAGGTCATTTAGGGGTTAAACAGCAAGAATTCCAAACTACTTGGGTAAGCGAGCGTATATTTTGTTAATATGCAGGGGCAGACTGACATAGGCCATACAGACAAGATTTTCTGGTTGGCTGATGCCTAGGGAGCCACCTGAGCACTCCTTATGGTCACCAGCCAGGTCATGATCTGATGCTCCCAGGGTTAATTAACGCTGGGAGTGTCATGTCTTGATGTACCTGACCGGTGGCTACAAGTGCCCTCCTGACTCCTGAATTCAACTGTATTGCCCTCTTGAGGCAACTAGGGTAAGAGGACAGAACGTGACAGGTGGCCACCACAGAGGGACAGCTTCTGAGGAGGCATTTGGTGCTGCTGGGGCATAATTTGGTGATGCACTGTGGTATTTGGCTTTGCTGAGACAGTATTTTGTGGCTCAGTATGTTATTGCTGACCCCATCTACTTGTATTGGCCTTGTTTTCTGTCAGTTTGGATCCATCTGTAACATGGGGCTATTTTTATTTTTTTTCCAAAGCCACTTTAAGTTTTCAGACCGCCCCTGCTTATATGTGAGTACTATGGAAATGTAAAGCATCTACTGGTGATCCCTAATAGCTTATCAATATCTTATCGTATCCACAGTTGTGGATTTCTTCCATAATCTTTAATTACAATATAGCCAGTAGTTTGTTTCATCATGTGCCATCATTTTATCCAAGACCTTACATTTCCTTCATGTCATGACGACTGATTTGCATTTGTACTGTTGAACTTCAGGAAAAAACAAAACTTACCATTACCTGTCAGGCAAATTGATCGCACAGGACAATAAAAGTATTGTGTCCCATGCCAGAGTAAATTGAATATGACTACTGCAAATGCCTTGGTGAGCAAATAAACACACGAAAGTTATTTCATTCAGCTATCTCTTAAACATAATTGGGAGAGTCCCCTGCTTGCCAATGAAATATTTATATGAAATCTTGATATGCATGACTCAACACATTTTTCTTATTATGACTCAACACATTTTAATAATTTGCTCAGCAAATCATAGAGCAGGGACTTTGTACTGAAAGAAAAGGTTCTGGTGCTGAGTAAATCGCAGAACCATTTTGGCATATGTGCACCATGATACAGAATGCACCAAAATTGACAGAAATCAATGAAGTCAAGCCGCCTTCCCCCATGTCATTTGCTGTTATATCTATGTAATGGCATTGAGTACATTTGTTATTATATTAACAGCACTTTAAATATAATACACACCTCATCTGCTGCAGAACATCTATTTGTCAGAGTTCATTGGATATCACCTTCACCATTGAAAAATCCATAGAGAGCAAATAACCACACTAAGGGTCCATTCACACGTCCGTTGTTTCTTTCCTGATCTGTTCCGTTTTTTGCTGAACAGATCTGGACCAGATCTGGACCCATTCATTTTCAATGGGTCCTGAAAAAAAATCTGACATTGTGCTGTCCGTTTTTTTTCAGGACCCATTGAAAATGAATGGGTCCAGATCTGGTCCAGATCTGTTCAGCAAAAAACTGAACAGATCAGGAAACAAACAACGGACGTGTGAATGGACCCTAAAGTGACTTCATTTAGCTCTCTCTTAAGGGGTTCTCCAGGCTTTTAATATTGATGGCCTGGTGGGCCTTTCCTTTTATACAGCTGATCGGCGAGTGTGCCGGCTGTCGGACCCCCGCCACTCTAATATTGATGACCTATCCTGGGGATAGGTCATCGATATTAAAACCCTTTTAAACATAATTGGGAGAGTCCCCCACTTACCAATGCAATATTTGTATATAATACTGTTGTGTATGTTAATAATTTGCCCAGTAAATCATAGATTACACAAAGTTTTTTACATTGTACAATATTCTAGAATGCGGTTATCTAAAAGAAGGGAACTTTGTACTGAATGAAAGTGTCCTGGTGCTGAGTAGATCGCAGAACCATTTTGGCATATTTGAACCATCATACCGCAGAGTCAAACCCCCTCCCCATCATACCTTGTACCTCACATAGCAGTACACTGCTGTATATACTATATATCTGTACACACTGCTTCTATTATACCTTGTACGGTACAAGGTATAATAGATGCAGTGTGTACAGATATGTAGTATATACAGCAGTGTACTGATATGTGAGGTACGAGTCGTACCTCAAATATCAGTACACTGCTGTATATACTACATATCTGTACACATTGCATCTATTATATCTCACACCTCACATATCAGTACACTGATCACAGGTCCTGGCTGATGCTCCTATCTAACCTAGGAACTACACTATTCTTTGTGCAGTTCCTTTACTAGATGTACAGGACCTGTGATGACATCATCAGAGGTCCTTTAGCTTTCTCCACTGATGATAGGGATAATATACTGGAGCTGGACAATAAGAAGTGTAATTAAGGGGTGGTGTCACGGCAAGTGGGGATAAGAGGAACACCAAGTAAACAAACAGCAACAGGTAACCAGACTAGGCCCCAAAGCTAGGGAGGAGGGAATGGTAACCTCCTAACAATCCCTGAGCCTCTCCCTGACTGCTGATTGTATGAGCAAGTCCTGATGGTGAACGAACTCATAAGCTGGAACCTAAGCCCTGCTGACACTGAAGCAAACCCTAACTTAGGGAGCGGGGAATAAGTCGGCCAGTACCTTCCACCATGAAGAGACCAGCATCTCCCTGAGGCCTAGAAGCAACACAGGCCCAAACGGTAGAACAGGAGGACTTAGCTTGAGATGAGCGGGAATTTGAGGATCCACAAACAACCACTATAGAACTCCAGAAGGAAAATGGCAACCGCAAAGTCATCAGTAAGAGGCAGACTTAAATAGAGCCTTTAAACAGCTAACGAGCAGAACCTGTGGAGAGGTGGGATCCAGCCCACAACAACAAACAGAAAGGAAACACAGAAAGACCTGTCAGATAGACTCATGTGCTGCAAGTCTATCCGATCTTCTCAGATCTCTCACAGGGCAGGCAGTGACAGGTGGGCCAGCAGCTGCGTGGTCTGCCTCTATTGGAGTTATGCCACTGGTAATAGCATTGTATTAACAGCACTTTTGAAAAATTAAAAATAATACACACCTAAGCTGTTTCAATTTTTTTTTTCTAGAAAAATGTTTCGCACAATGTTAGCAGGTTTTCAATAGGGCTGGCAGGCATTGTGGTAACATGTGGCAATGCCGTATCCAGAGAGAGGTCCAGCAGTCAGTTCTCGGCCAGAACAGCCTGCCAGAACTAATAGCGTTGATAGGAAAGAAGCCTTAGCATGGGTTCACGTCAAATTTTTGCCATCAACTTAAAGTATAAGTTGGAAAAAAAAAGTATACAAAAGCGTAGCACACTACACTTTTGTATCCCCACTCTGGTAAAAAATGTAAGCGTTAACCTATAGTTTTTATTTTATAATGGAACTCTATGGTTAACATATGACACTGTATAGCATCAGTATGAGGCATCCGTTAATGTATAAATTTTTTGTATACTTTAAACGGATGGCAAAAATGTGATCTGAAACCCAGCCTTATCTAATTTAAAAAAATCTTATTATTGAACTCACTAAGAGTAACAAAATGATAGACTTCTAGTTATGACACCTTTTAATGGCTACTTGAAAAAGAAGAAGTGATGTAATGTAATACAGCAAACTATAAAGACTGCTTAGTTCTCTTCATCAGGCATGGTATATACATACTGTACCTTATCTTATTGCTGTTCTTAAAGAGAAGTGGGGAGCTTCCTATTCATGGTTCTTTGATATGAAATGCTTCTAGGGTATGTTCACATGGTTTAAAATAAGAGGCAGAAAAAAATTGGGATTCAAACTCACAGTGATCTAAATTAAAGCTCAATGTTAAAGTGGTACAGAGAAACCATATAGTAGTTTCTCATGTGTTAGGTATTCATATACAGCAGTATCACTTAATATTTTTTTTTTTTGTAATTGCAAAAAAAAATTATAGCACAAAATAAATATGTAGTTACCCCAAAAAAATATATAACATGATACTTCTGATCTATATGAATACATAATACATAGGAACCTACTAATGAGGATTTTAGCCATAATATACTTATGACAATTTAACACTGAGCTCTATAGCTCAGTGGTTAAGGTTCTTTCCTTTAATGTAAATTGTTATGAGATCCAATCCCACCAGAAACATTTTAAAAATAGAGGCTAAATAAAACTTAAATACGCAGGGTATCCCCAACAGTGAAAAATTTGATTTTATTGAAAAAAAAAGGAGCAAAATATAAAATATGATAAAATGACACCCGTGCTAAGCCATGCCAATCTTTTTAACTTGTGTAAATTTGGTCGGTATTTTTTGGGAAAGGTAGCAACCCTTACAGCACCCCTGTTCAGGACCTCTTTTGCACTGCTTCGGACGGCCATGTCTGGGATCCAACCGTATGCAGGTAAGGATCACTGTGACTCGTGCAACACAACCTCTTCAGGGATATTGTGGCCACTTCTACACCACCCTGGCAATCCTACACCTGGGTACCAACACTTCACTTAAAGGGAGCTTTGTGCTTCTGTTGCTGGAAGGCATCTGGCGTCACGACAGTTTACTCTGTCAGAGGGACATATATTTGTAAGAACCTCTTAAAGGGTAAGGGATACCCCAAACGTTGAACCCGTCCGTTGCATATCTTTACTACAGGGGAAGATTTCATTGAAATGGGATGCAGTGAATGAAGCTGAAAGTGAACGTAAAAGCAGATTTTACCCGCGATTATTATTTTAATTCTGGTTTTGTATGAAAGTCTGGAATGTCAAACAAGACCAGTGGCATGTTTCTAGGTGCTACCGTTCTGGAGAAAGCAGCATCTAAAGCAGCCCTCCCCAGGCACTCAGGGCTGTGCTTCTCCTCCCAGTGCTCTCCCGTCTCATGTTTATAAGGGCTCATTCAGACGGCTGTATGATTTTTGGGGTCCGTAAAAATGAGGATATGTTTTTTTTTGTCACCACGCATCACTTGAATGGGTCCGCAATTCCAGAGATGCGGAACGGAGTCACGGAACACCGGAAGCACTACGGGGTGTTTCCGTGGTGTTTATTTCCATTGTTCCACACTGCAAATAAATATGACATGTCATATTTTTTTGCCAACTTAGAGATTTCTCTTCTATCTAGTGCGATCTGCGTCTGCGCCTCACTATAGTATGCGCAGGCGTACCAACTTAAAAGATTCCTCTTATATCCGGATTCATCTGCGTCTGCAGGAGTACGCGCAGGCGCCGGATCTTAGAAGTTTATCTACTTGCCTGAATACCTTGTGCCTACGTCTTGTGAAGGTACACGCAGGCGCACCCTCTTAAACATTTTCATTCTCTCCGACATAATCTTCGTATGCTCGTCAACTTAAAGGGAGCGGATCTTACAGCGATCTACATTTTGCAAGAATGTGTGTAGGTGCACCACCTGAGATATTTCTCTTTTCTCCTTATCTTTATACCCAAAGTTCTAAAATAGTAAATTATTGATGGAGTTTATGGTACAAATAGTTTCTATTATATCTTCATTTAGGAGCTTAGTAACTTTAATAGACATCATGTATTCACATGTCATTCTCTTTATTATCTAAGATCATTCTTCAGAATAGCACAAATGAATCATCATTTGAGGATTAAAGCCGTCTTCTGTATCAGAGATTTTTAGCTAGAGGCTATCCAAAAAAAGTACTACATAAGGCCTTATGCACACGACCGTTGTTTCATTCCGTGTCCGCTGTTCCGTTTTTCGTGATTTTCTGCAGACCCATTGACTGTCAATGTGTCCATTGAAAACTCGGCTAATGCACTGTTTGTCATCCGCGTCCGTGATCCGTGGTTCCAGTCTGTCCAAAAAATATAACCGGTCCTATTTTTTTTCACAGAAAACAGTTCGCGGACCGATTCAAGTCAATGGGTCCGTGAAAAAACGTGGAGGCACACAAGATTGTCATCCGCGTCCACGCGTCCGCTTCCGTTTTTTCCTATCATTTGCATGGTAAACTTGACGGATCACGGAACAACGGAACCCCATTTTGCGGAACGGAACACAACAACGGTAGTGTGCATGAGGCCTAAAGCATATAAAAGGGCAAAAAATATCTATAGAGATAGCCTCTTTCAGAGGAAAGAATCTGAGGATGAAAAAATAATACGGTGTATAGGTACCTACGATTCACAACATCAACGTGTATATGGTATAATTAGACGGCACTGTCAGATTTTAAGAGCGGATAAAGATCTTAGAGAAGTACTCCCTGAAAATCCATCAATTACATACAGGAGAGGAAAGAATCCGAAGGAGATAATTGTACATAGCCATTTTCAGAGGAAAAAGTGTATAAGGCCTCATGCACACGACCATTGTTGTGTCCCGTGTTCCGTTTTCCGTGATTTTCTGCTAACCCATTGACTTTCAATGGGCCCGTGGAAAATTCAGAAAATGCACCGTTTGTCATCCGCGTCCGTGATCCGTGTTTCCAGTCTGTCCAAAAAATATAACCGGTCCTATTTTTTTTCACAGAAAACGGTTCGCGGACCGATTCAAGTCAATGGGTCCGTGAAAAAACGTGGAGGCACACAAGATTGTCATCCGCGTCCACGCGTCCGCTTCCGTTTTTTCCTATCATTTGCATGGCAAACTTGACGGATCACGGAACAACGGAACCCCATTTTGCGGAACGGAACACAACAACGGTAGTGTGCATGAGGCCTAAAGCATATAAAAGGGCAAAAAATATGGATAGAGATAGCCTCTTTCAGAGGAAAGAATCTGAGGATGAAAAAATAATACGGTGTATAGGTACCTACGATTCACAACATCAACGTGTATATGGTATAATTAGACGGCACTGTCAGATTTTAAGAGCGGATAAAGATCTTAGAGAAGTACTCCCTGAAAATCCATCAATTACATACAGGAGAGGAAAGAATCCGAAGGAGATAATGGTACATAGCCATTTTCAGAGGAAAAAGTGTATAAGGCCTCATGCACACGACCATTGTTGTGTCCCGTGTTCCGTTTTCCGTGATTTTCTGCTAACCCATTGACTTTCAATGGGCCCGTGGAAAATTCAGAAAATGCACCGTTTGTCATCCGCGTCCGTGATCCGTGTTTCCAGTCCGTGAAAAAAATAGGACCTGTCCTATTTTTTTCACAGATAACGGTTTGCGGACCCATTCAAGTCAATGGGTCCGTGAAAAAATACGGATGCATACAAGATTGTCATCCGCTTCCGTGATCCGTGTCTGTTTTTTTTCCTATCATTTGCAAGGCAAACTTGATTTAGATTTTTTTTTCACTTTCCTTCATGTCTGGTGATCCTCCAAAAATCAAGGAAGACACACGGAAACAAAAATGGAAATGGATCACGGAACAACGGAACCCCGTTTTGCGGACCGTGAGAAAATACTTTCGTGTGCATGAGGCCTAAAAACGTGGTTGACAACAAAAGGATACTATCCTTGTGGAGGATGTATCTTCTGCAAATATATGTCTCCGATAAAGGAATTTATAAATCCAAGTGATGGGAAGACATATATAATAAAGGATTATATAAACTGTAGGACAGCAGGAGTTGTATATGCCATACAGTGTGATTGTCCGAAACTCTATGTTGGTAGAAGAATTTCAAAGCACTTTAGTACTTTGAATACGAATGAAGAAACACCCTTGTCAGAACACATAAGGAAGTACCATAAAGGGAGTAGTGATGGCCTGAACTATTCGCCGGTGAACAGTTCCCGGCGAACATGGCTTGTTCGCGTTCGCCGCGGCGGGTGAACATATGCGATGTTTGGTCCGCCCCCTATACATCATCATTGAGTAAACTTTGACCCTGTACCTCACAGTCAGCAGACACGTTCCAACCAATCAGCAGCAGACCCTCCCTCCCAGACCCTCCCACCTCCAGGAGAGCATCCATTTTTGATTCATTCGGAAGCTGCATTCACAGTGAGAGGAGGTACAGTGCTGCTGCTGCTGATTCAATAGGGAAAGAGTTAGCTAGGGCAGTGTTCTGTGTCCACAGACTCATCTGCTGTAAGGACAGCGTCCTGACAGCACCCCAAAAAGCCCTTTTCAGGGCTGGTACATCAGTGTTTTTTTTGTTTTGTTTTTTATATCTATATTTATATATTGCAGTTGCCTGGCTGCCCGTGTGTGAGAGGCTGCAGGCTCAGTCACAGACAGCACGTGCAGACCATTCATACAGGGTGTGACAGAAAATACCTCGCAGATAAAAAAAAAAAATTTGATTTAATATTTTTGCAAGCCTGTGTGTGTCAGGCCCACACAGACTGTATTGTGGCCACTGGCTAGTGGCTAGGCCTCCACTCATACAGTTACAGGGTGTCATTCACTCAAATACCTTGCAGATAAAAAAAATGATATTTTAAAATTTTCTGTGATATAATCACACTTGCCAGCCCGTATGTGTCAGGCCCACACAGACTGTATTGTGGCCACTGGCTAGGCCTGCACTCATACCGTTACAGGGTGTCATTCACTCAAATACCTTGCAAATAAAAAAAATTCTATTTAAAATTTTTCTGTGTTATAATCACATTTGCAAGCCTCTGTGTGTATCAGGCCCAAACAGACTGTATTGTGGCCACTGGCTAGTGGCTAGGCCTCCACTCATACCGTTACAGGGTGTCATTCACTCAAATACCTTGCAAATAAAAAAATTATATTTAACATTTTTCTGTGATATAATCACATTTGCAAGCCCATGTGTGTCAGGCCCACACAGACTGTATTGTGGCCACTGGCTAGGCCTCCACTCATACCGTTACAGAGTGTCATTCACTCAAATACCTTGCAAATCAAAAAATAATATTTAAAATTGTTCTGTGATATAATCACATTTGCAAGCCCGTGTATGTCAGGCCCACACAGACTGTATTGTGGCCACTGGCTAGTGGCTAGGCCT
This sequence comes from Bufo gargarizans, assembly GCF_014858855.1. Lineage (NCBI taxonomy): Eukaryota > Metazoa > Chordata > Amphibia > Anura > Bufonidae > Bufo > Bufo gargarizans. The sequence continues at coordinate 620,828,415 of NC_058080.1, forward strand.
CCACTCATACCGTTACAGGGTGTCATTCACTCAAATACCTTGCAGATAAAAAAATATATATTTAAAATTTTCCTGTGATATAATCACATTTACAAGCCCGTGTGTGTCAGGCCCACACAGACTGTATACTGGCTAGTGGCTAGGCCTCCACTCATACCGTTACAGGGTGTCATTCACTGAAATACCTTGCAAATAAAAAAATTATATTTAACATTTTTCTGTGATATAATCACATTTGCAAGCCCATGTGTGTCAGGCTCACACAGACTGTATTGTGGCCACTGGCTAGGCCTCCACTCATACCGTTACAAGGTGTCATTCACTCAAATACCTTGCAAATAAAAAAAATTATATTTAAAATTTTCCTGTGATATAATTACATTTGCAAGCCCGTGTGTGTCAGGCCCACACAGACTGTATTGTGGCCACTGGCTAGGCTTCCACTCATACCGTTACAGGGTGTCATTCACTCAAATACCTTGCAAATAAAAAAAGTTATATTTAAAAATTTTCTGTGTTATAATCACATTTGCAAGCCTGTGTGTGTCAGGCCCACACAGACTGTATTGTGGCCACTGGCTAGGCCTCCACTCATACCGTTACAGGGTGTCATTCACTCAAATACCTTGCAAATAAAAAAATTATATTTAAAATTTTTCTGTGATATAATCACATTTGCAAGCCCGTGTGTGTCAGGCCCACACAGACTGTATTGTGGCCACTGGCTAGTGGCTAGGCCTCCACTCATACCGTTACAGGGTGTCATTCACTCAAATACCTTGCAGATAAAAAAAATGATATTTTAAAATTTTCTGTGATATAATCACACTTGCCAGCCCGTATGTGTCAGGCCCACACAGACTGTATTGTGGCCACTGGCTAGGCCTGCACTCATACCGTTACAGGGTGTCATTCATTCAAATACCTTGCAAATAAAAAAAATTCTATTTAAAATTTTTCTGTGTTATAATCACATTTGCAAGCCTCTGTGTGTATCAGGCCCAAACAGACTGTATTGTGGCCACTGGCTAGTGGCTAGGCCTCCACTCATACCGTTACAGGGTGTCATTCACTCAAATACCTTGCAAATAAAAAAATTATATTTAACATTTTTCTGTGATATAATCACATTTGCAAGCCCATGTGTGTCAGGCCCACACAGACTGTATTGTGGCCACTGGCTAGGCCTCCACTCATACCGTTACAGAGTGTCATTCACTCAAATACCTTGCAAATCAAAAAATAATATTTAAAATTGTTCTGTGATATAATCACATTTGCAAGCCCGTGTATGTCAGGCCCACACAGACTGTATTGTGGCCACTGGCTAGTGGCTAGGCCTCCACTCATACCGTTACAGGGTGTCATTCACTCAAATACCTTGCAGATAAAAAAAAATATATTTAAAATTGTTCTGTGATATAATCACATTTACAAGCCCGTGTGTGTCAGGCCCACACAGACTGTATACTGGCTAGTGGCTAGGCCTCCACTCATACCGTTACAGGGTGTCATTCACTGAAATACCTTGCAAATAAAAAAATTATATTTAACATTTTTCTGTGATATAATCACATTTGCAAGCCCATGTGTGTCAGGCTCACACAGACTGTATTGTGGCCACTGGCTAGGCCTCCACTCATACCGTTACAAGGTGTCATTCACTCAAATACCTTGCAAATAAAAAAATTATATTTAAAATTTTCCTGTGATATAATTACATTTGCAAGCCCGTGTGTGTCAGGCCCACACAGACTGTATTGTGGCCACTGGCTAGGCTTCCACTCATACCGTTACAGGGTGTCATTCACTCAAATACCTTGCAAATAAAAAAAGTTATATTTAAAAATTTTCTGTGTTATAATCACATTTGCAAGCCTGTGTGTGTCAGGCCCACACAGACTGTATTGTGGCCACTGGCTAGGCCTCCACTCATACCGTTACAGGGTGTCATTCACTCAAATACCTTGCAAATAAAAAAATTATATTTAAAATTTTTCTGTGATATAATCACATTTGCAAGCCCGTGTGTGTCAGGCCCACACAGACTGTATTGTGGCCACTGGCTAGTGGCTAGGCCTCCACTCATACCATTACAGGGTGTCATTCACTCAAATACCTTGCAGATAAAAAAAATTATATTAAAATTTTTTCTGTGTTATAATCACATTTGCAAGCCTGTGTGTGTCAGGCCCACACAGACTGTATTGTGGCCACTGGCCACTGGCTAGGCCTCCACTCATACCGTTACAGGGTGTCATTCACTCAAATACCTTGCAAATAAAAAAATTATATTTAAAATTTTTCTGTGATATAATCACATTTGCAAGCCCGTGTGTGTCAGGCCCACACAGACTGTATTGTGACCACTGGCTAGTGGCTAGGCTTCCACTCATACCGTTACAGGGTGTCATTCACTAAAATATCTTGCAGATAAAAAAATATATATTTACAATTTTTCTGTGATATAATCACATTTGCAAGCCTGTGTGTGTCAGGCCCACACAGACTGTACTGTGCCCACTGCCCACCCCTTATAGGGTGGCACAGTACCTTGCACGCATAGTACCACTTATCTAAAAAAAAAATAAGACAGGCAGTGGCAGGCCACCCTGCAGGGGCCGTCGTGGTCGTGGAGCTGTGATTTCCACTGGCCCTGGAATAATGCCCAGTGTTCAGAGGCCACGTACCCTGAACAAAATAAAAATCTGAGAAAATAGTTGACTGGCTTACACAGGACACCCAATCTTCAACAGCTTCCGCTAAGAACCTTGACGCACCATCCTCCTCCAGCTCAGCTTTGGTCACCTCCTCTCAACCACCCGCCACTCCGCCTCTCACCTTCAGCAGTTGAATCTCATCGTACAACGCTTTGTGTCTAAGTACCCAGGCTTACAGGACGTCCTCAAGCAGGCCAGGAAGGTGTGTGGCCATTTCAGGCGTTCCTACACGGCCACGGCGCACTTTTCAGACATTAAGCGCCGAAACAACATGCCAGTGAGGCGCTTGATTTGCGACAGCCCGACAAGTTGGAATTCAACACTCCTAATGTTCGACCGCCTGCTCCAACAAGAAAAAGCCGTCAACGAGTATTTGTATGACCGGGGTGCTAGGACAGCCTCTGAAAAGCTGGGAATTTTTTTGCCTTGTTACTGGACGCTCATGTGCAATGCCTGTAGGCTCATGCGTCCTTTTGAGGAGGTGACAAACCTAGTCAGTCGCACCGAAGGCACCATCAGTGACCTCATCCCGTTTGTTTTCTTCCTGGAGCGTGCCCAGGGAAGAGTGCTGGATCAGGCTGTAGATGAGCGTGAAGAGGAAGAGGAAGAGTTGTGGTCACCATCACCACCAGAAACAGCCTTGTCATCATCGCTTGCCGGACCTGCGGCAACGCTGGAAGAGGAAAATGAGGAAGAGGAGTCAGAGGAGGAATGTGGCTTTGAGGAGGAGGAAGACCAACCACAGCAGGCATCCCAGGGTGCTCGTTGTTGTCACCTATCTGGGACCCGTGGTGTTGTACGTGGCTGGGGGGAAGAACAGACCGTCAATGACATCAGTGAGGGCGAGGAACGGGAAATGAGTAGCTCGGCATCCAATCTTGTGCAAATGGGGTCTTTCATGCTGTCATGTCTGTTGAGGGACCCTCGTATAAAAAGGATGAAGGAGAACGACCTGTACTGTGTGGCCACGCTACTAGACCCCCGGTATAAGCAGAAAGTGGCGGAAATGTTACCAAATTACCGGAAGTCAGAAAGGATGCAGCAGTTCAAAACCAAACTAAAAAATATGCTTTACACAGCTTATAAGGGGAATGTCACTTCAAGTGTCCTGCTACAGCAGCGGCTGCAACAATACCTAATTTTTCAGGCATGTGTACATGCCAAATTTTTCTGGCCTCTAGTGCTGCACTGTGGCTGCAAAAACAAAACAAAAAAAAGGCACATACATGTGTCAATTCCCCTTCGTGATCGGTACCTTGTTGTGGTGAAGGGGCTTGCGTATCACAATGAAGCGATCATCACCTCTATGAGTGTGTTGGCAATGTTGCCACACTCCAGATAAGGCCGTTGCTTCATTATGATCAGACTAAAAGCAATCGGCTGGATATTTTTTCATAGAAAAAACTTTTTTTTTTTTAAGTTGTATGGGTTTTTAATACATAAAATAAACTATTAAGAGAATTTATTATGATTTTTTTATTAGAAATAATGCAGACAATTTAAAAAATCCCCATCAATTCCAATACAAAGCAAGTACAGAGCTCAGAACAAAATTATTTCAGGATGTCGTTAATTCGACAATGATTAATCAATTCGACACACGTCCCTGGATAGGGGACGTAACAGGGATTAAACTGATAGGAATAGTACTAGTTAAGACACCACTCATATAGGGTGTCACAGCACATTGCTCCGAGCACGCGCAGTGCCCCAACTTGGAATTAAGAGGTCCGACCAAGCTGCTTTTTCCATCTCCCGATTCCTAAAATCAATTCAGTTTGGTGTATCAGAGTTTGGTCTGTCACTGTGAAGGCAGTCAAAGGTACCCGGCCTTAATTTTTTTTCACAAAAGGCAATCCCTGATATGGGACGTAACAGGGATTAAACTGATGAGAATAGTACTACAGAAAATACCACTCATATCAGGTGTGACGGTAAATTGCACGGCGCAGACGCAGTGACCGTGGCGTGGATTCAAACAAAGGGGAGGGAGCCAGCGTTTTTTTAACCATGTCCCCGTTCGAAAAAATCTATTTAATAAATGGACCCCAGATTGGGGACGTCACGTAACAGGGATTAAACTGATGAGAATAGTACTACAGAAAATACCACTCATATCGGGTGTGACATTAAATTGCACGGTGCAGACGCAGTGACCGTGGTGTGGATTCAAACAAAGAGGAGGGAGCCAGCGTTTTTTTAACCATCTCCCCGTTCGAAAAATCTATTCAATTCACCTTTCGGGGACCCTTGGTGTTGTACGTGGCTGGGTGGAGGAAGAAAACCTTGAATGACATCAACGGGACATGGCTAGCTTGGTTTCCAACCTTGTGCAAAAGTTTGCTGTTGGGCAAATGGACTGTTTGCGGTTGTTTGTGGTGCATTAAAAGGGGAGTTTGGTCTGTAAAGCGGGCGTAACCCTTACACTACCTGATCGATACAACATCATACCTGATCGTATACACACACTGGATGTTTTAAACCACGTTGTTCAAAAAAAATTGGATTGTTAGGTGATTTATGCCCTTTATGGATTAAAATCCAACTCTTCGTCAACTATGTAATTTTCCATGGGAGTTTTGCCAGTTTTGCCATGGATCCCCCTCCGGCATGCCACAGTGCAGGTGTTAGTCCCCTTGAAACAACTTTTCCATCACTACTGTGGCTAGAAAGAGTCCCTGTGGGTTTTAAAATTCGCCTGCCTATTGAAGTCAATGGCGGTTCACCCGTTCGCTAACATTTGCAGAAATTTGCGTTCGCCGTTCGTGAACAGAAAATTTTATGTTTGTGACATCTCTAAAAGGGAGTCCCACAAGATAAAAATGGCGGATACAAAAAGTTAAGGCAGGTCCCAGACAGGGAGATATTGATAGGAGGCTACAACAGGAGGAGACTAAATCGTTGTAAGATCCGCTCCCTTTAAGTTGACGAGCATACGAAGATTATCTCGGAGAGAATGAAAATGTTTAAGAGGGTGCGCCTGCGCGTACCTTCACAAGACGTAGGCGCAAGGTATTCGGGCAAGTAGATAAACTTCTAAGATCCGGCACCTGTGCGTACTCCTATAGGCGCATGAGCAGATGAATCCGGATATAAGAGGAATCTTTCAAGTTGGTACGCCTGCGCACACTATAGTAAAGCGCAGATGTAGATTGCACTAGTTAGAAGAGAAATCTCTAAGTTGGCACGCATGCGCCGACTCCTGTAAGGCGCAGACGTAGATCACTCCGGAGGAAAGAAAAATTCTAAGTTGACGCGCCTGCACAGACTACACCGAAGAGAAGAGAAACTTCTACGTTGACGAGCATGCACAGTTCATTCTGGATGCCGAGGAGGTGAGTAGGAGGAGCGATGTAACGAGACACGGTCGGAGGGAGGTAACTATAATACACTTTCGTATTAGAGTAGAGGATGGGGCCGATGGGTGGCAACACTCGGATACCTTTAACCTACCATAATGGAGAAGTATAGAATGACAGAAGGATGGTTAATAAAGGAATGACGTGATTAGCTACACAAAGACACCATGTGACACTGAACCTTTAAAGGATGGTTCCCGCCCCCAGCACACATACCTGCACGATCCCCTGAAGACGCTGGGTGTCAGGCGAAACATGTCGGGAGTCAGGAAACATATGTGTGTGTGATTTTAGTATCAGTGGATAGCAGATAGGGAACTCCTTGAGAGGAGTAAATGTATAGCTAGTATAGTAACACAGCAAGTATAGCAACACAGGCAGCTGCCAGCCGGAGTAATAAGACTGAAGCTGTAAATGACTAGCAAGTATGCTGCTGTGAAGGATCATAAACAGTAGCAATCTTCTAAGTGAAGGAGATGATCTGCAACCACTGGGGATTTTTAATTGTTGCAGTATTTGTTGTTAAAGAAGTCTCAATAAATATACCCAAATAAAAGTGAAGTCTTCTACCATCCACACACAGGTAAGGCCTTTAAAATGAAGGGCTTCTTTATCAAGTAAATAACATTAGTAGATTCACAGGTAAAGTGTCCTTGTGGTTTGTCGTATGTTGGGGAAACAATGCAACCTGTAAAAGATTGTATCTGCAAGCATAAATCCAATATTCGCACAGGCAACCTACTACTACCCTTACCTTTTTATTTCCATAAATTTCAACATTCCATCTTTCAGTTGAGATTTTAGATATTAGAACAAGTGAAGAGTCCCAGAAGTGGTGGTCATATAAAAAATCTTTTATTGATCAGAGAAGCATATTGGATTCATACAGCCCAGAGGATTGAACAGAGAGTATGAGATTATGCATTTTTTATGAATCAGGTTGTCATATTACTGGGTAATTTATGATGATTACTCTTCTTTTTCAGACAGCAAATCAAAGATGACTCACTGCAATTTGAGTGGTATCAGTATTTGTATATATTTATGTATTTGTGTTTGTATGTTTTTCAAGTATGTTTTTTAAGTATGTAGCATGGATATACTATGTCATTGTTTCAATTGATTGACACCGCCCCATTCTGGGCGTCTGACGTCACCACACGTGGTGGAGAAACTGTGATTTAAGTTTGTGAACTGCATACTAATGTGGTAAGTGAAAAACATATATTTATGTCCGTTTTTCACTGGCCGTAAAAAAAAAAAACTGCCATGTGAATAACCCCATAGACTACCATTGTTCTTAAAAGAAAAAAAAAATTACATCACATGTCCGTATTTCATGTCCGTTGTGTGCATGTAGCCTTAAGGAAAATAAGGTATATGTTGGGAAATACGTTTGACTGTACACACCGACATTGCTGAAGAACCAGCTTTTAAAGCAAGAGGAAATAATACAGTAGTTGTCGTAGGAGAAGGGAATTTCTGCAAAATCTGTTTGTGACCTCAGCACTTAGCAGGAAAAGTTGAGCAGCTCTTGCGTAGATATCTTGTGTAACATTACGGCACCTCTGTGTGGATATCAGGTTCTGAGATCAGAATGTGATGCTTAAACAAACATTATGTATAGACAGAAACTATGGGCCAGATTTATCATTACTCTGACAGCTCTTTCCAGTTTCACATAAGGCTATAGTCAGTTTTAGCTAAAAGTCAGATTTATGATTGCCCCTTTAAGACTGTGATAAATGTGGTTTGCCTATTGTCGGTTAATGCCTTTTGTAAATGGTTTTGAAAAGTCGCATTTTTTCAAAAAGTCGCACATGGCATACCTTTTAAAAGTCGCAAGTTGGTTTACATTGGTCGCATGTTAAAAAAATCGCATGACATTAAATAATCACTGTTAAAAAGTCTCAGGGGCTTCAATTTGTGTCTAAAAAGTCGCACGGGCATATATTTATGTGGTAAAAGTCGCACATATAACTTCTTTTCCTAAGGTACGTTGTAAGAGAACATGGCAAACATGGACCCATCGATGATGAATGATCTATTTGTCAAATTTGTCTGTTTGTCAAATTTCTCCAAAAGTATGCAGACAGTAACTAATGAATCAAATCCTGAAGTAACAGCATCTACAAGCCACAGTATTGTCCCTACAAACAATTCTTCCACAATACCCGATTTGGATGAATCCGAAAATAGAGAATCGTCAGACAATCAGGTGCCTGAGAAAAATGAAGAAAAGCAAAGGAAAAAAAATAATTTCACAGATGAAGAAAAAAAAAATTAGTTGAAAAGGTAAAAAATTTCGCAAAACTTTACAATTGGAAGGTGTAGGAATTGTGTATAGGAGAATATCTTAAAATTTAAATATATGTAATAATGGTTAAATGTGTGCCTTTAAAACATTCATTATGTCATGTGTTTGTGGGTCATTCCCTGGCGGATAAAGGGCACATTAATGTGGTCTGCAATACTGATCCTACTAACCTTCCTGTTTTATTTTTGAACAAGTCTAATTTCTGAGGAGTTTAATATCCATGGATGGACAATGGTTAACATGGATGGTGCCTGCTTTTGGCTGATCTGCAATTTAGGGTCCATTCACACGTCCACAACGTGTTTTGTGGATCCACGGATCCGTTCCGTATTTTGCCGCCACTAATAGAATATGCCTGTTCTTGTCCACAATTGTGGACAAGAATAGGACATGTTCTATTTCTTGCAGGAACTGAATTGGGGATACGGAAGTGCAAATGCGCAATTCTGTTTCCAGTCAGCACATTGTACTGCACCATAGAAATGAATGGGTCCGCAATTCCATTCAGCAAAATACAGAACAAAATGGCAGACGTGTGAATGGACCCTTATACGCCGTAATACAGCCACAGCTGTGCAAAGGCTGTGTGCATGTGTCCTTATTACCAATTATCCTCTCTAGTCCTAGAGCGTTTCAATCCTTTATTACTCTTCCTCCTCATTTGACAAACTGAAGATTAATAAAATAAAAAAAAAGGTTTGGATAATAATTTTTGGAAAACCTTTTTCAATACAATATTAGTAAATGATGTGTCTGATTTGCTCCTTGCTATGGCGAATATCTCTTAATATTACAATAAATATTGAGATGACAAAATATACCTATTTTTTTTAATTTGACAATTAATAGATAATTTAACTAACATCTATATTTAGATACATTTAAAAAAATGTTATGTAATTTTTACCAAAAATAATTTTTTTAAATTTCTATAGGTGGTATAAAACTATGAATCTTTATTTGGAAAAAACGCTGATTGTCTTCCATTAGCCCTAAAAAATAAAATATGGGCAAATATTGGGGTGAAAATCAACAGTTTAGGAATTGACAAGAGATCTATTTCAGATTTAAAGAAGAAATGGCATGATTGTCGTCGACAAAATTGTCCAAAATTCACAAAATGGTAAAGAAAACTGGAGGTGGTCCATGCAATACAACTTGTTTTAATGAAATAGAGGGATTAATTGCTAACACCTATCGTAAAGAGCAAATAGCTGGCATAGGAAACATGGATACAATGGATTTGGAGTTGCAAGAAGGTATATTTCTCAACTTATATGTTTAAACTAAAATTTATATTAAAAATTTCAAACAAAAATTATTCATTAACTGGGACAAGGTAGATTGTTGAATGTTTTATGAAGAATTACATCTTTTATATTACATTTTCAAAAAATTACGAGAATTTAGCAAAAACGGTGACAGCAAAATAAAAGATTACAAAGATAAAATGACAAATATAAAAATAATATATATCTTTTTTTTTTTAGAAGCCCAATTAACGGATAACTTGGAAGAAGATTCGGAAATTTGTGTTTCTGCTGAAAATTCACCTGAAAATGTAGAGAACACCAATTTTGATACTATACAGGAAGAACACAATCCAGAACCATTACATGATGAAAACAACACAAGAAATGTACTAAATAGGTATATGAATGCAAAATATAAGATCTTATTTGAATGTTGCACTAAATGGAATTTTTATGGAAGTTTTGAAAATGTCTTTTTGAGCCAATATCCATTCTTTCATATTATGTTATGGAAAAAAGGAAGGTGTACAGGAAACAAGACAATGCAAAATGAATATATGACTCACTGGATCCAAAACTAAGGAACAAAAGGGAGACCCCTGCATAAGACCTGGCACTCTCCCTGACTGCTCAGCCTAAGCGAAAATCCCAATGGTGGATGATCGCATATCCACGTACCTCGACTATATACCACCTGAACACCCTACAATAGTGAGGGGACACGACCACCGGCTCCCTACACTAGACACGGAGGGAGTCAGGGTCACCTGGGATCCAGCAAACAGAAAATCACAAATAAATGTACAGCACTTATCTTGTAGAAGGCTGGAAAATAGGATCAGCATGCACACACACTCCAGGAAGTTGTATAAGCCGCACACTAATGCATTATGGGGAGGAATTTAAAGGGATGCAATCAGTCCAACTACATGACAGCTGAGAGAGGCTAACGAGATGAGGAACTGAAATTCAAAACAAAGAAAACTCAAGGAGGAGGTTCTGAAAGGCTTCTGTCAGAGCTTCTCAGCTGTCTGGTTGTGACAGGCTATTGGTGAGTTGCTGAATAGCCAGCCAGATTGTTACTTATGCAGGGTGAAGTGCTCTACTGCAGAATTGTTTACAATAGAGTATATTTGGCCTTCGCTATGGAAAATGTGCACAATGCAGCTTTCTCAATATTTTTGGAACATTTGCTATATCTCCAGTAGTTGGTACGCTTTTCTTGTGTTGCTGATGCAGACCTCTGGACTTTCCACATGAAATTTGTGTGGCCCTGCTTGCACTTCCACGTGCCACGTGCCTTGGTGTATCATGTTTGGATTTATCCAGCATTCTGTTTTTAAGATGTGGAAAACATATCTAATACAAATATGTACTACCTTATATTTTTGGGATAAACATGTTTTTTATGATTATTTGTGTTACAGATTAAAGTTCAAAAGATTAATCAAACAAAGGAGACTGTTGATTTCCATACATTTTCTCACCAAATGTCTTCCAGCAGTAAGTTTTTCAATTTTTTTAAAAGAAAGGGCACCACCTTTTACAAGAAAGGAACTATTTTCAATGGTTAAATATATGGATGAAATGGGTTATGAGGAAGCGTGTCGTGGAGAAGTTCATGAGAAAAAATGTAGAATACTACTTGAGCTTTCAAGCTTACTGTATAATAAATATGGCACAAAACATACAAGATGTCAAATTTTGAAACGCTACTCAGATATGAAAGTTAGACAGAGAACTATGTTGGCATTGATTCAAAAGTCCATTGCTCTAGGTCAGTGGTGGCGAACCTATGGCACAGGTGCCAGAAGTGGCACTCAGATCCCTCTCTGTGGGCACCCGCACCCTGGAAAAAGTCTAAGGTGTACTAATATGCCATAGACTTTTCCTGCCATTAATCAGCACAGGGCGCACTATGAACGGCACAAGCAGCGCACTGAATGCAGGCTGGTATTATAGCTAAATGATAAAGTACATAGAAGATATACTATATTGGTATTTAGGTTAAATTGCTGTGTTGGCACTTTGTGATAAATAAGTGGGTTTTGGGTTGCAGTTTGGGCACTTGGTCTCTAAAAGGTTCACCATCACGGCTCTAGGTAAATATATATATTTTTTTTAAACTCTGGTTAATTTTCTTTTTTTTACATTTTTTAAATTTAAATCTTTCTATAAACGGAATATATTTCAGAAAATTAGATACAACTTGCATCTGTTTTTAAAGAATTCCATAGTTTTTATTTCTGTTAGTTTAAATTTTTTTCCAAACACACAAACCCCCCAAAAAAAGTTTTACACTAGCACGACAGTTCTGTTTTTTGGGGAACGCAAAGCACGAATCTGCCAAAAATGTAAGCCGCCCCGGTGGCTTCCACAATTTACCAAACCCAACGGCCGGGCCCAATGTACAAATGCCTAATTTTGTCTGCAAAATGAACAAGAATTGGTCTTTTTTTTTTTCGCAAGCCCCACGGAATGGAGAAACGGATGTGGACAGCAGACGTAGTGGTGGCCGCAACTTTGGTGGCCCTATTAAAGTTAATAGTTCTGCATCTGAGCCACCAAAACGTTGGCTCGGATGCTGACCCAAACCACGGCCGTGTGCATGTGGCCTAAATGTTACAACATGATCTTATAGATAAATTAAGGAATGAATAAAATGGAAGAACAGATCCGTTCTGCTGCCCATATACTTGTATTATGAGTGAAGCCTTTAAAAGTAATTACAATAGCTATTAAGCCTAATTGAAGTCTATTTTAACCACTTCAGCCCCGCTAGGTGAAACCCCCTTCATGACCAGGCCACTTTTTACACTTCGGCACTACACTCCTTTCACCGTTTATCGCTCGGTCATGCAACTTACCACCCAAATGAATTTTACCTCCTTCTCTTCTCACTAATGGAGCTTTCATTTGGTGGTATTTTATTGCTGCTGACATTTTTACTTTTTTTGTTATTAATCAAAATGTAACGATTTTTTAGCAAAAAAATGACATTTTTCACTTTCAGCTGTGAAATTTTGCAAAAAAAACGACATCCATATATAAATTTTTCGCTAAATTTATAGTTCTACATGTCTTTGATAAAAAAAAAAATGTTTGGGCAAAAAAAAAAATGGTTTGGGTAAAAGTTATAGCATTTACAAACTATGGTACAAAAATGTGAATTTCCGCTTTTTGAAACGGCTCTGATTTTCTGAGCACCTGTCATGTTTCCTGAGGTTCTACAATGCCCAAACAGTATAACTACCCCACAAATGACCCCATTTCGGAAAGTAGACACCCTAAGGTATTCGCTGATGGGCATAGTGAGTTCATAGAACTTTTTATTTTTTGTCACAAGTTAGCGGAAAATTATGATGATTTTTTATATATTTTTTTTTCTTACAAAGTCTCATATTCCACTAACTTGCGACAAAAAATAAAAAATTCTAGGAACTCACCATGCCCCTCACAGAATACCTTGGGGTGTCTTCTTTCCAAAATGGGGTCACTTGTGGCGTAGTTATACTGCCCTGGCAATTTAGGGGCCCAAATGTGTGAGAAGAACTTTGCAATCAAAATGTGTAAGAAATGACCGGTGAAATCCGAAAGGTGCACTTTGGAATATGCGCCCCTTTGCCCACCTTGGCAGCAAAAAAGTGTCACACATGTGGTATCGCCGTACTCAGGAGAAGTTGGGGAATGTGTTTTGGGGTGTCATTTTACATATACCCATGCTGGGTGAGAGAAATATCTTGGCAAACGACAACTTTTCCCATTTTTTTATACAAAGTTGGCATTTGACCAAGATATTTCTCTCACCCAGCATGGGTATATGTAAAATGACACCCCAAAACACATTCCCCAACTTCTCCTGAGTACGGCGATACCAGATGTGTCACACTTTTTTGCTGCCAAGGTGGGCAAAGGGGCACATATTCCAAAGTGCACCTTTCGGATTTTGCAGGGCATTTTTTACACATTTTGATTGCAAGGTACTTCTCACACATTTGGGCCCCTAAATTGCCAGGGCAGTATAACTACGCCACAAGTGACCCCATTTTGGAAAGAAGACACCCTAAGGTATTCCGTGAGGGGCACTGCGAGTTCCTAGAATTTTTTATTTTTTGTCACAAGTTAGCAGAAAATGATGATTTTTTTTTTTTCTCTTTTTTCCTTACAAAGTCTCATATTCCACTAACTTGCGACAAAAAATAAAAAATTCTAGGAACTCGCCATGCCCCTCACGGAATACCTTGGGGTGTCTTCTTTCCAAAATCGCCGTACTCAGGAGAAGTTGGGGAATGTGTTTTGGGGTGTCATTTTACATATACCCATGCTGGGTGAGAGAAATATGTTGGCAAAAGACAACTTTTCCCATTTTTTTATACAAAGTTGGCATTTGACCAAGATATTTATCTCACCCAGCATGGGTATATGTAAAATGACACCCCAAAACACATTCCCCAACTTCTTCTGAGTACGGCGATACCAGATGTGTCACACTTTTTTGCAGCCTAGATGCGCAAAGGGGCCCAAATTCCTTTTAGGAGGGCATTTTTAGACATTTGGATCCCAGACTTCTTCTCACGCTTTAGGGCCCCTAAAAAGCCAGGGCAGTATAAATGTGACCCCACTTTGGAAAGAAGACACCCCAAGGTATCCAATGAGGGGCCTGGCAAGTTCAAAGAAATTTTTTTTTTTTCGCATAAGTTAGCGGAAATTGATTTTTTTTTGTTTTTTCTCACAAAGTCTCACTTTCCGCTAACTTAGGACAAAAATTTCAATCTTTCATGGACTCAATATGCCCCTCAGCAAATACCTTGGGGTGTCTTCTTTCCAAAATGGGGTCAGTTGTGGGGTGTTTGTACTGCCCTGGCATTTGAGGGTCTCCGCAATCATTACATGTATGGCCAGCATTAGGAGTTTCTGCTATTCTCCTTATATTGAGCATACAGGTAATGAGATTTTTTTTTCCGTTCAGCCTCTGGGCTGAAAGAAAAAAATGAACGGCACAGATTTCTTCATTCGCATCGATCAATGTGGATGAAAAAATCTCTGCCAAAAAAAAAAAAATGGAGGGGAAAGGCGTCTGCCAGGACATAGGAGCTCCGCCCTACATCCATACCCACTTAGCTCGTATGCCCTGGCAAACCAGATTTCTCCATTCGCATCAATCGATGTGGATGAATAAATCATTGCCGGGATTTTTTTTTTTATATATATATACATACAAAGTGCTTGCCAAAGCATAGGAACGCCGCCTCCTCCTCAGCTCGTATGCCTCGGCAAACGTATCTGTCACTGCAGAGGAGAAAATCCCGTCTTGCAGCGCCGCATACACCGACTTGCGTGTAATCTGACAGCATGCTTCTGTCAGAATGCACATCGGTGCTGCAGCTAGTAGATCGGTTGGTCCACCTGGAAGGTAAAAAGACAAAAAAAAAAAAAAAGAAAAAAACAGGCCACAACGCAATAATTTTATTAACTTTGGAACAGAACATGTAACTTTAACTTTTGGAACTAAACATTAACCTGTTTGCTTACCTGTTTTTTTTTTTGTTTTTTTACCTTTATAGAACAAACCTCTCCTTCCCCATGGGTCAATGTGCAAAGCGCAAATCGCCCAAAGATGTGGCGAAGTGCGTTATGCACTTTGTCCCATGTGAAAGGAGACGTTTGCAGCAGCAGTGAGTGAATGGGCCCTAATAGCCCTGTGTGCCTGTCCTGGTGAGATGATCCCTATGCTAATAGTGTACCTGTGAGTGGTACTTCCGGAAACACTCTCCAAAGCATAGGGCAGGGTGGTCCGGACAGTCAGGACAGAAATAGCGGGTGTCACGCCTTATTCCACTCCTGCTACAGACACGACATCTTTTTCGGGGTGACGGTTGGGTTGAGGTACCAGGAACGACATTGGGGAAATGTCGCTCGTGTAGACGGCTAACTACACTGGTGGTTGGGGCCACGGAACCTCCTGGATACAGGAGGTTCTCAATGATCTCTTCCTGAAATTTGAGGAAGGATCCAGTTCTCCCAGCCTTACTGTAGAGAACAAAACTATTGTACAGAGCCAATTGAATTAAATATACAGACACCTTCTTATACCAGCGTCTGGTGCGTCGGGAAACTAAATACGGAGACAACATCTGGTCATTGAAGTCGACCCCTCCCATGTGGAGGTTATAGTCGTGGACTGAGAGGGGCTTTTCAATGACACGGGTTGCTCGCTCAATTTGTATTGTCGTGTCTGCGTGAATGGAGGAGAGCATGTAAACGTCACGCTTGTCTCTCCATTTCACCGCGAGCAGTTCTTCGTTACACAGTGCGGCCCTCTGCCCCCTTGCAAGACGGGTGGTAACGAGCCGTTGGGGGAAGCCCGCGCGACTAGTTCGCGCGGTACCACAGGCGCCAATCCGTTCTAGAAACAAATGCCTAAAGAGGGCCACACTTGTGTAAAAATTGTCCACATAAAGATGGTACCCCTTGCCGAATAAGGGTGACACCAAGTCCCAAACTGTCTTCCCACTGCTCCCCAGGTAGTCAGGGCAACCGACCGGCTCCAGGGTCTGATCTTTTCCCTCATAGACCCGAAATTTGTGGGTATAGCCTGTGGCCCTTTCACAGAGCTTATACAATTTGACCCCATACCGGGCGCGCTTGCTTGGGATGTATTGCTTGAAGCCAAGGCGCCCGGTAAAATGTATCAGGGACTCGTCTATGCAGATGTTTTGCTCTGGGGTATAAATATCTGCAAATTTCTGGTTGAAATGGTCTATGAGGGGCCGAATTTTGTGGAGCCGGTCAAAAGCAGGGTGGCCCCTGGGACGGGAGGCGGTGTTGTCACTAAAGTGCAGGAACCGCAGGATGGCCTCAAAACGTGCCCTGGACATGGCAGCAGAGAACATGGGCATCTGATGAATCGGGTTCGTGGACCAATATGACCGCAATTCATGTTTTTTTGTCAGGCCCATGTTGAGGAGGAGGCCCAGAAAAGTTTTAAGTTCGGAAACTTGGACTGGTTTCCACCGGAAAGGCTGGGCATAAAAGCTTCCCGGGTTAGCGGTGATAAATTGTGTGGCATACCTGTTTGTTTCGGCCACAACTATGTCTAAAAGCTCCGCAGTCAAGAACAGCTCAAAAAATCCCAGGGCCGAACCGATCTGAGCCGTCTCAACCCGAACTCCAGACTGGGCAGTGAAAGGGAAAACTACAGGTGCGGCTGAAGTTGGGGACTGCCAATCAGGGTTTGCCAGCACCTCTGGGATTCTAGGGGCTCTACGGGCACGTCTTTGCGGTGGCTGCGACGGGGTCACTACTGCACGTGCCACCGTACCAGTTTCAACTGCCCTTCTGGTGCTCGCTACTTCACCAGGTTGTACGGCAGTGCTGGTACTAGGTCCAGGGAGGGCTGGGCTGCTGGTGTATGCCTCACCACGTAATCCGACAGCACCAGCCCCACTCTGCTGCTCTTGAAGCGGATCCTGCGCAACCTGCGGTCTAGCGACACGGGGCCGGGTACGCCTGGTGCTATCAGGGACCTCAGCCTCCTCGTCCGAACTTTGGGTCAGAGAGCCACTGCTTTCTACAGGTTCGTATTCTGACCCGCTGGATTCATCAGATGAGGGTTCCCACTCCTCATCCGACTGGGTCAGAAGCCTGTAGGCCTCTTCAGAAGAATACCCCCTGTTTGACATGTGGGCAACTAAATTTAGGGGTATTCCCTGAGACTACCCAAGAAAAAAAAAGCAAGCCTGTCTTACAAAGGGGAGGCTAGCGAAGTACCGGAGGCCGCTGCGGTTGATAAAAAATATCAAAACTGATTTTTTTATCGCCGCAGTGCGTGTAAAGTGAATGTGCAGTGATCAAAAAAAAATTTTTTTTTTGTCACTGCGGTGGGGCGGGTGTGGGCGAACGCACGTGTGGGCGACCGATCAGGCCTGATCGGGCAAACACTGCGTTTTGGGTGGAGGGCGAGCTAAAGTGACACTAGTACTATTATAGATCTGACCGTGATCAGTTTTGATCACTTTCAGATACTATAAAAGTACAAATGCTGATTAGCGATACGCTAATCAGCGAATAACGGACTGCGGTGCGGTGGGCTGGGCGCTAACTGATCGCTAACTACCTAACCAAGGGACCTAAACTATACCTAAAACCTAACGGTCAATAACAGTGAAAAAAAAAAGTGACAGTTTGCACTGATCACTTTTTTCTTTTCACTTGTGATTGACAGGGGGTGATCAAAGAGGTGATCAAAGGGTTAATTGGGGTTCAGGGGGGTGATCAGGGGCTATAGTGTAGTGTTGGTGTACTCACTGTGAAGCCTGCTCCTCTGCTGGATCCAACCGACGAAAAGAACCAGCAGAGGAGCAGGCAGCCATATAACAGATCATATTTACAAATATGATCTGCTATCTGGCACTTTGATTGGATTTTTTAAAAATCAGCAACCTGCCAGCCGCGATCATTGGCTGGCAGGTTGCTGACGAAATGGTCCTGAAAGAAATGCCGGCGCGAACTGCGCACGCGCGGGCGCATACTCGCGTCATCTCGCGTCTCGCGAGATGACGCGTATATGCGTGACTGTGCGCAGCCCTGCCACCTCCGGAACGCACATGTGCGTTAGGCGGTCCGGAGGTGGTTAAGTGTCAACACAGATCTTTCTGGGTCCCGTTATGCAAGATGGAAAACAAAGACAAATGTACAGGATTTTAATTTCCTAGATGATCCATAATGCTTTCCCATACACTTCGATTAGGATAGGAAGGCAATGAAATGGCTTTGTAAAAGCTGCAGTTTAGCATTTTATTGGCCAATTCCATTATTTTTCCTTATAACCATGTGATAACGGAAGTCCAAAATCAAAACCCTAATGCTAGCGTTAAATCACAATTAACTTGAATTAAGTAGTTGGAGTCACCAATGTTCCACTGAAACATATTTGCACTACAATAGAGGCTTGCTTAAGCTTTAAAAGACTTTTAGTGGGTTGACATTTTTAACACACACATATAAATATATATCAGAGAAAAATGGCGGCACTGGCAAATAGTGAAAATTAGGGTGCACGTTCTTGAGGGAATAGGCTTCTTACCCCAATGAATAGTCCAGAAAATGAAGGCACTCCAGTAGGTCAAGAACAAATAACTCTGAAAAAGGCTCTAGTATTGAGCCGAAACGTTGTACCGCATGGGTGAATAAAAGAGTTATTTGTTCTTGACCTACTGGAGTGCTGTTCATTTTCTGGACTATATATACTGTATATTTTTTTATTTTATTTTAAAATGTTTACAGTAAACATTACTATTTGTATTAATAATATATTTGTCAATACAGATGGAAAGAGTGGAGAAAAAATACTTACAGTTAAGAACAAAAAACAAGATGTGAATCCAAAACAAGCAGAGGATCAATTACAGGTTAAGTGATATCTATTTTACATTTTTAATTATTGTGACATATAAACTCACCTAAAGAATTATTAGGAACACCTGTTCTATTTCTCATTAATGCGATTATCTAGTCAACCAATCACATGGAAGTTGCTTCAATGAGTGTAGGGTCGTGGTCCTGGTCAAGACAATCTCCTGAACTCCAAACTGAATGTCAGAATGGGAAAGAAAGGTGATTTAAGCAATTTTGAGTGTGGCATGGTTGTCGGTGCCAGACGGGCCGGTCTGAGTATTTCACAATCTGCTCAGTTACTGGGATTTTCACGCACAACCATTTCTAGGGTTTACAAAGAATGGTGTGAAAAGGGAAAAACATCCAGTATGCGGCAGTCCTGTGGGCGAAAATGCCTTGTTAATGCTAGAGGTCAGAGGAGAATGGGCCGACTGATTCAAGCTGATAGAAGAGCAACGTTGACTGAAATAACCACTCGTTACAACCGAGGTATGCACCAAAGCATTTCTGAAGCCACAACACGCACAACCTTGAGGCGGATGGGCTACAACAGCAGAAGACCCCACCGGGTACCACTCATCTCCACTACAAATAGGAAAAACCGGCTACAATTTGCATGAGCTCACCAAAATTGGACTGTTGAAGACTGGAAAAATGTTGCCTGGTCTGATGAGTCTCGATTTCTGTTGAGACATTCAAATGGTAGAGTCCGAATTTGGCGTAAACAGAATAAGAACATGTATCCATCATGCCTTGTTACCACTGTGCAGGCTGGTGGTGGTGGTGTAATGGTGTGGGGGATGTTTTCTAGGCACACTTTAGGCCCTTTAGTGCCAATTGGCCATCGTTTAAATGCCACGGGCTACCTGAGCATTGTTTCTGACCATGTCCATCCTTTCATGACCACCATGTACCCATCCTCTGATGGCTACTTCCAACAGGATAATGCACCATGTCACAAAGCTCGAATCATTTCAAATTGGTTTCTTGAACATGACAATGAGTTCACTGTACTAAAATGGCCCCCACAGTCACCAGATCTCAACCCAATAGAGCATCTTTGGGATGTGGTGGAACGGGAGCTTCGTGCATGGAGCTTTGTGCATCCCTCAAATCTCCATCAACTGCAAGATGCTATCCTAGCAATATGGGCCAACATTTCTAAAGAATGCTATCAGCACCTTGTTGAATCAATGCCACGTAAAATTAAGGCAGTTCTGAAGTCAAAAGGGGGTCCAACACCGTATGGTGTTCCTAATAATTCTTTAGGTGAGTGTATATATACCAGCAGTGCAGCAGTGTGGGGGTTACTACATATATATAGACTAGCAGTGCAGGTATTTCTACAACTACAGTATATACAGTGTATATATAAATATATATATATATACCAACAGTGTGGGGGTTACTACATATATATTGACTAAAAGTGCAGGGATTACTACAACTACAGTATGTACAGTGTGTGTGTATATATATATACTGCTCAAAAAAATAAAGGGAACACAAAAATAACACATCCTAGATCTGAATTAATTAAATATTCGTCTGAAATACTTTGTTATTTACATACAGTTGCAAGAAAAAGTATGTGAACCCTTTGGAATGATATGGATTTCTGCACAAATTGGTCATAAAATGTGATCTGATCTTCATCTAAGTCACAACAATAGACAATCACAGTCTGCTTAAACTAATAACACACAAAGAGTTAAATGTTACCATGTTTTTATTGAACACACCATGTAAACATTCACAGTGCAGGTGGAAAAAGTATGTGAACCCTTGGATTTAATAACTGGTGGAACCTCCTTTGGCAGCAATAAATTCAACCAAACGTTTCCTGTAGTTGCAGATCAGACGTGCACAACGGTCAGGAGTAATTCTTGACCATTCCTCTTTACAGAACTGTTTCAGTTCAGCAATATTCTTGGGATGTCTGGTGTGAATCGCTTTCTTGAGGTCATGCCACAGCATCTCAATCGGGTTGAGGTCAGGACTCTGACTGGGCCACTCCAGAAGGCGTATTTTCTTCTGTTTAAGCCATTCTGTTGTTGATTTACTTCTATGCTTTGGGTCGTTGTCCTGTTGCAACATCCATCTTCTGTTGAGCTTCAGCTGGTGGACAGATGGCCTTACGTTCTCCTGCAAAATGTCTTGATAAACTTGTGAATTAATTTTTGCTTCGATGATAGCAATCCGTCCAGGCCCTGACGCAGCAAAGCAGCCCCAAACCATGATGCCCCCACCACCATACTTCACAGTTGGGATGAGGTTTTGATGTTGGTGTGCTGTGCCTCTTTTTCTCCACACATAGTGTTGTGTGTTTCCTCCAAACAACTAAACTTTGGTTTCATCTGTCCACAGAATATTTTGCCAGTACTGCTGTGGAACATCCAGGTGCTCTTGTGCAAACTGTAAACGTGCAGCAATGTTTTGGACAGCAGTGGCTTCCTCTGTGGTATCCTCCCATGAAATCCATTCTTATTTAGTGTTTTACGTATCGTAGATTCGCTAACAGGGATGTTAGCATATGCCAGAGACTTTTGTAAGTCTTTAGCTGACACTCTAGGATTCTTCTTCACCTCATTGAGCAGTCTGCGCTGTCCTCTTATAGTCATCTTTACAGGACGGCCACTCCTAGGGAGAGTAGCAGCAGTGCTGAACTTTCTCCATTTATAGACAATTTGTCTTACCGTGGACTGATGAACAGCAAGGCTTTTGGAGATACTTTTATAACCCTTTCCACCTTTATGCAAGTCAACAATTCTTAATCGTAGGTCTTCTGAGAGCTCTTTTGTGTGAGACATCATTCACATCAGGCAATGCTTCTTGTGAAAAGCAAACCCAGAACTGGTGTGTGTTTTCTATAGGGCAGGGCAGCTGTAACCAACACCTCCAATCTCATCTCATTGATTGGACTCCAGTTGGCTGACACCTCACTCCTATTAGCTCTTAGAGATGTCATTAGTCTAGGGGTTCACATACTTTTTACACCTGCACTGTGAATCTTTACATGGTGTGTTCAATAAAACATGGTGACATTTAATTCTTTGTGTGCTATTAGTTTAAGCAGACTGTGATTGTTGATTGTTGTGACTTAGATGAAGATCAGATCACATTTCATGACCAATATGTGCAGAAATCCATATCATTCTAAAGGGTTCACATACTTTTTCTTGCAACTGTAGTTGAATGTGCTGACAGCAAAATCACACAAAAATAAAAAAATGGAAATAAAATTTTTCAACCCATGGAGGTCTGGATTTGGAGTCACACTCAAAATTAAAGTGGAAAAACACACTACAGGCTGAGTCCAACTTTGATGTAATGTCCTTAAAACAAGTCAAAATGAGGCTCAGTAGTGTGTGTGGCCTCCACGTGCCTGTATGACCTCCCTACAACGAATGTGCATGCTCCTGATAAGGTGGCGGACGGTCTCCTGAGGGATCTCCTCCCAGACCTGGACTAAAGCATCTGTCAACTCCTGGACAATCTGTGGTGCAACGTGACGTTGGTGGATAGAGCGAGACATGATGTCCCAGATGGGCTCAATTGGATTCAGGTCTGGGGAACGGGCCTGCCAGTCCATAGCATCAATGCCTTTGTCTTGCAGGACACACTCCAGCCACATGAGGTCTAGCATTGTCTTGCATTAGGAGGAACCCAGGGCCAACCGCACCAGCATATGGTCTCACAAGGGGTCTGAGGATCTCATCTCGGTACCTAATGGCAGTCAGGCTACCTCTGGCGAGCACATGGAGGGCTGTGCGGCCATCCAAAGAAATGCCACCCCACACCATTACTGACCCAATGCCAAACCGGTCGTGCTGGAGGATGTTGCAGGCAGCAGAACGTTCTCTACGGCGTCTCCAGACTCTGTCATGTCTGTCATGTGCTCAGTGTGAACCTGCCTTCATCTGTGAAGAGCACAGGGCGCCAGTGGCGAATTTGCCAATCTTCGTGTTCTCTGGCAAATGCTGTAAGCACAACCCCCACCTGTGGACGTCGGGCCCTCATATCACCCTCATGGAGTCTGTTTCTGACCGTTTGAGCAGACACATGCACATTTGTGGCCTGCTGGAGGTCATTTTGCAGGGCTCTGGCAGTGCTCCTCCTGTTCCTCCTTGCACAAAGGCGGAGGTAGCGGTCCTGATGCTGGGTTGTTGCCCTCCTACGGCTTCCTCTATGTCTCCTGATGTACTGGCCTGTCTCCTGGTAGCGCCTCCATACTCTGGACACTACGCTGACAGACACAGCAAACCTTCTTGCCACAGCTCGCATTGATGTGCCATCCTGGATAAGCTGCACTACCTGAGCCACTTGTGTGGGTTCTAGACTCCGTCTCATGCTACCACTAGAATGAAAGCACCGCCAGCATTCAAAAGTGACCAAAACATCAGCCAGGAAGCATAGGAACTGAGAAGTGGTCTGTGTCACCACCTGCAGAACCACTCCTTTATTGGGGGTGTCTTGCTAATTGCCTATAATTTTCACCTGTTGTCTATACCATTTGCACAACAGCATGTGAAATTGATTGTCACTCAGTGTTGCT
Organism: Bufo gargarizans; assembly: GCF_014858855.1. Taxonomy (NCBI): domain Eukaryota; kingdom Metazoa; phylum Chordata; class Amphibia; order Anura; family Bufonidae; genus Bufo; species Bufo gargarizans. The sequence continues at coordinate 620,852,015 of NC_058080.1, forward strand.
TCCTAAGTGGATAGTTTGATTTCACAGAAGTGCAATTGACTTGGAGTTACATTGTGTTGTTTAAGGGCTGTTTCACACGAGCGGATGCCGTGCGTGGCATCTGCTCCGTGAAAGAGTGCCAAAACCCGAAGCAGACTGCAGAGGCACGGAGCATTAACATGACTGATAATGCTCCGTGCCTCTCTGTGATCTCTTTACTACGAAATCACAGTGACAACTGTGATTTCGTAGTAAAGAGGTCACAGAGAGGCACGGAGCATTATCAGTCATGTTAATGCTCCGTGCCTCTGCAGTCTGCATCGGGTTTTGGCACTCTTTCACGGAGCGGATGCCACTCACGGCATCCGCTCGTGTGAAACAGCCCTAAGTGTTCCCTTTATTTTTTTGAGCAGTGTATATATATATATATATATATATATACCAGCAGTGTGGGGGTTACTACAAATATATATAGACTGGCAGTGCAGGGTTTACTACATATATATATATATACCCCGGCAGTTTAGGGGTTACTACATATCTATAAACCGGCAGTGTAGGTGTTACTATATACATAACTCCTGCACGGCTGGTTTATGTATATGCTGTAACCCCTGCACAACCAGTTTATATACTGTATTTGTAGTAACCCTTGCACTGCTAGTCTATATACATATATATATATATATATATATATATATATATATATATATATATAGTAGACACTTCCCAAATTATGGATATTTGTAATAACCCCTGCACTGCCAGGATATATAAATATATAGAGTGACCTCTGCACTGCTGGTCTATATATATTTAGTGACCACTGTTGTACCAATCTATATTTGTGTATATCTGTCTATATCTGGTGTACATATTTGTGCAGTTGAGTACGTATGTTACACATGAAGTGCACAGATTATCAGGGTGTCAGCTCTCTATCTCTGAAAGCAGTTGGATTAAAACATAAACTGTGTTTTAATACCATAATCAGGGCCGGATTAACATAGGGGACCAGCAGTGCTGCCACCACATCAGGCAGCAGCCCGCAATTGCCCCCCTCCCTGAGCTGGCGGCGCAGCCCGGCCCTGGACCCGGTTGTCCCTGCTGAAAACTTGTGTGCGCGGTGTGGGTGCTGGGCGCCGGCACTGGGAGATGAGCGCTTCCATTGTGGAAGCGCTCATCTCCATCTGTATCGTGGCAGGGCAGGGGAGAGGCGTGTCCCTCCCCTGTGTCTCTGATAGGCTGCAGGCACTAACCTAGTAGCCTATCAGAGGCCAGCGCACCGCCTGAGCAGTACAGCGCGGGACACAGGCTGGAAGAGGCCTGCATCGCATCGCTGACATGGAGGTAAGTATAATTTTTTTTTTTTAGATGTATAAATACTGGGGGGGGGGCTTACTTGTTACTGGCACATGATGGAGGGGGCCCTCCTGTTACTGGCACATGATGGGACATGGGGGGGCCTATTGTTACTGGCACTTGATGATAGGGGGGCCCTCCTGTTACTGGCCCATGATGGGGCATGAGGGGGCTCTTGTTACTGGCACATGAAGGGGCATAGGGGGGCCCTCTTGTTACTGGCACATGATGGGGGGCCCTCCTGTTACTGGCACATGATGGGGGGCCCTCCTGTTACTGGCACATGATGGGGCATGGAGGAGCTGTTGTTACTGGCACATGATGATAGGGGGGGCTGTTGTTATTGGCACATGATGGGGGGGCTCTATTGTTGCTGGCACATGATGGGGCATAGCGGGGTTCTTGTTACTGGCACATGATGGGGCATAGGGGGACCCTTTTTTTAATGGCACATGATGGGGGGGCCTCCTGTTACTGGCACATGATGGGGCATGGGGGGGCTCTTGTTACTGGCACATGATGATAGGGGGCCTGTTGTTACTGGCACATGATGAGGGGGCTCTCTTGTTGCTAGCACATGATGGGGCATGGGGGGCCCTCTTGTTACTGGCACATGATGATAGAGAGGGCCCTCTTGTTACTGGCACATGATGGGGGTCCCTCCTGTTACTGGCACATGATGGGGCATGGGGGGGCTCTTGTTACTGGCACATGATGGGGCATAAGAGGGGGCTTCTTGTTACTGGCACATGATGGGAGGCCCTCCTGTTACTGGCACATGATGGGGCATTGGGGGCCCTCTTGTTACTGGCACATGATGATAGGGGGGCCCTCTTGGTACTGGCACATGATGATAGGGGGCTCCCTTGTTACTGGCACGTGATGGGGTGCCCTCCTGTTACTGGCACATGATGGGGCATGGGGGGCCCTCTTGTTACTGGCACATGATGGGGCATAGGGGGGCCTCTTGTTACTGGCACATGATGGGGCATGAGGGGCCTCCTGTTACTGGCACATGATGGGGCATGGGGGGCCTCTTGTTACTGGCACATGATGGAGCATAGGGGGGCTCTTGTTACTGGCACATGATGGGGGGCTCTCTTGTTACTGGCAAATGATGGGGCATAGGGTGGGCCCTCTTGTTACTGGCACATGATGGGGCCCTCCTGTTATTGGCACATGAAGGAGCCTCTTGTTACTGGCACATGATGGGGCATGGGGGCCCTCTTGTTACTGGCACATGATGGGGCCCTCCTGTTATTGGCACATGAAGGGGCATGGGGGGGCTCTTGTTACTGGCACATGATGGGGGGGCCCTCTTGTTACTGGCACATGATTGGGGGCATCTATGGGGGCACATTTTACTGGCAAATTATTGGGGGCATTTATGGGGGCACTTATTACTGGCACATTATTGGGGCACATTTTACTGGCACATTATTGGGGGCACTTTTTACTGGCACATTCTTGGTGGGCACTATAGGGGCATCTACTGAGGCCACAAAGAAGGGGTATTTTTTATGTGGGCTCTGTACAGTAGCATTTTATACTGGGGCACATTATGGTGGGTACTGTTGGGGAGAGGAGTACTATGGGGGCATCTATGGGAGCACTAAGAAGGGGTATTTTATACTTGCAAATTATGGGGGACACTGAGGGCATCTACAGGGGCATTTTATACTGGTAAATTATGGGGGCAACTAGGAGGAAGATGGGAGAGGAGCACTATGGGGGCATTTACTAGGGGCACTATATAGGGGTATTTTATACTGGCACATTATGGGGGCACTATGGGGACATTAGCTCAACTAAGGGCATTACAAGGGGGTATTTTTTGCACTGTCACATTATAAGAACAATTATTTCTATGGGGGGTCACTATGGTGGGCTTTATTACTCCCCATGGTATGACCCTCTAGTAGCAGCACCAGCATCTCCTTGCTCTGCTATCCCTCTTCCCCTTCTCCAAATCCTTATTATGAAATCTTTCTCATCAGGATAAAACACATCAGCTCCACCGAGCCCCCCAACCAAAGTGTTGAAGTGGCGTCCGAGATCCCCTGGGGCCAAGCCAAGTAATTGTAAGTTTTCATGTTAAATATGTTTATGTTATACACATATAGCATACACTGTGCCACACAATATACAGTATACCTCTACACTGTGTAGTCTGTTCTATAAGCACGATTGTGTTGTGGAAGCGGACAGAAAATAATCTGAAAGTGACCCTCCCGAGACCAGGCTCTGGATCCGCCACTGCCTCAGCCTCGCTGAAGTCGCCTGGCGGCCGCCCCCGCTGGCCAGTTAGAAAGTTAGAAGGACCGGGCCGACTGTCAGATGATGACAGGGTCGGTGCCGCAAGGAGTAATCTCCCAGGCCGGCCCTTTACAGAACTCAGGCATAGTAATCTGAGCAAGATGGAAAAGAAAAGAGTATGACTCTGATCAGAGAAGACTTCACCCGTGAGTCCAAACCTTTCCCAATGTGGGAGCTTTTACACATAGTATCTTTGCAGCATGCATGTAAAAATTTGCGGTTTTCAGAACGATTTATGGAACATTGCTAATCATTAATCAAGATGCTTACATTTTTACATGCAGTTTTGCAAATGTGTTTTATTGGGTATAAAACCCATTTCACAACACCATGTTTCATATAGCATTCTACTGTGTATAAAAAATGATCTCCAAATAGATTAGAAAATCTTGAAAAATCAAGAATCAGGATGCTGCTGTTTGGTTTTGTACCTGGCTGGTCACGGAAATAAGGGTTCCCCGTTTTCCATAACTAGCCAGGTACAAAACCCAACAGCAGCAGACACCAAGGTGGTTAGGGCCATTTATTTTGTTGCCAGCCTAATAATATCAGCCTGCTACTGCTCTAGATGGCCTGACGGTACCTGGCCCTTTCCCATACCTCTGGTGCCGGTAGGTACCAGGGTAATAATAGGAGGTTAGCGCTAACTGTTTTTTATTTTTTATTTTAAACTAACGCTAAGCCCAACATTAGTAATGGACACCATCTATTGGACTGATTCCACTGCTAAGACAAAAATAAACACATCAGGTTTTAAAAATTACTTTATTGAAATTCTAAAAGAAAACAGTCCCCTAAACTAGGGATGGCCAACCTGCGGCTCTCCAGCTGTTGTAAAACGACAACTCCCACTATGCTCTGCTGTAGGCTGATAGCTGTAGGCAGTCTTGGCATGCTGGGAATTGTAGTTTTGCAACAGCTGGGGAGCCGCAGGTTGGCCATCCCTGCCCTAAACCCTTTTATTTAGTTTAAAAAATAAATATAAAATCTTTATTCTATTCTTGATCTGAAGTAGACCTGGTCTTCTTCCTGTAAAAAGAAAAAAGATAAAGGGTACAAAGAAATATATGCATGACTATAGTCTGTCATGTTTTTACATGTAAGGATGAAAAAACAATGTAGTGGTTGGGATAAGGTGAAAGCTAAGAAAGAGGAAGAGAAACAAATACAAAAACTTTTGTCCAAAACAAGAAAATTACAGATTTTTGTGGAAAAATCAGTTCAAGTGACGTACATGCTTCCACTCCAAGTGACGTACATGCTTCCACTCCAAGTGACGTGCATGCTTCTACTCCAAGTGATGTACATGCTTCCACTTCACGTGCTCCAAGTGACGTGTATGCTTCCACTTTAAGTGACGTGCATGCTTCCACTCCAAGTGATGTATATGCTTCCACTTCAAGTGCTCCAAGTGACGTACATGCTTCCACTCCAAGTGACGTGCATGCTTCCACTCCAAGTGATGTATATGCTTCCACTTCAAGTGCTCCAAGTGACGTACATGCTTCCACTCCAAGTGACGTACATGCTTCCACTCCAAGTGACGTACATGCTTCCACTCCAAGTGACGTACATGCTTCCACTCCAAGTGACGTACATGCTTCCACTCCAAGTGATGTACATGCTTCCACTCCAAGTGACGTACATGCTTCCACTCCAAGTGACGTACATGCTTCCACTCCAAGTGACGTACATGCTTCCACTCCAAGTGACGTACATTCTTCCACTCCAAGTGACGTACATGCTTCCACTTCAAGTGCTCCAAGTGATGTACATGCTTCCACTCCAAGTGCTTCAAGTTCAACCAGTGCAACCGATGTCAGTGCATCCAGTTTGGTTGCTACACGTGTGTTTACTAGTGCAGGAACAAGTGGATCCACTGATTTTGTCACAGAACAGCAAGAGGATATTTTTCCAAATGATATTTGAGATTGGAAAATGTGTAATTCCTTGAGGGAATATTTCAGTCAAAAATGGGTTGCCAACCATCAACATATGGACAGTAATTTTAGAGCCTCAGAAAAGATATGTCCAGTTGAAACTTATACAAGACACTGTACAAAGTCTTTGTTTTTCCTAGAAACGATGAATGGAGAAAAAGTTAAGCGTGACTGGCTGTGTTATTCCCCGAAAACTCTCAAAAATGTTTGCGCTCTTTGCAAACTGTTTTCGAAAGACGAAACAATGCATTTGGCTTCAACTGGTTATTCAGATTGGCGACACGCCACAAGAGGTTTAAGCAGGCATGAAAGTAGTGTTTCCCATGGAAAAGCAATTGAAAAACTTATCATAAGAAAAACTTCTGGCCAACGCATAGACAAAGGGCTTGTTAAACAGTTTGAGATTAAGAAAAAATATTGGCACAAAATACTTCGACGTATTTTGAGCGTTATAAAATTACTTTCATCACGAGGTCTTCTATTTCGAGGAAATTATGAAATTATTGGATCAGTACACAATGGAAATGATTTGGGTTGTCTTGAGCTGTTAGCTGAATATGATCCATATCTAGCAGAACATATTCAAAAGCATGGCAACAAGGGAAGAGGTCACATATAATACCTGTCATCAGCAATATGTGATGAGTTTATTGAATTGATTGGTCAGCAAGTGCTACAGCAGATCAGAAACGAAATTAAGCAAGCCAAATATTATTCAATTTCTGTAGAGTACAATAATATATGGTTAAGGGGAGGTAGTTAATGTCTAATCTGCACAAGGGATGGACAGGTCCTGTGGGATCCATGCCTGGTTCATTTTTATGAACGTCAGCTTGTCCACATTGGCTGTAGACAGGCGGCTGCGTTTGTCTGTAATAACACCCCCTGCCGTGCTGAATACACGTTCAGACAAAACGCTGGCCGCCGGGCAGGCCAGCACCTCCAAGGCATAAAAGGCTAGCTCTGGCCACGTGGACAATTTAGAGACCCAGAAGTTGAATGGGGCCAAACCATCAGTCAGTACGTGGGGGGTTGTGCACACGTACTGTTCCACCATGTTAATGAAATGTTGCCTCCTGCTAACACGTTGCGTAACAGGTGGTGGTGCAGTTAGCTGTGGCGTGTTGACAAAACTTTTCCACATCTCTGCCATGCTAACCCTGCCCTCAGAGGAGCTGGCCGTGACACAGCTGCCTTGGCGACCTCTTGCTCCTCCTCTGCCTTGGCCTTGGGCTTCCACTTGTTCCCCTGTGACATTTGGGAATGCTCTCAGTAGTGCGTCTACCAACGTGCGCTTGTACTCGCGCATCTTCCTATCACGCTCCAGTGCAGGAAGTAAGGTGGGCACATTGTCTTTGTACGGTGGTTCCAGCAGGGTGGCAACCCAGTAGTCCGCACACGTTAAAATGTGGGCAACTCTGCTGTCGTTGCGCAGGCACTGCAGCATGTAGTCGCTCATGTGTGCCAGGCTGCCCAGGGGTAAGGACAAGCTGTCCTCTGTGGGAGGCGTATCGTCATCGTCCTGCGTTTCCCCCCAGCCACGCACCAGTGATGGTCCCGAGCTGCGTTGGGTGCCACCCCGCTGTGACCATGCTTCATCCTCATCCTCGTCCTCCTTGTCCTCCAGTAGTGGGCCCTGGCTGGCCACATTTGTACCTGGCCTCTGCTGTTGCAAAAAACCTCCCTCTGAGTCACTTCGAAGAGACTGGCCTGAAAGTGCTAAAAATGACCCCTCTTCCTCCTCCTCCTCCTCCTCCTGGGCCACCTCCTCTTCCATCATCGCCCTAAGTGTTTTCTCAAGGAGACATAGAAGTGGTATTGCAACGCTGATAACGGTGTCATCGCCACTGGCCATGTTGGTGGAGTACTCGAAACAGCGCAACAGGGCACACAGGTCTCACATGGAGGCCCAGTCATTGGTGGTGAAGTGCTGCTGTTCCGCAGTGCGACTGACCTGTGCGTGCTGCAGCTGAAACTCCACTATGGCCTGCTGCTGCTCGCACAGTCTGTCCAGCATGTGCAAGGTGGAGTTCCACCTGGTGGGCACGTCGCATATGAGGCGGTGAGCGGGAAGGCCGAAGTTACGCTGTAGCGCAGACAGGCGAGCAGCGGCAGGATGTGAACGCCGGAAGCGCGAACAGACGGCCTGCACTTTATGCAGCAGCTCTGACATGTCGGGGTATGAACTTCTGCACCACCAAATTCAGCACATGCGCCAAGCAAGGGATGTGCGTCAAACCGGCTAGTCCCAGAGCTGCAACGAGATTTCGCCCATTATCGCACACCACCAGGCTGGGCTTGAGGCTCACCGGCAGCAACCACTCGTCGGTCTGTTGTTCTATACCCCGCCACAACTCCTGTGCGGTGTGGGGCCTGTCCCCCAAACATATGAGTTTCAGAATGGCCTGCTGACGTTTACCCCGGGCTGTGCTGAAGTTGGTGGTGAAGGTGTGTGGCTGACTGGATGAGCAGGTGGAAGAAGAGGAGGAGGAAGCTGAGTAGGAGGAGGTGGCAACAGGAGGCAAAGAATGTTGCCCTGCGATCCTTGGCGGCGGAAGGACGTGCGCCAAACAGCTCTCCGCCTGGGGCCCAGACGCCACTACATTTACCCAGTGTGCAGTTAGGGAGATATAGCGTCCCTGGCCGTGCTTACTGGTCCACGTATCTGTGGTTAGGTGGACCTTGCCACAGATGGCGTTGCGCAGTGCACACTTGATTTTATCGGATACTTGGTTGTGCAGGGAAGGCACGGCTCTCTTGGAGAAGTAGTGCCGGCTGGGAACAACATACTGTGGGACAGCAAGCGACATGAGCTGTTTGAAGCTGTCTGTGTCCACCAGCCTAAATGACAGCATTTCATAGGCCAGTAGTTTAGAAATGCTGGCATTCAGGGCCAGGGATCGAGGGTGGCTAGGTGGGAATTTACACTTTCTCTTAAATGTTTGTGAGATAGAGAGCTGAACGCTGCCGTGTGACATGGTTGAGATGCTTGGTGACGGAGGTGGTGGTGTTGGTGGTACATCCCCTGTTTGCTGGGCGGCAGGTGCCAACGTTCCTCCAGAGGCGGAGGAAGAGGCGGAGGCGGCAGCAGCAGAAGAGGCCGAGGCGGCAGCAGCAGAAGAGGTAGCAGGGGGAGCCTGAGTGACTTCCTTGTTTTTAAGGTGTTTACTCCACTGCAGTTCATGCTTTGCATGCAGGTGCCTGGTCATGCAGGTTGTGCTAAGGTTCAGAACGTTAATGCCTCGCTTCAGGCTCTGATGGCACAGCGTGCAAACCACTCGGGTCTTGTCGTCAGCACATTGTTTGAAGAAGTGCCATGCCAGGGAACTCCTTGAAGCTGCCTTTGGGGTGCTCGGTCCCAGATGGCGGCTGTCAGTAGCAGGCGGAGTCTCTTGGCGGCGGGTGTTCTGCTTTTGCCCACTGCTCCCTCTTTTGCTACTCTGTTGGCTCGGTCTCACCACTGCCTCTTCCTCCGAACTGTGAAAGTCAGTGGCACGACCTTCATTCCATGTGGGGTCTAGGACCTCATCGTCCCCTGCATCGTCTTCCACCCAGTCTTGATCCCTGACCTCCTGTTCAGTCTGCACACTGCAGAAAGACGCAGCAGTTGGCACCTGTGTTTCGTCATCATCAGAGACGTGCTGAGGTGGTATTCCCATGTCCTCATCATCAGGAAACATAAGTGGTTGTGCGTCAGTGCATTCTATGTCTTCCACCGCTGGGGAAGGGCTAGGTGTATGCCCTTGGGATAACCACAGATTTAGCTGACTATAAATTTGAGGCCTATTATTTAGGCGCTGGGTGACAGGTATACGTTTACAGACAGAATTAGACTGGGATATGCACAGTAGCGTGTGTGTGAAGTTATTGAGAATGACCCTATCAGCACCTTGAATCTAATATACCCTTTTAGGGATAAATTTAAAGTAGGCCTGATACAGCAGAAACCACTAATTTAGAGAATTGCTAAATTGGGAATTGTATTTCAACCCAGAACAAAAACTGTGCTTTGACGGAAAACTAAATAACTTGCCCAGCCACAGCAATAATCACAGATTTAGCTGACTATAAATTTGAGGCCTATTATTTAGGCGCTGGGTGACAGGTATACGTTTACAGACAGAATTAGACTGGGATATGCACAGTAGCGTGTGTGTGAAGTTATTGAGAATGACCCTATCAACACCTTGAATCTAATATACCCTTTTAGGGATAAATTTAAAGTAGGCCTGATACAGCAGAAACCACTAATTTAGAGAATTGCTAAATTGGGAATTGTATTTCAACCCAGAACAAAAACTGTGCTTTGACGGACACAAAATAACTTGACCAGCTACAGCAATAACCACAGATTTAGCTGACTATAAATTTGATGCCTCCAAGGCATAAAAGGCTAGCTCTGGCCACGTGGACAATTTAGAGACCCAGAAGTTGAATGGGGCCAAACCATCAGTCAGTACGTGGGGGGTTGTGCACACGTACTGTTCCACCATGTTAATGAAATGTTGCCTCCTGCTAACACGTTGCGTAACAGGTGGTGGTGCAGTTAGCTGTGGCGTGTTGACAAAACTTTTCCACATCTCTGCCATGCTAACCCTGCCCTCAGAGGAGCTGGCCGTGACACAGCTGCCTTGGCGACCTCTTGCTCCTCCTCTGCCTTGGCCTTGGGCTTCCACTTGTTCCCCTGTGACATTTGGGAATGCTCTCAGTAGTGCGTCTACCAACGTGCGCTTGTACTCGCGCATCTTCCTATCACGCTCCAGTGCAGGAAGTAAGGTGGGCACATTGTCTTTGTACGGTGGATCCAGCAGGGTGGCAACCCAGTAGTCCGCACACGTTAAAATGTGGGCAACTCTGCTGTCGTTGCGCAGGCACTGCAGCATGTAGTCGCTCATGTGTGCCAGGCTGCCCAGGGGTAAGGACAAGCTGTCCTCTGTGGGAGGCGTATCGTCATCGTCCTGCGTTTCCCCCCAGCCACGCACCAGTGATGGTCCCGAGCTGCGTTGGGTGCCACCCCGCTGTGACCATGCTTCATCCTCATCCTCCTCCACCTCCTCCTCGTCCTCCTTGTCCTCCAGTAGTGGGCCCTGGCTGGCCACATTTGTACCTGGCCTCTGCTGTTGCAAAAAACCTCCCTCTGAGTCACTTCGAAGAGACTGGGCTGAAAGTGCTAAAAATGACCCCTCTTCCTCCTCCTCCTCCTCCTCCTGGGCCACCTCCTCTTCCATCATCGCCCTAAGTGTTTTCTCAAGGAGACATAGAAGTGGTATTGCAACGCTGATAACGGCGTCATCGCCACTGGCCATGTTGGTGGAGTACTCGAAACAGCGCAACAGGGCACACAGGTCTCACATGGAGGCCCAGTCATTGGTGGTGAAGTGCTGCTGTTCCGCAGTGCGACTGACCCGTGCGTGCTTCAGCTGAAACTCCACTATGGCCTGCTGCTGCTCGCACAGTCTGTCCAGCATGTGCAAGGTGAAGTTCCACCTGGTGGGCACGTCGCATATGAGGCGGTGAGCGGGAAGGCCGAAGTTACGCTGTAGCGCAGACAGGCGAGCAGCGGCAGGATGTGAACGCCAGAAGCGCGAACAGACGGCCTGCACTTTATGCAGCAGCTCTGACATGTCGGGGTATGAACTTCTGCACCACCAAATTCAGCACATGCGCCAAGCAAGGGATGTGCGTCAAACCGGCTAGTCCCAGAGCTGCAACGAGATTTCGCCCATTATCGCACACCACCAGGCTGGGCTTGAGGCTCACCGGCAGCAACCACTCGTCGGTCTGTTGTTCTATACCCCGCCACAACTCCTGTGCGGTGTGGGGCCTGTCCCCCAAACATATGAGTTTCAGAATGGCCTGCTGACGTTTACCCCGGGCTGTGCTGAAGTTGGTGGTGAAGGTGTGTGGCTGACTGGATGAGCAGGTGGAAGAAGAGGAGGAGGAAGCTGAGTAGGAGGAGGTGGCAACAGGAGGCAAAGAATGTTGCCCTGCGATCCTTGGCGGCGGAAGGACGTGCGCCAAACAGCTCTCCGCCTGGGGCCCAGACGCCACTACATTTAATTGAAAAAAGAGAGGCTCCGGCTCTCTAGGGGTATAAAAATAGCTAATAACAAAAATAGATCTAGATTACTTGGTTTGGTACCGAACATACAACGCCAATCAAAAGTTAAAGAGAATGGGAGTTGTTATAGTATTGTAGATGGTGATAATATAAATAAAAATAAAAATAAGAACAGAAACACTAATGCCAGCAAATATAGAGATAAAAAGCAGGAATATATACCCACTATAGTCTTAACCTATAGTAGACAATTTAATACGATCAAGAAAACCATCCAAAAATGCTTACCTATCCTATATGAGGATGATATCCTGAGAGGGGTACTTAGAGATGGCTGCCGTGTTGTCTCTAAGAGACCCAATACTTTGGGCAAAACGTTATCACCCTCTATGTTTACTCCAACAGAAATGACAAATAAAAATCAACCCACCTGGCTCAAATACACAGGATTTTCTATATGTGGTAGCCAGAGATGTAAAACATGTAAGGTTGCCAAAACCACCAAGGAATTTCACAACTCCACACACTCGGAGACATTCCCCATTAGGAGTTATATAAATTGCAATACGAGTGGTGTCATATATATTATCACATGCACTGCATGTGACCTTATGTATGTAGGATGTACCATCAGAAAATTTAAGGATAGATTACGAGAACATTTAAATTATATTGCCAACCCCTCTATAACAGGGATCTCCAATGCGGCCAGTCATTTTATAAACATCCACGACCGCAATATAGCTACACTCTCCACCTTTGCATTTGAACGTATCACACTACCTAAAAGGGGGGGTAATATCAAACAAAAGACCCTCTTACGGGAAGCATACTGGATCTGGAGATTAAAAACAAGATACCCACAGGGCATGAACCTTAAAAAAGAATTAATGTACCTTTATTAAAGGTAACATGCAGAGAAGCCATGTATTATTTTATTATTTTTCCTGTTTTATATCCTGTTAAACAGACCAATGTCTTTTTACATGGTCATTGGAAATAATTTTCCTTTTTAAACATGTGGTTTTCTTTTCCTCCTATCTACAGAGTGTGAGGCCACAATGTGGGGATAGCGTTCTATAATGGTTCTATATTATATATTATCTGATCCCTTTGTAGTTGTGATCACGGGTATTGAGTGTGGATGTATTCTGTTGCAGATAAATATCTGCGGCAGAGTATATCTACATGCTTAATGGTGTCCCAACTTAGATATGAATGGGGTGGATGCATAAGGAAATACGTTTCGTTAGGCTCACATATTAAAAAATAAAAAATATTATCGGCCAGAATTATGGGTAATTAAGAATAAAATATCCATACCATAAATAACTAAATGAATAATAAATAAATAACAACAATAAAAAATACTGATTATTAGGAAGATGCGTGGAGAACGTGAAAATGAAAGCAGTATACCAATCCAAATGGGAATGGGAAACAAAATAAGCTGCTAACAGAAAAATTAAATTAAAATTAAAAATGAACTGAGTACTGAATAATAAGCAGATAAGACCTTATGAGAATAAAATCGATTATGTCCAACACTAATAAGGAGATTAGATTTCATATAATCGTCCTGTTTATTTCATCCTTTCCTATTTAAAAACTTGGATTATAGTGACAGTATACTCTCTTTAGGAATACTAAGAGGATCGTTTGAAAAGGACACCTCCATACAACAAGAAGTAGGAAACACCACGAGGCAGCGCTACTAATTAACCTCATGCTGGTCATGACCCTTTGACTGCCGAATAAGCGCAGACTAGGACATGAATTCACACTAGGCGATTCCTAAGTGTATATGTGAATACAACTTGTTTAAGGCCATGGCTACTTTGATGTGGCTCAATTGGATGGATACAAACAACCATTTAATGGAATATACGCATATATACACTGACAATTTCATCTGATTATATTAGTGGACTTGTTCACATTTTGTTTGCTTAGTCCTTGTTGTCATATTTATATATTCCTTGGTATTCCGCCCCATTCTTTATATACATACATTTGTTTCCTCGCATCTTATGTCTATTGGGGATATCCATTTATATACCTATATATCCATAAATGTTCAGATATGTGTTTCAAATCTACCTCATAGACAATATTATATATATATGTCTTTTCTACCACTCCTGGACCAACATCTCTGATGTATTTAGATAACATAACCATATGATTTTAAATTGTTTAACTGTTTGGTATGCCTAAAACAAATTTCTATATGTTTTTATATCACGGGAGAAATGTTTGCACAGGTGCCTTGCATGGTTCTGATTGTTTTGGCGCCCAACCCACCTCCCCAGAACTCCTCTTGGGGGCGGGATAGCGGGAACTGGACCCTATTTCAGTGATCACCATGCAAGACACCTAGATCATGACTAAGGACACTAGTGTCCGAAACGCGTTGATTGCCTGGGATTAAGCGGGAGCCTGTGCCACTGATTGCTGTATATATGAAAATTGCTGAATAAAGATTGGGAATTTTTTCTACGTCCACGCTTGTTGCCGGAGCCTCTCTTTTTTCAATTGAATCTACCACACAGACTGACTTGGGTCCGCCCCGTGCACAGCTACATTGGACATGTGAGGTGAGCTGGCTTTTCTTCCTTTGCATATACTACGTACAAGTGCCTGTGCTCACCTAAGTCCGGAGGATAACACTCTATATAGACGGACGTCAAATATCCCATTTCAGCTAACCGCTACAGTGTGAACACTGGCTCTCACCTTTCTCAGTACTAAATGGCTTTCTCAGCATGTACAGACCGCAAATCAAAGGCGGAAAAGGTTTTTACAACAGGTGAACCCACCCTAAGTGAAGAGCCCAATTTGAAATCTCATCTATACGAACTTGAGAGACTCTTAACTCACGAGATAAAAATATGGTGGGATCACATGACCCTGACGAAATATGTGGAGAGACAAATGATACCAAGAGGCCTGAGAATAAAAAGGTACCAACCACCATTTTTTCAGACACATTTGTCTGCAGTTGGAACAAAATACTTAGTGACTGCTCACTAAAACTCATGTCGCTGATTATTGAACATGAAGGGGACAGACTGGATAATATCCATACAAAAATTGATGACTGCAGGAGTACTTTGGACTAAATACAAATCCTCAGAAGACTTCTCCAATAGGGAGGAAGATATCATGTCCCATATTAATCAAATGGAAAACTGACATCATGGAAATGAAACATCGAAAATTCCAAAGGGACACATATGATTACAATAACAATCAAGTATATGAATGGGGGAGGAGGGATAACCCACACAGTACACCGAAGTCTATTCTCAAGAAGAAATATAACAACAACAAGAAATATAAAAATAAACAAGGAGTGACCAAACAGAATGTATCCCGCAGAGTGAGTTTTAGTAATTCAGAGGTGGAGACATCAGAATCCTGCGAATCAATGGGGGAGGAGGAAGGTGAAAATAGAATCCGGGACTCTCATCAAATGAAACTCTCATATTACCAGAAAAACAGAAAAGATAAAGATAAACCTGAACCTTCAAAAAACGACCTAGAAGAAGGGGGGGCCGTAAACACAAAAAGGCCTGCATCAGATGTCCACTCGTCTAAAGAACAAATAATTCCTAAGGTGATAGCAATTCTTTAACATTGGATGTGGTTAATTTGTCTAGTTACATA
This sequence comes from Bufo gargarizans, assembly GCF_014858855.1. Classification (NCBI taxonomy): domain Eukaryota; kingdom Metazoa; phylum Chordata; class Amphibia; order Anura; family Bufonidae; genus Bufo; species Bufo gargarizans. Next base: position 620,867,342 of record NC_058080.1, read on the forward strand.
TTGACTAATGATCAGAAAAATGTATTGTCTTTGGGTTTAAATTTTGTGCCCTGTACAGATTTTGATCCCTTCTTTACCATAATGCAGGTGAATAGATTTGTCAGAAACCTCACATTAAGAAGATGTTTTCTGGAACCCTCCTCTCCACTTGAAGACCCGCAAGTAGAAAATGAAAAAGAAATAGAGACAAATAGTAATAATGATAATATTTACAATAATCTAACATTCAAAGAACAACAGTCTCTGTTCTGCCTTCCGGGTCTTCAATTGGATAATGAACAACATTGCACTGAAAACATCCAACATGATTTTGTAGTATCAAACAAAAAAATATTATCCTACTAAATTCCGTACAAATAGCATGGATGTCTTTCAGGAGGTTGTGGAGAAAGAATTATTAAAAATACATGATTCGATCCCCAAGGTCAAAGAACATAACCTTAGTATGACACAAAAGTCTGCTTTGAAACAACTGGAGGATAATAAAAACCTTATCTTTAAGATGGCGGACAAAGGGGGTTCAGTGGTGGTGCTGGACAAGACGTGTTATTATGCACAAATGCTGGAGGTCTTGTCGGACACCACCACCTACAAATGTTTGAAACATAACCCCCTTAATATATACAAAAAGGATTTGATCCTCATCTTAAATAAGGGCCTAGAGAGGGGTCACATTAATCAGAGACAGTATGATTTCCTAAATGTTGATTTCCCTGTAACCCCTATAATCCATGCCCTTCCAAAGATCCACAAAGGAGTCAATCCCCCCCCAATGAGACCTATTGTCTCGGGCATTGGCTCCTTAACGGAAAAATTGAGTGAATGGCTGGACTCAGTCCTGCAGCCTCTGGTGAAAAGACTACCGGGGTACATCAAAGATACAACTGATGTCCTCAGATACATGTATGACTGTACATGGTCAGATCAGTATACATGGATTACACTAGACGTTGTAGCTCTGTACCCCTCCATTCCTCACACATTTGCCCTCCTGGCATTGGAATATGCTCTACACAGATACAGCGGTTTTTCTGATTTATTCATAGATTATGTTCTGGAAATTACTTCCTACCTCCTTACACATAATTATTTTGTATTTAATGATATATTTTATGTTCAGGTATCAGGTGTTTCCATGGGGGCAAAATTTTCCCCCTCCCTGGCAAATTTGTCTATGGCCTTCTGGGAAGAAAGATATATTTTTTCTGTTGACAATCCCTTTTCTGGGAAATTGGTCTGGTATGGCAGATACATCGATGACCTACTCCTCATCTGGGGGGGCGATGTGTCTGCCATACCAGACTTTGTCAACTATGTCAATGGGAACACATATAATCTGAAATTCACGTGTGTACAACACCCCCAAACAATTAACTTCTTGGATTTGAGGTTGACTGGGATCCCAGACCAGGTGGTATTGACGGAGACCTACCGCAAGGAGATCTCCGGCAATACCATTCTGAAAGCTAATAGCCACCACCCATCACATACGATAAAAAGCATTCCTGTGGGGGAATTTATAAGAGCCAAAAGAAATTCCAGTACTAGTGAAGCCTTTGATAAAGAGTGTGCTAATATATGGACACGCCTTACGTCTAGAGGATATCCAAAGTGGATGCTCTCTAGGGGTATAAAAATAGCTAATAACAAAAATAGATCTAGATTACTTGGTTTGGTACCGAACATACAACGCCAATCAAAAGTTAAAGAGAATGGGAGTTGTTATAGTATTGTAGATGGTGATAATATAAATAAAAATAAAAATAAGAACAGAAACACTAATGCCAGCAAATATAGAGATAAAAAGCAGGAATATATACCCACTATAGTCTTAACCTATAGTAGACAATTTAATACGATCAAGAAAACCATCCAAAAATGCTTACCTATCCTATATGAGGATGATATCCTGAGAGGGGTACTTAGAGATGGCTGCCGTGTTGTCTCTAAGAGACCCAATACTTTGGGCAAAACGTTATCACCCTCTATGTTTACTCCAACAGAAATGACAAATAAAAATCAACCCACCTGGCTCAAATACACAGGATTTTCTATATGTGGTAGCCAGAGATGTAAACATGTAAGGTTGCCAAAACCACCAAGGAATTTCACAACTCCACACACTCGGAGACATTCCCCATTAGGAGTTATATAAATTGCAATACGAGTGGTGTCATATATATTATCACATGCACTGCATGTGACCTTATGTATGTAGGATGTACCATCAGAAAATTTAAGGATAGATTACGAGAACATTTAAATTATATTGCCAACCCCTCTATAACAGGGATCTCCAATGCGGCCAGTCATTTTATAAACATCCACGACCGCAATATAGCTACACTCTCCACCTTTGCATTTGAACGTATCACACTACCTAAAAGGGGGGGTAATATCAAACAAAAGACCCTCTTACGGGAAGCATACTGGATCTGGAGATTAAAAACAAGATACCCACAGGGCATGAACCTTAAAAAAGAATTAATGTACCTTTATTAAAGGTAACATGCAGAGAAGCCATGTATTATTTTATTATTTTTCCTGTTTTATATCCTGTTAAACAGACCAATGTCTTTTTACATGGTCATTGGAAATAATTTTCCTTTTTAAACATGTGGTTTTCTTTTCCTCCTATCTACAGAGTGTGAGGCCACAATGTGGGGATAGCGTTCTATAATGGTTCTATATTATATATTATCTGATCCCTTTGTAGTTGTGATCACGGGTATTGAGTGTGGATGTATTCTGTTGCAGATAAATATCTGCGGCAGAGTATATCTACATGCTTAATGGTGTCCCAACTTAGATATGAATGGGGTGGATGCATAAGGAAATACGTTTCGTTAGGCTCACATATTAAAAAATAAAAAATATTATCGGCCAGAATTATGGGTAATTAAGAATAAAATATCCATACCATAAATAACTAAATGAATAATAAATAAATAACAACAATAAAAAATACTGATTATTAGGAAGATGCGTGGAGAACGTGAAAATGAAAGCAGTATACCAATCCAAATGGGAATGGGAAACAAAATAAGCTGCCAACAGAAAAATTAAATTAAAATTAAAAATGAACTGAGTACTGAATAATAAGCAGATAAGACCTTATGAGAATAAAATCGATTATGTCCAACACTAATAAGGAGATTAGATTTCATATAATCGTCCTGTTTATTTCATCCTTTCCTATTTAAAAACTTGGATTATAGTGACAGTATACTCTCTTTAGGAATACTAAGAGGATCGTTTGAAAAGGACACCTCCATACAACAAGAAGTAGGAAACACCACGAGGCAGCGCTACTAATTAACCTCATGCTGGTCATGACCCTTTGACTGCCGAATAAGCGCAGACTAGGACATGAATTCACACTAGGCGATTCCTAAGTGTATATGTGAATACAACTTGTTTAAGGCCATGGCTACTTTGATGTGGCTCAATTGGATGGATACAAACAACCATTTAATGGAATATACGCATATATACACTGACAATTTCATCTGATTATATTAGTGGACTTGTTCACATTTTGTTTGCTTAGTCCTTGTTGTCATATTTATATATTCCTTGGTATTCCGCCCCATTCTTTATATACATACATTTGTTTCCTCGCATCTTATGTCTATTGGGGATATCCATTTATATACCTATATATCCATAAATGTTCAGATATGTGTTTCAAATCTACCTCATAGACAATATTATATATATATGTCTTTTCTACCACTCCTGGACCAACATCTCTGATGTATTTAGATAACATAACCATATGATTTTAAATTGTTTAACTGTTTGGTATGCCTAAAACAAATTTCTATATGTTTTTATATCACGGGAGAAATGTTTGCACAGGTGCCTTGCATGGTTCTGATTGTTTTGGCGCCCAACCCACCTCCCCAGAACTCCTCTTGGGGGCGGGATAGCGGGAACTGGACCCTATTTCAGTGATCACCATGCAAGACACCTAGATCATGACTAAGGACACTAGTGTCCGAAACGCGTTGATTGCCTGGGATTAAGCGGGAGCCTGTGCCACTGATTGCTGTATATATGAAAATTGCTGAATAAAGATTGGGAATTTTTTCTACGTCCACGCTTGTTGCCGGAGCCTCTCTTTTTTCAATTGAATCTACCACACGGACTGACTTGGGTCCGCCCCGTGCACAGCTACATTGGACATGTGAGGTGAGCTGGCTTTTCTTCCTTTGCATATGCCACTACATTTACCCAGTGTGCAGTTAGGGAGATATAGCGTCCCTGGCCGTGCTTACTGGTCCACGTATCTGTGGTTAGGTGGACCTTGCCACAGATGGCGTTGCGCAGTGCACACTTGATTTTATCGGATACTTGGTTGTGCAGGGAAGGCACGGCTCTCTTGGAGAAGTAGTGCCGGCTGGGAACAACATACTGTGGGACAGCAAGCGACATGAGCTGTTTGAAGCTGTCTGTGTCCACCAGACTAAATGACAGCATTTCATAGGCCAGTAGTTTAGAAATGCTGGCATTCAGGGCCAGGGATCGAGGGTGGCTAGGTGGGAATTTACACTTTCTCTTAAATGTTTGTGAGATAGAGAGCTGAACGCTGCCGTGTGACATGGTTGAGATGCTTGGTGACGGAGGTGGTGGTGTTGGTGGTACATCCCCTGTTTGCTGGGCGGCAGGTGCCAACGTTCCTCCAGAGGCGGAGGAAGAGGTGGAGGCGGCAGCAGCAGAAGAGGCCGAGGCGGCAGCAGCAGAAGAGGTAGCAGGGGGAGCCTGAGTGACTTCCTTGTTTTTAAGGTGTTTACTCCACTGCAGTTCATGCTTTGCATGCAGGTGCCTGGTCATGCAGGTTGTGCTAAGGTTCAGAACGTTAATGCCTCGCTTCAGGCTCTGATGGCACAGCGTGCAAACCACTCGGGTCTTGTCGTCAGCACATTGTTTGAAGAAGTGCCATGCCAGGGAACTCCTTGAAGCTGCCTTTGGGGTGCTCGGTCCCAGATGGCGGCGGTCAGTAGCAGGCGGAGTCTCTTGGCGGCGGGTGTTCTGCTTTTGCCCACTGCTCCCTCTTTTGCTACTCTGTTGGCTCGGTCTCACCACTGCCTCTTCCTCCGAACTGTGAAAGTCAGTGGCACGACCTTCATTCCATGTGGGGTCTAGGACCTCATCGTCCCCTGCATCGTCTTCCACCCAGTCTTGATCCCTGACCTCCTGTTCAGTCTGCACACTGCAGAAAGACGCAGCAGTTGGCACCTGTGTTTCGTCATCATCAGAGACGTGCTGAGGTGGTATTCCCATGTCCTCATCATCAGGAAACATAAGTGGTTGTGCGTCAGTGCATTCTATGTCTTCCACCGCTGGGGAAGGGCTAGGTGGATGCCCTTGGGATAACCACAGATTTAGCTGACTATAAATTTGAGGCCTATTATTTAGGCGCTGGGTGACAGGTATACGTTTACAGACAGAATTAGACTGGGATATGCACAGTAGCGTGTGTGTGAAGTTATTGAGAATGACCCTATCAGCACCTTGAATCTAATATACCCTTTTAGGGATAAATTTAAAGTAGGCCTGATACAGCAGAAACCACTAATTTAGAGAATTGCTAAATTGGGAATTGTATTTCAACCCAGAACAAAAACTGTGCTTTGACGGACACTAAATAACTTGCCCAGCCACAGCAATAACCACAGATTTAGCTGACTATAAATTTGAGGCCTATTATTTAGGCGCTGGGTGACAGGTATACGTTTACAGACAGAATTAGACTGGGATATGCACAGTAGCGTGTGTGTGAAGTTATTGAGAATGACCCTATCAGCACCTTGAATCTAATATACCCTTTTAGGGATAAATTTAAAGTAGGCCTGATACAGCAGAAACCACTAATTTAGAGAATTGCTAAATTGGGAATTGTATTTCAACCCAGAACAAAAACTGTGCTTTGACGGACACAAAATAACTTGACCAGCTACAGCAATAACCACAGATTTAGCTGACTATAAATTTGATGCCTATTATTTAGGCGCTGGGTGACAGGTATACGTTTACAGACAGAATTAGACTGGGATATGGCCAAAAAATAACCACACTATTGATGGTTAAATGCACTTGGTGTGACAGCTTGACCAACCACACTATTGAGGGTTAAATGCACTTGGTCACAGGGTCAGCTTGCCCCTGATGTAGTATATGGCCAAAAAATAACCACACTATTGATGGTTAAATGGACTTGGTGTGACAGCTTGACCAACCACACTATTGAGGGTTAAATGCACTTGGTGACAGGTTCAGCTTGCCCCTGATGTAGTATATGGCCAAAAAATAACCACACTATTGATGGTTAAATGCACTTGGTGTGACAGCTTGACCCTGATGTAGGATTTAGCCAAAAAAACAACCACACTATTGAGGGTTAAATGCACTTGGTGGCAGCTTGTGCTGGCGCACCACAAGACACAAAATGGCCACCGATCACCCCAGAAAAAAGTGAATGAAAAAAGCTCTGGGCAGCCTAAAAACAGTGAGCAGTTGAATAGCAGCAGTTCAATGATCCACAGCTGCAGATCGATCACTGAATAAAGTCTTTTGGATGAGTTAATCACTGCCTAATCTCGCAGCTGCAACCTCTCCCTACACTGATCAGAGCAGAGTGACGTGCGGCGCTACGTGACTCCAGCTTAAATAGAGGCGGGGTCACATGCTGCACTGGCCAATCACAGCCATGCCAATAGTAGGCATGGCTGTGACGGCCTCTTGGGGCAAGTAGCATGACGCTTGTTGATTGGCTGCTTTGCAGCCTTTTAAAAAGCGCCAAGAAAGCGACGAACACCGAACCCGAACCCGGACTTTTACGAAAATGTTCAGGTTCGGGTCCGTGTCACAGACACCCCAAAATTCGGTACGAACCCGAACTATACAGTTCGGGTTCGCTCATCTCTAATGATAATGCATCTAATATGAGTGGTAAATATACTGGAATGCAGGCCTTAATTTGTGAAAAAAATCCACTGGCTGAGAACATTCCTTGTTGTGCACATTCGCTAAACCTTGTAGGACAAAATGCTGTAAGCAGCTGTCCAGTTGCAGTTTCCTTCTTTAACCACTTTAACCCCGCTAGCTAAAACCCCCTTAACAACCAGGCCACTTTTTACACTTCTGCACTACACTACTTTCACCGTTTATTGCTCGGTCATGCAACTTACCACCCAAATGAATTTTACCTCCTTTTCTTCTCACTAATAGAGCTTTCATTTGGTGGTATTTTATTGCTGCTGACATTTTTTGTTATTAATCGAAATTTAACGATTTGTTTGCAAAAAAATGACATTTTTCACTTTCAGCTGTAAAATTTTGCAAAAAAACCGACATCCATATATAAATTTTTCGCTAAATTTATTGTTCTTACATGTCTTTGATAAAAAAAAAATGTTTGGGCAAAAAAAAATTGTTTGGGTAAAAGTTATAACGTTTACAAACTAAGGTACAAAAATGTCAATTTCCACTTTTTGAAGCAGCTCTGACTTTCTGAGCACCTGTCATGTTTCCTGAGGTTCTACAATGCCCAGACAGTAGAAAACCCCCACAAATGACCCCATTTCGGAAAGTAGACACCCTAAGGTATTCGCTGATGGGCATAGTGAGTTCATAGAACTTTTTATTTTTTGTCACAAGTTAGCGGAAAATGATGATTTTTTAAATTTTTTAATTTTTTCTTACAAAGTCTCATATTCCACTAACTTGCGACAAAAAATAAAAAATTCTATGAACTCACCATGCCCCTCACGGAATACCTTGGGGTGTCTTCTTTCCAAAATGGAGTCACTTGTGGCGTAGTTATACTGCCCTGGCAATTTAGGGGCCCATATGTGTGAGAAGTACTTTGCAATCAGAATGTGTAAAAAATGGCCTGCGAAATCCGAAAGGTGCACTTTGGAATATGTGCCCCTTTGCCCACCTAGGCTGCAATAAAGTGTCACACATCTGGTATCGCCGTACTCAGGAGAAGTTGGGGAATGTGTTTTCGGGTGTCATTTTACATATACCCATGCTGGGTGAGAGAAATATCTTGGCAAAAGACAACTTTTCCAATTTTTTTATACAAAGTTGGCATTTGACCAAGATATTTATCTCACCCAGCATGGGTATATGTAAAATGACACCCCAAAACACATTCCCCAACCTCTCCTGAGTACGGCGATACCAGATGTGTCACACTTTTTTGCAGCCAAGGTGGGCAAAGGGGCACATATTCCAAAGTGCACCTTTAGGATTCCGCAGGCCATTTTTTACACATTTTGATTGCAAACTACTTCTCACACATATGGGCCCCTAAATTGCCAGTGCAGTATAACTATGCCACAAGTAACCCCATTTTGGAAAGAAGACACCCCAAGGTATTCCGTGAGGGGCATGGCGAGTTCCTAGAATTTTTTTTTTTTGTCACAAGTTAGCGGAAAATGATGATTTTTTTTATTACATTTTTTTTCCTTACAAAGTCTCATATTCCACTAACTTGCGACAAAAAATAAAAAATTCTAGGAACTCGCCATGCCCCTCACAGAATACCTTGGGGTGTCTTCTTTCCAAAATGGGGTCACTTGTGGCGTAGTTATACTGCCCTGGCAATTTAGAGGCCCATATGTGTGAGAAGTACTTTGCAATCAAAATGTGTAAAAAATGGCCTGCGAAATCCGAAAGGTGCTCTTTGGAATGTGTGCCCCTTTTCCCACCTAGGCTGCAATAAAGTGTCACACATCTGGTATCGCCATACTCAGGAGAAGTTGGGGAATGTGTTTTGGGGTGTCATTTTACATATACCCATGCTGGGTGAGTGAAATATCTTGGCAAAAGACAACTTTTCCAATTTTTTTTATACAAAGTTGGCATTTGACCAAGATATTTATCTCACCCAGCATGGGTATATGTAAAATGACACCACAAACACATTCCCCAACTTCTCCTGAGTACAGCGATACCACATGTGTGACACTTTTTTGCAGCCTAAATGCGCAAAGCGGCCAAAATTCCTTTTAGGAGGGCATTTTTAGACATTTGGATCCCAGACTTCTTCTCACGCTTTCAGGCCCCTAACATGCCAGGGCAGTATAAATACCCCACATGTGACCCCATTTTGGAAAGAAGACACCCCAAGGTATTCCGTGAGGGGCATGGCGAGTTCCTAGAATTTATATTTTTTTGGCACAAGTTAGCGGAAATTGATTTTTTTTTGTATTTTCTCACAAAGTCTCCCTTTCCGCTAACTTGGGACAAAAATTTCAATCTTTCATGGACTCAATATGCCCCTCACGGAATACCTTGGGGTGTCTTCTTTCCGAAATGGGGTCACATGTGGGGTATTTAGACTGCCCTGGCATTTTAGGGGCCCTAAAGCGTGAGAAGAAGTCTGGAATATAAATGTCTAAAAAATTTTACGCATTTGGATTCCGTGAGGGGTATGGTGAGTTCATGTGAGATTTTATTTTTTGACACAAGTTAGTGGAATATGAGACTTAGTAAGAAAAAACAAAAACAAACCAAAAATTTCCGCTAACTTGTGCCCAAAAAAATGTCTGAATGGAGCCTTACAGGGGGTGATCAATGACAGGGGGGTGATCAGGGAGTCTATATGGGGTGATCACCCCCCTGTCATTGATCACCCCCCTGTCATTGATCACCCCCCTGTAAGGCTCCATTCAGACGTCCGTATGATTATATAACGGATCCACTGATACATGGATCGGATCCGCAAAACACATGCGGACGTCTGAATGGAGCCTTACAGGGGGGTGATCAATGACAGAGGGGTGATCACCCATATAGACTCCCTGATCACCTCCGTCATTGATCACCCCCCTGTAAGGCTCCATTCAGACGTCCGTATGATTTTTTACGGATCCACGGATACATGGATCGGATCCGCAAAACACATGCGGACGTCTGAATGGAGCCTTACAGGGGGGTGATCAATGACGGAGGTGATCAGGGAGTCTATATGGGTGATCACCCCTCTGTCATTGATCACCCCCCTGTAAGGCTCCATTCAGACGTCCGCATGTGTTTTGCGGATCCGATCCATGTATCAGTGGATCCGTAAAAATCATACGGACGTCTGAATGGAGCCTTACAGGGGGGTGATCAATGACGGAGGTGATCAGGGAGTCTATATGGGTGATCACCCCTCTGTCATTGATCACCCCCCTGTAAGGCTCCATTCAGACGTCCGCATGTGTTTTGCGGATCCGATCCATGTATCAGTGGATCCGTAAAAATCATACAGACGTCTGAATGGAGCCTTACAGGGGGGTGATCAATGACAAGGGGGTGATCACCCATATAGACTCCCTGATCACCCCCCTGTCATTGATCACCCCCCTGTAAGGCTCCATTCAGACGTCCGCATGTGTTTTGCGGATCCGATCCATGTATCAGTGGATCCGTAAAAATCATACGGACGTCTGAATGGAGCCTTACAGGGGGGTGATCAATGACGGAGGTGATCAGGGAGTCTATATGGGTGATCACCCCTCTGTCATTGATCACCCCCCTGTAAGGCTCCATTCAGACGTCCGCATGTGTTTTGCGGATCCACTGATACATGGATCGGATCCGCAAAACACATGCGGACGTCTGAATGGAGCCTTACAGGGGGGTGATCAATGACAAGGGGGTGATCACCCATATAGACTCCCTGATCACCCCCCTGTCATTGATCACCCCCCTGTAAGGCTCCATTCAGACGTCCGCATGTGTTTTGCGGATCCGATCCATGTATCAGTGGATCCGTAAAAATCATACGGACGTCTGAATGGAGCCTTACAGGGGGGTGATCAATGACGGAGGTGATCAGGGAGTCTATATGGGTGATCACCCCTCTGTCATTGATCACCCCCCTGTAAGGCTCCATTCAGACGTCCGCATGTGTTTTGCGGATCCGATCCATGTATCAGTGGATCCGTAAAAATCATACGGACGTCTGAATGGAGCCTTACAGGGGGGTGATCAATGACGGAGGTGATCAGGGAGTCTATATGGGTGATCACCCCTCTGTCATTGATCACCCCCCTGTAAGGCTCCATTCAGACGTCCGCATGTGTTTTGCGGATCCGATCCATGTGTCAGTGGATCCGTAAAAATCATACAGACGTCTGAATGGAGCCTTACAGGGGGGTGATCAATGACAGGGTGGTGATCAATGACAGGGAAGTGATCAGGAAGTCTATATGCGTGATCACCCCCTTGTCATTGATCACCCCCCTGTAAGGCTCCATTCAGACATCCGCATGTGTTTTGCGGATCCGATCCATGTATCAGTGGATCCGTAAAAATCATACGGACGTCTGAATGGAGCCTTACAGGGGGGTGATCAATGACGGAGGTGATCAGGGAGTCTATATGAGTGATCACCCCTCTGTCATTGATCACCCCCCTGTCATTGATCACCCCCCTGTAAGGCTCCATTCAGACGTCCGCATGTGTTTTGCGGATCCGATCCATGTATCAGTGGATCCGTAAAAATCATACGGACGTCTGAATGGAGCCTTACAGGGGGGTGATCAATGACGGAGGTGATCAATGACAGGGGGGTGATCAGGGAGTCTATATGGGGTGATCAGGGGTGATCAGTGGTTCATAAGGGGTTAATAAGTGACAGGGGTGGGGGTGTAGTGTAGTGTTTTGTGGTACTTTACACAGCTACCTGTGTCCTCTGGTGGTCGATCCAAACAAAAAGGACCACCAGAGGACCAGGTAGCAGGTATATTAGACGCTGTTATCAAAACAGCGTCTAATTTACCTGTTAGGGGTTAAAAAAATCACATCTCCAGCCTGCCAGCGAGCGATCGCCGCTGGCAGGCTGGAGATCCACTTGCTTACCTTCCGTTCCTGTGAGCGCGCGCGCCTGTGTGCGCGCGTTCACAGGAAATCTCGGCCCTCGCGAGATGACATGTATATGCCTCACTCTGCGCAGGGCTGCCGCCTCTGGACCGCACATCTGCGTTAGGCGGTCCGGAGGCGGTTAATTTTGTTTTATTTCTTCTTCAACTCACTTGTGGAATCTGTTAACAAACAGTTTCAAACCACGTGGTGTACCAACATTGAAAAGGTTAGCTGATACTGGTTGGTCTTCTCACCATGATGCTGTGAATGCCTTACAAAAAGGCTATAGTACTATTAAAGATGTCCTTACAATTTTTCTTAATGATTAATCTACAAAAGTAGAGATTTGTTTACAAGCCAAAGGCCTAAGCATTGTTATGGATCACCTTGAAACTGGAATAATGGTTGAAATATGGTCTGTTATTTTACCCAGGTTTCACAGAACCTTCGTTCTAGATTTTCTGAATTTGAACAACCGGGAAAAAAAACTTGCAGGCTGTGAGGAGTACCAACTACAACGTGGACGAAAAATTAAAAGAAATAGGAGGTGGGACTACGGTGATGCAGAAGATGCTGATGCTGATATGACACCATCTGAGAAGTTTAATGTGCACACCTTTCATCTTATAATTGACCAACTGACTGAATCACTGAGGCAAAGACAAGCAGCATACAACGTAATTGAAGAAAGATTTGGCTTTCTGTAAGAAATATGCACACTAGCAACAGATAATCTACTCTCCAAAGCCAGAACACTAGTAACAACATATCCTGAAGATCTTGACCCCCTGTTTGCGGAAGATATTGTACAGTTTGCCTCTGTTTTCAAAATGTACCAGTCTTCCCCTACGAATAAAGACATTCATGAGAGTCAAGTACAGGTCCTTCTAAAAAAATTAGCATATTGTGATAAAGTTCATTATTTACTGTAATGTACTGATAAACATTAGACTTTCATATATTTTAGGTTCATTACACACCAACTGAAGTAGTTCAAGCCTTTTATTGTTTTAATATTGATGATTTTGGCATACAGCTCATGAAAACCCAAAATTCCTATCTAAAAAAATTAGCATATCATGAAAAGGTTCTCTAAACAAGCTATTAACCTAATCATCTGAATCAACTAATTAACTCTAAACACCTGCAAAAGATTCCTGAGGCTTTTAAAAACTCCCAGCCTGGTTCATTACTCAAAACCGCAATCATGGGTAAGACTGCCGACCTGACTGCTGTCCAGAAGGCCATCATTGACACCCTCAAGCAAGAGGGTAAGACACAGAAAGAAATTTCTGAACGAATAGGCTGTTCCCAGAGTGCTGTATCAAGGCACCTCAGTGGGAAGTCTGTGGGAAGGAAAAAATGTGGCAGAAAACGCTGCACAACGAGAAGAGGTGACCGGACCCTGAGGAAGATTGTGGAGAAGGACCGATTTCAGACCTTGGGGGACCTGCGGAAGCAGTGGACTGAGTCTGGAGTAGAAACATCCAGAGCCACCGTGTACAGGCGTGTGCAGGAAATGGGCTACAGGTGCCGCATTCCCCAGGTCAAGCCACTTTTAAACCAGAAACAGCGGCAGAAGCGCCTGACCTGGGCTACAGAGAAGCAGCACTGAACTGTTGCATGTCATTCGGAAATCAAGGTGCCAGAGTCTAGAGGAAGACTGGGGAGAGGGAAATGCCAAAATGCCTGAAGTCCAGTGTCAAGTACCCACAGTCAGTGATGGTCTGGGGTGCCATGTCAGCTGCTGGTGTTGGTCCACTGTGTTTTATCAAGGGCAGGGTCAATGCAGCTAGCTATCAGGAGATTTTGGAGCACTTCATGCTTCCATCTGCTGAAAAGCTTTATGGAGATGAAGATTTCATTTTTCAGCACGACCTGGCACCTGCTCACAGTGCCAAAACCACTGGTAAATGGTTTACTGACCATGGTATTACTGTGCTCAATTGGCCTGCCAACTCTCCTGACCTGAACCCCATAGAGAATCTGTGGGATATTGGGAAGAGAAAGTTGAGAGACGCAAGACCCAACACTCTGGATGAGCTTAAGGCCGCTATCCTGGGCCTCCATAACACCTCAGCAGTGCAACAGGCTGATTGCCTCCATGCCACGCCGCATTGAAGCAGTCATTTCTGCAAAAGGATTCCCGACCAAGTATTGAGTGCATAACTGAACATAATTATTTGAAGGTTGACTTTTTTTTGTATTAAAAACACTTTTCTTTTATTGGTCGGATTAAATATGCAATTTTTTTTAGATAGGAAATTTGGGTTTTCATGAGCTGTATGCCAAAATCATCAATATTAAAACAATAAAAGGCTTGAACTACTTCAGTTGTGTGTAATGAATCTAAAATATATGAAAGTCTAATGTTTATCAGTACATTACAGAAAATAATGAACTTTATCACAATATGCTAATTTTTTGAGAAGGACCTGTAAATACAAATGTACAAGTTTCTGATCACACAATCCCTAGTTGGTGCATTTCCAAACACATATGTGATCCTTCGGATGTATTTGTGTTTAATTGTCAGTAAGTGCAGTGGTGAGCGTTCATTTTCAGCTTTAAAACGTGTGAAAAATGAACGAAGATCTTCAATGGGTCAGGAGCGTTTAAATGCACTCTCTCTGTTATGCATTGAAAATGGGTTGCTGAATGAGCTTAATCTTGATTCTTCAATTGAAGAATTTGCAAGCAAAAAAGCACAAAAAGCGAATGTGTAGTTTAATTTTCTTCTGCCAGTTTAATTTATTTAGATTAAAACTCAGTTTAGAGTTCGGTGAATAACACTGTGTATTTAAGTTACTCTCAACACCATAACAGCAGGCCTATGTGATTATGATGCTTAGGGTAATACTTACAATTTTTATTGTGAATATCGGCACTTAGAGAATTCACGAAGATCTAGAATATAGTGCTATATCTTCGTAATCGCAAATATTCAAGACTTTTTTCATCAGTACTCTCCCTGCAACGACCATTGTGGGGGTATTGACACAATTGGCTAAACCATTTGTTTAGCTCTAAATCTGAAAGTGATTGGATTTTGCATTATAATAATTTGCAGACACACTTTGGGCTGTCAAATGTCATTACTAATTTTATCTTTAAAAATAATACTCTTGTTATTGAATTTTGTACGGTATTACTTCTATTGTATTTTCACAGTCCGTAAAGTAAAAAGGCGCTGGCAATAGTGATGGATAAACATCGGGCAGGACATAACGCGAATGCGCATTCACGATCAAATGTTTCCGGCAGGCCCGGAAAGCGCAAACAGAAAAATACATATGGCCGAAACGTCATACTTAAGCCGCATATTGAATAAAAATCACTAAGCAAGAACTTCTATTGATGTCACTGGAGTTTATTCTATATATTGAACGGGGTAGGAACCCTACTTCCAGTTACAAAAAATTTAACCTGCAGCATGTATCCAAGCATTTGCCCACATAGCATATTCCTACTTGTGACGATCACTGCGGACATCATGACAAGTGGAACACTGTCCTTCCATCAAGATGAGATTACACAGATCTTATCTCAAGTCAACATCTCCGGTGACTTCTTGCAGACACCACCGTCCGAGCTCAAAGCACGAGACCTTTAACGTGAGTAACCTTGGCAGAGTATCTGAAAGTGCAACGAATCCCGTGCAGACTTCGCATACGCACAATTTTTTCTTGTAGCTACAGGGGACCACAATCGGGTCCAATGTGGTGCCCCGTACACTAATTGTTACATGGCATGCTTTGAGGAATCTTTCCTCTACCTGAATCCACATTTCATCACCCATGTCATGACATGGAAACGTTACATTGACGACATATTCTGTATTTGGGAGGGAACATTAGATTCGCTCTTACAGTTCCATACATTTCTAAATTCAGTTTATCCTGAACTCCAGTTTACCATCCAACATCACCAGGACACCATCCACTTCCGAGATACTACAGTTATCAAAACCACCACAGGCACCATGAGTACCCACCTATACGGTAAACCCACAGATCGCAATAATCTTCTTCACTTTTCAAGTTTCCATGCATCTCACGTAAAGAAATCCATACCCAAATCTCAATACACAAGGATCAAACGTATAGTGAAGGCAACCCCTGCGTGCAAGACAAGGCTCACAGAAATGCAGAAACGATTTTTGGATAGAGGATACCCCTAAAGGCAGTACAAATTCAAGACCAGCCCATTTCACCGAGACCAGAAAATATGAAACGAGTAGCGTTTGTTCACACTTTTCACCCGGCAGCTAATAAAATACTGAACAGCAGGAAAACCTTTCAAGATCAACGATTTCTTTACTTGCGATTCTACTGTAACTATGTCGTATATGTACTTAAATGCCCGTGCGGGATGGCATATGTAGGGGAAACCACACTAAAAATCTGCACCCGCATTTGCCAGCATAAATCTACCATAAGATGGGAAAACCTACTACAACCAGTACCGGGGCACTTCCACACAGCAGGCCACTCGATCTCACAACTCAGGTTTCAAGTCCTGGAGCATATACAAATACCAAGGAGAGGGGACAACCGCGCAAAAATGTTGAAGCATTTTGGATACACAGGTTGGATAGTTTGGAACCAAAAGGCATCAATAGAGACTATGAGATCCAGAGTCTAACATAAACATTTAGGATGTACTTTAGCCATAGTTGTCCGATATGTCTTATAATCTACCTTGTCCTATATACTAACTACATGCTATCATTTATTTTAGATTCCATAGAAAATTGTGCTTCCCTGGTGCCGTTGTGGACTCATCCTCCTTTTTTTACCCCAGTATGCTCCCTTCCTTCCTATCACTAAACCAGTGACATGCTCTCTGTGACACACACATAGTCAGAATTCTGGCCATTCACGCCACACACGCACGAATTCCCGCGAGACTTCGATCGCAACTACTGACTTTTGCCTGTCAGATCTCAAACCGAGGCCTGGAACGCACATGACATGTAGGGACCTTGCGCATGCACACTGGCTGGATTCACAAACGCGTGCCACTTTAAAGAGGACCTTTCACCTGTAAAAACATTGTGAACTAAGTATCCTGACATATACAGCGGCGCCCAGGGATCTCACTGCACTTACTATTATCCCTGGGCGCCGCTCCGTTCTCCCGTTATGTCCTCCGGCATCTTCGCTCAGTAGGTTATAGTAGGCGGAGACTTAGGACTCTTAGGACTCTGCTGGGCGTCTCCTCCTCCTAGGCTGTAGCACTAGCCAATCGCAGAGCAAAGCTCACAGCCTGGGAGTTTTTTTTCTCCCAGGCTGTGAGCTGTACGCTGTGATTGGCACACATCCTTTCCTGACATCTTTTTTCTTCTTCACCACAGAATGGCACCAGGTATGGTAACATTCCACCTACTGAATAGTTCATAGCTCCGGGTGCATTAATGTAATTTGTAATATTGCTTAGACTATTTGTGTTCTACCCTCATGCTCCTGATAGCATAGCACTACCTTATTCTGTTATGTACAGATCTCCCCTGATATTCATCCTGGACCCTGGATCCAAAAGCACAAGTGACCCACTGATTTGGTTTGGACCTCTGTCCTCATATAACTTTTGGATTATCTCATGTATAGCATATTGATTCAGTCTACGTCACTACACATAGAGAAAAAAGAGAGTATACTATGCAAACACAAGTAGTTCCGCAGACCACTCTACGGGTACACATGTCAGTCTTTGTGACATACTGATCTGTGTAACTAATGGTAATACAATATATGAGACTGTAATCTACTTACCTTTGATACTCATTGTATGTAATTTTCAGTTTGGGCTTTAGTTTCAAAAAGGCCATAAATGGGCAAAACGTCACACTTAAAGGGAATCTGTCAACTATTTTTACCATATAAAACCGTTAACATAGCAATGTGCAATAAAGTACCTTCATTCCTACATGTGTCTTCTTTTTTTTATTCAACTTTTCATTCTTATTAAAAAGCAATTTTTCTGATATGCAAATGAAGCCTCAAGGTGCCCAGAGGGGCGTTATTCCTCTCCTCTAGTGCCCAGTAACTCCCCCCTGCAGTGCCCAGCCGGCCTTTCTTCCAAGCCCAGCACGCCTCCTAAGAAATAAATGTCCCCCCACATACTTGCCAAACGGCACCGCCCCTCCCCACTATGTCATTTAATTTATTCACTGCACGCACCGACCCTTGCTTCCTCCTCTCTTGTCCTCCGAAATCCTGCTCAGGCGCAGTATCACTGAGTGCCTGCGCCTGCACGATACTCCTGCTCCAGAGGGCAACAGCCTCACTAGTGTCACTGGGCATGCGCCGAGCCCAGTGACGTAATCAGACTGCTGTTGCCTCTGAGAGATTCTAGAGGAGGAAGCAAGGGCCGGTGCGTGCAGTGAATAAATTAAATGACGTAGTGGGGAGGGGGCGGCACCGTTCAGCAAGTATGTGGGAGGACATTTATTTCTTAGGAGGCGTGCTGGGCTTGGAAGAAAGGCCGGCTGGGTACTGCAGGGGGGCGTTACTGGGCACTAGAGCAGAGTAATAACGCCCCTCTGGGCACCTAGAGACTTCATTTGCATATCAGAAAAATTGCTTTTTAATAAGAATGAAAAGTTGAATAAAAGACACATGTAGGTAAGAAGGTACTTTATTGCACATTACTATGTTAACGGTTTTATATGGTCAAAATAGGTGACAGATTCCCTTTAAGTCACATATTGAATAAAAATCCCTAAGGCTACTTTCACACTAGCGTTCAGGGCAGCACATTCAGTAGAAAAATTATAAAACGGAGTTCCAGATATACACAAAGATCAACCATCGCTAAAAAGACAAAAGCGACTACAGTCCTTTCATAAGGTGTAAAAATGTGTAGTCCTTTTTACACCCATGCAACATTTCAGTTCACTTACTGGGACTGTTTTCAAGCTAGCAAACAGTCCCAGTAAGTGGACTTATTTGTCGCATGTGTTAATATTACACATTTTGACATCTTATGAAAGGGCTGAGGTCTCGTTTGTTTTTTACATACGTATACATATACAGTACAGACCAAAAATTTGGACACACCTTCTCATTCAAAGAGTTTTCTTTATTTTCATGACTATGAAAATTGTAGATTCACACTGAAGGCATCAAAACTATGAATTAACACATGTGGAATTATATACATAACAAAAAAGTGTGAAACAACTGAAAATATGTCATATTCTAGGTTCTTCAAAGTAGCCACCTTTTGCTTTGATTACTGCTTTGCACACTCTTGGCATTCTCTTGATGAGCTTCAAGAGGTAGTCACCTGAAATGGTCTTCCAACAGTCTTGAAGGAGTTCCCAGAGATGCTTAGCACTTGTTGGCCCTTTTGCCTTCACTCTGCGGTCCAGCTCACCCCAAACCATCTCGATTGGGTTCAGGTCCGGTGACTGTGGAGGCCAGGTCATCTGGCGCAGCACCCCATCACTCTCCTTCATGGTCAAATAGCCCTTACACAGCCTGGAGGTTATTTTGGGGTCATTGTCCTGTTGAAAAATAAATGATGGTCCAACTAAACGCAAACCGGATGGAATAGCATGTCGCTGCAAGACGCTGTGGTAGCCATGCTGGTTCAGTATGCCTTCAATTTTGAATAAATCCCCAACAGTGTCACCAGCAAAGCACCCCCACACCATCACACCTCCTCCTCCATGCTTCACGGTGGGAACCAGGCATGTAGAGTCCATCCGTTCACCTTTTCTGCGTCGCACAAAGACACGGTGGTTGGAACCAAAGATCTCAAATTTGGACTCATCAGACCAAAGCACAGATTTCCACTGGTCTAATGTCCATTCCTTGTGTTCTTTAGCCCAAACACGTCTCTTCTGCTTGTTGCCTGTCCTTAGCAGTGGTTTCCTAGCAGATATTCTACCATGAAGGCCTGATTCACACAGTCTCCTCTTAACAGTTGTTCTAGAGATGTGTCTGCTGCTAGAACTGTGTGTGGCATTGACCTGGTCTCTATTCTGAGCTGCTGTTAACCTGTGATTTCTGAGGCTGGTGACTCGGATAAACTTATCCTCCGCAGCAGAGGTGACTCTTGGTCTTCCTTTCCTGGGGCGGTCCGCATGTGAGCCAGTTTCTTTGTAGCGCTTGATGGTTTTTGTGACTGCACTTGGGGACACTTTCAAAGTTTTCCCAATTTTTCGGACTGACTGACCTTCATTTCTTAAAGTAATGATGGCCACTCGTTTTTCTTTACTTAGCTGCTTTTTTCTTGCCATAATACAAATTCTAACAGTCTATTCAGTAGGACTATCAGCTGTGTATCCACCTGACTTCTCCACAACGCAACTGATGGTCCCAACCCCATTTATAAGGCAAGAAATCCCACTTATTAAACCTGACAGGGCACACCTGTGAAGTGAAAACCATTTCAGGTGACTACCTCTTGAAGCTCATCAAGAGAATGCCAAGAGTGTGCAAAGCAGTAATCAAAGCAAAAGGTGGCTACTTTGAAGAACCTAGAATATGACAGATTTTCAGTTGTTTCACACTTTTTTATGTATATCATTGCACATGTGTTAATTCATAGTTTTGATGCCTTCAGTGTGAATCTGCAATTTTCATAGTCATGAAAATAAAGAAAACTCTTTGAATGAGAAGGTGTGTCCAAACTTTTGGTCTGTACTGTACATACAAACATACTGCTGTGATGTCACAAGTTCACAACAATACTTAGTGCGCCAATCACTAATAAGTAGTCAGATCTGTTAAAATGTGAAGTTGCACATATTTCCCCAAATGATTCGCCTCATCAGTGCTGATTTTGCAATTGCAAATATATTGGAGCACTCTATCTGCCGTGCCAACCATTTTCTCCAGTCTCAGCAAACTTCTAGCAGCTTGAAAAATGTTGCTATAGTGACCCACGCCAGTATTTCACACGAATTGCGCAAATATTACATTGCCGTTTTTTCGCGATCAAGAAAATAATCTCGACTCCATGAATATATGACGAATATTCAACCAAATATTCACTAAATATAGCGAATTTGAATATTGCCCCTGCTGCTCATCACTAGTGCTGACAAGCACGGGTGGCAGATAGCTTAACTATGGTATCTGTGTTCCATGCCAGAGTTTCCTTCCTGATGGAAACTTGTACTGGTGTTTGAGCTTGCATAGGTGTGTCTCTCTTCACCTATGAAGCAGCACATACATGCGCACCTCCAGAGTACAGCCAGTCTGCACCGAAGAGGCATTGATTGGCTGGAGTGACCACATGTGGTCAAAGTTACTTCACTGCTACAGCTGCTAAACCCATCCTGGTCAGGAGAAGCTAGTTTCCCCCTGAAAGCAGACAACCCCTTTAAAAGGGTTGATTCTGCCAGAGCCAGTGGTACTCCCTATTAGCTGCTCTTCATTCTTGCTAATATGGAGGGGGGGGGGGGAGGGGAGTTTGCCTTGTTATTTCAGAATGTAGCTCTTGTTCCCCAAAATGATGTTAAAGTTAGTTTTATAGGATGATTATAAAATCTTTAATAACCACACAGAGTCATAAAAGTTCTATTATTTTATTTATTGTAAAAATATAAGAAGCACAGCACAACTACAATATATGTCATTAATTTCAGGCAAAAATACAGCATGATGAACATAAATTATATTTAGTAGAATTTTCTAAGGACAAACTTTCCTGTAAATATATAATTTTTGTGGCAGCAAAATAAGCATTAACCTTACAATTAACATGATTAACTATAAATATACTCTTTTTATGTAGAAAATAGTGTTTTGTTTCTAGATATTAATCTTTTACAGCATATACAGTATAAAAATATATTATCTACAAAGTAAAGTTCAATTATAATAAACCACACAATATTTCAGTTTCAATGTGTCTCAGACACTTTCTTCAATCCATAAGCCTTCTAAGCTTAATGTATCATTAAATATAATATAATTTTAAGTAATTGTCCAGCCTTGTAAAAACTATTAACATCTTTTTTTTTCTTTTTATTAAACAATAAAATGTACCTATAGTAATTGTAACCACCAACCCCCACAACGACTCTTGCACCGGTGGTCCCTTGGTCCCTTACCCGTCTTTGTTTTTACACCCACGGTTTACGTCACTGATCACAGTGGGGACGTTTGTATGGTCAACACTAGGAATAAGCGATTCAACTTCGGACGAAACATCCAAAGTCAATATGCATAAAACTTTGTTCTAATACTGTACAAAGAAGGAGCTCTGTACAGTAATAGAATGTATTGGCTCCGATGAGCCAAAGTTATTGATTTGTGAAGTCTCTTGAGACTTCACGCAATAACGTTATAAATTAATTTGTACTGTAAAAAAACATTTCTAGAACCTTAGGTTCAGTTCCAAGGTACCACTTGGCTCATCAGAGCCAATACATTCTAATACTGTACAGAGCTCCTGCCCTGTACAGTATTGGAACGAAGTTTTATGCAAATCGAATTCGGATGTTTCATCCATAGTTGATTCGCTCATCCCTAGTCAACACAACCCTAATTGAGGACTATCAGGGACCAGGCAAGAGGTGGCAAGTAAAGTGATGGCGAGCGAGCAATATACAGGTGAAACTCGAAAAATTTGAACATTGTGCATTTATTTCCATTGTCCATTTATTTCAGTAATGAAAATTAAAAGGAATTGGATTAATGCAGCTTAAAATTCGAATTTTGTGAAAAGGTTCAATATTCTAGGCTCAAAGTGTCGCACTCCAGTCAGCTAATTAATCCATACCCCCTGAGCAAAGGGTACCTGAGATTGTGACTTTGGGGTTTCATAAACTATAAGACATAATCATCCAAATTATAACAAAGGCTTGAAACATCTCGCTTTGCATGTAATGAGTCTCTCTCATATGTTAGTTCCACCTTTTAAGTTGCATTACTGAAATAAATGAACTTTGCACGATATTCTAATTTTTTTAGTTTCACCTGTAATAGTTATTTAACCACATAGACGGTTTAAATACATTTTTACAGGGTTGGAAATATCCATTAGGACAAGATACAATGCAATAAAAAAATAATTTGTGAGTGCAACAGACTATACAGAATCATTTGATCAAAATACCGTAATGACTTCCTACAGACGGGCTATAATACTCTACCTCTAAAGGAATTGATAGAATAGAATATTACTTAGAAAATGTAGAATATTAGCAATTTTGTGCTGGACATGTCTTCATTGTCCATAGCAACCAATCAGAGCTCACCCTTCATTTTCTAATCTGCTCTGGTAAAATGAACGCTACACTGTGATTGGCTGCCATGGGCAACAAAGACAGTTATTTTTGCTGGGTTTGATAAATCTGCACCATTGTGTCCTAAACAAAGTATAAGGGATCTATGCCACTTCAGCAGTTCTGTGCTGGTTTATTGCACTGCCTCCTAGTTATCCATGCCTTCATCCTGAACAGCCCTGCCATTCCCATCCTGAAAATGGCCGCTTATGAAGTGGCGTATGATGCATGAGTCCATCCATCTGCATTTCCCACTGTAATGCATTGCACCTACAGTACGCTAGTTTACTGATGTGCAAGTGTGGATGAAAGCCTTGTATCATACTTTCATGTTCGCTTGTGCATCAGGAAAATGAGTAAAGGCACAGCACATTACAGTGGATGGTGGTCAAAGGGGTGGACAGGGAGGCGGCGCGAAAAAATGCAATAAAACAGCACAGAAAGTGACATATATCCCCCTCACCTACACATACATAGTGGCCAACCCCTTAGGGTCCATTCACAAGTCCACAGACCCATTATTTTCTATGGTGCAGCACGATGTGCTGCCCGGATACGGAATTGCGGAACCGTATTCTGTTCCCGAAAAAAATAGAACATGTCCTATTCTTGACCGCAATTGCGGACAAGAATAGGCATATGCTATTGGTGCCTGCAATGTGTGGTCCGCACAATAAGGAACGCACATTGCCGCTGTCCGTGTTTTGCAGATCCGTGGATCCGCAAAACACGTTACGGACGTGTGAATGGACCCTTAATCTTCACTCCAGCTTGTAAAGGGAGTAACACCAATAACAACTGCTGTGTGCAATAATATCAGCTCGAAAATGGTGCTTCACTGTATCGCTAAGGGTGCTGCCACGCGGTCAGGGTTTTTAAAGCCAAAATCAGGAGAGGATTCAAAGTAGAATTTGTCCTTAATACTTTTATCTTTTTTATGATCCATACCTGATTTTGGCTTAAAAAATAAAAACAAAAAAAACTGAATATGTAGCGCTCACCTGTTTGCAATTGATGTAGGGAGGCACGGAAGTGCCCAGAATCCAAGACAAGGAGATAAATCCAGCTTCCCATAAAAAAAAAATACCTTTATTTTAGTGTAGTAAAAGCCTATACAAATATACACCATGAGACACTCTACGCGTTTTGGATCAAAACCTTTTGATCTGAAATGTGTAGACGCTGTGTGTCTCGAGGTTGGGCTTTAACGGCGCTAAAATAAAGGTCATTCTTTTACGGGAAGCTGGATTTATCTCCTTGTCTTGGCTTCAAAAGCTACATAAAAATACCAGAACGTGTGGCCGTACCCTAAGAAATATCTAGTCAAGGAAATACAATATCTATATCATGTAAAAACAATAGTGAAAACAATAAGACATAATAATTGCAGTGAATATATGGTTTATAAAATAATTTAACTTTTTTTTTAAGTGCACTTAAAAAAATTGGTTTTAAAATGTGAATAATAAAGCTATAGATAGATACTATCTGTATCCACATACAATGTGTACTTGCTGAATCTCCCAATGCAACAGAGCTGAGTTTGTTATTTAGCGCAGCTCATTGTGATATCCCAATGCAGCGCCTGTCATTTTTAATAACATTGGGAACGAGCCAAGTTATCCTAAATGAAGCTGCCCATACATTTTAGATAAGTCGTCTAATTACCAGTGATCTCATGTGTAGGGCGGCCTTCTGACTGTCTCCTGATAGATTTCAACATGCCTGATCCAGTGTTGACTGCCAGCAATGCCGGACTGAGAATTAGAAGATATATCCTGTCACCTCTCCTGACATGTCAATTTTAGTAACTACTTGCATTCCCCATGTAATAACTATTCTTATGACTCTGTGGCACTATCAGCAGTGATGGCCAGTTCGCCGTGTTCGCCTGTGAACACATGCGGGCTGCCATCTTAACACATGCGGGGGCCTTTATCGGGCTGTTCTTGGAACTGCCTGCTCCCGGTGACCGCATTTGTTTCAGACTGGCTCGTGGTACAGGCACAGGTAAGGGCTTACCTGTGCATCACCGGACTTGTAAATTAAGATGGCAGCCCGCATGTGTTCGGGGGTGAATACAGCAAACTGGCCATCACGGACTATCAGCACTGATTGGCTAGCAGTAATGGCCAGTTCGCATTGTTTGCCCGCGAACATATGCGGGCTGCCATCTTTTTTCCCAATAAGCCCTTACCTGTGCCTGTGCGCACGCACGAGCAGGTCTGAAAACAAGTGTGGTCAGCAGGAGCAGGCAGTACCGAGAACATCCACCAGCGGCCTTCATCGGGCTGTGCTCGGAACTGCCTGCTCCCAGTGACCGCATTTGTTTTCAGAGCGGCTCGCTCACAGGTATGGGTTTACCTGGGCCTCGCCGGACTTGTGAAAAAAGATGGCAGCCCGCATATGTTCGTGGGCGAACAATGCGAACTGGCCATCACTGTGTGGGGACACTCCCCCTCCAATGGGTGTTACCTTCATTGCAGACTGCTAGTGATTCATTCATAACTTCTAGCAGGAATAATAAAGGTATAGTACAACATACAGTCATAAGAATAGATGCCCCAGAATTGTTATGACATGGGGAATGCTAGTAGTTACTAAACAGACATGTCAGGAGAGGTGACAGGTCCTCTTTAATCCTCTCACCCACTAAAAATGAACATGCAAGCTCGGCTCAGTGTTCATGTTTATGGTGGCGTCAGGAGCGATAGTTGTCAGCTGAACATGCTTTCAGTCCTACAGCTACTGTATCTCAAGTGTATGGCCAGTTTGAAGCCTCATGCACACATCAATGTTTGTTCAGTGATTGCCATCAGTGATTTTGAGCCAAAACCAGGTGCGGGTCTAAACACAGAACAGGTGCAGATCTTTCCCTTCTACCTTATGTCTGTGGAGGCTCTAATCCTGGTTTTGGCTCACAATCACTGATGGAAATCACTGACCAAATACTGACGTATGAATTAGGCAATAGTGAATTAAATAAATGTGCATATAAACAGTACAATAACAAATTCAGCTCTACTACATGTGTATTTAGATATAGTAAAATTCTTGCAGTCCAGCATTGATTATCCAAACATTTGGGTAAGGGCTCATTAACACGACCGCGCCCTGTTTTGCGGTCCGCAAAACACGGATGCTGCCGCGTGCGTTCTGCAATTTGCAGAACGGATGGCTCATTATAGAAAGGCCTATTCTTGTCCGCAAAACGGACAAGAATAAGACATGCTCTATCTTTTTTGCGGGGCCACGGAACGGAGCACGGATGGCTCATTATAGAAAGGCCTATTCTTGTCCGCAAAACGGACAAGAATAAGACATGCTCTATCTTTTTTGCGGGGCCACGGAACGGAGCAACAGATGTGGACAAAAAATGCTTGAAAATCTTTTCCCATTTGTTTTCAATGGGAAATATGCACCATAATTCACACGGGCATGTATTTTTATGCTGCTGTATTCAAAAATTCTTCAAGAAATGAAAGCTTATTAATATAATTTTTTTTTTTTAATCAAAATTCACTCCAAACATGCCTGTTGGTCATTCGGAATGTATTTTGTAGGCATTTAAGCAGCTAATAATTCTCCTGAACAAAGGAATACACTAAAAAAACATTCTGTCGTATGAACAGAACCTCAGATTAAATATATTAAATCTGCATAAAAGGGCAGACCTTTACCAGGAACAAAAATATATACTAATTTAACTTAAATTGTATATATATATATATAGAAATACTTAAACTAAAGCTAGAGGAGATTTATCAAACTGGTTTAAAGTAGAACTGGCTTAGTTGCCTATAGCAACCAATCAGATTCCACTTTTAATTTCTCATGGCTCCTATTTAAAATGAAAGGTGGAATCTGATTGGTTGCTATGGGCAACTAAGCTAGTTCTACTTTACACTTTGATAAATCTCCACCAATTGCTCCTAATTTAGATAAAAGTGATGTAAAACATCTACATTTGTCCGGTCGACAATGGCTGATACAGCCTTTTCCTAGAAAACTTTTACTGTATATGAAGCTTATTTTCTTTTACTGCCGAAAGGAGGGGGGCACGGATGTGGTCTTAGCAGAAATGTGCGTTTGTTAGTGTCAATATGATTTTTGATCTCTAAACCTATTATGTATGAACACTAGTGCTGGGCGATAACAGGACCTATGGCCCTAACAGAAGGGTTCAGACTCCTCAATAATAATAAATTGCAGGCCTGTACACAAAGGGGAGAGTTAGGGGGCCTTCACACGCGGTGGATTTTGTTGTAGAAATTATGACTGAAAATCAATTCCATTCACCTGAATGAGGCCTGCAGAAATCCACGTGTTTGCCGCCCTATTCAAATAAATGGAACTGATTTTCAGATTGCGGATATTTTTATGAATCTGCCCCATTCTGTACAAGACCTTTCAGTTTACTTCTCATAAACCTAAGAAGAGCTGGCAGCTCATTCTCTAGTCTTCATATGATGGTGACAATGGACTGTATCTTTCAGAAGAGGATGTGCTTTATATATCATCCATAGTTGAAGAAGACTCATTGTTTGAAGACACAGCTTTTGGAAAAAAACATAAAAAATCATTAATATGGAGGAAATATGAATTATATTTTATTTGTAAGCACATGATTCAGCTTATACCTTAAAGGGGTTGTCCAAGTTATATTACATCTTAAGCCTCATGCACATGTCCGTGAAACACGGTCCGTGTAATACCGGCCTGGATTCCTGCTGAGTGCAGGAGCGCACGGCGTCATTGGTTGCTATGACGCCGTGCGCTTCCTGCTGCCGCTGCAGTACAGTAATACACTGGTATGATCTATACCACTATTACTGTACTGCTGCGGCAACAGGAAGCGCACGGCGTCATAGCAACCAATGACGCTGTGCGCTCCTGCACTCAGCAGGAATCCAGGCCGGTATTACACGGACCGTGTTTCACGGACGTGTGCATGAGGCTTTAGGGAGCACCAATAAATGTGCTAAAATAACAAATGAAATAACCTGTGCTCTACTCTGATCCTGCAGTAATGATGCCATCTTCCTGGCTGCAGCAGTGATTTTAGAATTTAGAGTTTTAAAATTGTAAAACAAAAATCTTAAATGTACAATTTCAATCCCTATGTTCCTACACCTAAATGGGTTCCCCAGGATACAGATATTGATGACCAATCCTCAGGATAGGTCATCAATATCACATCACTGGGGTCCGACACCTGGCAACCCCACTGATCAGCATTTTTAGGCTGCCACGGTGCTGAAGTCTATGTAGATTATGGAGCTGGAAGCAGAAGGCTCCATACACTGTCTAGCTAGTGAAAGGAAGGTGAGATTCAATACACGGGTGCTGGAAGCTTCACAGTGTATGGATACTTCAGACCCCCAGCAATCTGATATTGATGACCTATTCTGAGAGTAGGCTATCAATATCTGTAGCTTGGAGAAGCCCTTTAATAATGATAATAATAATATTAATAATAATTATACAGTATATATAAAGGGGGGGGGGATAAATGTATGTGAGAGTCGCCTCATATCAAAAAAAATGTTTAAATGATTTTCCTTCTGCTTTCAAAAAGTACTATATAAATTCTAATTATGTGGGTGTTCAACTGCAGAAATTCATTGAAAGGCCACTTAATCCTGGATAGTGTTTAGTCAGTATTTTTCATTAGTATTTGGGCTCATGCACACGAACGTATTTTCTTTCTCTGTCCGTTTTTTTTTTTTTTTTTGCAGACCGTATTCGTAACCATTCATGTCAATGGGTCTGCAAAAGAAAAGGAAGTTTCTGTATGTCTGTATGTCCGTTCCACAAAAAAATAGAACATGTCCTATTATTGCTAGCATTACAGAGAAGGACAGTACTGTTCTATTAGGGGCCAGCTGTTCCATTGCGCAAAATACGGAATGCACAGGGACGTCATCCATATTTTTTGCAGATCTGTTTTTGGCGTACCGCAAAATACATACGGTGGTGTGCAAGAGCTCTTCGTTAACCAAAAGAGTTGTCCTACAAGAAGAAGTAGTATGGAAAGATTTGTGACGCCTACACCTGGTTTTGGCTTACAAATACTGATGCAAAACACTGACCAAATACCGACCAAGTGAAAGTGGCCAAGTGCATTTATTTACATGTTCATTTTTCATTTAACAATATAGAAAAATTATAGAAAGTGTACACTTTTCTAGTTCTTACCTTTTCAACTTTTTTAGGTCTATGGTCCTGAAATAAGAAAGATAAAATTGATATATAACATACTTGCAGCAGTTCATTTAATTCATATCTCCTAATGGCAGCTTTTATTATTACAGCATACTATAGGGTAATGTATAAAATATATTGCCCAGAAAAGTGGAGTTTTTTTTGCCTGTTTGGTCAGTGGAGTAGGCATTGTGCCAAAATTATGATATATTTGCTCCATTTATAGCATGCACCATGCCCAGCAGTATGCCATTACTAAGGGGCAGACAATTATTTTGACTATTTAAGAAAAAAAGTTGTGCATCTAATCCAGTTTCTCGGTGCACAAACTGACTGAACCTTTCTAATAAATGCTAATTAGACTTGTAATATTGTTTAGAAAAAGACAGCTTTAAATCATACATGCACTCCCAAAAAAGGCCAAAATGTTGCATATTGATAAATCCCACCTATGTACTATACAGGATCTGTCATTTGTAGTTACTATCCCAATTTCTTTTGAATAAGCAAGAAAAAAATCCAGCACTTGCTGACGTATAAAATCCAATTCTTCATTCAGGTGTGCGTGGTACAACAGATAAAAGCTTCATGCGTATCGGGCAACACTTGCCCTTTCTCAAAAGCGTTCGCCAACCCAGCAAGCATACAAGACAACATAGAGCAACTGAGCCGGTAAGGGTTAATGCCCATTCTTTTTATCTCTTTAAGGACTTTCTTTGTATTAATTATCTGCCTATTTTGCTTTTATTATTTTAGGAGATTTATGAGTTTACCATGGAGTTAACTTACTTTGGCTGTCTCAGGGACTAATTAATATTGCAATTGAAGGGTTTACTATTCTCACAAGCCAGGAGAATTCTGCGCCATCACAGCAATGTTAAAAGATTAGCTTGTATGTGGATCACTGCACTACAGTAGCAATGGGGAGTCATGCACCAGTACAGATGTACTGGTAGAGGTGTGGAGATCATCAATACGTTTTAAAAAGGAGCTTTCCAGGTTCCTGAAATTGATGGGCTATCCTCAGGATAAATAATAATGTCTGATCAGTTATGACCACATACCGCTCCTCTACGATCAGCTGTTCCCTGCAGCATCCAGAGCTGGAACTAGCACTTTGAATGAAACATGAAGCACAGCGCCGTTCAAAGTGTAGTGGCCGTCCTGGGTTACTGCTGGTCATCTTACATTCACTTGAGTGACAGCTTAGCTGCAGTAACCCAGTACGGCCACTATACTTTGAATGGAGCTGTGTTTGATTCAAATGCTAGTTCCAGCTCTGGAGGCTGCAAGGAACAGCTGATCATGGGGAATCGGTATGTGGGACCCTCCCCGATTAGATATTAAAGACCTATACTTAGGATACATTATCAATATTAGGAACCTGGAAAACCCATTTAATTTGTGCACTTGTAGGACAATATAACATTGCAACTTTAGAGCACCCCCATCTTTAATAATAATAATAATAATAATAATAAAATGTATTTATATAGCACCACCATATTCCGCAGCGCTTTACAAGTTCATAGGGTTCAGGTACGAAACAAAACTAACTGGCTAATATTCAACTGAAACACTAGGAGTCAGGGCCCTGCTCGCAAGAGAGTCTTTTCTAGTATTGGTATCCATGATTTTGGTAGCTCACCTCTTTGATGCTTGTAGTACAGTGTTTTAATGTTTCTAGCGTACTTTCTACTGGAACAATTCTAGGCATTTCCAGGGCATGTTCAAAGATGCTGTCTAGAACCTGTGAGGACTGAGCACAATGAGAGACATGTTAGTGGAGTGAACGTACACAGCTGTTGACGCTGATGATATGCCTGTAGTTCACGTTCACCATATCTTTATACATTTCACATAGCAGATTTCTTTTTTTTTAAATCTAATAAGGTCATCTGCAAATATCCTAAACTAACACATAACCAGAAAACTGAAAATAGGCAAGTAAAGCTTAATAATTGTAATTTTGGATAATACAAAGGGGGAATTTACTAAAATGTACGTGTCATGCCAGTCTTGATAAAAAGTAGTCTAGCATAAGATGAGCCAAATTTATTAAGAGACTCAAGAGGTCTGTGCACTATAAACTGAAGCCTAAGGCTACTTTCACGCCTGCGTTTAGGTGCGGATCCGTCTGGTATCTGTACAGACGGAGCCGCACCTGTAATGCAAATGCTTGTATCTGTTCAGAACAGATCCGTTTGCATTACCATGAACAAAAAAAAAAAAAAAAAAAATTCCGTCCCCATTGACTTACATTGCTCAGTTTCGTCAGACGGACATCAAAACGCTGCAAGCAGCGTTTTGGTGTCCGCCTCCAGAGTGGAATGGAGGCTGAATGGAGGCAAACTGATGCATTCTGAACAGATCCTTATTAATTTAGAATGCATTGGGGCGGAACTGATCCGTTTTGGGCCGCTTGTGAGATCCCTCAAACGCCAGTGTGAAAGTAGCCTAAGCTAGCAAGTAATATTTCTTTTGTTGGGCAGTTCAAAACTTAGCAACTTTTCTATGCCAGAAAAGTGTTGCAGAGGCTTTAATAAATTCCTCCCTTTGTGTTTCAATTTCACCCCATTTTTAGGACGTTTGCTTGCTGTCAGTGAATCACAACATTTTTGTTTATATTCACAGATTGCAAATCCAAACTGCACATAGCTAGTCCTACTCTCAGCTGAGAATTGGATAGAACTGTACCCAATATAAGCAATGCACTGGGAACCAAATAAATCAGTATTAGTACAAATTGCACTGCTACAATGTACCAGTCTACAGTCCAATTGTTTAACTCTTTGGAGAATTACAGTACCAAAGCTAGATGCAATTCTATTCACTCTTCGGGACTAGCCATATACAGACGTGGACAAAATTGTTGGTACCCTTTGGTCAATGAAAGAAAAAGTCACAATGGTCACAGAAATAACTTTAATCTGACAAAAGTAATAATAAATTAAAATTCTATAAATGTTAACCAATGAAAGTCAGACATTGTTTTTCAACCATGCTTCAACAGAATTATGTAAAAAAATAAACTCATGAAACAGGCATGGACAAAAATGATGGTACCCCTAGAAAACACAGAACATAATGTGACCAAAGGGACATGTTAATTCAAGGTGTGTCCACTAATTAGCATCACAGGTGTCTACAACCTTGTAATCAGCCATTGGGCCTATATATATGGCTCCAGGTAATCACTGTGTTGTTTGGTGATATGGTGTGTACCACACTCGACATGGACCAGAGGAAGCAAAGGAAAGAGCTGTCTCAAGAGATCAGAAAGAAAATTATAGACAAGCATGTTAAAGGTAAAGGCTATAAGACCATCTCCAAGCAACTAGATGTTCCTGTGAGTACAGTTGCACATATTATTCATAAGTTTAAGATCCATGGGACTGTAGCCAACCTCCCTGGACGTGGCCGCAGGAGGAAAATTGATGACAAATCTAAGAGACGGATAATCCGAATGGTAACAAAAGAGCCTAGAAAGACTTCTAAAGAGATTCAAGGTGAACTTCATGCTCAAGGAACATCAGTGTCAGATCGCACCATCCGTCGTTGTTTGAGCCAAAGTGGACTACATGGGAGACGACCAAGGAGGACACCATTGTTGAAAACGAATCATAAAAAAGCAAGACTGGAATATGCCAAACTACATGTTGACAAGCCACAAAGCTTCTGGGAGAATGTCCTGTGGACAGATGAGACAAAAATCGAAGTTTTTGCCAAGGCACATCAGCTGTATGTTCACAGACGAAAAAATGAAGCATATCAAGAAAAGAACACTGTCCCTACTGTGAAACATGGAGGAGGCTCTGTTATGTTCTGGGGCTGCTTTGCTGCGTCTGGCACAGGGTGTCTTGAATCTGTGCAGGGTACAATGAAATCTCAAGACTATCAAGGAATTCTAGAGAGAAATGTACTAGCCAGTGTCAGAAAGCTTGGTCTCAGTCGCAGGTCATGGGTCTTGCAACAGGACAATGACCCAAAACACACCGCTAAAAACACCCAAGAATGGCTAAGAGGAAAAAATTGGACTATTCTAAAGTGGCCTTCTATGAGCCCTGACCTCAATCCTATTGAGCATCTTTGGAAGGAGCTGAAACATGCAGTCTGGAAAAGGCACCCTTCAAACCGGACACAACTGGAGCAGTTTGCTCATGAGGAGTGGGCCAAAATACCTGCTGAGAGGTGCAGATGTCTCATTGACAGTTACAGGAAGCGTTTGATTGCAGTGATTGCCTCAAAAGGTTGCGCAACAAAATATTAAGTTAGGGGTACCATCATTTTTGTCCATGCCTGTTTCATGAGTTTATTTTTTTACATAATTCTGTTGAAGCATGGTTGAAAAACAATGTCTGACTTTCATTGGTTAACATTTATAGAATTTTAATTTATTATTACTTTTGTCAGATTAAAGTTATTTCTGTGACCATTGTGACTTTTTCTTTCATTGACCAAAGGGTACCAACAATTTTGTCCACGTCTGTATATGACTTTGTTGGCTCTGAATGTTAACAAGAGTGTTCCCATTCACTGACAGCAGAAAATGGGTTTTGTAGTTATGTTCATCAAACTGGAAAACCCCATTTAACATTTTACAATATAGGAATATAGGCATCTATATAAGCACGCTATGCCTGGATGACCCCACAGTACAATAGGTGTATGATTGGAATTTATCATTTTGACTTACATCATATCTGCTATAGTCAGTCTTGTCGAATCCCTTCATGTTGTTGTTCCAAGACTAGATTAAAGTAAAGTAAACATTTATAATCATAGACCAGTCTAAAATTACATAACACAGCTAAAAAGAAGGTCCTAATGAAGTTATTGACATAAAATGTCATTGTGAATGGAAGTTAACAGGTTTAGGGCTTGTGCACAACTGTTCTAGTTGCTTCATTTGGGTCCTCCATCACAGATTCCATCAAAAACAGAAAAAAATCCTACATGCAGGATTTATTTTCTCTGCTAAACAAGGGAACCCCCGAACAGAAACTGAAAAGACCCCATTATATTCAGTGTCAGTTATCTGCTGAATCTGACACTTCTGTTATTTCCGATGTTCTGCTCCTATAATGGATCAGAACAGTGAAAATGAATAGCTCAAGTGTGAAAGAAGCCTTCATGAAAGTGGTATAACCATTGCAAGAAGCGTATTGTACCTACCTTGTTACCAATCCGGATAGAGAAATTGGAGTTTTTGAAGGCAGTGCAATTTTTTAAAAGCTCCTTTAAACACAAAAAGAGATAACAATTACAATTCTAATTCAATATATGGATGTGATGTGTAATTTATGTAAGATTTATATTGCTATTATAATATTACATCTTATGTACTATATCAGCCATAACATATATTGCATTACCACTACTATATATAGAAATACAATATTCCCATATAATATTATGCCCATTGCCAATATCATACATACGTTTCCTTTTATAGAGCTGAGTGATTAACATTACTAATACCACGTATTATTCTTGCATAGCGTGATGCTTATCAACAATACTATGCATCCAAATACAATATTCTTATATAATAGGATGCCCATCACCAGTACCATATATATTATTACATACAAATACAATCAATATTCTTCTAGTAGCTTGCTTTGACAGCGCCTATGAATTCTACGTAATTACAGGTTTTTATACAATGTCGCTATATACTTGAATACTTACATTCCAAAGCTCTTTAAAAATTTGATTGTCATAACGACTTCTTATACATGACACTGCACAGTTTGGATGTTTTTTTTCAGGGATAGGTGTGCTGTGTACCACCACAGTCACTCCAAACACCAAACTGATCATGGAGGAGAAGCTGAAAAAAGCTGTGGAAAGAGGTAGGTCAATTATATATGACCACAGGATGCTTAAAAGTTGTATATCAGGCAGAGCACATAAAGTCCCTATCTCACCCATGATGCTAGGTCCTCTTAAATACAAGTGTCTGCCATTCGTCATGCAGAATCCATGTATATATACACCTTGCCGCCTACAGTGGACTTTTCCCCTTATGTCTTATTCACTGCTATGAATAATACAGTTGTCATGTAGAAATGCACTTTAAACAAAACTTTTATTAGCATAATTATTGTTTCTTCTTCATTTTGATGATCTCACTAAAAAAAATATTACAATAATTATGATTGGATTTAGGTTAGTTGTCTAAGTACTTACAGGCAGTGTAGTACACCTGAGTTTCTAATATCGCTGAACCATTTTGAATTTAATTATGTATAAATAATTATGTATATATTCAAAATATCTATCTAAAATGGAAAATGAAGACGCAGCACACTAAATCAGGCCAATACGAACCGGCACCAAGGTCCCATCCAATGGAGAAAATTCAAAAAGCCAGCAGCACTCCAGTAAAGTCAAAAAATCTACGTGGTTTATTCACCCAGTGTCAAATAGCATGAATTATGGAATTAAATCTTGTCTGTATATTATTGATTATAAAATACAAAGTTGCTTTATATTTGGTGTGCAAAATGTTAAGAAACTTTATCTTAATTACTGAGGATCTTCACTTTGTAAGGTAGACATTGGATCCTACATTTTAATGGTCGAAATGACATAGGATCTGAACTGTGTATGGTCACTGGTTTTGCACCCACAGTCTAAGGCTAGGTCTACACGACGACATTTGTCGCGCAACATTTTGTTGCACTAATGTCGCGCGACAATTTTTATAATGGCAGTCTATGGTGTCGCACTGCAACATGCGACATGCTGCGACTGCGACGCGACAGTCGCAGAAAATCCATTCGAGATGGATTTTTCTGCGACTGTCGCAGTCGCAGCATGTCGCATGTTGCAGTGCGACGCCATAGACTGCCATTATAAAAATTGTCGCGCGACATTAGTGCAACAAAATGTTGCGCCCTGATTGTTGCGCGACTTTTTGTCGCGCAACAAATGTCGTTGTGTAGACCTAGCCTAAGACACGCTGGAGAAGCTTCATAGATCTTTTCCCCTGTGTAGCATGTACCAGATTAACACACAGTATGTACAGCAATGACTGATTCTAGCATAGGCTAAAGACATATCAGATCTGGCATTGCTTTCTGTTGAATTTGTAAGTAGAGAGCCCCCTTTTCCGTAAAGATGCTAAGTGCATAACAGGAGTGTTCCTTAAATTTTATCTAGAATAAATCTTCTAAAATCATATAATAATCATGAATGTCATGAACAAATCTATGCAAATAATATGTAATTTAAGTTGGTTTGTATTTTTAAATTATCTGTTAGAATTTCATTTATATATAATTATTATTATCATGATCATTTTTACTAGTAGTAGTAGTAGTAGTAGTAGTAGTAGTAGTAGTAGTAGTATTTAACTGTAGCATTTACCAGAGTTCTTCCTATGATGATGAGGAAACTGGAAGAGGCAGTGGAGATGGGTATCTGGTGTATATGACTTCTTCCCAGTAGAGGGAGTCCTGGCTTTTGCAAATGTGCTTTCAACTGGTAAAATGATGATCAAATGCCGAGGCTTCTGATGTGATATCATTATTCTTGTGAATATTGCATCACTTTTGAATACTTCTATGATGATTCCTCAAGGGAACTAGTCATATTGACTAACAATGATTGCAAACGAAAGAGAACCCTTTTCTGTCATAGTTAATATTTAATTTGTTATCTTGATCATCATATGAGGAGGAAATCCCTAGTGATTTATAATTTTTTGATGATATATGTAACTTTATCCTTAGGCTACTTTTACACTGCCGTTTCTGGGTCCGCCTGTGAGATCCGTTTCAAGGCTCTCACAAGCGGCCCCAAACGGATCAGTTTAGCCCCAATGCATCCTGAATGGATAAGGATCCGGTCAGAATGCATCAGTTTGCCTCCAGAGCGGAATGGAGGCGGACACCAAAATGCTGCTTGCAGCCTTTTGGTGTCCGCCTGGCGATGCGGAGCCAAACGGATCCGTCCTGACTTACAATGTAAGTCAATGGGGACGGATCCGTTTAAATTGACACGAAACTGGTGCAATTGTAAACTGATCCGTCCCCCATTGACTTTCAATGTAAGTCAGGACGGATCCGTTTGACTTACACTTAGACTTAGATTTTTTTGGGACAGAATAATGCAGACGGATCTGTTCTGAACGGATACCAGCGTTTGCAGTCATAGGTGCGGATCCGTCTGTGCAGATACCAGACGGATCCGCACCTAACGCAGGTGTGAAAGTAGCCTAATTTAGCTTCAAATTTACTGACCTGTCAATATTTGAGAAGCTGGAAATGAGGAGGGAAAAATCATCATTCTTCATACTCTTAAGATAGGTAATAAATATCTGATCAGATACACATCCAAGGGAGGTCAATAGCTGAAATGTGATTGGGCGGAAATGTGGGACAAGTTATTGAAGCAGAAGCATCCAAGTAGAGGAGGGGGCGCACTGCAATTACCCACTCCCGACTCGGGGAGGTAGTGACGATAAATAACAGTACAGGACTCTTAAGATGCCCTATTATTGTAATCATTAATACAAAATTACAGGGAATGTCACTGGGGTATTTTGGATTAGGAAACATTATACAGGAGAGGCCTTGCTGCCGCTTTGTTGACTCTAGATAACTTCTGCCTGATCGCACGTCCCTTGACGGCCTTGATCCAATTGGATATCTTCCCTATCAACTTTCGATGTTCTTTTATGTGCCTACCATTCAGGGTTCCATGCCGGAGAGGGAGCGTGAGAAAGGGATACCACATCCAAGGGAGGTCAATAGCTTAAATGTGATCGTGCGGAAATGTGGGACAAGTTAATAAATTAAATTAAGCACATGCGCCAGGCAAGGGATGTGCGTTAAACCGGGTAGGCCCAGAGCTGCTACGAGATTTCGCCCATTATCACACACCACCAGGCCGGGCTTGAGGCTCACTGGCAACAACCACTCATCGGTCTGTTGTTCAATGCCTGTCTACAGCTTCTGCGCGGTGTGGGGTTTTCCCCCAAACAGATAAGTTTCAAAACTGCCTGCTGTTGTTTACCCCTGGTTGTGCTGAAGTTGGTGGTGAAGGTGTTACGCTGACCGGATGAGTAGGTGGTATAGGATGAGGAAGCGGAGTAGGAGGAGGAAGCAACAGGAGGCAAAGAGAAACGCCCTGCAATCCTCGGTGGTGGAAGGACATGCGCCAAACTGCTATCCGCCTCAGGCCCAGCCGCCACTGCATTTACCCAGTGTGCTGTTAGGGAGATATAACATCCCTGACTGTGCTTACTTGTCCATGTATCCGTAGTTAGGTGGACCTTGCCACAAATGGCATTGCGCAATGCACACCTGATTTTGTCCCCCACTTGGTTGTGCAGAGAAGGGATGGCTCGCCTGGAAAAATAGTGGTGACTGGGCACAACGTACTGTGGGACAGCCACCACCATCAAATTCTTAAAACTGTCCGTGTCCACCAGATGGAATGACAGCATTTCAAAGGCCAGGAATTTTGAAATGCTGGCATTTAGGGCCAGGGATCGCGGGTGGGTAGGGGGGTACTTCCTCTTTAGCTCTAGTGTTTGGGAGATAGACAGCTGAACGCTTCCATGCTTGGTGACCAAGGTGGTGGCGTTTCTGCCACATCCTCTGTTTGCGGAGTGGCAAGTGACACTGTCAATCCAGAGGAGGATGAAGAGGCCGAGACTGCAGCAGAAGAGGAAGCAGGAGGAGCCAGAGACCTTTCTTGGTTTTTAAGGTGTCTACTCTGTGACGAGGGTACCCCAAGTAGAGTCCCCTTTTTAAATACACACACACTCACAGGCCTAGAGGCCCCCTTTATTCTGCTTTAAAAGATAAATATTCCCTTGCTTGGAGCTGTGTCCTAGTAATTGAAAATGACACTTCCCCATCATAAAGATAATGATGGGAGCTTCAAAAGCGCCCCTGCCGAGGCTCATTATAAGATACTGGATCCTGGGATAACATTAGCCAGACATTCTGACTACAGTCCCAGCAGGGGACCAGAGAGAGATGGGAAAGCAACCCATTGAACCTTTGAGGGACTCAAACACAGTGGCGCACCTACAGGGGGGGTCCAGCGGGTCTGGACCCCCCCTAGAACAACCAGCCCAAATTTTTTTTTTCCTCCTCCAGGGCCGCACCACAGGCGGCGCGGCCCTGGATGTAAATTGCGGGCATTTGCGGCGGCGGTGGTGGGGGGCCGTAGGAGATGAGCGCTTCCATTGTGGAAGCGCTCATCTCCATATCTAATGCATCTATATCGCTGTCCTTAGGACAGCGATATAGATGGCTGTGCTGCGGCAGAGCAGGGGAGGGAGAGGCGTGTCCCTCCCCTGTTCTTCTGATAGGCCGCAGGCACTAATGCCTGCAGCCTATGAGAGGCCGGCTCTAGCAGCGCGATGACGTCATCATCGTGCTGCCTGAGCCGGGCAGCACACAGCAGGGACACAGACCGGAAGAGGCTGCTGGAGGTAAGTATCAGTGTATTTTTTGTTGTTGTTTTTTTGGAGGGGGGGGGGGGCTGGCACTATGGGGGCACCAAAGGGGAGCTGGCACTATGGGGGCACCAAAGGGGAGCTGGCACTATGGGGGCACCAAAGTGGAGCTGGCACTATGGGGGCACTAAAGGAGAGCTGGCACTATGGGGGCACCAAAGGGGAGCTGGCACTATGGGGGCACTAAAGGAGAGCTGGCACTATGGGGGCACTAAAGGGGAGAACGGCACTATAGGGGCACTAAAGGGGAGCTGGCACTATGGGGGCACTAAAGGGGAGCTGGCACTATGGGGGCACTAAAGGGGAGAACGGCACTATGGGGGCACTAAAGGGGAGCTGGCACTAAAGGGGAGAACGGCACTATGGGGGCACTAAAGGGGAGCTGGCACTATGGGGGCACTAAAGGGGAGAACGGCACTATAGGGGCACTAAAGGGGAGCTGGCACTATGGGGGCACTAAAGGGGAGCTGGCACTATGGGGGCACTAAAGGGGAGAACGGCACTATGGGGGCACTAAAGGGGAGCTGGCACTATGGGGGCACTAAAGGGGAGCTGGCACTATGGGGGCACTAAAGGGGAGAACGGCACTATGGGGGCACTAAAGGGGAGCTGGCACTATGGGGGCACTAAAGGGGAGAACAGCACTATGGGGGCACAAAAGGGGAGAACGGCACTATGGGGGCACTGAAGGGGAGCTGGCACTATGGGGGCACTAAAGGGGAGAACGGCACTATGGGGGCACTAAAGGGGAGAACGGCACTATGGGGGCACTAAAGGGGAGCTGGCACTATGGGGGCACTAAAGGGGAGAACGGCACTATGGGGGCACTAAAGGGGAGCTGGCACTATGGGGGCACTAAAGGGGAGAACGGCACTATGGGGGCACTAAAGGGGAGCTGGCACTATGGGGGCACTAAAAGGGAGAACGGCACTATGGGGGCACTAAAGGGGAGAACGGCACTATGGGGGCACTAAAGGGGAGAACGGCACTATGGGGGCACTAAAGGGGAGAACGGCACTATGGGGGCACTAAAGGGGAGCTGGCACTATGGGGGCACTAAAGGGGAGAACGGCACTATGGGGGCACTAAAGGGGAGCTGGCACTATGGGGGCACTAAAGGGGAGAACGGCACTATGGGGGCACTAAAGGGGAGAACGGCACTATGGGGGCACTAAAGGGGAGCTGGCACTATGGGGGCACTAAAGGGGAGAACGGCACTATGGGGGCACTAAAGGGGAGCTGGCACTATGGGGGCACTAAAGGGGAGAACGGCACTATGGGGGCACTAAAGGGGAGAACGGCACTATGGAGCATCTGGTGGTACTTTTTTTTTGGGTGGCACTTCTTACTGGCACATTATGGGGGAGAGGAGCACTATGGGGCATCTGGTGGCACTATAGGGGCATTATTTGGGGGCACTAAGGGGAAGTGGGGGCTCTAAAGGGGCCTTTATTCTTATTGCCACATTATGGGGGCATTATGGCATCTGGTGGCACTAAAGGGGCATTTTTTACTGGCACATTATGGTAGGCACTATGGGGGAGAGGAGCACTATTGGGGCATATGGTGGCACTTAGAAGGGGCATTTTTTACTGGCATATTATGGGGGACACTATGGGGAAGGGGGAGAGGAGCACTATGAGGGCATTTACTGGGGCACTATATAGGGGTATTTTATACTGGCATACATTATGGGGACATTAGCTCAACAGCGGGCACTAAGCGGGGGTATTTCATGTACTGTCATATTGTAGGGAGAATTATTAGTACTAGGAGGTATTATGCGGAGCTTTGCTAATACTGGGGGGCTATGAGGAACATGATTACTAGTATGGGCACTATAGGGGCATTATTACTACTAAGTGTGCTCTGGCAGAGAATTATTTCTATTTTGGGGAGCCCTGTTACTTTGGGGGCACCCTGCCACGTTTCAGCTTAGCACAATAATTTTTGGGGGACATTATCTTTATACTATTAGTGTCTGGGCGCAGTTATTTTTTTAGAGCACTGTGTGCCAATAATTGTTGAAGGGGGCACTATCTGTGTGGTAGTAGTATTTCCAGGGGGACTGTTTCTGCAGTATAGTATTGGGGGCACAGCGGGCACAGTATTGGGGGTGGCAGGAAAGGGTGTTCAGAAGATGATGGAAATGTGGGAAACTAATGTCTGTTTGTTAATCTCTGCAGAGACGGGAGATGGCTGAAAAATCATCATGGCGGTCTGGTCTGAATGGAGAAGATGAGGAAAGAGAACGTCTACAACAAAGGTGACATCACTGGATGTAAGAGGTATGAGGCGCTATGTAGGAGATAAGATGCTCCGGGTCCTCCCCCTGCCATTTGCAGAAGGAGGATTCAGAGCTGGGTGAGGACGGCCAAAGGGGGCAGCAGTCCACGAGCGGGTGGCAGATGGTGGGGGGGGCCACAGGCCTTGAGCAGGGTCTGGGGAGGGAGGAGAGCGGAGGAGCTTTCTGGCTGTAGTCTGCTGTTTATTGTATAATGTGAAGCAGGCAGTGCAGCCAGGACAGACCCTCCCCCTCTCTCCATATGGTGTGTAGAGACAGGCCGCAACTATGTCAGCTGTACAGTGTTTGTTGGGAGTGGCCTATTATATGTAGGAGGGGCTTTTAATAATGGGCGGGGCCAAAAAATTATTGATTTCCTGCTGAGCTTTTAGGATCGCCAAGTAAAAGAATCAGCACAACACACTACACCCCCTCCCTGCAGTTTTAAATATAAAGGGGGCTTTGAAAAATTGAATTAGCACAGCGCACTACACATGCCACATTTTTTTGCCTTTCGGACCCCCCCTAGACAAAATTCCTGGGTGCTCCCCTGCTCAAACATAGTCATTTTTCATATCTCTAGTCATAGGCATATTCGGCAGTGGCTAAGGCCAGATTCAACCTCTGTGGACCAGTGCGATCACGGAGATATCAAACAGTATGTTCTTGTGCCCTTGGAAGGCTGAAAAGCCGGCTTTAAGCTGTCATGGAGAACCACAAGCCCCAGCAGAGTCAGTTTGGGGGGGATCGAGCGGAAATGTGGGAAAAGCTGTTAAAGCGAGTCTTTCACCTAAAATGACCATTATACACCACCGACATCATGATATCCATGACATTTCCCATATTATAATCTTACCTTCCCTATTGCTGTCCATCGCCTATTTTCTCTTAAAAACGCTTTTATTCCATATGCTAATTAGGTTCTGAAGGTGCCCGGGGGCGGCGTTTATGCAGCTGGTGCCCATGCCCCACAGCGCTGTTCAAATCAAACCCCTCCCCTTTCACCCCTCTGGCCCGCCCTAGGTTCTTCAGATTCCATCCTCCCGTCATTGACAAATCTGGCGCCTGCGCCGTTCAACATAATCCTCGCGCCTGCGCACTCCATTACCCACTAGGGCAGAGGCAGCAGAGCGTTTAATGCGCGGAAGTAAACTGCCGCAAGGTTGGCATGTACAGGCCGGCGCATGCGCATTAAACGCTCTGCTGCCTCTGCTCTAGTGGGTAATGGAGTGCGCAGGCGCGAGGATTATGTTGAACGGCGCAGGCGCCAGATTTGTCAATGACGGGAGGATGGAATCTGAAGAACCTAGGGCGGGCCAGAGGGGTGAAAGGGGAGGGGTTTGATTTGAACAGCGCCGTGGGGCATGGGCACCAGCTGCATAAACGCCGCCCCCGGGCACCTTCAGAACCTAATTAGCATATGGAATAAAAGCGTTTTTAAGAGAAAATAGGCGATGGACAGCAATAGGGAAGGTAAGATTATAATATGGGAAATGTCATGGATATCATGATGTCGGTGGTGTATAATGGTCATTTTAGGTGAAAGACTCCCTTTAAATTGCAAATGTCGGACAAATTACAGAAGCCCAAATGTGGGCCAGAAGAGTGGAGCAGAATTATGGGAAAAGTTATTGAGGCGAAAATTTGGGACAAATTACAGAAGCCCAAAAGTGGACCAAAAGAGTAAAGCGGAATTGTGGGAAAAGTTATTGAGATGCAAATGTGGGACAACTTGTTAAAGTCT
The DNA here is from genome assembly GCF_014858855.1 of Bufo gargarizans. NCBI lineage: Eukaryota > Metazoa > Chordata > Amphibia > Anura > Bufonidae > Bufo > Bufo gargarizans. The sequence continues at coordinate 620,911,167 of NC_058080.1, forward strand.
AAGCATTGAATCAAAGGAGGTGGCGCGCATCAATTAAAGAAGAATTTCTGAAATTTTATTCCCTGTCACCTATGCAGAGCAGGGGTTTATTCACGTCTAAAATTGTATAATGTCAACCCAAGAATGTAACAGAAAAATTTGTGAAATTTATTAATCTGTCTACTTGGTAGAGCAGGGGTACATAACACCCCAAAATTTGTGAATTTCACCAGAAAATGTAACTGACAATTTTTTTTTTTACCGGTCTACTAGGTATAGCAGTGGTGCTTCACACCCAAAAATTGTGGAATTTCACCCAAAAATGAAACAGACAAATATATAATTTTTTTTACCTGTCTACTAGGTATAGCAGTGGTACATCACACCCAAAAGATTGTGAATTTCACCAGAAAATGTAACTGACAATTAAAAATGTATTTTTTACCAGTCTACTAGGTATAGCAGTGGTACATCACACCCAAAAATTGGTGAATTTCACCCGAAAATGTAACAGACAATTTTTTAATTTATTTTTTTACCTGTCTACTAGGTATAGCATTGGTACATCACACCCAAAATTTTTTGAACTTCAGCCGAAAATGAAACAGACCAATTTTTTTTTTTACCCGTCTAATAGGTATAGCACCCAAAATTCACCCAAAAATTGGTGAATTTCACCAGAAAATGTAACTGGCAATTTATTTTTATTTTTTTACCGGTCTACTAGGTATAGCAGTGGTGCGTCACACCCAAAAATGTAAGACAAATTATTTTATTTTTTTACCCGTCAACTAGTTATATCAGTGGTAGATCACACCCAAAAATTGGTGAATTTCACTGGAAAATGTATCTGACAATTTTTTTTTTAACCTGTCTACTAGGTATAGTAGTGGTACTTCACACCCAAAAATTGGTGAATTTCACCTGAGAAAGTAACTGACAAAGTAGTGAAATGACATAAAATAAAATACGTACAAATAAAAAAAAAAAAATTTGATTTATGAGGTGGAGTTCCATATGGAGTAGGAGTTTGAAGAGGTGGTGGACGTAGCGGTGTAGGTGGAAGCGGTGGTGGAGGAGGACGAGGTAGCCAACACAGGTTTTTGGTTTTAAATACATTTTTTAAAATTAGGGTACACTCCAAATATCCAAAATACAAGAATTAGCAATTGCGTGCAGAATAACAAATGGCTGATTAGTGCCAGAATAAATGTCTATTCTGCACAAGGTACGGACAAGTCCTGTGCGATCCATGCCTGGTTCATTTTAATAAACGTGAGCTTGTCCACATTGGCTGTGGACAGGCGGCTTTGCTTGTCTGTGATGACGCCCCCTGCCGTGCTAAACACACGTTCAGATAATACACTGGCCGCAGAGCAGGCCAGCACCTCCAAGGCTTAAAGGGCAAGCTCAGGCTATGTGCCCAATTTGGAGACCCAGAAGTTGAAGGGGGTAGACCCGTCATTCCGTACGTGTAGGCGTCTGCACACATAATGCTTCACTATGTTGCTGAAATGCTGCCTCCTGCTAAGACGTTCCATATCAGCTGGTGGTGCTGGTTGTTGTGGTGTGCTGACAAAGCTTTTCCACATTTCGGCCATGCTAACCCTGCCTTCTGAGGTGCTGGCGGTGCCCCAGCTGAGTTGGCGACCTCTTCCTCGTCCTCTGCCTTTGCCTTGTGCTTCCACTGTGCCCCCGCTGTCAGGTGGGAATGCCACCAGCAGAGCGTCTACCAGCGTGCGCTTGTACTCGCGCATCTTATGATCACACTCCAGTGACGGAATTAAGGATGGTACGTTGTCCTTGTAATGGGTATCCAGTAGCGTGGCGACCCAGTAATCAGCACAAGTTAGAATGTGGGCAACTGGGCGGTCGTTGGGGAGACACTGCAGGATGTAATCGCTCATGTGTGTCAGGCTGCCCAGAGGCAACGAAAAGCTGTTCTCTGTGGGATGTGTATCTTCTGTGTCCTCTGTATCCCCCAGCCATGCACCAGTGATGGCCATGAGCTGGTCTCGCATGGAGGCCCAGTCATTGGTGGTGAAGTGGTGTTGTTCCTCCAAGCAACTCACCCGTGCGTGTGCAAGGTGGAGTTCCACCTTGTGGGCACGTAGCATATGAGGCGGTGAGCAGGAAGGCCAAAGTTACACTGCAGCGCTGACAGGAGAGCAGCAGCAGGGTGAGAACGCCGAAAGCGCGCACAGACAGCACGCACTTTATGCAGCAGCTCTGACATATTGGGGTAATTTTAAGGAACCTCTGCACCACCAAATTCAGCACATGCGCCAAGCAAAGGGATGTGCGTCAAACCGGCTAGTCCCAGAGCAGCTACGAGATATCGCCCATTATCCCACACCACCAGGCCGGGCTTGAGGCTCACTGGCACCAACCACTCATCGGTCTGTTGTTCAAGGCCTGTCCACAGCTCCTGTGCGGTGTGGGGTTTGTCCCCCAAACAGATAAGTTTTAAAACTGCCTGCTGTCGTTTACCCCTGGCTGTGCTGAAGTTGGTGGTGAAGGTGTTACGCTGACCGGATGAGGAAGCAGAGTAGGAGGAGGAAGCAACAGGAGGCAAACTGAAGCGCCCTGCAATCCTTGGTGGTGGAAGGACATGCGCCAAACTGCTATCTGCCTCAAGACCAGCCGCCACTGCATTTACCCAGTGTGCTGTTATGGAGATATAATGTCCCTGACCGTGCTTACTGGTCCACGTATCTGTAGTGAGGTGCACCTTGCCACAGATGGCGTTGCGCAGTGCACATCTGATTTTGTCCCCTACTTGGTTGTGCAGGGAAGAGATGGCTCGCTTGGAAAAGTAGTGGCGGCTGGGCACGACGTACTGTGGGACAGCCACTGCCATAAGGCTTTTAAAACTATCCATCTCCACCAGACGGAATGAAAGCATTTCAAAGGCCAGTAATTTAGAAATGCTGGCATTCAGGGCTAGTGATCGCAGGTAGGTAGGGGAGTACTTCCTCTTCCTCTCCAGCGTTTGGGAGATGGAGAGTTGAACGCTTCCGTGGGACATTGTGGAGATGCTTGGTGAACCAGGTGGTGGTGTTGCTGGCAGATCCTCTGTTTGCGGGGTGGCAGGTGGCACTGTCACTCCAGAGGTGGATGAAGAGGCCACCACTGCAGCAGAAGAGGAAGCATAAGGAGCCAGAGACCTTTCTTGGTTTTTGAAGTGTCTACTCCACTGCAGCTCGTGCTTTGCACTTAAATGCCTGGTCATGCAGGTTGTGCTCAGGTTGAGAACATTTATGCCTCGCTTCAGGCTCTGATTGCACAGCGTGCAAATCACTTGTGTCTTGTCATCAGCACATTGTCTGAAGAACTGCCATGCCTGGCTTTGGTGTGCTTAGTCCCTTGCTGCCGTGGGTAGTAGCAGGCGTACTGTCTAGAGTACAGCCGCTCCGCTTTTGCACCCTGCTCCCTTTTCTGCTGTGCTGGTGGCTCTGTGCGAACACCGCCTCTTCCTCCGAACTACATAAGTCACTCGCATGACATCGATTCCATGTGGGGTCGAGGACCTCATCATCCTCCACATCATCTTCCACCCAGTCTTCACCCCTGCCTTCCTTGTTGGTCTGCACACTTTCGAAAGCCCCAGCTGCGACGTGCTGCGATGGTCCTCCCATGTACTCATCTTGAAAGATAAGTGGTTGGGCATCTCTTCTACTTCTGGGGCAGGGTTAGGTGGATGGCCCTGGGAAACCCTGCTAACAGAGTCATCAAAAGGCAGAAGAGACTGCTGCATGACTTGGGGCTCAGACTGCTTGGCTGATTTGCAAGGGGGTGAGGTGAAAAACTAATGGACATCGGCTGCAGGTGCCAACTGTGGTCTTTCAGCATGAGACTGGGTGGGAGACAATGTGAAGGAACTGGAGCCACTTTCAGCAACCCAATCTACTATGACCTATACTTGATCAGGCTCACCGTTCGTGGAGCCGCATTAGGCCCGACCAAATACTGCTGCAGGTTCTGTCGCCTACTCGCACCTGAGGAAGGGGTTTCACTTGTGCGTGTAGCTGGCACAGATCGACCACATCCTCTCCCTGCAACAGGAGCTCCACCAGCAGCACCACGACCTGGGCCACATCCCTTATCTGACGCTCTTCTCATATTTCTCGAATTTAGGATCTTGCCCTAAATGGGTGTTTAATTAATAGTAGAATAGAACGACAGTATGTACAGGGTGTATCTCACACGCCCTGAACCAGACTAGGCCTCAATTAAATTTGTTTGCCAAAAATGGCTGTATTTCAAATACCTGAATAAAACCCCTGTATTTAAAGGGAATTTCAAACGTCTTGATGATGTAAGGGTGCAACAATTGTCTATTTTCCCCCAAAAAGGGTGTTTTATTAATAGAAGAATATAAGCCCTGTATATACAGGGTGTATCTCACACGGCCTGACCCACACTAGGCCACAATTAAAGATTTGTGCACAAAATGGCTGTATTTCAAATACCTGAATAGAACCCAAATATAGAAAGGGTGTATCTCACAATGACATCTGCAGCAAAGGCTGCCAACTGATATTTTTTTGCCCAAACGGGTGTTAGTTTAATAACTCAATATGACAGCAGTATATAACCCTGGAATTTCAAACATCTTGATGATGTAAGGGCGCAACAATTGTGTATTTTGCCCCAAAAAGGGTGTTTTATTAATAGAAGAATATAAGTCCTGTATATACAGGGTGTATCTCGCACGCCCTGACCCATACTAGGCCGCAATTAAAGATTTGTGCACAAAATGGCTGTATTTTAAATACCTGAATAGAACCCCTGTATTTAAAGGGTGTGTATCACAATGACATCTGCAGTAAATGCTGACAAATATTATTTTTTTGCCCAAAAGGGCATTAGTTTAATAACTGAATATGACAGCAGTATATAACCCTGGAATTTCAAACGTCTTGATGATGTAAGGGCGCAACAATTTTCTATTTTGCCTCAAAAAGGGTGTTTTATTAATAGAAGAATATAAGTCCTGTATATAAATGGTGTATCTCACACACCCTGACCCACACTAGGCTGCAATTAAAGGTTTGTGCACAAAATGGCTGTATTTCAAATACCTGAATAAAAGCCCTGTATTTAAAGGGTGTATCTCACACGCCCTGACCACACTAGGCCTCAATTAAAGATTTGTGCACCAAATGGTGGTATTTCAAATATCTGAATATAACCCAAATATATAAAGGATGTATCTCACAATGTCATCTGCAGCAAAGGCTGCCAAATATTTTTTTTTTTGCCCAAACGGGTGTTAGTTTAATAACTGAATATGACAGCAGTGTATAACCATTGAATTGCACACGTGCTAATGCTGCAAAGGCTGTAAAATTGTGTATTTTGGCCAAAAAGTGTGTTTTTAAAAACCCAGAAACCCGAACCAGAACGTTTAACTTTTACAGAAATGTTCGGGTTCGGGTCCGGGGTCCAAAAATCCTAAAGTTCGGTACGAACCTGAACTTTACAGTTCAGGTTCGCTCAACCCTAAACAGCAGAATCTAACACTTGTATTTGACTGTCACAAATGCAGCAAAGGCCGCAAATGTATTATCTTGCCGAGAATGGGTGTTTTTTTAATACCAGAATTTAACAGCAGTATCTAACGCTTGTATTGGACGGTCACAAATGCAGCAAAGGCCGCAAATGTATGATCTTTCCACAAACTGGGCGTTTTTTTAATACCAGAATATAACAGCAGTATCTAATACTTGTATTGGACTGTCAGAAATGCAGCAAAGGCCGCAAATGTATTATCCTGCAAAAAATGGGTGTTTTTTTTAACCCTGAATATAACTGCAGTATTTAAAGCTTGTATTTGACTGTCACAAATGCAGCAAAGGTCCCAAATGTAGGGTCTTGCAAAAAAATGGGTGTTTTTTTAAACCCAGAATATAACGGCAGTATTTAAAGCTTGTATTTGACTGTCACAAATGTAGCAAAGGCCAAAAATGTATTATCTTGCACAAAATGGGCGTTTTTTTTAAACCCAGAATAGAACTGCAGTATTGAAAGCTTGTATTGGACTGTCAGAAATGCAGCAAAGGCCGCAAATGTATTTTCTTGCCACAGAATGGGTGTTTTTTTAATACCAGAATATAACAGCAGTATCTAACGCTTGTATTGGAATTCACAAATGCAGCAAAGGCTGCAAATGTAGTGTTTTGCATAAAATGGGTATTTTTTATAAATCAGAATATAACTGTAGTATTTAAAGCTTGTATTTGACTGTCATAAATGCAGCAAAGGCCCCAAATGTATGGTCTTGCACAAAATGGGTGTTATTTTAAACCCAGAATATAACTGCAGTATTTACAGCTTGTATTGGACTGTCACAAATTCAGCAAAGGCCCCAAATGTAGGGTCTTGCAAAACAATTTTTGTTGTTTTAAACCCAGAATATAACTGCAGTATTTAAAGCTTGTATTTGACTGTCACAAATGCAGCAAAGGCCAAAAATGTATTATCTTGCACAAAATTGGCATTTTTTTTAACCAGAATAGAACTGCAGTATTGAAAGCTTGTATTGGACTGTCAGAAATGCAGCAGTAGCCGCAAATGTATTATCTTGCCACAGAATGGGTGTTTTTTATTACCAGAATATAACAGCAGTATCTAACGCTTGTATTGGACTGTCACAAATGCAGCAAAGACCCAAAATGTCTTCGTCCTAGCAGCTGCTTGGAAGAAGTCCATTTTCCCGGATCGCTTCTTCCCGACCAGCCTGACTTTGTACGCTGCTCCCACGAAGATGGATCTCTTCCAGTGACGTGTCCTCTTCTCCCTCGCAATCACTCGAGCGATGTAGTGACCGTGCAAAGCAAATAGCAAAATATTAATTCACAGATAGAACATAGATTCTCTGCTAAAGATTTTGATCTGCGTTTGGTGCTGTGAGGAAGAGTCGCGTTTCCTGTCCGAATTATCAGGTCATAGACGCTCAGACCGCTGACCACGTCTCTCCTAGATGCTCAGATCGCTGACCACGTCTCTCTTGCCTGACAATTCACAGGATAACCGACCTCTAACCTCAAAACCAAACACAGATTTCAAAATCTAAGCAGTGGGCCTGACTCGCCAATGTAAAGGGGGAATATTAATCACCAATATTATGCGAATATCGATAATTAATATTCCTAAATAGGAGGAACCGTCTAGTGAAGACTCCGCCTATTTATGCCTTTATATAATAAATACACAATACTTTCGCTATGCTTTACACTAATCACTATACTAACTGCATGCGCCTTACTCACTACCGCTAACAAGTATACACTACACAAAGGGTACAAATATAACGGTATTTAATACACCAAGCACGCAATACAGTAATTATACACAGCACTACACATATACAGTACTCCACTACACTACACATTCCCAAATTCCACCCACAAACTAACTATACAATACACACATACAAGTAACATTAACAACCCACCCACCTGACTAATATTCTATCCCTAGGGGGCACGACGAGGGTTAACGGTGGTCTTACAGGGGTGTAAGCCGACCACAAACACAAAGGATTAAGCAGTAGGGATAATCAGGGGTAACAAGGGGCAGCATGGGGTCTGGGATACAAAGGGTTAAATCGTTGGTGGGATAGTGGTAGGGAAATAAGGGGGGTGAATATGGTTGGCACTGCAAGGGAGGTAACAATGCCATGCCAGCGTATACTCAGCCATCTCCAGGGCCAAATGGGCCTCTCTTCCTTCAGGCAGCAGTCCTCATGTGTCTCTGGTTCTAGTGTGGTTGGAAGAGAGCTTCTTCCTGGTTTCAGGCTCCTATATCAGCCTCAGAAACCCCCACCTCCCCCCTTCTCAGGGGTGTGACATCATAGTGTGACTGTGACGTATGCATGCCAGTTGGCCCCCTGAGGCTAGCAGCACCACACGTCCAGCCATGTCACAAACACAAGGTGGGGGCCGCATAGTAAATAGGCTGATAAACTCAACAAAGTGCCTTTGAAGTCACCAGCCACCTGGAGACATATCCACCCCCTGCAGGAACTCGCTGAACGCCGGGGAAATTTAAGTATATATATATATATATATATATATATGTATATAGATACTTGGGGCGCATCTATATACATATATATACTCATTATAAACCTGGGGGCATACATGGGCAGTTATAGGCCCATATATATATATATATATATATATATATACACACACCTGGGGGGGAGCCATGGCAGATACACATATATGTCCTCCTGATAATATATATACACATATACAAGGGGCATAATGTATATTATAGATATATATATATATGTTATAAGGGGCCACAGCCATATATATATTATAAGGGGCACGGTATAAAGGAGGCACATATTTCCCACAGGGGCCACCATGAGCCCCTGGGGATCACCATGGGCAGATGTGCGCAGATGCTGGGCACATCTGCGCACATCGTCCCATGATGCTGTGGTTAATGTATGCACACATATACCATACATGCCCGCACGTGTTTGCAGGCATGCATGGATATATATGCATACGTCTCAACTAGAGTTGAGCGAACACCTGGATGTTCGGGTTCGAGAAGTTCGGCCGAACATCCCGGAAATGTTCGGGTTCGGGATCCGAACCCGATCCGAACTTCGTCCCGAACCCGAACCCCATTGAAGTCAATGGGGACCCGAACTTTTCGGCACTAAAAAGGCTGTAAAACAGCCCAGGAAAGAGCTAGAGGGCTGCAAAAGGCAGCAACATGTAGGTAAATCCCCTGCAAACAAATGTGGATAGGGAAATGAATTAAATTAAAAATTAAATAAATAAAAATTAACCAAAATCAATTGGAGAGAGGTTCCATAGCAGAGAATCTGGCTTCCCGTCACCCACCACTGGAACAGTCCATTCTCAGATATTTAGGCCCCGGCACCCAGGCAGAGGAGAGAGGTCCCGTAACAGAGAATCTGTCTTCATGTCAGCAGAGAATTAGTCTGCATGTCATAGCAGAGAATGAGGCTTCACGTCAGCCACCACTGCAACAGTCCATTGGCATATATTTAGGCCCAGCACCCAGGCAGAGGAGGGAGGTCCCGTAACAGAGAATCTGTCTTCATGTCAGCAGAGAATTAGTCTGCATGTCATAGCAGAGAATGAGGCTTCACGTCAGCCACCACTGCAACAGTCCATTGGCATATATTTAGGCCCAGCACACACACAGGCAGAGGAGAGAGGTCCCGTAACAGAGAATCTGGCTTCATGTCAGCAGAGAATCAGTCTGCATGTCATAGCAGAGAATGAGGCTTCACGTCAGCCACCACTGCAACAGTCCATTGGCATATATTTAGGCCCAGCACACACACAGGCAGAGGAGAGAGGTCCCGTAACAGAGGATCTGGCTTCATGTCAGCAGAGAATCAGTCTGCATGTCATAGCAGAGAATCAGGCTTCACGTCAGCCACCACTGCAACAGTCCATTGTCATAAATTTAGGCCCAGCACCCAGGCAGAGGAGAGAGGTCCCGTAACAGACAATCTGGCTTCATGTCAGCAGAGAATTAGTCTGCATGTCATAGCAGAGAATGAGGCTTCACGTCAGCCACCACTGCAACAGTCCATTGGCATATATTTAGGCCTAGCACACAGGCAGAGGAGAGAGGTCCCGTAACAGACAATCTGGCTTCATGTCAGCAGAGAATCAGTCTGCATGTCATAGCAGAGAATGAGGCTTCACGTCACCCACCACTGCAACAGTCCATTGGCATATATTTAGGCCTAGCACACAGGCAGAGCAGAGAGGTCCCGTAACAGACAATCTGGCTTCATGACAGCAGAGAATCAGTCTGCATGTCATAGCAGAGAATGAGGCTTCACGTCACCCACCACTGCAACAGTCCATTGGCATATATTTAGGCCTAGCACACAGGCAGAGCAGAGAGGTCCCGTAACAGACAATCTGGCTTCATGACAGCAGAGAATCAGTCTGCATGTCATAGCAGAGAATGAGGCTTCACGTCACCCACCACTGCAACAGTCCATTGGCATATATTTAGGCCTAGCACACAGGCAGAGCAGAGAGGTCCCGTAACAGACGATCTGGCTTCATGTCAGCAGAGAATCAGTCTGCATGTCATAGCAGAGAATGAGGCTTCACGTCAGCCACCACTGCAACAGTCCATTGGCATATATTTAGGCCCAGCACCCAGGCAGAGGAGGGAGGTCCCGTAACAGAGAATCTGTCTTCATGTCAGCAGAGAATTAGTCTGCATGTCATAGCAGAGAATGAGGCTTCACGTCAGCCACCACTGCAACAGTCCATTGGCATATATTTAGGCCCAGCACACACACAGGCAGAGGAGAGAGGTCCCGTAACAGAGAATCTGTCTTCATGTCAGCAGAGAATTAGTCTGCATGTCATAGCAGAGAATCAGGCTTCACGTCACCCACCACTGCAACAGTCCATTGGCATATATTTAGGCCCAGCACCCAGGCAGAGGAGGGAGGTCCCGTAACAGAGAATCTGTCTTCATGTCAGCAGAGAATTAGTCTGCATGTCATAGCAGAGAATGAGGCTTCACGTCAGCCACCACTGCAACAGTCCATTGGCATATATTTAGGCCCAGCACACACAGGCAGAGGAGAGAGGTCCCGTAACAGAGAATCTGTCTTCATGTCAGCAGAGAATTAGTCTGCATGTCATAGCAGAGAATGAGGCTTCACGTCAGCCACCACTGCAACAGTCCATTGGCATATATTTAGGCCCAGCACACACAGGCAGAGGAGAGAGGTCCCGTAACAGACAATCTGGCTTCATGTCAGCAGAGAATTAGTCTGCATGTCATAGCAGAGAATGAGGCTTCACGTCACCCACCACTGCAACAGTCCATTGGCATATATTTAGGCCCAGCACCCAGGCAGAGGAGGGAGGTCCCGTAACAGAGAATCTGTCTTCATGTCAGCAGAGAATTAGTCTGCATGTCATAGCAGAGAATGAGGCTTCACGTCACCCACCACTGCAACAGTCCATTGGCATATATTTAGGCCTAGCACACAGGCAGAGCAGAGAGGTCCCGTAACAGACAATCTGGCTTCATGACAGCAGAGAATCAGTCTGCATGTCATAGCAGAGAATGAGGCTTCACGTCACCCACCACTGCAACAGTCCATTGGCATATATTTAGGCCTAGCACACAGGCAGAGCAGAGAGGTCCCGTAACAGACGATCTGGCTTCATGTCAGCAGAGAATCAGTCTGCATGTCATAGCAGAGAATGAGGCTTCACGTCAGCCACCACTGCAACAGTCCATTGGCATATATTTAGGCCCAGCACCCAGGCAGAGGAGGGAGGTCCCGTAACAGAGAATCTGTCTTCATGTCAGCAGAGAATTAGTCTGCATGTCATAGCAGAGAATGAGGCTTCACGTCAGCCACCACTGCAACAGTCCATTGGCATATATTTAGGCCCAGCACACACACAGGCAGAGGAGAGAGGTCCCGTAACAGAGAATCTGTCTTCATGTCAGCAGAGAATTAGTCTGCATGTCATAGCAGAGAATCAGGCTTCACGTCACCCACCACTGCAACAGTCCATTGGCATATATTTAGGCCCAGCACCCAGGCAGAGGAGGGAGGTCCCGTAACAGAGAATCTGTCTTCATGTCAGCAGAGAATTAGTCTGCATGTCATAGCAGAGAATGAGGCTTCACGTCAGCCACCACTGCAACAGTCCATTGGCATATATTTAGGCCCAGCACACACACAGGCAGAGGAGAGAGGTCCCGTAACAGAGAATCTGTCTTCATGTCAGCAGAGAATTAGTCTGCATGTCATAGCAGAGAATGAGGCTTCACGTCAGCCACCACTGCAACAGTCCATTGGCATATATTTAGGCCCAGCACACACACAGGCAGAGGAGAGAGGTCCCGTAACAGACAATCTGGCTTCATGTCAGCAGAGAATTAGTCTGCATGTCATAGCAGAGAATGAGGCTTCACGTCACCCACCACTGCAACAGTCCATTGGCATATATTTAGGCCCAGCACCCAGGCAGAGGAGGGAGGTCCCGTAACAGAGAATCTGTCTTCATGTCAGCAGAGAATTAGTCTGCATGTCATAGCAGAGAATGAGGCTTCACGTCAGCCACCACTGCAACAGTCCATTGGCATATATTTAGGCCCAGCACACACACAGGCAGAGGAGAGAGGTCACGTAACAGAGGATCTGGCTTCATGTCAGCAGAGAATCAGTCTGCATGTCATAGCAGAGAATCAGGCTTCACGTCAGCCACCACTGCAACAGTCCATTGGCATATATTTAGGCCTAGCACACAGGCAGAGGAGAGAGGTCCCGTAACAGACAATCTGGCTTCATGTCAGCAGAGAATCAGTCTGCATGTCATAGCAGAGAATGAGGCTTCACGTCAGCCACCACTGCAACAGTCCATTGTCATAAATTTAGGCCCAGCACCCAGGCAGAGGAGAGAGGTCCCGTAACAGACAATCTGGCTTCATGTCAGCAGAGAATTAGTCTGCATGTCATAGCAGAGAATCAGGCTTCATGTCAGCCACCACTGCAACAGTCCATTGGCATATATTTAGGCCTAGCACACAGGCAGAGGAGAGGTTCATTCAACTTTGGGTAGCATCGCAATATAATGGTAAAATGAAAATAAAAATAGGATTGAATGAGGAAGTGCCCTGGAGTCCAATAATATATGGTTATGGGGAGGTAGTTAATGTCTAATCTGGACAAGGGACGGACAGGTCCTGTGGGATCCATGCCTGGTTCATTTTTATGAACGTCAGCTTGTCCACATTGGCTGTAGACAGGCGGCTGCGTTTGTCTGTAATGACGCCCCCTGCCGTGCTGAATACACGTTCAGACAAAACGCTGGCTGCCGGGCAGGCCAGCACCTCCAAGGCATAAAAGGCTAGCTCTGGCCACGTGGACAATTTAGAGACCCAGAAGTTGAATGGGGCCGAACCATCAGTCAGTACGTGGAGGGGTGTGCACACGTACTGTTCCACCATGTTAGTGAAATGTTGCCTCCTGCTAACACGTTGCGTATCAGGTGGTGGTGCAGTTAGCTGTGGCGTGTTGACAAAAGTTTTCCACATCTCTGCCATGCTAACCCTGCCCTCAGAGGAGCTGGCCGTGACACAGCTGCCTTGGCGACCTCTTGCTCCTCCTCTGCCTTGGCCTTGGGCTTCCACTTGTTCCCCTGTGACATTTGGGAATGCTCTCAGTAGCGCGTCTACCAACGTGCGCTTGTACTCGCGCATCTTCCTATCACGCTCCAGTGCAGGAAGTAAGGTGGGCACATTGTCTTTGTAGCGTGGATCCAGCAGGGTGGCAACCCAGTAGTCCGCACAGGTTAAAATGTGGGCAACTCTGCTGTCGTTGCGCAGGCACTGCAGCATGTAGTCGCTCATGTGTGCCAGGCTGCCCAGGGATAAGGACAAGCTGTCCTCTGTGGGAGGCGTATCGTCATCGTCCTGCCTTTCCCCCCAGCCACGCACCAGTGATGGACCCGAGCTGCGTTGGGTGCCACCCCGCTGTGACCATGCTTCATCCTCATCCTCCTCCACCTCCTCCTCATCCTCGTCCTCCTCGTCCTCCAGTAGTGGGCCCTGGCTGGCCACATTTGTACCTGGCCTCTGCTGTTGCCAAAAACCTCCCTCTGAGTCACTTCGAAGAGACTGGCCTGAAAGTGCTAAAAATGACCCCTCTTCCTCCTCCTCCTCCTCCTCCTCCTGGGCCACCTCCTCTTCCATCATCGCCCTAAGTGTTTTCTCAAGGAGACATAGAAGTGGTATTGTAACGCTGATAACGGTGTCATCGCCACTGGCCATGTTGGTGGAGTACTCGAAACAGCGCAACAGGGCACACAGGTCTCGCATGGAGGCCCAGTCATTGGTGGTGAAGTGGTGCTGTTCTGTAGTGCGACTGACCCGTGCGTGCTGCAGCTGAAACTCCACTATGGCCTGCTGCTGCTCGCACAGTCTGTCCAGCATGTGCAAGGTGGAGTTCCACCTGGTGGGCACGTCGCATATGAGGCGGTGAGCGGGAAGGCCGAAGTTACGCTGTAGCGCAGACAGGCGAGCAGCAGCAGGATGTGAACGCCGGAAGCGCGAACAGACGGCCCGCACTTTATGCAGCAGCTCTGACATGTCGGGGTAGTTGTGAATGAACTTCTGCACCACCAAATTCAGCACATGCGCCAAGCAAGGGATGTGCGTCAAATTGGCTAGTCCCAGAGCTGCAACGAGATTTCGCCCATTATCACACACCACCAGGCCGGGCTTGAGGCTCACCGGCAGCAACCACTCGTCGGTCTGTTGTTCTATACCCCGCCACAACTCCTGTGCGGTGTGGGGCCTGTCCCCCAAACATATGAGTTTCAGAATGGCCTGCTGACGTTTACCCCGGGCTGTGCTGAAGTTGGTGGTGAAGGTGTGTGGCTGACTGGATGAGCAGGTGGAAGAAGAGGAGGAGGAAGCCGAGAAGGAGGAGGTGGCAACAGGAGGCAAAGAATGTTGCCCTGCGATCCTTGGCGGCGGAAGGACGTGCGCCAAACAGCTCTCCGCCTGGGGCCCAGCTGCCACTACATTTACCCAGTGTGCAGTTAGGGAGATATAGCGTCCCTGGCCGTGCTTACTGGTCCACGTATCTGTGGTTAGGTGGACCTTGCCACAGATGGCGTTGCGCAGTGCACACTTGATTTTATCGGATACTTGGTTGTGCAGGGAAGGCACGGCTCTCTTGGAGAAGTAGTGCCGGCTGGGAACAACATACTGTGGGACAGCAAGCGACATGAGCTGTTTGAAGCTGTCTGTGTCCACCAGCCTAAATGACAGCATTTCATAGGCCAGTAGTTTAGAAATGCTGGCATTCAGGGCCAGGGATCGAGGGTGGCTAGGTGGGAATTTACGCTTTCTATCAAATGTTTGTGAGATGGAGAGCTGAACGCTGGCGTGTGACATGGTTGAGACGCTTGGTGACGGAGGTGGTGGTGGTGGTGTTGGTGGTACATCCCCTGTTTGCTGGGCGGCAGGTGCCAACGTTCCTCCAGAGGCGGAGGAAGAGGCCGAGGCGGCAGCAGCAGAATAGGCCGAGGCGGCAGCAGCAGAAGAGGTAGCAGGGGGAGCCTGAGTGACTTCCTTGGTTTTAAGGTGTTTACTCCACTGCAGTTCATGCTTTGCATGCAGGTGCCTGGTCATGCAGGTTGTGCTCAGGTTCAGAACGTTAATGCCTCGCTTCAGGCTCTGATGGCACAGCGTGCAAACCACTCGGGTCTTGTCGTCAGCACATTGTTTGAAGAAGTGCCATGCCAGGGAACTCCTTGAAGCTGCCTTTGGGGTGCTCGGTCCCAGATGGCGGCGGTCAGTAGCAGGCGGAGTCTCTTGGCGGCGGGTGTTCTGCTTTTGCCCACTGCTCCCTCTTTTGCTACGCTGTTGGCTCGGTCTCACCACTGCCTCTTCCTCCGAACTGTGAAAGTCAGTGGCACGACCTTCATTCCATGTGGGGTCTAGGACCTCATCGTCCCCTGCATCGTCTTCCACCCAGTCTTGATCCCTGACCTCCTGTTCAGTCTGCACACTGCAGAAAGACGCAGCAGTTGGCACCTGTGTTTCGTCATCATCAGAGACATGCTGAGGTGGTATTCCCATGTCCTCATCATCAGGAAACATAAGTGGTTGTGCGTCAGTGCATTCTATGTCTTTCACCGCTGGGGAAGGGCTAGGTGGATGCCCTTGGGAAACCCTGCCAGCGGAGTCTTCAAACAGCATAAGAGACTGCTGCATAACTTGAGGCTGAGACAGTTTCCCTGGTATGCATGGGGGTGATGTGACAGACTGATGGGGTTGGTTTTCAGGCGCCATCTGTGCGCTTTCTGCAGAAGACTGGGTGGGAGATAATGTGAACGTGCTGGATCCACTGTCGGCCACCCAATTGACTAATGCCTGTACCTGCTCAGGCCTTACCATCCTTAGAACGGCATTGGGCCCCACCATATATCGCTGTAAATTCTGGCGGCTACTGGGACCTGAGGTAGTTGGTACACTAGGACGTGTGGATGTGGCAGAACGGCCACGTCCTCTCCCAGCACCAGAGGGTCCACTAACACCACCACGACCATGTCCACGTCCGCGTCCCTTACTAGATGTTTTTCTCATTGTTATGGTTCACCACAACAACAAATATATTATTTGGCCCAATGTATTGTATTCAAATTCAGCGGGATATAAATTTGAGGCCTAGTATTTAGGCGCTGGGTGACCGGTATGGATTTAGTGACAGAATTAGACTTGGAAATGCACAGAAGCGTGTGTGTGAAGTTATTCTGAATGACCCTATGTGCACCTTCAATATGATCTACCCTTTTAGGGATAGATTTCAAATAGCTCTGATATAGCAGAAACGACTAAATTATGAAATTGCTAAATTGGGAATTGTATTTCAACCCAGAACAAAAAATGTGCTTTGACGGACACTAAATAACTTTCCCAGCCACAACAGGACAGCGGTAACGAGAGATTTAGCGGGATATAAATTTGAGGCCTAGTATTTAGGCGCTGGGTGACAGGTATGGGTTTAGTGACAGAATTAGATTTGGAAATGCACAGTAGCGGGTGTGTGAAGTTATTCTGAATGACCCTATGTGCACCTTGAATATTATATACCCTTTTAGGGATAGATTTCAAATAGCTCTGATATAGCAGAAACCACTAAATTATGAAATTGCTAAATTGGGAATTGTATTTCAACCCAGAACAAGAAATGTGCTTGAACGGACACTAAATAACTCGCCCAGCTACAGCACTAGGGACAGATTTAGCTGGATATAAATTTGAGGCCTAGTATTTAGGCGCTGGGTGACCGGTATGGATTTAGTGACAGAATTAGACTTGGAAATGCACAGAAGCGGTGTGTGTGAAGTTATTCTGAATGACCCTATGTGCACCTTGAATATTATATACCCTTTTAGGGATAGATTTCAAATAGCTCTGATATAGCAGAAACCACTAAATTATGAAATTGCTAAATTGGGAATTGTATTTCAACCCAGAACAAGAAATGTGCTTGAACGGACACTAAATAACTCGCCCAGCTACAGCACTAAGGACAGATTTAGCGGGATATAAATTTGAGGCCTAGTATTTAGGCGCTGGGTGACAGGTATGGGTTTAGTGCCAGAATTAGACTTGGAAATACACAGTAGCGGGTGTGTGTGAAGTTATTCTGAATGACCCAATGTGCACCTTGAATATTATATACCCTTTTAGGGATAGATTTCAAATAGCTCTGATATAGCAGAAACCACTAAATTATGAAATTGCTAAATTGGGAATTGTATTTCAACCCAGAACAAGAAATGTGCTTGAACGGACACTAAATAACTCGCCCAGCTACAGCACTAAGGACAGATTTAGCGGGATATAAATTTGAGGCCTAGTATTTAGGCGCTGGGTGACAGGTATGGGTTTAGTGCCAGAATTAGACTTGGAAATACACAGTAGCGGGTGTGTGTGAAGTTATTCTGAATGACCCAATGTGCACCTTGAATATTATATACCCTTTTAGGGATAGATTTCAAATAGCTCTGATATAGCAGAAACCACTAAATTATGAAATTGCTAAATTGGGAATTGTATTTCAACCCAGAACAAGAAATGTGCTTGAACGGACACTAAATAACTCGCCCAGCTACAGCACTAAGGACAGATTTAGCGGGATATAAATTTGAGGCCTAGTATTTAGGCGCTGGGTGACAGGTATGGGTTTAGTGCCAGAATTAGACTTGGAAATACACAGTAGCGGGTGTGTGTGAAGTTATTCTGAATGACCCAATGTGCACCTTGAATATTATATACCCTTTTAGGGATAGATTTCAAATAGCTCTGATATAGCAGAAACCACTAAATTATGAAATTGCTAAATTGGGAATTGTATTTCAACCCAGAACAAGAAATGTGCTTGAACGGACACTAAATAACTCGCCCAGCTACAGCACTAAGGACAGATTTAGCGGGATATAAATTTGAGGCCTAGTATTTAGGCGCTGGGTGACAGGTATGGGTTTAGTGCCAGAATTAGACTTGGAAATACACAGTAGCGGGTGTGTGTGAAGTTATTCTGAATGACCCAATGTGCACCTTGAATATTATATACCCTTTTAGGGATAGATTTCAAATAGCTCTGATATAGCAGAAACCACTAAATTATGAAATTGCTAAATTGGGAATTGTATTTCAACCCAGAACAAGAAATGTGCTTGAACGGACACTAAATAACTCGCCCAGCTACAGCACTAAGGACAGATTTAGCGGGATATAAATTTGAGGCCTAGTATTTAGGCGCTGGGTGACAGGTATGGGTTTAGTGCCAGAATTAGACTTGGAAATACACAGTAGCGGGTGTGTGTGAAGTTATTCTGAATGACCCAATGTGCACCTTGAATATTATATACCCT
Source organism: Bufo gargarizans (assembly GCF_014858855.1). Classification (NCBI taxonomy): domain Eukaryota; kingdom Metazoa; phylum Chordata; class Amphibia; order Anura; family Bufonidae; genus Bufo; species Bufo gargarizans. The sequence continues at coordinate 620,929,595 of NC_058080.1, forward strand.
TTTAGGGATAGATTTCAAATAGCTCTGATATAGCAGAAACCACTAAATTATGAAATTGCTAAATTGGGAATTGTATTTCAACCCAGAACAAGAAATGTGCTTGAACGGACACTAAATAACTCGCCCAGCTACAGCACTAGGGACAGATTTAGCTGGATATAAATTTGAGGCCTAGTATTTAGGCGCTGCGTGACAGGTATGGGTTTAGTGACAGAATTAGACTTGGAAATACACAGTAGCGGGTGTGTGTGAAGTTATTCTGAATGACCCAATGTGCACCTTGAATATTATATACCCTTTTAGGGATAGATTTCAAATAGCTCTGATATAGCAGAAACCACTAAATTATGAAATTGCTAAATTGGGAATTGTATTTCAACCCAGAACAAGAAATGTGCTTGAACGGACACTAAATAACTCGCCCAGCTACAGCACTAGGGACAGATTTAGCTGGATATAAATTTGAGGCCTAGTATTTAGGCGCTGGGTGACCGGTATGGATTTAGTGACAGAATTAGACTGGGATATGGCCAAAAAATAAACAGACTATTGCTGGTTAAATGCACTTGGTGTGACAGCTTCACCCTGATGTAGGCTTTAGCCAAAAAACAACCACACCATTGAGGGTTAAATGCACTTGGTGACAGGCGCAGCTTGCCCCTGATTTAGTATATGGCCAAAAAATGAACAGACTATTGCTGGTTAAATGCACTTGGTGTGACAGCTTCACCCTGATGTAGGCTTTAGCCAAAAAACAACCACACCATTGAGGGTTAAATGCACTTGGTGACAGGCGCAGCTTGCCCCTGATTTTGTATATGGCCAAAAAATGAACAGACTATTGCTGGTTAAATGCACTTGGTGTGACAGCTTCACCCTGATGTAGGCTTTAGCCAAAAAACAACCACACCATTGAGGGTTAAATGCACTTGGTCGCAGCTTGTGCTGGCGCACCACAAGACACAAAATGGCCGCCGATCACCCCAGAAAAATGTGACTGACAAACGGTCTGTGCAGCCTAAAAACAGTGAGCAATTGAGGATCAGCAGCTCAATGATCCACAGCTGCAGATCGATCAGTTAATCAAGTCCTTTGGAGGAGTTAATCTGCCTAATCTCGCCCTACTGTCGCAGCCGCAACCTCTCCCTACGCTAATCAGAGCAGAGTGACGGGCGGCGCTATGTGACTCCAGCTTAAATAGAGGCTGGGTCACATGGTGCTCTGGCCAATCACAGCCATGCCAATAGTAGGCATGGCTGTGATGGCCTCTTGGGGCAAGTAGTATGACGCTTGTTGATTGGCTGCTTTGCAGCCTTTCAAAAAGCGCCAAGAAAGCGTCACAAAAGCGCGAAGAAAGCGACGAACACCGAACCCGAACCCGGACTTTTACGAAAATGTCCGGGTTCGGGTCCGTGTCACGGACACCCCAAAATTCGGTACGAACCCGAACTATACAGTTCGAGTTCGCTCATCCCTAGTCTCAACCCTTCCTCAACAATTGTCTTGCAAAAAATGGGTGTTATTTTAATACCAGAATATAACAGCAGTATTTTCTTGTATTTGACTATCACAAATGTAGCAAAAGCCCCAAATGTAGGGTCTTCCAAAAAAATTTGTGTTTTTTTAAACCCAGAATATAACTGCAGTATTTAAAGCTTGTATTTGATTGTCACAAATGCAGCAAATACCCAAAATGTATTATCCTGCAAAAAATGGGTGTTGTTTATTAACCCTGAATATAACTGCAGTATTTAAAGCTTGTACTTAACTGTCACAAATGCAGCAAAGGCCCCAAATGTATGGTCTTGCAAAAACATGGGTGTTTTTTAAACCCAGAATATAACTGCAGTATTTAAACTTGTATTTCACTGTCACAAATGCAGCAAAGGCCCAAAATGTATTATCTTGCACAAATTGGGCATTTTTTTAAATCTCAGAATAGAACTGCAGTATTTAAAGCTTGTATTTGACTGTCACCAATGCAGCAAAGGCCCCAAATGTGGGGGCTTGCACAAAATGGGTGTTTTTTTAAACCCAAAATAAAACTGCATTATTTAAAGCTTGCTTTCGACTGTCACAAATGCAGCAAAGGCCGCAAATGTATTATCTTGCCACAAAATGGGTGTTTTTTTAATACCAGAATATAACAACAGTATCTAACGCTTGTATTTGACTGTCACATATGCAGCAAAGACCCAAAATGTATTATCTTCTAAACAATTGGTATTTTTATTAATGCCAGAATATAACAGCAGTATCTAACGCTTGTATTTTTCTGTCACAAATGCTGTAAAAGCCGCAAATGTAGTGTATTGAACAAAAGGGGTGTTTTTTTAAACCCAGAATATAACTACAGTATTTAAAGCTTGTATTTGACTGTCACAAATGTAGCAATGGCATAAAATGTATTGTCTTGCACAAAATAGGTGTTTTTTTTTAACCCATAATAGAACTGCAGTATTTAAAGCTTGCATTTGACTGTCACAAGCCCAAAAATGTATAATCTTGTTTTTATAATACCAGAATATACCAGCAGTATCTAACGCTTGTATTCGACTGTCACAAATGCAGAAAAGGCCGCAAATATATTATCTTGCCCAAAATGGGTGTTTTTTTAATACCAGAATATAACAGCAGTATCTAATGCTTGTATTGGACTGTCACAAATGCAGCAAAGGCCGCAAATGTAGTGTTTTGCACAAATTGGGTGTTTTTTTAACTCAGAATATAACTGCAGTATTTAAAGCTTGTATTTGACTGTCACAAATGCAGCAAAGGCCCAAAATGTATTATCCTGCAAAAAATGGGTGTTTTTTTTTAACCCTGAATATAACTGCAGTATTTAAAGCTTGTATTTGACTGTCACAAATGCAGCAAAGGTCCCAAATGTAGGGTCTTGCAAAAAAATGGGTGTTTTTTTAAACCCAGAATATAACGGCAGTATTTAAAGCTTGTATTTGACTGTCACAAATGTAGCAAAGGCCAAAAATGTATTATCTTGCACAAAATGGGCGTTTTTTTAAACCCAGAATATGTCACGGCTGGCGGTGGGGGAAACCCCCAGCCGTGCGGTGCCAGGAGATGGTAGGGTTACCCCTTGGCCGGGACCACAGAGTTAGGGAGCAGGTCACCTCCTATTGCGTCCCTAACGCTGACCCTGTCTCCTATCTGTATGAGCCGACCTTGGTGGTAGGAGGACTCATACGCCGGAACCTTAAAGTCCCTACGAGCCCTCAAGTCGGCCCTGTACTAGGGGACAGAGTGAGACGACCTGCTCCTCCTAGGCACGGGGGAGCAGGAGTCTCAACGGCCAAGCAACACAGGGGAATACAACAACAGACTTATGGCAGTGACAGGCAAATGGGACCAACACATCACTCACCTGCCACAGACAACAAACCCTGGATCCCATGTGCAGGTGCTGCAGTTCAGACACCAACGAACACAGCACACACCAGACATCCCACAGGAACCCAGGACCACAAGCTGCACTAACATAAAACCCCACACACACCTAAATAACACCGTGAAACATAGAAATTCCCGACAGAGGTTTTATGACCAGAAGGATGGTCCTCACCAGGCAGATGGAGGAGACAGGAGGCTGCTCCAGCCAGCATGGCTGAGAGCAACCTACTGAAGCCTGCAAGAGACTCAGGCTATATAGGTCAAAAGGCCACACCCACCAGTCAACCACACCCAGTGACATCACACACACTGGGAAGGAAGTTAACCCTTCCAGCACACAGAAGGGAAAACACACATATAAGGGGAAGTGCACATAATACATAACCCACACCAACCCACTCACCTGTTACCGCCAGCAACGGCATGCGTGGCCACCATGTACTGGGGAACAGCCCGCAGGCCGAAACCCTGCCACCACATGCATACAACAACAGACGTTGCCGCGGACAACCACAGGTGAAGGGAGGTGTCTACGTGCATACAACACATAACCTCGTGCACCACAAAACGACAAAGGGAGTGCACATAAAACACGTTGCCAAGGGCAACCGCACGCATGCCTATTGTCCGCAGCAACCGCACCTGAGGCAAACAACTAAGTGCCCCCAGCTGCGGTTGACAACACCAAGCCGCGGGCAACCGCATGCGGCTCCCAAGGAGTCACGACCATGACCAAGGGTCGTGACAGAATAGAACTGCAGTATTGAAAGCTTGTATTGGACTGTCAGAAATGCAGCAAAGGCCGCAAATGTATTATCTTGCCACAGAATGGGTGTTTTTTTAATACCAGAATATAACAGCAGTATCTAACGCTTGTATTGGAATTCACAAATGCAGCAAAGGCCGCAAATGTAGTGTCTTGCACAAAATGGGTGTTTTTTTTTAACCTAGAATATAACTGCAGTATTTAAAGCTTGTATTGGACTGTCACAAATGCAGCAAAGAACCAAAATGTATTGTCTTGCAAAATTTTTTTGTTTTTTTAATACCAGAATATAACAGCAGTATATTCTGGTATTTGACTGTCACAAATGCAGCAAAGGCCCCAAATGTATGGTCTTGCAAAAACATGGGTGTTTTTTAAAACCAGAATATAACTGCAGTATTTAAAGCTTGTTTTTGACTGTCACAAATGCAGCAAAGGCCAAAAATGTATTATCTTGCACAAAATAGGCGTGTTTTTTAAACCCAGAATAGAAATGCAGTATTGAAAGCTTGTATTGGACTGTCACAAATGCAGCAAAGACCGCAAATGTATTGTCTTGCCACAGAATGGGTGTTTTTTTAATACCACAATATAATGCAGTATCCAACACTTGTATTGGACTGTCAGAAATGCAGCAAAGGCCGCAAATGTATTATATTGCCACAAAATGGGTGTTTTTTTTTTTAAACCAGAATATAACAGCAGTATCTAATGCTTGTATTTCACTGTCACAAATGCAGGAAAAGCCACAAATGTGTGGGCTTGCACAAAATGGGTGTTTTTTTTTAAACCAGAATATAACAGCAGTATCTAATGCTTGTATTGGACTGTCACAAATGCAGGAAAAGCCTCAAATGTAGGGTCTTGCACAAAATGGGTGTTTTTTTAAACCCAGAATATAACTGCAGTTTTTAAAGCTTGTATTTGACTGCCACAAATGCAGCAAAGGCCTAAAATGTATTATCTTGCACAAAATTGGCATTTTTTAAACCCAGAATTGAACTGCAGTATTTAAAGCTTGTATTGGACTGTCACAAATGCAGCAAAGGCCGCAATTGTATTTTTTTGCACAAAATGGGTGTTTTTTTTTATTCCAGAATATAACAGCAGTATCTAACGCTTGTATTGGAATGTCACCAATGCAGCAAAGGCCTCAAATGTAATGGCTTGCACAAAATGGGTGTTTTTTTAAACCCAGAATATAACTGCAGTATTTAAAGCTTGTATTTCACTGTCACAAATGCAGTAAAGTCCCCAAATGTGTGGGCTTGCACAAAATGGGTGTTTTTTTCTTAAACCCAGAATATAACTGCCGTATTTACAGCTTGTATTTGACTGTCACAAATGCAGCAAAGGACCCAAAATGTACTATCTTGCAAAAAATGCATGTTTATTTTAAAACATGAATATAACTGCAGTATTTAAAGCTTCTATTTGACTGTCACAAATGCACATATGCTGTGCTGGTGCACTGAGCTTGCACAAAATGGCCACCGACACCCACCTAACTAACAGATGGATAAAAGTTATTTTTCTGTGTCACTTTGCTCAGGGCAGGGTAAAAAAATGGTGCACTGCACCCACAAAACAAAATAGCTGTAGAGCACTTCTGATAACAGATTATTTCCTATTCTCTCCCTCATAGCAGCAGCAGAGTGACGTGCAGCGCTACGTGATTCTAGCTTATATAGAGGCTGAGTCATAAGCTAATCGTAGGCATGGCTGTGATGGCTTCTAAGGGCACAAGAGTTAAAAGCTTGTTGTTTGGGTGCTCTACAGCCTTTCAAAAAGCACCATTAAATCGCTGAAAACCGAACTCAAACCCGAACTTTTACGAAAAATTTGGGTTCGGGTCCGGGGTCCAAAAGTCCTAAAGTTTGGTACGAGCCCGAACTTTACAGTTTGGGTTCGCTCAACCCTACTGATGAACTATCTTGTGGATAGGTCATCAATATTATTTCCTGTATAACCCCTTTAATTGGATTCAGGTCTAGACTTTGACTAGGCCATTCCCAGATATTTGAATGTTTCCCTAAAAAATTAAAATTGCCCTGTATTTACTGCCATCCATACGTCTTTCTATACCAACCAGTTGTCCGGTCCCTACTGACTAAATTCATCCCTACTGCAAACTGTTGCCTCCACCATGCTTCACTCTGGGAATGGTCTTCCCATGATGGTCAAAAAGTTAAATTTTAAGGTATATTCACCGATTTTGAAAGTCGGCCTACAAAATGTAGCATGGATTTTTTTCACTGTGTTTTATTAATATTTTTGTGTTTTTTTTAACACTTTTTTTTTTACCAATGGGTGATTACTTCTATACAAAACTGCATTTTCAGTTCATGGTTTTTGGCACGGCTCCGTGACAAAAACAGTACAGAAAATGTGCAAAAAATGCACAGACACATATGGAGTGTTTTTTCTTATGCTTCCCATTCATTTAAATGGGATTTTCAACACAGATTCCAACCCGGGGCATGCTGCTTCTTTTTTCCACATGGAAAAAAGCAAATGCTGCCTACCATTGAAATGAATGGGATGCTGTTTTGAAGCATTTTTTAGAGCTGATTTTGAGGCGAAAACGTGCCAAATCAGGACCAAAAAACTTCTTCCATGTTTTCGGGTTGTCTGCCAAATCCTGTTTGATGGACTCTAAAAAATTTGGACCTGTTGACAGATATATCCATCTGCCCTACGGATCTTTGGAGCGCCTTCAGAGCTATCATTGGTGGTTTTGTAGAATTTGATTAATGCCCTCCATACCTGGTCTGTGAGTTTTGATGGGTGACCTCTTGTCAGGATCATACTATAGTTGAGCCATATTATTAACTTTTTTTTAAATAATAGATATAATGATGCTTTGTGGGATGCTCAAAGTGTTGCAGACTCAGGGACCTTTCAGAACAGGTGCGTATAGAGACTTACATCATGTGAGAATTTCCACACGGGGAACCTCATTCAACTAAGGATGGAACTTTGGAACTTAATTGTTAGGATCAATTCTTATTTAGGGGTTTCATGGCAAAGGAGGTTAATATGTTCACACTCACAACTTTTCAGTTGTCTAAACAAGGTTTTTCTTTTTCCTTTCCACTAATCATTTTAACTATTTTGTCAGGTGCATTACTTTCTCAGTTGAACGCTTTTTTTATGGGGTTGTCCCATGAAAAATATTCTACAGTTTTCAGACCAGCATCTGGATCTGAATACTTTTGTATTCATGTAATTAAAAATTTAGCATAACTACTGAGTTATTCAATAAAATGTATCTGCATAGAGCCAGCTGCTGTTTGTTTTTTTCTTAATTCTTTGACCTGCTCACTGAGATGGCCGCACATGCTCAGTTTCATGCTTCAACTGCCTCCTGAGCTGTGATTGGGAGAGCTGAGACACGCCCCCTGAGCTGCAGCAGAAAAGACACTCCCCTGGAGCTGTCAGCTTGATATAAATCTAGCAAAGCAATGAATGGCGAGATCTCTGGATCCATGTGAGGTACAGGGCTGGTTCTGGCTTTGCTAGAAAGAGGTTATCATGTACTATATGATGCCTGATTTTCATTTTTTATATTAATCATGTGATAACCCATTTACTGCACTGTATATCTTCTTCTGTTTTCATAGGTAGAGTCTCCCTGGTCTGTTCTCTCCCAGACCCCATATGAACTATAGTCTATGACTGTAACAGTTTGGCCATTTAGAAGACTCTATTGTAATAGGGGTAGGTAGTAATATCACTGATGTCGGAATGATGACATCACTTGGAACAAAAGGGGGCGTTACTCAGGGAAATTAATGTAATTATGTAACATGACAGGTTGCTTAAAGGGTTTCTGTCACTAGAATTTTCTGTATTAAACTGGCTGACATTAGCGATGTGCTAATGTTAGCTGCACCTAACTCTGCTATTCTAATGATTATCCGTGCCACCGTTACTGTAGAATTCTTGCTTTTATAATATGTAAATGAGCCTCTAGGAGCAGGGGGGCGATGCTCCTGCACCTAGAGGCTCCCGTCTCCCAGCTCAAGTCACACCTTCCAAGTGTTGATTGACAGGGCCAGGCATTGTTTGCATCCTTCTGCCTGCCCTGTGCCCTGGGGAAATCTTGCGCCATTCGATATTCTGCGCAGGTGCGGTGAGGGAAGGACACTCGCAGGCTTCCAGCTTCCTCACCGCGCCTGCGCAGAATACTGAACTGCGCAAGATTTCCCCAGGGCACAGGGCAGGCAGAAGGATGTGAACGGTGCCTGGCCCTGTGAATCAACATGAAGGCGTGACTTGAGGTGGGAGACGGGAGCCTCTAGGTGCAGGAGCAGCGCCCCCCCCCCAGCTCCTAGAGGCTCATTTACATATTATAAAAGCAAGAATTCTACAGTAACGGGGGAATGGATAATCATTAGAATAGCAGATTTAGGTGCAGCTGACATTAGACATCGCTAATGTCAGCCAGTTTAATACTGAAAATTCTAGTGACAGAAACCCTTTAAGTAACATTGGGCTGGAACTTATCTTTATTGCTTTATAGAGCTTTGCCAGGGTTGTAAAAGACAGATAAGGACCATCTCTGGTCGTTCAATGGCCTGGCAGGCACTGTTGATACTGTATGCATGTTGGTCATATCACCGTGAAGCTGATGACAGTGTGCCCCTTTAAGAATATCGGGAAAATAAGGTTTGTACGAACACTCTTTCGAGATAATCAGCCCATGTAAAGGTGCCACTAATCACTCAGTTTACAAGTGAAATGCTCATTCATCGGGTAATGCAATCGTTAGTGCTATCACCTAAATTATCGTGGGGATCAGATAATGCGGGCTTAACAGTACTCTGCTGCCCAGAAACAATGCAGCTGTATGAAGACGAGTGATGGCATTTGCAATGGCTGCAAGTAAATGCATAGATCTCCTCCGCTAACGAGCAGGCTATTTATAGGAAGGAATGCTTCCTTCCCGACAATTGCCTACTCCATCAGACAGCTTACAGGGGGCCTTAGGGTGCATTCACTTGACCATATGTGCAACAGGCGCCCCCCCCCCTAGGGCCCTCTATATCGCACGTCCTAGGTGTAGGAAATGCCGAGTGGTATGTTACGGCCTAAAATGTCTCTTATTGTGTGTCACGGTGCTCCTACCTGGATACAGCTGGACCTCAGGCTTTGGCTCTGAAGAAATAAATAGAGGAATGATTGGGAGATAAAAGAATAATTGGAGTCCAGACCTTGAGATCAAGTTCAATGGCAGCTTTACTTTGCATAAATGTTCGCCAAAATGGTTTACAGGCTTTGTCTTGGTTCCAGCAGGCTTTATCATGAAACTGGCAGGCAAACTCCACTCTGCTACATCTTTGTTGCTCTTTGACTCTGCTGTACTGACAGGCTGGCTGTATAACTCAGCATCTTCTGTATGCTACACTTCACTGTGTAGTCTGACTCTAGATTATGCCAGGGAACTTTCCTCCTGGCTCCTGAGGCTTCAAGCCTTTGCCTCCATGGCCAGCAGAGCTTAAGATGCAGAGCCCCTGTACAACCTTCCCCTAGCTGGGGGAAAGCTAGACTGACCAGAGCTTCTGCCCCACCCTTCCTGCAGGAAGAAGGACTCACCCACCTTCCTCCCAGAGGGGGGGGGGGGGGGGGGGGTTTAGAATGGAATGGAAGGTTCCATTCTTTCTAAATCTAGCTCTGCATTGTTTGCTGCCACCTTCTGGTGAACCAGATGCATTACATGAACAGTTACATAACATAAAACATGCACAGCGTGGAGGACCTGGAATAAATGCATAAGATGACATGAGGTTAGACCAATAAAGACAGTAGCAAGGTGCAGAAGTGGTAACACCACCACACCATGTATTTTGCGGACCTTTTTTAACAATGCCTATTCTTGTCCGCAAAACAGGAAAGAATAGGACATGTTCTAACTTTTTTGTGGGGCTACAGAACGGATATGCGGATATGGACAGCACACGGTGTGCCTTCCTAATTTTTTGCAGCCCCATTGAAATTAATGGGTCCACAACTAACTAAAATTACAGTTCTGTGAATGGGGCCCAAGTCAATGGTATCGACTGCACATTAGATTTTTTTTTTAAATCCATGTTTCTCTGCAGTAGTGACTAGTGTTGAGCAGATCGAAATCAAACAACTTTCATTCAAATTTTAGGAAAAATACGATTTGCCGCAAACACGAACATTCTCACGTTTCGTGTTAACGAATCAATTTTCCCTGAAATGGCGGTAAGAACAAAAAACATACATGCTCACCTCATCCATTTTCGGGCAAAGAGGCCATGTCAGTCATCACATCAGCACGTGAGATTTTGCACATTGTCTTCAAACAAGATGGCAGCAATGGCCTCTACACGATCAAGTGGATAAGGTGAGTATTCTCCCCCCCATGATTAACCCCTGAAAGGCCAAAATAGTAGCCTCATATGCCGCAAGGGTGTGTGAAAGCCTGAGTTTTAGGTGGCCCAGCGACACCTGAGGAAAGAGGTGTCGCATGGTCAGAGTCAAGAGGACTCTTGGACCATATGCCCCCAAGGTATTGGTGTGGTCACAGCCAGGAGGCTGCTGGACAGTGTGGCTGAGTAAAGCTGGATCTCACCCATTGTGTGAACTGCATCTTAGAGGCGAGTTAGGCAGACCTATATATTAGGTAGAGCCCAGACGGGCAGGTGTTTATTTTGGTTTATTTTTATGTTTGTGCTGGTGCTGAAGTGCTACAATAAAGCACCATTTGGACTTTAACCCCGTTGTCTGAGAAGGAATCTGTCATCGCCTCCCTGCTTGAGAGAGCGATCCCTTACAATTGGTGGAGGATGCGTGCAGTGTCCATGCTGAAAAGGCACAACATTGTTGCTAGGGGCAAAGGCATGTCAAAAGAGCATATGTTACTGAAGGTTGTATTTAAGAAATTTAAAGGGCTGGAGGCTTAATGTCTGGATAGCTGCTGTTTCTATTCTGGATGCCTTTTTTTTTTGCTTTGTTGCAAGGAAATCTTGCAGTGATTTAAAGGGCCGGAATCCCAAGTTAAGAGACTGACCTGTGGAGAAAAATCATTTTTTTGGGTCACTATGAAATCCTATGTGTAAGCTGCTGCGGCTGGGTTGAGCCCATCAGGTGCAACATAGTATTGCTGAGAATGTTGCCAGCTGGAGGACTGTGCAATGGAGGATCGTTTGATCAGGAGATCTGACAAAACATGTTAAAGATCCTGCAGGTTGGTGATTGGGGGAATCCAGCTGGGGGTCATTCTAGATTGCCGCCAACAAGTGTCTCGGGTTATGCCAGAGATACTGGACTTCATGAAGAGGGGACCAGAGACTGATACCACTGTGTCTCTGACCTTTGTAATGGACTATGGCTCTGTGGAGTGGGAGCTCTTGAAATAGGAGACCCTGGAAGTAGAATTTGTGCTGGGCAGAGACTTTACATTTTTTTGGCAGCTATGGAGCAGAGAAAGTGCTTCAAATTGTGCAGCTGGAGAATCCGAGGACAAGTCTTCAGTAGAGTGTGTGATTCATCGGTCTGAAGAAAAAGACTGGATTCAAGGCCAAGGCATTTCCCATGGCAACCACTGCCTTGAGGAGCCTGTATGTGATTGTGGCACCAGGAACCAAGAGCAGGAGGTTCCCAAGATCCAGGAGAAGGATGATGACCTCGGTGGAGATGTTCATGGAGCACCCTTATATCCCGGGAGTGCCGAACCCCTGACGTCAATGGGTAAGAACATTCCTGCTATTGCTTGTGTAGCAGACAACGTGATAGTAAGTGAGGCTCTGGAGGTTGGGCATGTTGCTGACCAGTGACCTCTACTTCAGAAGTCATGAACTGTTGTCTGAGCCAGTGGCAGTCGCTACCTGCCAAGCTGGTAGGTATTAAGACACCGGGACTAGAGACTGCGGCAAAAATGTGTGACATTGTGCTGGATGGCAGTCCAGTCCAAGCGTTGTTGGATGCAGGGAGCCAGGTGAGCATCAAAACGCATTGCTTTCCTGTGGAAAAAACTGAACAACTGAACGCAAGTGCAGACAAAACTCAGTCACGCTCGTGTGAAAGAGACCTAAGTGTGATGGACATACATGGGGATAGAAAGAACTATCCTGTGGCTCTCACGGAGTGTGAAACACCAGTGGGAACTGGGACTTATGAACCTGGTGTTGCAAATAGGCTCATGCATGACATATTGTTGGGACGTGATTTCCCCTTGTTTTGGGAGTTGTTGGGAAATGGAGACACTTCTGCAGTAAGTGCCAAAACTCCTGCGGAATCTGTACCTATCCCTTTAAATGACGATGTAAGGGAGATGCACAGTATAGACAATGGTTTAAGTGAAATGAGTCTGACCATTGAAAACAATGGTGCAGATGAGGTGCAGAGTGAACCTGGCAAGCTCATTGAACTGCATAATGAAAATGTGGGGTCCTGGGAAATATGTAATGATGATGATGATTACACCCCCTTTCCTTTGCAGGTTGTGATCAGGCAAGAAGCTCCCCCTGCTGTTAAGTGTATGTGATTAAAAAATGCTGATTGATGTTGAGAGCACACAGCTGAGGGAATCCACTGTGATAAATGTGCAGGAGGGTGTGGCAGTGATAGAGGGTGTACCACACGTACCAGTTGTGGATAAGCATGTGCTCATGTGCAGAGTTGATGAAGGTGTGGTGACATACAACGTTAACCGTGGCCATGAAGGATAGCCTGTTCGGATTCAGAACATGAACCTGATCAAGCTGGGAGAAGTTAGCATAGAGCCCGAGAACTATACCCCGGCAGTGGAAGACTGCCTGGCATATCAGGATAGCTGCGAACATGAGAATGCCATCTCTCACTTCACACATAGATACGATAGAGAAGAGGCTAGCTGCCCTCGGAGAACAACTGGAGAAGGCTTCAGAGGAGTTAAAGGGGGAGACCCAGAAGGAGATGGATGTTCTGAAGGGTCTATTGCCTGATATCAAGGAGAAGATTGAAGACTCCAAATAAGCACTTGAAGAGACCCTGAGTGGAACTTCCTTAGGTATTCCAAAAGAGAACGGCGGCACTTCTACATCTGCTGCTACAGCAGAGAAGAGTGGGGACTGCATTGTACAGGGAACCAACTGTGTATCAGACATCTCTCATCTAGTATAGAAGAAGGTAAATAGAAAACCTGAGGAGGAGAGTCCTCTGAAAGATGCCAAGAAGTCCAAGCCAGAGCCTGTTGAGAATGGGTCTGGAAATGGTGATGCGTCGGTGCCGGCCGAGGCAGAGGAGATGGAAGAGGTTTCTGCTCCTTCAACATCTGCTGTTGATGGGGCTGATGTGGATGCAGAAGCCAAGAGACTCATGGCAGCGAGTAGCCAGGACCTGGTCCTGAAAGGCATCTGCCCCATCTTTGACGCTTTCCAGGAAGCCAGCAGCCTTCTGGGGAAGAAATATGGGGAGACGGCCAACCAGTGTGCTGATGCCTTCTACTACTATGGGATGGCTCTCCTGGAGCTTGCACAAATGGAGAACAATGTCCTTGGTAACACTCTGGAGGGAATGCCAGAAGAGGAAGATGAAGAGTCTGATAAGGACACCTATATCCCCAGTTCCTCCAACCTCGACTAGAAAGAAAGGGAGGAGTTAAGAGTGCAATTATATTATGCCCGAGAAGGATGAGAATGGCAAACAAAGAGAAGGGAGACCCCAAAGAGACAAAGGCTGAAGACGCTAAGGCAGATGAGCTGGAGTGGGAGAAATCCTCAGGCGCAGCAGAGACCAAAAATGAGGCTAAAGGAGAGTCTACAGAAGTGGAAAAGCCACTGAAGAAGCAGATGACTCTGAAACTGCCACCAAGCCTGAGGAAACCCCTGCTGAAAAGAAGGAAGAAGTAAACCATATGCATTTAAAAGGAGCGAGCGGCGACAACCATGCTTTGCTGAAGGAGCTCTGCAAAGCAAAGGAGAAAGTGTCTGAACATGACCATGACTGGGAGCAACTAGGCAAACAGTTCAGTAAAGAGCTGCAGCAGTCCAAGAAAGGGAATGAGCATGTGCGAGAGCCAGAGAAGTTAAAGAGAGAGCCTATTGCTTGTATAAAAACATCTTCAAGGAGTTTCAGAAGCCAAGACTGAAACTCTGAGAGTAAAGAAAAAAGAGAGATGCCATCTTTTAATAAAATAAGCAAAGAGAGCATGAACCCCAGAGGCAAAGAGAAAGAAAAAGAGAGTCAAAGAAAGCGAGATAACAGAGCGCATCATCGTCACTTGTGAAAGAGTAGAACGAGAGTGTCTGGCCATTAGATGGGCACTGAGTCCCTTAGATATTATCTACTGGGTAGAAAGTGTGTTTGTGACAAACCGAGCTCTGCTGGCCTGGGTGTGGCAGAATAAAGGAAAAAATGTGACACTGGCCACATTTTCCCATTTTCCCAGGGACATTGTGCGATGTGAAAAAATGCCCAGACCTCTGGTCTGATGAAGGGCGGGGGGGGGGGGGGGGGGGGGTAAGTGGTAATGTGTACAGTATAGTGCTGGAAGGCATGTATATCCCACCCAGATACCTGTCACAACCAGACATCTGAGAAGCTCTGACAGATGCCTTTCAGAACCTCCTCCTTGAGCTTTCTTTGTTTTGGTTTTCAGTTCCTCATCTCATTAGCCTCTCTTAGCTGTCTTGTAGTTGGACTGATTGCATCCCTTTAAATTCCTCCCCATAATGCATTAGTGTGCGGTTTATACAACTTCCTGGAGTGTATGTGCATGCTGATCCTATTTCCCAGTCTTCTACAAGATAAGTGTTGTACATTCATTTGTGATTTTATGTTTGCTGGATCCCAGGTGACCCTGACTCCCTCCGTGTCTAGTTTAGGGAGCCGGTGGTCGTGTCCCCTCACTATTGTAGGGTGTTCAGGTGTTATATAGTCGAGGTACGAGGATATGCAATCATCCACCATTGGGGTGTTCGCATAGGCTGAGCAGTCAGGGAGAGTGCCAGGTCTTATGCAGGGGTCTCCCTTTTGTTCCTTAGAGTCATATTTTCATTTTGCATTGTCTTGTTTCCTGTACACCTTCCGTGACAATACCTCAGCTGGGTGAGATAACTGAAATCCAGAAAGCTGCAGTGGTTTCAGCTTTGTAGTGTAGTTTGCTGAGACAGGTTTGTCTAGATTCTGTTCTGGGCTGAATTTTATTTGGACCGCTGGGTAGGTTTGGTAGTGGGACTTACCAGTCCACACCCTTCCAGTACACATTTTTCCTTTAGCTGAGGAGATCACAGGTGAGGCCTGCTGGGTTAATCAAGGATGGATAAAACAACCCTCTGTGTATGAGTCTGGGAGAGAGGACTTGGAAAAGGAAGCCTGCAGAGGTTCTGTGTGGTCTCACCCAGGAGGGTGGGGGGGGGGACTCAAGGCTGTGTGAAAGCCTGAGTTTTGGGGGGCCCAGTGACGCCTGAGGAAAGCGGTGTCGTGTGGTCAGAGTTGGGAGGACTCTTGAACCATATCCCCCCAAAGGAATTGGTATGGTCACAGCCAGGAGGCTGCTGGACTGTATGGCTAAGTAAAGCTGGATCTCGCCCCCTGTGTGAACTGCGTCTTAGAGGTGAGTTAGGGAGACCTATGTATTAGGTGCAGCTTAGATTTGCAGGTGTTTATTTTGGTTTATGTTTATGTTTGTGCTGGTGATAAAGTGC
This sequence comes from Bufo gargarizans, assembly GCF_014858855.1. Classification (NCBI taxonomy): domain Eukaryota; kingdom Metazoa; phylum Chordata; class Amphibia; order Anura; family Bufonidae; genus Bufo; species Bufo gargarizans. Next base: position 620,945,426 of record NC_058080.1, read on the forward strand.
TAAAAAAAGCACCATTTTACTTTAACCTCGTTGTCTGAGGAGGAATCTGTCATCGCCACCCTGCTTGAGAGAGCGATCCCTTACAATAGAGAAATTAAAAATAAAAGTAAAATCACTGATGCATACTTAATAGTGATGATCGAGCACCAAAGTATTTGTGTGTTCGGCCCAAACACATTGCTATATTCGTATGCTCGACCGAGCACCCGAGTATAATGGAATTCAATGGGAGACAACCAGGCACCCCCTGCTCTGAAGATGGGAGGTGCCTGGTCCATTGTAAAAGGTCAGAAAGTGACAGAAACACCACTGAAATGGATTGGAACATCATGGGGACGATGTCCTAAGTCTAGTTCCCAGCCCGCTTACCCTACATACTTGCAGTAGACTGCAACTGGTTGATGGTCCTTACGCTAAATAAGTGCAGATATGGACTAAAAAACAAAGACAAACACAATACAGAGTAGTATGTAAATGGGTCAAAACCTATTGGGCTACGCAGTACCAAACAAGACAGAGAGTTCAGAAGACAAGCCAGGGTCAGAAGAAAGAGCTATCTAAATAAGCACAGCAGCAAGAACAAGGAGCACATCTAGTGAGTCAGACTATCACTGGCACTGGTGTATGGCTAGGAAGGGATTTAACCACTTCAACCCCCCCTAGCTGAAACCCCCTTAATCCAGGCCACTTTTTACACTTCTGCACTACTCTACTTTCACAGTTTATTGCTCGGTCATGCAGCTTACCACCCAAATGAATTTTACCTCCTTTTCTTCTCACTAATAGAGCTTTCATTTGGTGGTATTTCATTGCTGCTGACATTTTTACTTTTTTTTGTTATTAATCGAAATTTAACGATTTTTTTGCAAAAAAAATGTCATTTTTCACTTTCAGTTGTAAAATTTTGCAAAAGAAACAACATCCATATATACATTTTTCACTAAATTTATTGTTCTAAATGTCTTTATAAAAAAAAAAAATGGTTTGGGTAAAAGTTATGGCGTTTACAAACTATGGTACAAAAATGTGAATTTCCGCTTTTTGAAGCAGCTCTGATTTTCTGAGCACCTGTCATGTTTCCTGAGGTTCTACAATGCCCAGACAGTAGAAAACCCCCACAAATGACCCCATTTCGGAAAGTAGAAACACCCTAAGGTATTCACTGATGGGCATAGTGAGTTCCTAGAACTTTTTATTTTTTGTCACAAGTTAGCGGAAAATGCTGATTTTTTTTCTTACAAAGTCTCATATTCCACTAACTTGGGACAAAAAATAAAAACTTCCATGAACTCACTATTCCCATCACAAAATACCTTTGGGTGTCTTCTTTCCAAAATGGGGTCACTTGTGGGGTAGTTATACTGCCCTGGCATTTTAGGGGCCCATATGCGTGAGAAGTAGTTTGCAATCAAAATCTGTAAAAAATGACCGGTGAAATCCAAAAGGTGCACTTTGGAATGTGGGTCCCTTTGCCTACCTAGGCTGCAAAAAAGTGTCACACATGTGGTATCGCCATACTCAGTCGAAGTTGGGGAATGTGTTTTGGGGTGTCATTTTACATATACCCATGCTGGGTGAGAGAAATATCTTGGCAAAAGACAATTTTTCCCATTTTTTTATACAAAGTTGGCATTTGACAAAATAGTAACAAATACAGTTGCACTCACTAAACCCTCAAACTGATTTTAAAATTGAGAGATTAGTCAACATGTAGGGATGAGCGAACTCGAACTGTATAGTTCGGGTTCGTACCGAATTTTGGGGTGTCCGTGACACGGACCCGAACCCGGACATTTTCGTAAAAGTCCGGGTTCGGGTTCGGTGTTCGTCGCTTTCTTCGCGCTTTTGTGACGCTTTCTTGGCGCTTTTTGAAAGGCTGCAAAGCAGCCAATCAACAAGCGTCATACTACTTGCCCCAAGAGGCCATCACAGCCATGCCTACTATTGGCATGGCTGTGATTGGCCAGAGCACCATGTGACCCAGCCTCTATTTAAGCTGGAGTCACATAGCGCCGCCCGTCACTCTGCTCTGATTAGCGTAGGGAGAGGTTGCGGCTGCGACAGTAGGGCGAGATTAGGCAGATTAACTCCTCCAAAGGACTTGATTAACTGATCGATCTGCAGCTGTGGATCATTGAGCTGCTGATCCTCAATTGCTCACTGTTTTTAGGCTGCACAGACCGTTTGTCAGTCTCATTTTTCTGGGGTGATCGGCGGCCATTTTGTGTCTTGTGGTGCGCCAGCACAAGCTGCGACCAAGTGCATTTAACCCTCAATGGTGTGGTTGTTTTTTGGCTAAAGCCTACATCAGGGTGAAGCTGTCACACCAAGTGCATTTAACCAGCAATAGTCTGTTCATTTTTTGGCCATATACAAAATCAGGGGCAAGCTGCGCCTGTCACCAAGTGCATTTAACCCTCAATGGTGTGGTTGTTTTTTGGCTAAAGCCTACATCAGGGTGAAGCTGTCACACCAAGTGCATTTAACCAGCAATAGTCTGTTCATTTTTTGGCCATATACAAAATCAGGGGCAAGCTGCGCCTGTCACCAAGTGCATTTAACCCTCAATGGTGTGGTTGTTTTTTGGCTAAAGCCTACATCAGGGTGAAGCTGTCACACCAAGTGCATTTAACCAGCAATAGTCTGTTCATTTTTTGGCCATATACAAAATCAGGGGCAAGCTGCGCCTGTCACCAAGTGCATTTAACCCTCAATGGTGTGGTTGTTTTTTGGCTAAAGCCTACATCAGGGTGAAGCTGTCACACCAAGTGCATTTAACCAGCAATAGTCTGTTCATTTTTTGGCCATATCCCAGTCTAATTCTGTCACTAAATCCATACCGGTCACCCAGCGCCTAAATACTAGGCCTCAAATTTATATCCAGCTAAATCTGTCCCTAGTGCTGTAGCTGGGCGAGTTATTTAGTGTCCGTTCAAGCACATTTCTTGTTCTGGGTTGAAATACAATTCCCAATTTAGCAATTTCATAATTTAGTGGTTCCTGCTATATCAGAGCTATTTGAAATCTATCCCAAAAAGGGTATATAATATTGAAGGTGCACATTGGGTCATTCAGAATAACTTCACACACACCCGCTACTGTGTATTTCCAAGTCTAATTCTGTCACTAAACCCATACCTGTCACCCAGCGCCTAAATACTAGGCCTCAAATTTAAATCCCTCTAAATCTCTCGTTACCCACCGCTGTACTGTTGTTGCTGGGCAAGATATTTAGTGTCCGTCAAAGCACATTTTTTGTTCTGGGTTGAAGTACAATTCCCAATTTAGCAATTTCATAATTTAGTGGTTTCTGCTATATCAGAGCTATTTGAAATCTATCCCTAAAAGGGTATATAATATTGAAGGTGCACATAGGGTCATTCAGAATAACTTCACACACACGCTTCTGTGCATTTCCAAGTCTAATTCTGTCACTAAATCCATACCGGTGACCCAGCGCCTAAATACTAGGCCTCAAATTTAAATCCCTCTAAATCTCTCGTTACCCACCACTGTACTGTTGTTGCTGGGCAAGATATTTAGTGTCCGTCAAAGCACATTTTTTGTTCTGGGTTGAAGTACAATTCCCAATTTAGCAATTTCATAATTTAGTGGTTTCTGCTATATCAGAGCTATTTGAAATCTATCCCTAAAAGGGTATATAATATTGAAGGTGCACATAGGGTCATTCAGAATAACTTCACACACACGCTTCTGTGCATTTCCAAGTCTAATTCTGTCACTAAATCCATACCGGTGACCCAGCGCCTAAATACTAGGCCTCAAATTTAAATCCCTCTAAATCTCTCGTTACCCACCGCTGTACTGTTGTTGCTGGGCAAGATATTTAGTGTCCGTCAAAGCACATTTTTTGTTCTGGGTTGAAGTACAATTCCCAATTTAGCAATTTCATAATTTAGTGGTTTCTGCTATATCAGAGCTATTTGAAATCTATCCCTAAAAGGGTATATAATATTGAAGGTGCACATAGGGTCATTCAGAATAACTTCACACACACGCTTCTGTGCATTTCCAAGTCTAATTCTGTCACTAAATCCATACCGGTGACCCAGCGCCTAAATACTAGGCCTCAAATTTAAATCCCTCTAAATCTCTCGTTACCCACCGCTGTACTGTTGTTGCTGGGCAAGATATTTAGTGTCCGTCAAAGCACATTTTTTGTTCTGGGTTGAAGTACAATTCCCAATTTAGCAATTTCATAATTTAGTGGTTCCTGCTATATCAGAGCTATTTGAAATCTATCCCAAAAAGGGTATATAATATTGAAGGTGCACATTGGGTCATTCAGAATAACTTCACACACACCCGCTACTGTGTATTTCCAAGTCTAATTCTGTCACTAAACCCATACCTGTCACCCAGCGCCTAAATACTAGGCCTCAAATTTAAATCCCTCTAAATCTCTCGTTACCCACCGCTGTACTGTTGTTGCTGGGCAAGATATTTAGTGTCCGTCAAAGCACATTTTTTGTTCTGGGTTGAAGTACAATTCCCAATTTAGCAATTTCATAATTTAGTGGTTTCTGCTATATCAGAGCTATTTGAAATCTATCCCTAAAAGGGTATATAATATTGAAGGTGCACATAGGGTCATTCAGAATAACTTCACACACACGCTTCTGTGCATTTCCAAGTCTAATTCTGTCACTAAATCCATACCGGTGACCCAGCGCCTAAATACTAGGCCTCAAATTTAAATCCCTCTAAATCTCTCGTTACCCACCGCTGTACTGTTGTTGCTGGGCAAGATATTTAGTGTCCGTCAAAGCACATTTTTTGTTCTGGGTTGAAGTACAATTCCCAATTTAGCAATTTCATAATTTAGTGGTTTCTGCTATATCAGAGCTATTTGAAATCTATCCCTAAAAGGGTATATAATATTGAAGGTGCACATAGGGTCATTCAGAATAACTTCACACACACGCTTCTGTGCATTTCCAAGTCTAATTCTGTCACTAAATCCATACCGGTGACCCAGCGCCTAAATACTAGGCCTCAAATTTAAATCCCTCTAAATCTCTCGTTACCCACCACTGTACTGTTGTTGCTGGGCAAGATATTTAGTGTCCGTCAAAGCACATTTTTTGTTCTGGGTTGAAGTACAATTCCCAATTTAGCAATTTCATAATTTAGTGGTTCCTGCTATATCAGAGCTATTTGAAATCTATCCCAAAAAGGGTATATAATATTGAAGGTGCACATTGGGTCATTCAGAATAACTTCACACACACCCGCTACTGTGTATTTCCAAGTCTAATTCTGTCACTAAACCCATACCTGTCACCCAGCGCCTAAATACTAGGCCTCAAATTTAAATCCCTCTAAATCTCTCGTTACCGCTGTACTGTTGTAGCTGGGAAAGTTATTAGTGCCCGTCAAAGCACATTTTTTGTTCTGGGTTGAAGTACAATTCCCAATTTAGCAATTTCATAATTTAGTGGTTCCTGCTATATCAGAGCTATTTGAAATCTATCCCAAAAAGGGTATATAATATTCAAGGTGCACATTGGGTCATTCAGAATAACTTCACACACACGCTTCTGTGCATTTCCAAGTCTAATTCTGTCACTAAATCCATACCGGTCACCCAGCGCCTAAATACTAGGCCTCAAATTTATATCCCGCTGAATTTGAATACAATACATTGGGCCAAATAATATATTTGTTGTTGTGGTGAACCATAACAATGAGAAAAACATCTAGTAAGGGACGCGGACGTGGACATGGTCGTGGTGGTGTTAGTGGACCCTCTGGTGCTGGGAGAGGACGTGGCCGTTCTGCCACATCCACACGTCCTAGTGTACCAACTACCTCAGGTCCCAGTAGCCGCCAGAATTTACAGCGATATATGGTGGGGCCCAATGCCGTTCTAAGGATGGTAAGGCCTGAGCAGGTACAGGCATTAGTCAATTGGGTGGCCGACAGTGGATCCAGCACGTTCACATTATCTCCCACCCAGTCTTCTGCAGAAAGCGCACAGATGGCGCCTGAAAACCAACCCCATCAGTCTGTCACATCACCCCCATGCATACCAGGGAAACTGTCTCAGCCTCAAGTTATGCAGCAGTCTCTTATGCTGTTTGAAGACTCCGCTGGCAGGGTTTCCCAAGGGCATCCACCTAGCCCTTCCCCAGCGGTGAAAGACATAGAATGCACTGACGCACAACCACTTATGTTTCCTGATGATGAGGACATGGGAATACCACCTCAGCATGTCTCTGATGATGACGAAACACAGGTGCCAACTGCTGCGTCTTTCTGCAGTGTGCAGACTGAACAGGAGGTCAGGGATCAAGACTGGGTGGAAGACGATGCAGGGGACGATGAGGTCCTAGACCCCACATGGAATGAAGGTCGTGCCACTGACTTTCACAGTTCGGAGGAAGAGGCAGTGGTGAGACCGAGCCAACAGCGTAGCAAAAGAGGGAGCAGTGGGCAAAAGCAGAACACCCGCCGCCAAGAGACTCCGCCTGCTACTGACCGCCGCCATCTGGGACCGAGCACCCCAAAGGCAGCTTCAAGGAGTTCCCTGGCATGGCACTTCTTCAAACAATGTGCTGACGACAAGACCCGAGTGGTTTGCACGCTGTGCCATCAGAGCCTGAAGCGAGGCATTAACGTTCTGAACCTGAGCACAACCTGCATGACCAGGCACCTGCATGCAAAGCATGAACTGCAGTGGAGTAAACACCTTAAAACCAAGGAAGTCACTCAGGCTCCCCCTGCTACCTCTTCTGCTGCTGCCGCCTCGGCCTATTCTGCTGCTGCCGCCTCGGCCTCTTCCTCCGCCTCTGGAGGAACGTTGGCACCTGCCGCCCAGCAAACAGGGGATGTACCACCAACACCACCACCACCACCTCCGTCACCAAGCGTCTCAACCATGTCACACGCCAGCGTTCAGCTCTCCATCTCACAAACATTTGATAGAAAGCGTAAATTCCCACCTAGCCACCCTCGATCCCTGGCCCTGAATGCCAGCATTTCTAAACTACTGGCCTATGAAATGCTGTCATTTAGGCTGGTGGACACAGACAGCTTCAAACAGCTCATGTCGCTTGCTGTCCCACAGTATGTTGTTCCCAGCCGGCACTACTTCTCCAAGAGAGCCGTGCCTTCCCTGCACAACCAAGTATCCGATAAAATCAAGTGTGCACTGCGCAACGCCATCTGTAGCAAGGTCCACCTAACCACAGATACGTGGACCAGTAAGCACGGCCAGGGACGCTATATCTCCCTAACTGCACACTGGGTAAATGTAGTGGCAGCTGGGCCCCAGGCGGAGAGCTGTTTGGCGCACGTCCTGCCGCCGCCAAGGATCGCAGGGCAACATTCTTTGCCTCCTGTTGCCACCTCCTCCTTCTCGGCTTCCTCCTCCTCTTCTTCCACCTGCTCATCCAGTCAGCCACACACCTTCACCACCAACTTCAGCACAGCCCGGGGTAAACGTCAGCAGGCCATTCTGAAACTCATATGTTTGGGGGACAGGCCCCACACCGCACAGGAGTTGTGGCGGGGTATTGAACAACAGACCGACGAGTGGTTGCTGCCGGTGAGCCTCAAGCCCGGCCTGGTGGTGTGTGATAATGGGCGAAATCTCGTTGCAGCTCTGGGACTAGCCAATTTGACGCACATCCCTTGCTTGGCGCATGTGCTGAATTTGGTGGTGCAGAAGTTCATTCACAACTACCCCGACATGTCAGAGCTGCTGCATAAAGTGCGGGCCGTCTGTTCGCGCTTCCGGCGTTCACATCCTGCCGCTGCTCGCCTGTCTGCGCTACAGCGTAACTTCGGCCTTCCCGCTCACCGCCTCATATGCGACGTGCCCACCAGGTGGAACTCCACCTTGCACATGCTGGACAGACTGTGCGAGCAGCAGCAGGCCATAGTGGAGTTTCAGCTGCAGCACGCACGGGTCAGTCGCACTACAGAACAGCACCACTTCACCACCAATGACTGGGCCTCCATGCGAGACCTGTGTGCCCTGTTGCGCTGTTTCGAGTACTCCACCAACATGGCCAGTGGCGATGACACCGTTATCAGCGTTACAATACCACTTCTATGTCTCCTTGAGAAAACACTTAGGGCGATGATGGAACAGGAGGTGGCCCAGGAGGAGGAGGAGGAGGATGAGGAAGAGGGGTCATTTTTAGCACTTTCAGGCCAGTCTCTTCGAAGTGACTCAGAGGGAGGTTTTTTGCAACAGCAGAGGCCAGGTACAAATGTGGCCAGCCAGGGCCCACTACTGGAGGACGAGGAGGACGAGGATGAGGAGGAGGTGGAGGAGGATGAGGATGAAGCATGGTCACAGCGGGGTGGCACCCAACGCAGCTCGGGTCCATCACTGGTGCGTGGCTGGGGGGAAAGGCAGGACGATGACGATACGCCTCCCACAGAGGACAGCTTGTCCTTACCCCTGGGCAGCCTGGCACACATGAGCGACTACATGCTGCAGTGCCTGCGCAACGACAGCAGAGTTGCCCACATTTTAACCTGTGCGGACTACTGGGTTGCCACCCTGCTGGATCCACGCTACAAAGACAATGTGCCCACCTTACTTCCTGCACTGGAGCGTGATAGGAAGATGCGCGAGTACAAGCGCACGTTGGTAGACGCGCTACTGAGAGCATTCCCAAATGTCACAGGGGAACAAGTGGAAGCCCAAGGCCAAGGCAGAGGAGGAGCAAGAGGTCGCCAAGGCAGCTGTGTCACGGCCAGCTCCTCTGAGGGCAGGGTTAGCATGGCAGAGATGTGGAAAACTTTTGTCAACACGCCACAGCTAACTGCACCACCACCTGATACGCAACGTGTTAGCAGGAGGCAACATTTCACTAACATGGTGGAACAGTACGTGTGCACACCCCTCCACGTACTGACTGATGGTTCGGCCCCATTCAACTTCTGGGTCTCTAAATTGTCCACGTGGCCAGAGCTAGCCTTTTATGCCTTGGAGGTGCTGGCCTGCCCGGCAGCCAGCGTTTTGTCTGAACGTGTATTCAGCACGGCAGGGGGCGTCATTACAGACAAACGCAGCCGCCTGTCTACAGCCAATGTGGACAAGCTGACGTTCATAAAAATGAACCAGGCATGGATCCCACAGGACCTGTCCGTCCCTTGTCCAGATTAGACATTAACTACCTCCCCATAACCATATATTATTGGACTCCAGGGCACTTCCTCATTCAATCCTATTTTTATTTTCATTTTACCATTATATTGCGATGCTACCCAAAGTTGAATGAACCTCTCCTCTGCCTGTGTGCTAGGCCTAAATATATGCCAATGGACTGTTGCAGTGGTGGCTGACATGAAGCCTGATTCTCTGCTATGACATGCAGACTAATTCTCTGCTGACATGAAGCCAGATTGTCTGTTACGGGACCTCTCTCCTCTGCCTGGGTGCTGGGCCTAAATTTATGACAATGGACTGTTGCAGTGGTGGCTGACGTGAAGCCTGATTCTCTGCTATGACATGCAGACTGATTCTCTGCTGACATGAAGCCAGATCGTCTGTTACGGGACCTCTCTGCTCTGCCTGTGTGCTAGGCCTAAATATATGCCAATGGACTGTTGCAGTGGTGGGTGACGTGAAGCCTCATTCTCTGCTATGACATGCAGACTGATTCTCTGCTGACATGAAGCCAGATTGTCTGTTACGGGACCTCTCTGCTCTGCCTGTGTGCTAGGCCTAAATATATGCCAATGGACTGTTGCAGTGGTGGGTGACGTGAAGCCTCATTCTCTGCTATGACATGCAGACTGATTCTCTGCTGTCATGAAGCCAGATTGTCTGTTACGGGACCTCTCTGCTCTGCCTGTGTGCTAGGCCTAAATATATGCCAATGGACTGTTGCAGTGGTGGGTGACGTGAAGCCTCATTCTCTGCTATGACATGCAGACTGATTCTCTGCTGACATGAAGCCAGATTGTCTGTTACGGGACCTCTCTGCTCTGCCTGTGTGCTAGGCCTAAATATATGCCAATGGACTGTTGCAGTGGTGGGTGACGTGAAGCCTCATTCTCTGCTATGACATGCAGACTGATTCTCTGCTGTCATGAAGCCAGATTGTCTGTTACGGGACCTCTCTGCTCTGCCTGTGTGCTAGGCCTAAATATATGCCAATGGACTGTTGCAGTGGTGGGTGACGTGAAGCCTCATTCTCTGCTATGACATGCAGACTAATTCTCTGCTGACATGAAGACAGATTCTCTGTTACGGGACCTCTCTCCTCTGCCTGTGTGTGTGCTGGGCCTAAATATATGCCAATGGACTGTTGCAGTGGTGGCTGACGTGAAGCCTCATTCTCTGCTATGACATGCAGACTGATTCTCTGCTGACATGAAGCCAGATTCTCTGTTACGGGACCTCTCTCCTCTGCCTGTGTGTGTGCTGGGCCTAAATATATGCCAATGGACTGTTGCAGTGGTGGCTGACGTGAAGCCTCATTCTCTGCTATGACATGCAGACTGATTCTCTGCTGACATGAAGCCAGATTCTCTGTTACGGGACCTCTCTCCTCTGCCTGTGTGTGTGCTGGGCCTAAATATATGCCAATGGACTGTTGCAGTGGTGGCTGACGTGAAGCCTCATTCTCTGCTATGACATGCAGACTGATTCTCTGCTGACATGAAGCCAGATTCTCTGTTACGGGACCTCTCTCCTCTGCCTGTGTGTGTGCTGGGCCTAAATATATGCCAATGGACTGTTGCAGTGGTGGCTGACGTGAAGCCTCATTCTCTGCTATGACATGCAGACTAATTCTCTGCTGACATGAAGACAGATTCTCTGTTACGGGACCTCCCTCCTCTGCCTGGGTGCTGGGCCTAAATATATGCCAATGGACTGTTGCAGTGGTGGCTGACGTGAAGCCTCATTCTCTGCTATGACATGCAGACTGATTCTCTGCTGACATGAAGACAGATTCTCTGTTACGGGACCTCTCTCCTCTGCCTGTGTGCTAGGCCTAAATATATGCCAATGGACTGTTGCAGTGGTGGGTGACGTGAAGCCTCATTCTCTGCTATGACATGCAGACTGATTCTCTGCTGTCATGAAGCCAGATTGTCTGTTACGGGACCTCTCTGCTCTGCCTGTGTGCTAGGCCTAAATATATGCCAATGGACTGTTGCAGTGGTGGGTGACGTGAAGCCTCATTCTCTGCTATGACATGCAGACTAATTCTCTGCTGACATGAAGACAGATTCTCTGTTACGGGACCTCTCTCCTCTGCCTGTGTGTGTGCTGGGCCTAAATATATGCCAATGGACTGTTGCAGTGGTGGCTGACGTGAAGCCTCATTCTCTGCTATGACATGCAGACTGATTCTCTGCTGACATGAAGCCAGATTCTCTGTTACGGGACCTCTCTCCTCTGCCTGTGTGCTAGGCCTAAATATATGCCAATGGACTGTTGCAGTGGTGGCTGACGTGAAGCCTCATTCTCTGCTATGACATGCAGACTAATTCTCTGCTGACATGAAGACAGATTCTCTGTTACGGGACCTCTCTCCTCTGCCTGGGTGCCGGGGCCTAAATATCTGAGAATGGACTGTTCCAGTGGTGGGTGACGGGAAGCCAGATTCTCTGCTATGGAACCTCTCTCCAATTGATTTTGGTTAATTTTTATTTATTTAATTTTTATTTTAATTAATTTCCCTATCCACATTTGTTTGCAGGGGATTTACCTACATGTTGCTGCCTTTTGCAGCCCTCTAGCCCTTTCCTGGGCTGTTTTACAGCCGTTTTAGTGCCGAAAAGTTCGGGTCCCCATTGACTTCAATGGGGTTCGGGTTCGGGACGAAGTTCGGATCGGGTTCGGATCCCGAACCCGAACATTTCCGGGATGTTCGGCCGAACTTCTCGAACCCGAACATCCAGGTGTTCGCTCAACTCTATCAACATGTCCTACGGTGTAGAACATGTCTAAGCCCGGGCACCACGTCAAGGTTTCTCAAGTAGCCCAGGACCTAACACTCTCCTACCTGCGCCGTATGGGCAATACCAGGAGCCAGTGGGCATTTTGCTGGGGATCGCCATTAGCAACGGGCCACAAGTGCAGGATTTGCTCCCCTATATATATGCACGACTGCATGTGGGTTTGAGCACCTCCTGCTAATGCCACCTTGTCTTTTTGGATTGTATATATAGATTCCTGTAGGTGTATAAACTCCAATTTAAATGTGCCTGTTTTCCATCTACAGGCCACATTTAGGTGCACCTGTGAGGCCTGGGCCATATCAGTCAGTCTTGAGTGGGACTTGTAGACTCCTCCCTCCTCCCATTGCAAGCATGGTTACATGCTGGAGGTAACTGGTGAGCTGTTTGTGAGTCGGCCTCATGCTCCTGTAATTTGCCCACTGGCTCCTGGTATTGCCCATACGGCGCAGGTAGGAGAGTGTTAGGTCCTGGGCTACTTGAGAAACCTTGACGTGGTGCCCGGGCTTAGACATGTTCTACACCATAGGACATGTTGACTAATCTCTCAATTTTAAAATCAGTTTGAGGGTTTAGTGAGACCGCAGAGTGCACCTGTATTTGTTATTGTTTTGTTATATTGTTATATTGATTATAACATCCGCACTTGTTAACTTGTGTGAGATGTCTATTGTGGTACTTGTGGTTCGCCGCGGGCATCCTCCACCGTATGCATTTTGCTGGGGATCACCATTAGCAACGGGCCACAAGTGCAGGATTTGCTCCCCTGTATATATGCACGACTGCATGTGGGTTTGAGCACCTCCTGCTAATGCCACCTTGTCTTTTTGGTTTGTATATATAGATTCCTGGAGGTGTATAAACTCCAATTTAAATGTGCCTGTTTTCCATCTACAGGCCACATTTAGGTGCACCTGTGAGGCCTGGGCCATATCAGTCAGTCTTGAGTGGGACTTGCAGACTCCTCCCTCCTCCCATTGCAAGCATGGTTACATGCTGGAGGTAACTGGTGAGCTGTTTGTGAGTCGGCCTCATGCTCCTGTAATTTGCCCACTGGCTCCTGGTATTGCCCATACGGCGCAGGTATGAGAGTGTTAGGTCCTGGGCTACTTGAGAAACTTTGACGTGGTGCCTGGGCTTAGACATGTTCTACACCATAGGACATGTTGACTAATCTCTCAATTTTAAAATCAGTTTGAGGGTTTAGTGAGACCGCAGAGTGCACCTGTATTTGTTATTGTTTTGTTATATTGTTATATTGATTATAACATCCGCACTTGTTACCTTGTGTGAGATGTCTATTGTGGTACTTGTGGTTTGCCACGGGCATCCTCCACCGTATGCATTTTGCTGGGGATCGCCATTAGCAACGGGCCACAAGTGCAGGATTTGCTCCCCTGTATATATGCACAACTGCATGTGGGTTTGAGCACCTCCTGCTAATGCCACCTTGTCTTTTTGGTTTGTATATATAGATTCCTGGAGGTGCATAAACTCCAATTTAAATGTGCCTGTTTTCCATCTACAGGCCACATTTAGGTGCACCTGTGAGGCCTGGGCCATATCAGTCAGTCTTGAGTGGGACTTGCAGACTCCTCCCTCCTCCCATTGCAAGCATGGTTACATGCTGGAGGTAACTGGTGAGCTGTTTGTGAGTCGGCCTCATGCTCCTGTAATTTGCCCACTGGCTCCTGGTATTGGCCATACGGCGCAGGTAGGAGAGTGTTAGGTCCTGGGCTACTTGAGAAACCTTGACGTGGTGCCCGGGCTTAGACATGTTCTACACCGTAGGACATGTTGACTAATCTCTCAATTTTAAAATCAGTTTGAGGGTTTAGTGAGACCGCAGAGTGCACCCGTATTTGTTATTGTTTTGTTATATTGTTATATTGATTATAACATCTGCACTTGTTACCTTGTGTGAGATGTCTATTGTGGTACTTGTGGTTCGCCATCCTCCACCGTATGCATTTTGCTGGGGATCGCCATTAGCAACGGGCCACAAGTGCAGGATTTGCTCCCCTGTATATATGCACGACTGCATGTGGGTTTGAGCACCTCCTGCTAATGCCACATTGTCTTTTTGGTTTGTATATAAAGTTGGCATTTGACCAAGATATTTATCTCACCCAGCATGGGTATATGTAAAATGACACCCCAAAACACATTCCCCAACTTCTCCTGAGTACGGCGATACCACATGTGTGACACTTTTTTGCAGCCAAGTTGGGCAAAGGGGCCCACATTCCAAAAAGCACCTTTCGGATTCCACAGGCCATTTTTTAAAAATTTTGATTGCAAACTACTTCTCACACATATGGGCCCCTAAAATGCCAGGGCAGTATAACTACCCCACAAGTGACCCCATTTTGGAAAGAAGACACCCCAAGGTATTCCGTTAGGGGCATGGCGAGTTCCTAGAATTTTTTATTTTTTGTCGCAAGTTAGTGAAATATGAGACTTTGTAAAAAAAAATAGGTAAAAAATATAATAATAATTTTCCGCTAACTTGTGACAAAAAATAAAAAATTCTAGGAACTCGCCATGCCCCTCACGGAATACCTTGGGGTGTCTTCTTTCCAAAATGGGGTCACTTGTGGGGTAGTTTAACTGCCCTGGCATTTTAGGGGCCCATATGCGTGAGAAGTAGTTTGCAATCAAAATCTGTAAAAAATGACCGGTGAAATCCGAAGGTGCTCTTTGGAATGTGTGCCCCTTTGCCCACCTAGGCTGCAATAAAGTGTCACACATCTGGTATCGCCGTACTCAGGAGAAGTTGGGGAATGTGTTTTGGGGTGTCATTTTACATTTACCCATGCTGGGTGAGAGAAATATCTTGGCAAAAGACAACTTTTCCCATTTTTTTATACAAAGTTGGCATTTGACCAAGATATTTATCTCACCCAGCATGGGTATATGTAAAATGACACCCCAAAACACATTCCCCAACTTCTCCTGAGTACGGCGATACCACATGTGTGACACTTTTTTGCAGCCTAGATGCGCAAAGGTGCCCAATTTCCTTTTAGGAGGGCATTTTTAGACATTTGGATCCCAGACTTCTTCTCACGCTTTAGGGCCCCTAAAAAGCCAGGGCAGTATAAATACCCCACATGTGACCCCACTTTGGAAAGAAGACACCCCAAGGTATTCAATGAGGGGCCTGACGAGTTCATAGAATGTTTTTATTTTTGGCATAAGTTAGCGGAAATTGTTTTTTTATTTTTTCTCATAAAGTGTCACTTTCCGCTAACTTGGGACAACAATTTCAATCTTTCATGGACTCAATATGCCCCTCAGCGAATACCTTGGGGTGTCTTCTTTCCAAAATGGGGTCATTTGTGGGGTGTTTGTACTGCCCTGGCATTTGAGGGTCTCCGCAATCATTACATGTATGGCCAGCATTAGGAGTTTCTGCTATTCTCCTTATATTGAGCATACAGGTAATGAGATTTTTTTTTTCCGTTCAGCCTCTGGGCTGAAAGAAAAAAATGAACGGCACAGATTTCTTCATTCGCATCGATCAATGTGGATGAAAAAATCTCTGCCAAAAAAAAAGGAGGGGAAAGGCGTCTGCCAGGACATAGGAGCTCCGCCCAACATCCATACCCACTTAGCTCGTATGCCCTGGCAAACCAGATTTCTCCATTCACATCAATCGATGTGGATGAATAAATCATTGCCGGGATTTTTTGATTTTTTCTATATACAAAGTGTTTGCCAAAGCATAGGAACACCGCCTCCTCCTCAGCTCATATGCCTCGGCAAACGTATCTTTTACTGCAGAGGAGAAATCTCATCTTGCAGCGCCGCATACACCAACTTGTGTGTAATCTGACAGCAGCGCAATGCTTCTGTCAGAATGCACATCAGTGCTGCAGCTAGTCGATCGGTTGGTCCACCTGGAAGGTAAAAAAATAAAATGAAAAAACCAGGCCGCAACGCAATAATTTTATTAACTTTTGAACAGAACATATAAACTTTAACTTTTTGAATTGAACATTAACCTTTTTGCTTACTGGTGATTTATTTTTTATTTTTTTTGTTTTTTACCTTTATAGGACAAACCTCTCCTTCCCCATGGGACAATGTGCAAAGCGCAAATCGCCCAAAGATGTGGCGAAGTGCGTTATGCACTTTGTCCCAGGTGAAAGGAGAGGTTTGGAGCAGCTCTGTGTGAATGGGCCCTAATAGCCCTGTGTGCCTGTCCTGGTGAGATGTGATCCCTATGCTAGGTGTACCTGTGTGTGGTACTTCCGGAAACACTCCCCTAAGCATAGGGCAGGGTGGTCAGGGCAGTCAGGACAGAAATTACGGGTGTCACGCCTTATTCCACTCCTGCTACAGACACAACATCTTTTTCGGGGTGATGGTTGGGTTGAGGTACCTGGCAACGACATTGGGGAAATGTCGCTCGTGTAGACGGCTAACTACACTGGTGGATGGGGCCACGGAACCTCCTGGGTACAGGAGGTTCTCGATGATCTCTTCCTGAAATTTGAGGAAGGATCCTGTTCTCCCAGCCTTACTGTAGAGAACAAAACTATTATACAGAGCCAATTGAATCAAATATACAGACACCTTCTTATACCAGCGTCTGGTTCTGCGGGAAACTAAATACGGAGACAACATCTGGTCATTGAAGTCCACCACTCCCATGTGAAGGTTATAGTCGTGGACTGAGAGGGGCTTTTCAATGACACGGGTTGCTCGCTCAATTTGGATTGTCGTGTCTGCGTGAATGGAGGAGAGCATGTAAACGTCACGCTTGTCTCTCCATTTCACCGCGAGCAGTTCTTCGTTACACAAGGCAGCCCTCTCCCCCCTTGCAAGACGGGTGGTAACGAGCCATTGGGGGAAGCCCGCGCGACTAGTTCGCGCAGTGCCACAGCAGCCAATCTGTTCTAGAAACAAATGCCTGAAGAGGGCCACACTTGTGTAGAAATTGTCCACATAAAGATGGTACCCCTTGCCGAATAAGGGTGACACCAAGTCCCAGACTGTCTTCCCACTGCTCCCCAGGTAGTCAGGGCAACCGACCGGCTCCAGGGTCTGATCTTTTCCCTCATAGATCCGAAATTTGTGGGTATAGCCTGTGGCTCTTTCACAGAGCTTATACAATTTGACCCCATACCGGGCGCGCTTGCTTGGGATGTATTGTTTGAAGCCAAGGCGCCCGGTAAAATGTATCAGGGACTCGTCTACGCAGATGTTTTGCTCTGGGGTATACAAATCTGCAAATTTCAGGTTGAAGTGGTCTATGAGGGGCCGAATTTTGTGGAGCCGGTCAAAAGCTGGGTGGCCTCTGGGACGGGAGGTGGTGTTGTCACTAAAGTGCAGGAAATGCAGGATGGCCTCAAATCGTGCCCTGGACATAGCAGCAGAGAACATGGGCATGTGATGAATTGGGTTCGTGGACCAATATGACCGCAATTCATGCTTTTTGGTTAGACCCATGTTGAGGAGAAGGCCCAGAAAAGTTTTAATTTCGGAAACTTGGACTGGTTTCCACCGGAAAGGCTGGGCATAATAGCTTCCCGGGTTGGCGGTTATAAATTGTGTGGCATACCGGTTTGTTTCTGCCATGACTATATCCAAGAGCTCCGCAGTCAAGAACAGCTAAAAAAATCCCAGGGCCGAACCGATCTGAGCTGTCTCAACCCGAACTCCAGACTGGGCGGTGAAAGGGGGAACTACAGGTGCGGCTGAAGTTGGGGACTGCCAATCAGGATTTGCCAGCACCTCAGGGATTCTAGGGGGTCTACGGGCCTGTCTGTGCGGTGGCTGCGACGGTGTAACTACTGCACGTGCCACCGTACCAGCTTCAACTACCCTTCTGGTGCTCACCACTTCACCATGTTGTACGGCAGTGCTGGTACTAGGTCCAGGGAGGACTGCGCTGCTGGTGTATGCCTCACCACGTAATCCGACAGCGCCAGCCCCACTCTGCTGCCCTTGAAGCGGATCCTGCGCAACTTGTGGTCTAGCGACACGGGGCCAGGGACCTCAACCTCCTCGTCCGAACTTTGAGTCAGACTGCCACTGCTTTCTACAGGTTCATATTCTGACCCGCTAGATTCATCAGATGAGGGTTCCCATTCCTCATCCGACTGGGTCAGAAGCCTGTAGGCCTCTTCAGAAGAATACCCCCTGTTTGACATTTGGGCAACCAAATTTAGGGGTATTCCCTGAGACTACCCAAGAAAAAAAGCAAGCCTGTCTTACAAATGGGAGGCTAGCGAAGTACCGGAGGCCGCTGCGGTTGATAAAAAATATCAAAACTGTAAAGTGAATGTGCAGTGATCAAAAAAAATATATTTTTTGGGCACTGCGGCGGGGCGGGCGTGGGTGAACGCACGTGTGGGCGACCGATCAGGCCTGATCGGGCAAACACTGCGTTTTGGGTGGAGGGCGAACTAAGGTGACACTAATACTATTATAGATCTGACTGTGATCAGTTTTGATCACTTCCAGATACTATAAAAGTACAAATGCTGATTAGCGATACGCTAATCAGCGAATAAGTGACTGCGGTGCAGTGGGCTGGGAGCTAACCGATCGTTAAACTACCTAACCAAGGGGCCTAAACTATCCTAAAACCTAACAGTCAATACCAGTGAAAAAAAAAAGTGACAGTTTACACTGATCACTTTTTTCCTTTCACTAGTGATTGACAGGGGCGATTAAAGGGGTGATCAAAGGGTTAATTGGGGTGCAGGGGGTGATCTGGGGCTAAAGTGTACTGTTGGCGCTACTCACTGTGAAGCCTGCTCCTCTGCTGGATCCAACCGACCAAAAGGACCAGCAGAGGATGCAGGGAAGCCATATAGCACATCATATTTACTAATATGATGTGTTATCTGGCTTCTCATTGGATTTTTAAAAAATCATCAGCTTGCCAGCCACGATCATTGGCTGGCAAGCTGATGACGCAACCCCCCTGGAAGAAATGCCGGCCCGCGATGCGCATGTGCGGGCCGGCTGAGCGCGTCATCTCGCGTCTCGCGAGATGACGCGTATATGCGTCACTCTGCCTGCAGCTGCCGCCTCCGGACCGCGGATCTGCATTAGGCGGTCCGGAGGCAGTTAAATAGAGCACTGAGTCCCTGGATCAGCACCTGATAGGTCCATGACTCGGCGCTCCATTAGTCAGAAACACTAGCACACAGTAATAGAGCAGCTGAGCAATCAGCCCACTGCTAATCTCCTCCAGCACACATCCGCTGTGGTGAGAAACACAGCATTGCATTCTGTTGCTAAGGATTCGGTCGCATCACCAGAGGGTCCTGCTGAGGCTGAGAATTGCACCGCTGGAGCCCGGGCATGTAAGTTTGTTACATTAACCCTCCTCATAAGAGGGGCCACTGACCCTCAACATAGGGAGCAAGTTTCAAAGGGAACTTACTAATCAGACGAGGAGCATGAACATCCCTAGCCTTAACCCATGTTTGCTCTTCAGCACCATATCCCTTCCAATGGGTAAGGTACTGAATATATCCCTGAACTCTCCGGTAGCCAATAATTTTCTCTATCTCATACTCCAGTTCACCTTGGATAACAATTAGATCAAGAGGTTTAGTTGGAGGAATCATAGGAGGAATGTATATCTAAGCAGTGGTTTGTGGAAAACATTATTGGGGTATCAAACTGGTCTAAAGTAGATCTGGCTTAGTTGCTCATAGCAACCAATCAGTTTTCACCTTTCATTTTCCAAAATAGCTGTCAAAAATGAAAGGTGGAATCTGCTTGGTTGCTGTGGGCAACTAAGCCAGTTCTACATTACACCAGTTTGATAAATGCCATCCACCTTTAGGATACATATGGGGTTAACTGAAGAGCAAAAGATACTGGATTAATAATAGAGTTGATCTTATATGGGCCAATAAACTTAGGAGCTAATTTGCCAGAAAGAACCCTTAGATGTAAATTTTTTGTAGCAGACCATACCATTTCTCCCAGAACAAAATTCGGTCACATGGAATGTTTCTTATTGCCTTGTTCATACTGGATGCTTTGAGCTTTTTCCAGACTCTTGCAAGCCTGGCCCCAAACAGTGCACAGATCATTCTAGATGGCATCCCTCTCAGGACTCACAGAATTTAACCCAGATACAGAAGAAATCCACGTATTAAACCCATAATTGCAGGAGAGGTGAAATGCCACTGGAGTATCTAAAATGTTTTTTGATAGCAAACTCCATCACAGAAACCTTTTCCATTTCTTTTAACAATCAGACCCAAAACACCAAAAAAACTGCTTCAAAACCTGGTTGACCCTTTCAGTTTGTCCATTTGTCTCAGGATA